>NC_059169.1:68368381-68972293 GCF_019923935.1 Bubalus bubalis
GTGCTAAGGATTCAGAAATTATAGGGACTCCTGGTCCAATGGGCCAGCCAGACACACAGACAATTTCAGTAACTATACAGTAAGTTCTCTTTTCATCCATGAAGGGAACTGGGGTCCAGACCCCAGGAAAGCAGAGAACAGTACTTCTGAGGGATATGCCCTCAGACACTGAATGTGTTTGGCACCAGGCATTCTCACTTATCAATAATCCTTGGTTCCTGAAACCTTCCAGCTCCCAGACTTTCAAGATTCCCAGAGAGACACAGTACCTGGGAATAGTAAGCAGTACAGCAATGTCAGGTAATATTTCTGTAACACCCAAATGCCTTAATCTGAAATTGCAGTCCTTTGTTATTGTACTTCCCCTATCCACCCAGACATATTTCCATTATTTCCCAACATGGATCCTCTGCCAGTGCATTATTATTTTTAGAAATATTTACTTATTTGACTGTGCTGGGTCTTAGTTGCTGCCATGTGGGATCTAGTTCCCTAACCAGGGATTGAACTCGGGCCCCATGCTTTGGGCACTCAAAATCTTAGCCACTGGACCCCCAGGGAAGCCCCTAGTCAGCCCATGACCTCCATGCTTTTATCTCTGAGGCTCCTCTGCCTGGAATGTCCCCTTCCTGGCTCACTTTCACTTCTCTGTGACTCTGTGGGGAGCACCCCTAGCCTGGAGCTTGGCCAGGGCTCCTGCTCTTGGCTCCCAGAGCACCCTCTGTGACTCTGTCTTAGCACCATAGAAGTCACCCATCAATAGGTGGTTTCTAGTAAAGGGCATGAATCACTGAGGGCAGGCACTGCCTGGCCCTTACGAGGAGCTCAGCCTGTGATCCAGCTCCTCTGGTGACGTGTGCAAACTGCCTCAACCTCCCCAAGCCTCACATCCCCATTCTGTAAAATGGGATCATGATACCTTTACAGGCTAGAGGCAAGGGTTAAAGAAGGAGTTGGAAGCTATGTTCCCAGGAGAAATCAGATGTTCACACAAAAACATGAGCACAAATGTTTATAGCTACCTTATTTTTATTCCTCATCACCCTAAACTGAAGACAACCCAGCTGTCCTTCAACTGGCGAATAAACTGTGGTACTTCCACAGCATGGGATGCTGCGCCACAAATAAAAGGAACAAAACAGGGACATTTACAGCAATGTGGATAAATCTTCAATGCATTGGTGAAAATCAAGCTAGACTCAAAAGGACGCATCATACAATTCTATTTACATGACGTTCTGGGGACTGGGAACAGATCAGTGGTCGCTGGGGGTTAGGGATGCAAGGAGGGTGTGACCACAAAGGGTCCAGGTGACTGTGAGGGAATATTTGGGGTGATGGATGGTTCTGAATCACTCTACAATGTAATGCATAGTTAGTTACCCAACCTGCATTGGCAAAAGCGCATAGAGCTATACACACTCACATACACACACGAGTTTTACTGTATGTAAAGATATATAAGATAAAGCAAAAAGAAAGGACAGCATCTTAGCTCTGGGCACAGTGAGTCTGTTTCTTGGTAAGAAGCAGATCCTTCATTAAGATGGATTTGAGGTGCCCTCCTTGGTAATCCACACACTCCTAGAAAGGGCACTGTTTTCTCTCCAGCTTAGAGCACAGGTCACCTGGCTCAGGCCTGGGGACAGCGGGTGCTCAGCACTATCAGCTGGCGAGGAGGACACGCAGTGGCATCTTCCATGCAGTGCAGTGCTGCGCAGAGGTCGGGGTCAGAGTCCCAGAAGTCAGAGGTCATTCACCCGTAGGCTTTGGTTTTCTGCTGCTATCGAGGCTGTTTGGGATGAGGCAGAAAAACCTTCTAGAGTTGAGCCCCTGGGCCATGGTGTGCCTGGACCCCCCCCCCCACCTGCCCTGCCTGCCTCTCCAGGGTGGTATCTGAGCTGCTGCGGTGCTCAGGCTGGGGTGATCTTTCTCAGGGTCCCATGGGCACCACTCTCGTACTCTCCCAGCCAAGGAGCACTGGCCCCAATCCAGGGAGCCAGCAAGGTGCCCAGCCCCATCCTGTCCTGGGGGCTCAGAACCTTGTCTGATGATCTGGTTGGGGTTCCATGGGTGTTTTTCAAGGAGTGCTACCCACAGCCATTCAAGCAAGTGCTTATTTGAGGAATCTTAAAAACAAAATCCCAATTAAGTACCTTCATGCTTTTAATGAGCGTGCGTTCTCCCTGCTGTAAAGCAGGAGCTTTCCCTGTGTCCCAGGTGTAGTGGCAACAGTCTCCCTCTCAGGTGTGACAGCAGGGAGCAGATTCAGTCATCCTGCACCAGAAACACTGCTTTAGCCTCTAGCATCCTGAGGCACGGGCCTCCCTGGTGGCTTCAGGGGTTAAGAATCTGCCTGCAATGCAGGAGACCTGGGTTCGATCCCTGGGTTGGGAAGATCCCCTGGAGGAGGGCATGGCAACCCACTCTAGTATTCTTGCCTGGGAAGTCCCATGGACAGAGGAGCCTGTCGGGCTATAGTCCATGGAGTCCCAAAGAGCGACTGAGCGACTAAGCAACAAGAGTCCTCAGGCTCAGACCTCGGATGGCCTGGGGAGGACAAGGAACTGATGACATTTTCACCTCTCTGGGTGACCTGGAGCCCAAGACAGGTGCCAGGCACCACCACCCCCACCCCCAGATGGCTCCTTCCCATTAGAGCTCACAGAGGTCTGTCCCCACGTTTAAACAAGGCTCTCTGGCTGCTCTCGGCTTCCACCGCCCTTGAGTGAACCCTCCACCCCCAGGCTCTTTGCACAGACTGCACCCCACGCCTGGTCACCCTCCTTCCCAGCCCTGCCCCTCCCACACTCTGCCTCTCCTCTCAGTCTTAGCTCAGGCGTCATCGCTACTGTGGCTCTGTCGCACCCCCACCCCGCCCCCCGTGCTCACAGCGGCCCCCACACTTCCGCACAGCACTGGCCTCTTGCAGGTTCATTACATGGCAACGTGTTAGTGCCTGGTGAACACCTCGAGGCGAGGATCCCTCTCAGTACTTAGTACTGGGTCTGGCATTTAAAGGGGCTTCCCCCGTGGCTCAGGGGTAAAGAATCTGTCTGCAGTACGGGAGACACGGGACACACGGGTTCAATCCCTGGGTCAGGAAGATCCCCTGGAGGAGGGCATGGCAACCCACTCCAGGATTCTTGCCTGGAGACTCCCATGGACAGAGGAGCCTGGTGGGCTACAGTCCATGGGGTCGCAAAGAGTTGGACACGACTGAAGCGACTTAGCACACATGCAGCCACTGGTATTTAAAACGTGGAACTGGAAGTGGCAGGCAGAGGGGGAAGTTGAGGTTGGGGGCACGGGGAAAAGATCTGACTTCCCCTCACGCTGTCTGACCCCAAACCAAGAGTAAATGCCCCACGGGAAGTTGATGACTCGAATTATCTTCCTTATTACTGAGAGCAGGACTCAGCTTGGTCCTGCTTCCTCATTTTCTCTGGGACTCTGTGCTGCCAGCTTTCCCCGTAATATGATCTTTGAAATGGTCTTTATATAATTTGTAAAGTGAGTGTGTGAGGCCCCGGGGCTCACTGTGGGATGTTTGTGTTACTGTACCCGTGGGACAAATACCAAATGGTATTCCCCATGCAGCTGTCTGCTCCTTTAAAATCCACACCAGTAACTTCCCAGGGGTAGAAGGACAATTATTTTCCCCAGCAGATAGTACAACTGGTAAAGCATGGACCCAAATATACCCACCTAGTAACCAAAATGACTTTAATTCAAGCTGGTTTTAAAGGTTTCTTTTAATAGAATCTCCAATCAGTTCTCTGTGCTAAGTCTGAACGCTGCAGTATATTTTTCTCATCAAACAACTATTTTAATGCTATTGAAATATATCATACCCATGCTATGGTATGGTTTCAGGGGCCCCATAAATTTAATATTTGGATGGAACTGTGGTTTCTGCAACGCTTTAAGAGGACTACGCATCTGTCCTCCAGCATCGCCCAGCTTGACACAGTTTAGCATCCCTTCCTAATTAGCTTATAGAGAGAGATTTGCTTCAAGTCATGTACCCATGTCATAAAGGTCCTTGTTGCTGTATTTAGAAGACTGTGTCCAACATAAATCCACTCCCAAATCTCCTTCTCGTAATGAACTTCCATCGACATAATGAGTTCCTTGGAAGGAAGGCATTGTGTAAATTTAAAATACTAATGAGTCATAATGATAATGAATCACTTTCCTTATTACTGGGAGCAGCCTCAGCTTGGGCACATTATCCCATGGCTGAAGGTGTCTTCCCTACACCCAGGCCTGCCTCCCCCAGGAGCCCAGACTCTAAAATAGCTTCTCCTTTTTATTTATTTATTTTTTTCTTTCCACATCAAAGCTCAGAATCCCCCAAATGTCCCTGGTCTTAGCTAGTCAGCCTTGGAGGAACAGAAGTTACAGAACTGGTTCCTGATAGCACTGAAATGGCCAAAGACACCCACAGCCATTTCCAGCAGAGCCTGCCTGTGCCTTCCAAGGGATATTCCCATGAGCTGATGGCACAGGCGAATGGGTGGGTTTTCTAGCTAAGACAAGCCCAGTGTGTCAGCGATTGTCTGGTTACCAGGAGCAGGAACCCACACAAGCTGACTAAACAGAATTGACCTCCTGGAGGGGGACGCAAGGGTGGCCTTCATAGAACTCAGTGGTGGAGGCACAGCTGGGCTTTGGGGGGGCGTCAGGGACAGGACAGGAGAGCATGAGGACCGGGCGAACTTTCCGTTTCTCTGGGACCGTTGTCCACAGACTCCATCCTAGCCCTCCCTGTGTCTGCTTGTCCATACCCACGGGCCAAATATGGGGGCCGCTGAGTCAAGGGTCCTGTGTCCACATGCTTGGAGGGAGAGTTCGACTGGCACAGCTCAGATCAGGAAGAAGAGAAAGTGCTGATCGCTCAGTCGTGTCCGACTTTTGGGACCTCATGGACTGTAGCCCACTAGGCTCCTCTGTTCATGGGATTCTCCAGGCAAGGATACTGGAGTGGGGTGCCATTTCCTTCTCCAGGGGATCTTCCCGACCCAGGGATTGAACCCAGGTCTCCTGCTAAGGTCAGGGTCACCTCTAACTCAGTCTGCTCTGTCCATGTGGTTGAGGCCACATGGCTCAACAACAGTGCCAGGCCCAGGGTCACGACTCGGTGTGTGTTGTGATAAACAGGATACGGGGGTCACCCCTCAAGGCGGGGGGGCACATTTTCAGAAGAAGTCCACCATGCCAGGTGGAGGAGTTTTCTGCTTAATCTGATTGGGAGCCTGGAGCGTTGTAGGGCTTTGGGGCAGGAGAGTGCGGGCCGGTGGTAGGATCTGTGAGCTGGGCGAGGAGCTCCTGGCACCAAGTTCATCCCCAGGGAACAGTGACTTGCAGACAAGGGAATCATTCCTACTCCCTTGGCACTTCAGTAGGCTGGGACTCTGTGGTTTAATGACTCAAGGAAAGAGAGATTAAAAAGAAAAAAAGATTTGCCATCTGTTTTCCACTCTGCATGGACTTGCTGGGAACTTGGAAAAGTCACAGAACCTCTTTGGGATTGTCTTAATTCCAATTCTTTTCATTAAAAAAATATATAAATATATACATGAAGCGAAAGTGTTAGTCACTCAGTCGTGTTCAACTCTTTGTGACCCCATGGACTGTAGCCGCCAGGCTCTTCTGTTCATGGGATTCTCCAGGCAACAATACTGGAGTGGGTAGCCATTCCCTTCTCCAGGGGATCTTCCCCACCCAGGGACTGAACCTGGCTCTCCTGCATTGCAGGCAGATTCTTTACCATCTGAGTCACCAGGGGACCCCAAACATATACATACATATTACTTTTACATTTTTATGTTATTAATTGAGCAATTTTTTTAAAAACTTCTTATTGGCTTTAATCAGAGATTGATAAAATTGGGGAGCATCCATTTAGCAGTAGATGGGGCATGAAAAAGCTGTACAAGTCTAGAAATTTTATAGGCAGGAGGGAACAGGAACAAGGAAGTTATACAGGGCATTTCGCAGATTTTTCTTGTGTTTCTCTTTGCTGGCCTGAAAAGATGTGGAAGGCACATAGGAGGGGCCTCAGAAGGGAGGCTAGGAGGCTGGAGGATTCTAAATTGCTTATGGCAGGAAAGAGAGGCTTCATCTCCTTCTGAGGGAGGAGAAATGCTTGCTGCATGTGAAGAGTGACACATGTGTTTTGAAATGATAAAGCTGGAGACCCAGGAGGCAAAAAAACGTGCATGATGGCTCAGATCTGCTTGGGGGTGTAGCTGGGCCCCAGGAAGTAGGGTGGGGAACTTGGAATGAGGGAGATTTTTTTTTTAATTGGAGTGTAGTCGCTTTACAGTGTTGTTAGTTTTTGCTGTACAACACCATGGATCAGCCATAGGTGCACACATATCCCCACCCTCTTGAATCTCCTCCCCTCCCCCCACCATCGTCCCCTTCTAGGTCCTCACTCAGCACTGAGATGAGCACTCTGCGATGACCTGCAGGGAGATCTGTTGGGTTTTTTTTTTTTCTTTTTTTAAGATAGAAGAGGCCCCGGAAGGCCTGTTGTTAAAAACTGCAGTTTCTCCAGGAGTTTTTAGAAAGCACCTACTACCTGGCTGTGCCCTACAGGTGAGGATGAGTGGCCCAGCTAATCTTTCTACAGGGTAACTCTGAAAGTGTCAGTCCTTCAGTCGTGTCCAACTCTTTTGTGACCCCATGGACTGTAGCCTGCCAGGCTCCTCTGTCCATGAAATGCTGCAAGCAAGAATACTTGAATGGGTTGCCATTTCCTTTCTCCAGGGGATCTTCCCGACTCAGGGATTGAACCCACGTCTCCTGCATTGCAGGCAGATTCTTTACCAGGGAGCCACCAGGGAAACCCCGCAGGGTAAGTCTACTAGCATCTAAATGGATACAGCATATTCTCGCAGAGGATGAAGCAGAAAACAAAATACATCAGTGTTTCCTGGGCTTTGGGGAGAGGCGCAAAGGGGCCCCCCAGCTCTCATCCATCCTGGAGGTGTGCTGGGTCAGCGGGGTGAGCAAGTCTGATCCTGGAGGGAAGCACTGGAGTCTCTCAGGGAGAGGGTGAAGGCTTCCGCGTGGAACCTGCTTCCAGCTTTCCTTTCCTTTCCGCCAAGGAGTCATTTACGACTATCTGTCGTGGCAGGGCTGATAGCTTTTGGCAGAAGTCCTTTCTACTTCTCGCAAATTAAATCAGAGAGAGAGTCACCAGCAGTGAATGCAAAGGAAGGGTTTAAGGCCACCGCATGGAGGCGAACAGCTGTCGGAGGCCCAGCGTTCACCAGACATTAAAAATCACGAATATTAAAAACAAACAAGCACAAATATTAACAAGGCTGGCCCCTCCAGCAACGATTCGGGGTATGGAGAACTGAGAATGCTGTGTGAGGTGACAGGCACAACTGAGAATCGCTAATAATAATAGTAATAATGATAAAGAAAATGGCAACAACCAGTGCCCACAGAGAGCATTCCAGTTCTCAGGCACAAACCCTCTGATCCCAGGAGGTGGGCTGGCCAGCTGTCGTCTCCTTTTCGTAAGGAACCCAGGCCGTACTGCTCCGGCGACCTGCCCCTGGTCGCGCCGCGGGCAGGTGCCAGCCAGGACTCAAATCCAGACTGCTGGCTCCCCCAGTGCCCTCCCCACGGTGCCAGGCTGCTCCCGTGAGCTTGGGTGCAGGGTGGGACACGTGCTGGGCTCCAGGTGGGGAGAGCTGGTCAGGCATGAATTGAGGAGTGACTCAGGAAAGAGTCCGGGGCTTTCATTTAAACCCACTCCCCCTCCCCCCACCACCCCGTAACACAAGGTAATATATGTTCATTGTTTGGGGAAAAAAAATACAGATAAACATAAGAACATAGACATAACCTGGTGGGTCAGACAGTAAAGAATCCCCCTACAATGCAGGAGACTGGGGTTCCTTCCCTGAGTCGGGAAGATCCCCTGGAGAAGGGAATGGCTACCCACTCCAGTATTCCTGTCTGGAGAATCCCATGGACAGAGGAGCCTGGTGGGCTACAGTCCACAGGATCGAAAAGAGTCAGACATGACTGAGAAACTAACACTTAGACATAATAATTGTCCACTCAGAAAGAAGCATTTTAAACATTTTAGCGCACCAAAATATCATCCTTGCAGATACTTTCTCATTTTGACACACCTTTTTTCACAAAAATGGAATTCTGTTCTTCCTGCCATTGTATAATGCTTCATTCCGTATACTGTGAATATCTTTCCATGTCAAATAACACTTCAACAGTATCTTTCTCATTTCATTAAAAATGTTATATATATGGCTTTATGATTACAGAAATAATCGTAAGATGCTATGCTCATTGTAAAAATATTCAAGTTCAAACCGTACAGAAATGTCCAGTAAAGGAAGGAAATATTTTATTAATCCCACCCTTGGGGCCTGAGCTGTGTTGCTGCGTGTCCTGTTTCCGCTTCATATTTTTCCATGTACAGGCTAGACCTAAAGAACACGTGTGTCTATATACATTTTTTTTTCCTCCTCAAAGTGGGCTCACAGACTGTTGTGCAGTTTGCTTTTTTTCTTTCTCTGGTGTGGACATCTTTTCGTCTTGGTGTCTGAGGTTCTAAGGCATCTTTGTTCCAATCCTGGGGAAAGGAAACCTCTGTGAGGCTGGAGAAGGGACAGGCTAGTGAGTAACGGCAATACAGGGCTGGTTCCATGCTGAAATAAAAACCCTCCAAGAGGAGGAGACTGCGGCTCAGGCAGCCACTTGCTGCTCGCCTGGAGGAGTCAGGTAAGGGCGCCACCTTGCCTCCACCCCAGGGCCATCTAACAGGAGGGGTCCCGGCCCCCGGCGGCCCCCGAGACCTCACGAATGCTCTGTGCCCCCCCAGGTGTATATGTTCTCACAACCGCCCTGATCCCTGTCTTGGAGAAAGAACACGACCCCAGAGTGGTGAGTTGACTTTGGGGATGTCTTGTAAGTCAGCAACTCTGTCCCGGTTGGGCAATCAGTGGTCCTACATTTGCGGCCCCAACTGTCCCGAGGTGGGGGCGTGCTGTCCACGTCCACAGTCAGGGCCAAATTTGGCCCCCAGGGTCCAGAGGCCTTGAGGTTTGATAACCTGAGATCCAGCAGTGGTGCGCCGGCCCAGGCAGCATCCAGGTGGGTCTGGGGAGTTGCTGATGCAGCGGGCAGGGGTCCAGGCCTAGGTGAGGGTCGGCCTGGGGCTTTGTCCCATGGACACGCATACTTGCGGAGCTCCGGAGGCACGGCCTGGGCTTCCAGGATGCCCCTTCTGGCAGTAGAGGCTTCCTGGGAGCCGGCTGTCCACCCAGCTCCCTCTTGCTCTCAGGGGCTCCTCCACGTCCCCTGCTCCTGCCTCTCATCCTGGCTGGGTTGTTGCACACAGAGCCCATGAAAAGGGAGGCAGAGCCATGCAAAGGGCCACGTTCAAAACCCCAGCCCTCACCGAAGTCTCCTCCCCAAAGTCATCCAAGAGCTGGCAAAGCACTGGGAAAGGGGGGAGTTGGGGAGGCAGGCAGGGGTGGGTGGGTATACTTCCTGGAGAATCTGCCACTCGAGTGGGAGGGGACAGCTATGGAGTTAACGGCTAATGGGTTAACATGACAGAAATGAGAGAAGTCAGGAAGAGGGCAGTTTATGCAGGCTGCCTTCTCTCTGCTGTGGGGGGTGTGGGGGGCAAATAATGACCTCCCTGGATCCCCGAGGTCCAGGTCCCAGTTCCTGGGGCTGTGTCACCTTGACGTGGCAGAAGAGACTCTGCAGATGTGATTAGTGAAGGATCATGAGATGGGGGGTGGGTTTCGTGGATTATCCAGGTGGGCCAGTGCAGCCCCAGGGTCCTCAGAAGAGGGCCCGAGTCAGAGGAGACGTGAGGATGGAAGCAGAGGTCGTCAGGGTGGTACGGCCACAAACCGAGGCCTACGAGTGGCCTCCGGAAGCCGGAGAAGCCAAGGAGTGAATTTCCCCCTCAAACTGTCAGAAGGTCTCTGCTGATACTTCGATTTTAGCCCCACAAGACACATTTCAGACCTCTGGCTTCCAGAGCTGGGGGGAATTCACCTGCGCTTTTGTAAGCCTCTTAGTCTGTGGTCATTTGTCGCAAGAGCAATAAGAAACAGATACACGGAGAAGGGGGATGGGAAGGTATTACGAACTTTTCTTCACAAATCTCCATTTACTGCAGATAACAGTGTCCTCTGGAGGAATGTTGGTTCAGAAACTGAACACCGATGACCCGCAGTCAGAAAGGACAGCGTCCGATGGCACCATGGTCTATGCACAGAACAAAGTAAGCGAGGGGCTGTTCTCAACACGGTCTCCTGGGCTCTTCTCCATGGAAGGCTTGTTCTGGGATACACAATGGCTTGGATCTAATTCCCAGAGCACCTGAATGTCCCTCACAGGAGAGAAAATCCTCTTCTCCATCAGAAGGCCAGCTCAGCTCTGCCTGGACCAGGGTGGAGGTGCAGGGCTTCAGCTCACCCCAAGGAGGAGCCACAAAAGCTGCCACCTCTCTTCCCGAATATCTCAGACCCACAAAGAGGGTGGTGAGAGCAGGTGATCCCCACAGCAGGACCCAGCAGAGGCTCCTTGTCCTGCGTGGCTCAGAGAGGAAATGGACCCAGGGGGTACCTTCTCTCCCCCTGGGCAGCCCCTGCTCACAGGTTGGATGGATACCACCAGAACCGTGCTGGGTTTCTGGCTCCCTTTGTGGGGTATGCCCTCAGTTGCTTCAGTCGTGTCTGACTCTTTGCAACCCCATGGACTGTAGCCCACCAGGCTCCTCTGTGCAAGGGATTCTCCAGGCAAGAATACTGGGGTGGGTTGTCATGCCCTCTTCCAGGGGATCTTCCCGGCCCAGGAATCGAACCTGTGTCTCTCATGTCTCCTGCACTGGCAGGCAGGTTCTCTACCATTAGCGCCACCTGGGAAGCCCCACTGAGGGGGATGCACATCCAGTTCTGAAGACACGGAAGTGCAGAGGTCTGGTCTCATGGCCACTCAGAACAGAAAGTTCTGTGTCTCAGCTTATCACAGCTGTTCTAGGAGCCGGCTGTATACCTGCCACATTCACCGTTCCTGCCCTTCAGTTCACCTGGTGGGGGGCTCCCTGGTGGTTTGTGAAGCTGCCCTCGCCCACAGTTTCCCTCTTGTTCACAGGGGAGTCCTGTCCCACCCCCCTCTCTCTGTACCCCGGTTCTCTGCCCCACTTTCGCTCACCAACCCCCAGACCAGCTCCTGGTGGGTGACTTGTCATGACTCAACATCCCACCAATCAGAGGCACCAGGCTTCTCTACAGATTTTCGAGGGAACCTGGGGACAAAGCACTCACTCCATAAATGGGGCCCAGGTGGAGCTCTTTGTAAAATGTAATCTAACCGCCCTGGGAGGGGGCAGTGGCCTCCACACAGCTGAGGCTTTATGTGGGGGTACTTGGCGATTTTTAAAGAAATTTGCAGCAGATGCATTCTCTAAGTCTCTCAGGACAGTTCCCACACTCCAAGGTTCCTTCACGTGTCCGCAGACACCCACTCAGTGCCTGCAGGGCGCGGGGCCGGGGGTGCTCTGTGCTCCCACCGCGCTCGCGTCCAGCAGCAAATACATTAACAGCGAGAGGGCGCTGTGGGTGTACTTTCCTCGGGGGAGGGAGGAGGAAGCCCCCAGGCCACGGGCAGCCTCATTCCTGCTGCTGGTCTGTCTGCGTCTCAGATGGCGGGGCCAGGACGCAGCCCTGGGTCACAGCCAGAGCTCGCTGGGTGAAGAGCCGATGATTCTAGAGGAAGTTGCGATCTGACTTTGTGGAGGGCGGGGGATGGGGGCTCTGCACACCCTCAGCCCCCCTGCTTCCCCCTTCCATCTGTTTACCCTCACCCCGTCCAGAGGCAGCAGGTGGTTCTGACGGAGCGGTGGGCCCGAGCGCACCCAGCCATCCACTTCTCATGCATGCATCCCGGCTGGGTCGACACCCCAGGTAGGTCTTTAAGTTCCCTGCTGCCCACGTTTCATCTAAAAATATCTGGGCAGCCGCAGGATGGACTCTCCCCAGGAATGACCTAGAACTGGTATCAGGAGGATGAGGAATGGCTTCGTTTCTGCGGGAGCTGGGCAGACTGGGACTGGGGAGGGAGAAGCCTGGTCCTCAGAGGCAGAGTTGGTGTGGTCAGTCTGCTCAACGTGTGCATGGCCCAGGGAGTGGGTGGCGCCCGGGTTGGGGTATGGCTGGGGACCCCTCCCTTGGGACAGAGGGTGCTTGGTCCACACCCAGTGTTATGGGATATGCTGGGGACATGGGGATAGGCCAGGCCACCTCCCCACTGCCCGGGTTTCTAGAAATAGTGAATGCACAAGGGGAAGTAACAATCACTAAGGGGACAGGTGGAATTCTCTGGAAGCGTGGAAAAAGAGGGAGGGAGAACAGAACTCTCTGCGGGGTCAGTCCCTCCCACCTCTGAGACCTCAGCATATCACTTGGGCTCTGTAGCTCTTTCCTCCTCCCCCAGCAAGGGAACTGAAAACAGCAGCCGTGGCAGAACGCCTGGGACACTTGAGGGCCCAGAGCTGCTCCCAGCGCTGTCTCCATACCATCACCTGTGCCCTCACCCCCTCCTGGGGTGGGCACTACCACCATGCCCATTTACATTTGGGGAAACTGAGGCACACAGAGGGGCTGGGACGTCCCGGCTGGGCCTGGCCACAGTCTAGTGAGAGGCAGGCTCTCATACACTTGCTGTCACCTTCTGAAAGCTGGTTTAGCAGAGGCCTTAATATCTGTATCTACATCCTTGGAATTCATCCTAAGAGATGCGGAAAATGAGGTTGCTCGTCCCAGCACTGGTGCTCGGAGAGTAGGTTGATAAATTAGGGAACACCTGCACGGGACATCTGTTCAGCCCTGAACACCGCTGCGGATACATGTCTATGGGAAGCAAATGGTGCTATCTCATTAAATGCAGGTATTGGGCCCTCAGACCTTACAGCCTTCTGGTCTTATTTTTGATACACCCACATCCCCATGGAGAAGGGGGTGCATCGTGCTCCATTGCATCCCACGGAGACCAGGCGGGGAGAGGTGCAGCAGGCCCGCCTGCCGGTTGGGGGCGGGGGGAGCTGAGGACATCTGGCAGCCTCCTGTTGTAAATGGAAAGGGGGGGTGTCCTCCGCCGAGCACCCCAGGAGGCCCTCGGGCCAGGGCTGTTGGGAGATGGCGGCTTTTTATCTTGTGTCACTTCCTGGTGGGAGACATGCCCAGCCTTGCCTGACCAGGTAGCTCCATCAGCCAGTGGAGAACCACCAGCCTCTCATCCCCGCAGGACATCACCCTGACAGTCCTCACATCAACCTGTGCACTGGCCGAGTCTGCGCTCCAAGGTCACCACCTGAGTCCAGCATCTGGGTCAGGGTGTGGTCAGCCATCTGTGGTCCACAGGTCACAGGACCAAGACTGGGCTTCTCAGAGGCTGCTGACTGGGCCTCAGTGTCCAGAGGGAGGGCTGGGGAAGGGCCTGAGCCCACAGACACTCGTCCTCCCCGAGTGGTATGATGTGTGTGTGAGAGCACTAAGTCGCTTCAGTCGTGTCCAACTCCTTTCGACCCTGTGGACTGTAGCCCGCCAGGCTCCTCTGTCCATGCGATTCTCCAGGCAAGAATGCTGGAATGGGTAGCCATTCCCTTCTCCAGGGGATCTTCCCGACCCAGGGGTTGAACCCATGTCTCTTACGTCTCCTGCACCGGCAGGTGGGTTCTTTACCACTAGCGCCACCTGGGAAGCCCAACGGGGGACTCAAATGCCTTCTGTTTACTCATCAGAAGTATTCCCTAATTTTCCCACAATAAGCAAGTACTGTTTCTGTAAAGGGAAAAAGAAAAAAACATTTATTTTTAAATTTTGTTTTAGATGATCCTTTCTCTGAAATCCTCTGATCTCATTACATCTCTCCAGTGTTGTTTTCTCTGCTTTCTTTTCTTTCTTTGGCTTCATGAGGGAACAGTTGTGCTTCCCAGAGTGCTAACTGTAAAGACTCTGTGTTCCCCGAGGTCTGTGGGAAAATGGGGGTGTGTGTGGGGGGTGGTGTAGTCTGCAGCCAGTGCTGGGGAGGATGAGGGAGAGGGAGGAAAGAGTCCCTTCCCTTGTTCCAACACGCCTCGCTGAAAAAGCAGAGAACACTCTCACAGCCCAGAGGACACTCAGCCTGGATCCTGGGAGGATCAGATGCCTTGAGACAGATGGGTCCCCCAGGAGGGGGGGAGTCTGATCCCCTTTTGCCCCCAGGTGTGACCCTCATTTCTTAGGATGGGAATCCGGAGGTCCAGGGGATTTTGCTCCCAGGGGACAGGCCTGTCTGGGCCGACAGCCTGCATGAACACTGTTTTGAAGTGGAAAGAGGGCAGTTGGTGATCTCATTCCATCTCCGCGTGGTTATTTTGGTATTAAAGCAGCCAACTCAGTTGAGGAGGAGGGCGCTGTCCTCACGGCCCTGCGTGTGCCTCCCTGCAGGTGTGCGGCTGTCGATGCCGGGCTTCCACGCCAGGCTGGGGGCCAGGCTGCGCTCCGAGGCCCAGGGCGCGGACACAGTGCTGTGGCTGGCCCTTGCCCCCGCTGCCACCGCCCAGCCCAGCGGCTGCTTCTTCCAAGGTGACTTTCTCTCTGAACCACAGCCCGAGGGTGTCTGGAGGTGGACCCTCCTCTCTCCCTGGTTGTGTGGGGAGGGGCTGTCTCCCTTCCCCTTGATGTTCTGGCCTGCCTTCGGGGGACGGCTCCTTGGCCTGTTATTTTGGGAAGGGCCTCACCTCTGGCCCTGCACTCCCGGCTTTTTGCATCCGCCTTCCCGAACTCAGTGGGTCCTGTGAGGATGAAGTAAGTCCTGGGGTTGTGACCCCCGACTTCAGTGTCTTGGGCACGGCTGGACCTGTGGGGCACCTCGGAGATTGGAAGCTCCTTTCCGGAGCCCAGGGCCTTGGAGTGAATCTCTGCTTTTCTGTTGCTGGGGGTGGCTATCTGTTCAGCGTTTGCTCCCTACCCGGGTGGGATCCCAACAGGCAGATCCGAGAAGAGTGGGCAGGCTGAGGAAAGAAGGTGGAGGTTCCCCTCCCGCCTCGGAGGTGGCCACGTTTGCGTGAGCCATGATGGAACTCTGGGGACCCTGTGGTGACCAGGAGGGTGGCCGTACCCTCTCTCACTATCACCTGCCAGACCAAATATGCCACACTCCAGGGTCCCCGACCCCCACCAGCCGGCACCCAGGCCTGGGGACCCTGCCCGCCGCCAGCCAGCCCCCTGGAGTCCTGCCGCCAGCTGGCAGTGCTCAGCCTGCCGGCCGGCCTCAGCCTCCCTTCTGCAGCACCTCATTGTCCCCGCGGACCCTGAGCGCAGGGGCGGCCGACCCCCTTCCCGTGTGGGCCCCCACCCCCGGCAGGTGGCCGTGAAACGACTGACCCGAGGCCCGGCCCTGCCGCTCACGACTTTGTGTTTCTCTCTCACGTTTACAGACCGGAAACCGGTGCCCACACACTTGCCTCTTGCGAGGACATCGTCCTCACCGGCCGAAGAGGAGAAACTCATTGAGATCTTGGAAGAGCTGGCTCGGAGATTTAAATAGCCCAGGCTAGACCCAACACGGAGCCGGAACTGCCTCAGGAAATACGGCAAGGTGCGGACCAGTGGCGAGGAGACCCCACTGCTCCTTCCCCGCCGTAGACCGGCCCATCTTCCACGGCTGTGCTTTGAGCTGGTTTCCTCTCCATCAGGAGTCACAGAAATTAGTCCCGTTCTTTATATATAAAGCCTAGTACTGAAAGCTTGACTCACCACCGCCTCATGGGACCGCAGCTGGGTTAACTTACCCTCTGGGGGCCTCATTTTCCCTGTCAGCGGAGATTAGAGTGCTCCCTACCTCATGGGGTGGTTTTAACGATTCAGTGAGTTACCACTTGTAACGCTCTTAGCAGAATGCCTGGTATGTCATAAAGACTCGATACGTGTTAGCTACTAACATCAGCATTTAACTGACAAGTGTGCTAAAATTCATGGGGGGAGAAAAAAACCCCTAAAGATTACCCCCTGTAGCAATGAGGAGTCCAGGATGGAAACTTTTATTTTAAAATACATGATTGCGGCTGAGAGCAAGTGAACCTTCATTTTCCGCAGTAGCTTCTTCTGTGTAAATCTCCTTGATTTGTGTGTGATTTTCTTGAAGATTCCGAGTCACTGTATCAGGGGAGCAGGGCCAGGAAGGGGAAGGAGGGGATGCTACACTGCCCTGGCCTGGCCCTGAGGCTTCAGGGGCAAGGCGCAACCAAGGGTCAGTGCTTATTTACAAGCAGTCACTGGAGGCCTGGTTTACAGGTGCTCAGATTAGAAGCGGCTTCAGTTATGCACTTGGCAATCTGGTGTTGCCGTTTGGTAAAACTTTTAAATTATTTGCATTTTATGTCTTAGTGAAACCAGGGAGAGGTCTAACACAGTCGGTGAACAGATTTAGGAAAGCTCTACATACACTCTGGAAGTTCAAAGGGAAATGAAGTAACTCGGCATCAACGGAGGAGGAGGACCCGGGGAAGGGAAGGCACAGCTCAGCCAGTCCCACCATGCCGGGCCTCGGAGATGCCTGAGGTGCTCAGATCGGGCGCTTAGCCAGGGAGCTCCAAGAAAGGGGCTTTTTGGTGGGTCTGCCTGGAAGAGCGGTGAGCACCGGCTCCACCAGCCTGCATCTCTCCCTTCCTGACGGACAGTAGGGGGCGCTGGAGTGCTGGGTGTGGGTGGAGCTGTGCTTTGACAGGCAGGCTGGAGGAGGGGGGCCATTCAGCTGCCCCACCCACTGGCCCTTCCCAGGGGGCGCTAGTGGTAAAGAACCCACCTGCCAAGGCAGGAAGTGTAAGAGATGAGGGTTCCATCCCTGGGTAGGGAGGATCCCCTGGAGGAGAGCATGGCAATCCACTCCAGTATTCTCGCCTGGAGAATCCCATGGACAGAGGAGCCTGGTGGGCTACAGTCCAAGGAGTCGCAAAGACTTGGACACGACTGATTTTCACTTTTTTCCACTATGTGAAAGATAAAAAGGACCACTCAGCCAGCCCTGGTGAACAGCGACGCAGGGCTGCTGGGGTGCATGTGGTCACAGGGCACAGCTCGACAACAATAACATGACCACAGGAAGGTTTCCACAGAGATTTATTTTAAACCGTGGCGGTAGCTTGCATTGGGTCTTGACACAGGTCATGGCTACACACACATTTTGGTTAGAGGGAAGCACAGAGGGAAAGTGAGTAGAGTTCAGGAACATTCACAACATTCAGCAGACATTTAACGTTGTGGGAAATCCTGGCTCATTCCCACCGAGTCACATTCAGGAAGTCAATGTCAAGACTGCTTGGTCTGGTTGGTGGAATCTGGTGGTAGAGGACGTGGCGATGCCAGCGGGGTTCAGCTAGAACCATGTTTGAGAAACCTCTTCCAGCTTTGGGCTTATGACATTCTCAGCCTGACCCCTTTCTCGTTTCATAAAGAAAGAAAAGACATTTTGTAAAGCAACATGCCTTGGCAGCCAGGTTCCGACTGGGCTGCAGGCTGATGGGCATGCAGGATGGAAGTGTCCTTGTCCCTGGTTATGGAGTCAGTGGGAGGCAGGCACGAATGTGGGGCTAGCACCTTCCCGGTTGTCCAGTTAGTAACAGTTTTTGTACTTTTCATGTATTTTCTTCTGCAAAATGACAGTACATTGAAAAAAAAAAAAGGCAGATGGCGTAAAACACAAATATGTAAGTATACATCGGTTCCCAGCGACACAAGTATTTTGGTCCATACTTCATATGCTACTAACATAAGGCGGCCATCCATTTAAATGAAGGGAAGAGTGTTTTTAAGAGAAATACTTCTTTCAAACCATTTCCCATTTTTGTGTTACAATTTACTCTCTCATGCTTCCCAGAGAACCAAGACGGGGCTGGGGGGTGGAGGGGGAGGAGAAAGGAACCTAAATATCAAGGTCGCATTCCAAATCTAACCTTTAAGCCAACCTGCAATTATTCCCTTTCTCTCCCAAGAAAGTCAGATACACTTGGATCCACAGAGGTGAACATTCTGAGGTATCTGTTTTTAATGAGATGGTACCATGATTGACCTCTGCCTTCTCCAACCTTTTTCAAACCTCCTGGGCTCTAGATGGGAAAATACAGGCAGCGGTTTACTTGATGTGACACCAAAGGCAGTGGGGCACACTCCCATTTACCTGAGTTAAGTCAGCCACGAGCAGGCAGGTCACTGGTAACGGTCAGGTTAGTCCAGTGAGTAACAACAGTCATAGAATCGTAGCATCACAGAGTGGAAGGGATCTTAAGCATGATCATCGAATTCAACTTTTCCTCAAGGCTTTTAATCTCCTTTCCACATCTTTTCCACTATCAATAGACAAGGGGCTATGGACTTGCTGTTCAAAAATTCCCTGGCATAAGAAACACAATGGAGGAATCCCCTTCCAGTGCTGGACAGATCTAATTTTACACCCTGCTTTCTTGTGTTAGGCCCAGACAGGCTTCTCCGTGGAAGGGATAAATTTGAAAGGCAAAATGACAAACTAAAAACCCAAGGGTTGGTGTGTATCTAGTTCTTGATGGTCAAGTTGAGTTCAAGTTTAAAAACGAACATGGATGTTCCTGAATTAAGTTACAGACATGCGATACTCGGGCACTGGAGGAAAAAGATCAGTGGGTGCAGTACAAGTACCAGGAAGGACCGAGGCCCACCGTGGGATGGGGAGGCCCCGGGCTCTGCACAGCTGGGTCTACGGGGCCCTTTTACAGTCACTGAATTGAGAAAAATGTTCCCTTCCCTTGGCGAGCGCCCCTGCCATGAGCATTTATCACATTTACCACACTGTACTGAGACGACCCACTGCTGCAGGAGCGATGCAAGGCCAGAGGCAAATGTGGACAGCAGTGGCCTGCTTGCTCACGGAGAGATCACATGCAGGCGGGGCCTCTGCTGTCCGGAATGGCCTCCTCCACAGGTCAAGGGCTGTCCTTTTTCAAAGGAGAGCAGTCAGGGAATAATGGGATTAGCATGTTGTAAGCTCATCTAGGGGCTTCCCAGGTGGCACAGTGATAAAGAATCTGCCGGACAATGGAGGAGATGTAAGAGACTTGGGGTCGATCCCTGGGTGGGGAGGGAGCCCTGCAGAAGGCAGTAGCAACCCACTCTGGTATTCTTGCCTAGAGAATCCCATGGACGGAGGAGGCTGGCGGGCTACAGTCTATGGGGTCGCAAAGAGTGGGACATGACTTAGCGACTGAGCTCACAACAAGCTCGTCCAGACCAAAACCAGGCAAGCAGTGGTCTCCAGCCCCACCTCATGGCCTCTGGTGAGTGGCTGTGCCCCCCCAACAAAGTTCAAAAATTAGTTAACCAGGGGTCCTTTTAAAGATAATTCCAGGTGTTTCCAAAGAAAAAGAAACTTTGATACTGACCTCAGCTGCGGGAAGACTGGACTTGTCTGGCAAGCCTCTGGGTAAAGGTGCTTGGTGGACTGTGGGCTGCCTCCCTCCCCCTGCGGCCATGAGCATCCCGTCTGATAGTGATGCGAGGACCGCAGGCTCCAGGACTGCAGCTGCACACGCGCCACTCTGGAGCTCCAAACCGCAGGTGGGACCCCAGTGCCAGGCTGGTGCAGGCCTTGGGCCTTTGCTGGCACTGCTTCCACAGCCTGGAAACTCAGGTCCTTCCTCAGCTCACTCCAATGCTTCATTTAACTCTCAGCTCTGGTGTCCTTTCCTCTGGGTTCTCCTCTCCCCTGTGGGTGCAAGAGCACCTGTGTATCCTGGGACGGGACCCCACGCCCTCTGTCACCAGAGTCACCACGTGGCACAGAAATGAGCCACAGCAAAGACATGAAACCAGTTAATCCTAAAGGAAATCAGTTCTGAATATTCATCGGAAGGACTGATGCTAAAGCTGAAGCTCCAATACTCTGGCCACCTGATGCGAAGAGCTGACTCATTGGAAAAGACCCTGATGCTGGGAAAGATTGAGGCAGGAGGAGAAGGGGATGGCAGAGGATGAGACGGTTGGATGGCATCACTGACTCCATGGATATAAGTTTGAGCAAGCTCCAGGAGTTGGTGATGGACAGGGAAGCCTGGCATGCTGCAGTCCATGGGGTTGCAAAGAGTCAGACACGACTGGGCGACTGAACACCAACTCGTCTGTGTGGCCTCTGCCCAAGCCACAGAATGGACCTCCTGACCCCAGGCCTGGTTCAAAGCCTGGTGTGTGGTGGACACTCAGCAAAGGGCTGGACTGTAAGAGTTAAGAGACTCAAGGGTGATATAGATCCCTCGGTGCTCAGGATGGACTTAATCTCTGTGTTTCCCCGTCACGTTGATAGATAGCCACCCTCACATCCAGAAAAATGCAACTTAACTTTGTTCTAGAGGAGAAAGAAAATGCCAAAAGCATTGGCAAAATGTTTTTTCATTTTAAAACAGAAATCTTAGTGGACAAGGTCACTTAGAATTAAACTACTGTGAAAAGGCAAAACCAAAGGGATCTCATTTAATGGATATTTATGTCTGGTAACTTTGATACATAGTTCAGACTGAGTCCCTTGCTTAAAAGGTAAAATCCAGGCTTTAAAATTTGATTAATGTCAAGCAAAAATAAATTCGGCTTTTGAAAAAATGAGTATCAAAAATAGGAAAAGGCAGTATTTCATGGGAAGGGCGATGAGGAGACTCGCCGGGGCCCCCCTGCAGGCAGAGGGCAAGATGCAGTTTCAGTGCCCTTGATTCCACTTAAACTGAGCGGCTGGCGAGGTCAGAGGGGCGAGCGTAGGAAGCTGGTTAAGCTGATGGAGGCCTGCAGTGAACTACCTTGCTGCATGAGCCCACCCATTCGGAGCCACAGGAGGTATCAGATTTGCCTGCGACGAGAAGACCAGACCCAGTTCTGAGGGCTCCCTGCCTTGAGCCTTGAAGTCATTCCTCGCACTCACGCCATTACGAGTTCACGTCCAAAAGCAACTGTTCTTCCGAAATTCTTATAGATTCCCCTTGCCGATACCTCAACTATATCTAACTGCTTGGTGTGACTGTGCTTGGAACATTCTAGAGGCCTGAAGAGTCCCTTCCAGTTCTGTGATTTTACGATTCTTTGCATAACATTCAAACAATACAGTGAGAAACACACCATGGTTGACTGACCTCATAAAAAAAAAAAAGACACATGACTCCAAGTACTTCATCTAAAACCACTTGTGCTGCTGTGGAGACAACCCAGGCAGCGAAAGGGTCCAGGAACGTCATTTCTCTGGAGAGACGGAGCACGGGATTGGTCCTGTCCCACCAAATAAAAGGCACAAGCATGTATGTGCGCGGTGCCACTTCCCAGCATTGATCGTGTTAGGCTTGACTTGCCAGAGCTTCTGTGTGTTGAAGCAATAGAGCAGAAAGAAAAATTATATATATATAAAGTGCAATTCCAGTGGGGTAAAACAAGAACGATGAAAGTTAACCCAGACAGGAGACAAGCCAAGTGCTGGTGCCAGCTTTTGCTCCTAATGAATGAAGCCTCTATTCCATAAAATGCTTGGAAGGCACCCCAACACCAACACATATCGGTGAGTTACACACATGGTGGTGGGAATGTAACACTCCAGGATTCACAGTATTATAAACACACACAGTTGGCATGCTAAGTGCTTCTCACCAAACTAAAGCACCTACATGGATGAGGAGAAATCAAAGAGCAGAGCAATGGGTACCTTGACGCGTCTGTGGTCGCTGGCCGTGACGCTCACCACCAGGAGGTGTGGCCGCTGGTCTCCGCCTCTGAGCGGCTCGTGTGCTGGGGGCACAGCCGCGCTGGGAGGGAGGCGGGTGGACTGAAGGGCGGGCTCACACACCAGAGCGATCACAGGCTCACATGTGACCTAACGGGGACAATCAGCTTCCCCGGCGTGATCCGAGCTCATCTCGACCCAACTCGGAACCACGTCGGGTCTGCTGGGCACCTGACCCACCGCCTCCCTGACACTGTTTGCCTCTCTGTATTCGGGCCACGCTCAAAGGAAGGGAGAAGACAGCCATTCATTTCTACTACTCATGTCTACCATATCGTTCTTTATTATGTACAACTCCGTAAGTGGCTCCAGGTTCTAGCAGTAAACTACAAAACAGATATTTGAATATTTTAAATTGAATTCCCTTTTTAAAGCTCTCTCACAACCATGCAGAAGAGACTCAGGTGAGTTATAATGGCTTTCACTGATGGCCAGCAAGGGCAGGGTGGAAGGGGCAGCTCAGTGGCAAGTGGTAACTGCTTCTGGATGGCGGTGTGTCTGTGTCCACAGCCTCAGAGTATGGTCACGTGGGCTGATATGCCCTAATTTCCCAGGTCACGGCTGTCCCGCACCATGGCTGCACGGGGCATACCCACTGTCCTGTGCCCCAAAGCTGCAGCAGCAGAACCATCTCGAGGAGGTCTGTCACCAGGAAGCACAGCTGGTTGGTGTTGGGGTGGCGGTGAGGGGTGGTTACCCAAGTCTGGCTGGGAGTCCTTCTCCCAGTTAGAAAAGTAATGAATGATCGTGAGGGGAGAAACTACGACCACCCTCAATTGTCAAGTCAGCAGAGAACAAGACCCTGCGGAGGTAGGGCTCACATAAGGAAGGGCAAGTCATTGGCCTGTGGATCTGCAAGGCTTTGTGTAACCGTGTGAACCCCAAGGACTCAGGGGTCCCCTGATGCTCCTGACGGGTGAGGGATGAATGAGGTGGTCCGGGTAAAGTGCCGAGAAGGAGGTGGGCACAAAGCACATGCCTGCTGCTCATTTAAATTCTACTTTTACAGGTTGAAAATAAGTATCCAAATGGGGTCTCTACACACAAGAATATCTCAGTTTATCAAGTTGACTGGATTCCCTTAAAATCAGGGTTCTTCAGGTTCATTTCCTAAAGCCACCCATCCCCCTCTTTTCTGTACATTCCCAACGGGAACACACAGCATGAGCTGTAGGCCTGAGTACCTTTTATGTCTCAGATCACACAGTTGGAGTATTAAAGCGTGCAAAGTGTTCTGATAAAATACACGAAGATAAAAATCTTTAAATATCTGGTTTTGAAAGGGGAAGCAAATACAGACAGTGAGGGATAAAGCAGCATACAACCTCACAGCAATGAACATGTTCAAGTTCAGAGATGATATCACACAGAACCACAGATCTTAAAGACACTATTCTTGAAGGACACAGGGTTTTGTTGTTTTGTTTTGCTTGTTTTTAATATCAAGAGCGAAGGAGAGCTGTGTCAATAAAACTAAAACCCAAAAGGCTCAGAAAGCTCCCACTGAGTTAGAAAGGATCCAGGCACTGAGAGTTGAAGGTCTGAGTTTGATAATCTACTTCCGTGGCTAAGAGTGGCTTTCTCACAGCAATTTTTTTTTTCTTTTTTTAATGTGGGAAAGAGAAAAACTGAGGCAGAAACATAAGGTCATTTCCACTCTTGTAAGATCTAGACATTACAAATGGATCATCCTTCGGGCAATTTAAGAAATCAGCTGGGAAAACCACAAGGATGGTTTTCCAGATCTCTCAACGGAGGGGGACTCCTCCGAAAGTAGACACACTGCAAATAAATTGTGAATATGTTCACTCTGGGGAACAGTGGAGGAAGCTGAGTGGGGGGAAGACACAGACCACAGGATACGTGCCCAAGGGAGAGGATCACGGAAACTACTTCACAATGACCCCAAGTACCCTGAATAGTTACACACTCCTCATTTCTCCGACACACAAAGAAACAGCTAAAACCAAGTGTTGACAAATATAAAACTGAAAACACCCCACACTGAGTTAACAGCTAAAACCAAGTGTTGACAAATATAAAACTTAAAACACCCCACACTGAGTTTTCGGTATACTCAAAACAAGGGAGCAGAGCCAGACTGTATAAACCATTTGTTAAAAAAATATCCTCTTTTTATATTGTATGAACAAGTTGAAAGAGTTCCCTCACAAGAGCTCACTGACCGCTCACCGCCACGTGTGCAGGCGATGTGCAAGCTCAGCTCAGCTTTTTGGCTTCTCTCCCGCCACTCGCACATCTGCTTTACTGCTCCAGTCATGATTGGGGTTAGAACAACCGTTTCTTGAGTAAATTCTGTCTTTCTGGCGCCTGGAAGGGGCATCAAGACACGACTGGGGTCATATCCCACAACTGTAAAAAGAAAAAGATCTCTGATGAACACCTGGAGAAGGAAACGGCAACCCACTTCCGTATTCTTGCCTGGAAAATCCCCCGCACAGAGGAGCCTGGTGGGCTACAGTCCATGGGGTAGTTGCAAAGAGTGGGACACGACTGAGCAACTGAGCACAGATGAACTACCATTCAACTGGGTTGAGAAGCCATATAATGTGTATAAGGAGTCCTTAAAATTGAATTCAAGTGCATTTTTTAACTTAACAAGGAACTGAGTACTATATGAGCATCATGGATAAATCTATACAGTAGTACTTATCCATCAAAAAGTTCAACATAATCCTCAAAAAAAGGACAAAGGCAGCTGGAAGTTTTAACCCAGCTGATGGAGAATAAAGGCAGATGAGATTTATTCAAGGAAGAAGGGAAGTAACACTATAAGGCAACAAATGGGTAGCCAGATGTGTCCTTTCTGTATCTCATCTCATCTTCCAAACAGTTCTACGAGATGTCTCGATTTCAAAAATAAAGGAACCGAGATGCCCAGAATTTACTTAGGACTGGTGGCTTCCAAAGAGGGTTATTCTAACCACCTTATCCTGTGGTTGCCTCCATGAAGGAACCAGAAGAGGCCCAGGAAGTTGGGCTCAGTGAACCCAGGCGAGCCTCGGCCACTGGGAGCCTCAGAGAATGACGTGGGCATGGCCTCTTTAGTCCTGGGCTTTGGCTCGGGCAGGGAATCCACATGGCCTAGCACATTTCTTGGAGAGGCTCTGGAGGACTGCTTCTGGATTAACTGATCTCACTGGGAAAAGATCTTGTTTATTACTTTTTGCCTTATCCAATGCTCGGCTCAAAATCTTGTGTCCTCACAAAGCCAAGGCCAGTAGCACCATCTTCCTCCCCTGAACTCTCCCAGTAACCCTTGTTCCTTTTACTCTTTTGGCTGCTGAACATGTTAATAATTGTTAATAATAATTAATATGTTAATAACATGTTAATAATAATTAACTGTCTTCTTAAGAGTATGTCCCCAGGAGACCAGTGGCTCCTTTCAGGGGAAGGCCAGGTCTCATTTTGGCGTGTACAGCCAGTGACTGTACATGGCATGTAATGGGTTCTCAAAGATGCTCATTGCTCAGGGGAAGCTTTAAGAGAAAGTTTCTGAGCTCACCTCACATAGTCTTGATGCTTCTGTACATTTACTTAGGGCCAAAGATGGAAATGGACCGACTCAGTGGTCATGAGTTTGAGCAAGCCCTGGGAGATGGTGAAGGACAGGGAAGCCTGGTGGGCTGCAGTCCCCTGGGTCCCAAAGAGTTGGACACAACTGAGTGACTGAACAAGGACAAAGACAGCAAGCTTCGAAAACACGATGGCGTCCCACCTTAATAACCTTGTCAGTTCCCGAAGTCAGTAACCATCCTCTGGTTGCATCGAAGTGCACATGCACGATGTTATGTTTACTGTCGTGGAAGGTCGCGGTGGGCGCGCGTCTGGAGGGAGCAAAGGAAGTTTCCAGAAGTGAAAGGCAGAGTATATAAATGAAGAAGATCTAGAGTGACAGTAAGCTCTAATTTTTAGCCAAATGGCTCAAACGACCTCACGGTTAGAGATGCTCCTCAGAGCTACTTTTATTCCCTGGGGATGAAAAGAGTGAAAGGATTCTTAGACGGTCCAAAATGGTCAAGAGATGATGAAATTTCTTTAGAAACTTTTTGGAGAAATTTGTTGCTCTGATTGAGTCTGTGAGATTCTCCACCCGTGCTGTTAACAAATCTTTAAAATAACCCACTGTGCTTTTGCTAAGTTTGATCTCAGAAGGACTTGCTGATAAAAGTCTACTTTGGTTTATTTCATTTTTAAAAAGGCACATTTGTTAAAATGCCTAAGACACTATCACTTTCATCTAAGGGCTATTTATTTTTTCTCCTCTTTACCCTGGTATAAATGCAGACTCGGGTTTTTCTGTGGCATTCTAATGCTTTAACAAGTAAAACAATATATAAACAAACACTGCTACTTGCTTTTTATTTTTTCAAGCCTTGCATTTTTTTAGTAAGAAGGCTGCTAACTGCCTAGATGCTCTAGAGGCAATGCAAAATGCACCCATGGGGAAGAGGCAGAAGAACCAGTGGTGTGGGACAGCAACATAGGGGATTAGGCTGCAGTTTTCTAATCATGTTTCAAGTTCCCACTATTCAGCAGTGGGCTCTCTGAGGACAGCTGTTAATTGCTCAATCTGGAGAACAGATCTTCAGTACCCTAAAAATGATGATTGCTTTAAAATATTTAGAATTAAGGAATTAGGTTTAATCTGTAGTCACTTAGACCCTCTGGATCTGTGTCTTTAATGAAGAATTCAACAGGAATATCCCTAAAGTCTCTTGGAGCTCCCTAATTTAATGAGAAGCACTCTTTTATTAATTTCATCACATATGATGAGCAGAAAATAATCATTGAACATAAGTGCTTACTTATGCAAGGGCATCTTAATTTATATTTGCTGTGATTAAATATGAATAAAAAACATATACATTAACAGGGTTATCTGCAAAAGAATGTTTTGTTTTATTAACTTGCCAAGAATTTCCTCTAAATGCTGACCTCCTTGAGTGCATCTGAAATATGTTTCTATTTATATGCAGCTTTTAGGACATCCATCTAGTACTTAAAATGATTTTACTACATTATATGGGGGGGGGGGGTGGTGGCGGCGGTGAGAATTGGGCAGACAAGTCCCCTGTGAGATTCTAATTCACTAAAAGGGACACTTGGTGAAGAACACTCTGTTTACATGGAAGGCAGTTTGCAACAGCTAACATTAAAAAGATAAGATGGAGTCTTTCCTGGCAGTCCAGTGGTTAAAAATCTGAGCATCCAATGGGAGAGGCGAGGGTTCAATACTTGGTTGGGAAACTAATAACCCACGTGCAGTGCAGCATGGCCAAGAAAATTGTTAAAATGTTAAAGAAAGAAAAGAAAAAGGCAACATGGATCTGCACCCCCCACCCCCCACCAAAAAAAAAAGCACTGTGATCTCAGGTTCTGGGTTATTGGGCAAGGCCAACCAGCAAGATTCTGGAGCTGGGCAACTGGTGGTACAAGACTCTGAGGAGAAGAGACCTGGCTTTTTCTGGAAAATAAAACCTCTGGGGCCCGTGGGCTTATTCACTCCTGCAAAGATACCAGCTCCGGCTAACAGTGAAGCTCAGGCTCCTGTATTCCCGGGCAATTCTCCAGTAAATGAGCAGGCAGAGGATTTCCTCCAAGAACATCTACTTTCAATGCACACACCCCTGGGATTGACAACAGCACAGAGATGATTTCTCAGCGCTGCACTCTCTCCTCCTGCCTCACAAGGGGACACCACCTCCTGATGGAAAAGAGGGCTTTGCCCACCTGCCACGGTCCGTATTGGAAACCACCAGAAACCAGGGTGCCATTATTCATGGCTGCGGGGCTCGGTGCAGTGCTCGGGTCGCACTCGTCCCTTAACCTCGACAATTCCGCAGGCTGCTGTGACTTACTCCTCATCTGTGATGGCCTCGTGGCAGCTGTCACACACCCTCACTTCAAACTCGAAGCCCATCAGCGGGATCGGGGAGCGCTTGGAGCTGCACTTGCCGCAGACCGCCTTCCCGCACTTGCGGCAGTGGTGCTGGAGGGAAGAGAAAACGTGCTCAGGGCACCTGCGCGCCTCCGCTGCGCCAGGTACGCCCAGGTGTGACCCACAGCCTCCAGGTGCGGATGCTCAACGGGAGGGCCCCAGCGCATTGGAAGCATGTGCCAGAGGCTCTTCTTTTTGGATTCTGTTTACTCAGAATGAGGACTGTTTAAGTAAATCTGATTGTGCCACGGCCCCAAGCGCCCCTTTCCCTAGTCTTGGTTCTTTCCAGTTATCATCAATGTGAACCTCCCCAAGTCGGGTTATCTTAAGGGTGTCGGGTGTGCGGAGGGTTTACGGAAGAAGTGCCACCTCCAGAGATCACTCTGTTCGGTGAAGAAGAACTAGGATGAAACCAGGCTCAATTCACTGTCTACATGTTGGCCGTGCTCAAGCTGGGTGACTGGCATTTGATTTCCCCGGGGGGCAGACCAAACCCAACCATAGAATCAGGCTGAAAATGCTGTCTTATAAGTAGATCTAAATAACTAAAACTAAGATGGAACGAAAGTGAAATTAAAGAGAAATACGTATCACTTACATAATTTCATGGTTTGGTACCATTTCAGCTAAGCTCGGCCTCTCTAATTTTAAGGTATATTTCACTAGATGCCACTAGAATTCTAAAATCATATCACTTAACTACTGGGAACAAGTCACTACAGAAACTAAATCCAGTAGGAATGAGCTTCAGTAGAGAAAGGGAATAAATTCAGCAGAAAGCGACTCCAAGAGAATAACTTACCCTCATCACAGCTCCCACCCAGCAGTGTTATTTCTTCCAAGATCACAAGGTAAAGTTATTTCTAGGTGATAACGTTTTGATGAAGCAAGCATATCACCCACCTGTCTCAGGCCAATTTTCTTACTGTCCCACATTTGCTTGAAGTTCCAGAAAAAAGGCTGATCGCACTTCTGGCAGGAATCACTGTCCAACCATTCAGGGGTCTTGCCAAACAAAGCACACAACAGGTGACAGTGAGAAGCAGTGAGGATCGTGGAAGCAGCGACACTGCTGAAACTTACGCAGTCAGGATGTGTCTCTAAGAAACACATGTGATTTCTCAATCATTTAAAAAATATTTACTGAATGCCTCGTGACGTGTCAGGTCCTGGGGATGTAGTGGGGAAGAAAAAGAATTTAACATCATGGAGCTTATAATTTATCAGGGAAGATGAAACATGATAATCATATTAATAGTAGTTAATTTCCCTGGTGGCTCAGACTGTAAAGCGTCTGCCTACAATGAGGGAGATCTGGGTTCAATCCCTGGGTTGGGGAGATCTCCTGGAGAAGAAAATGGCAACCCACTCCAGTACTCTTGCCTGGAAAATCCCATGGATGGAGAAGCCTGGTAGGCTACAGTCCATGGAGTCCCAAAGAGTTGGACATGACTGAGCGACTCCACTTTCATTTTCATTATGTGAAACAGTAGAAGGATCAAAGGTCAGAGACAGAGAAGCACAGAGTGCTATGAGAACAGGATGATCTAGGCTGGGGTTCAGGACTTGTCTCTGACAAATGATAACAAGCTCAGATCTGGGGATGGATGACAGGAGGCCAGGCACACGGGGCTGAGAGAGGGCGGGGCTGAGAGAAGGGCAGGATGGCTGGAGCGCAGTGTAGGGGTGGGGAGAGAAGGGCTGGGGGTGGGAGAGGGTGTAAAGGGCTGAGGCTGGAGGGGTTGGATGTAGAGGTCACACCACAGACAGCTATGTTGGTTTAGGACTTGATCTCACAGTCTCAGATCATATGCAATTATCTCATACTCTGATCATACACAATTATATTCTCTCTGTGTACAATTATATACATCTGCTTATCACACTGGCATGCAGCTACATGTGCTGGGGGGACAGGACCCGACCACAGTGGGAACTCAAAAAGCACTAGTCCACTGTCATGTTGGAGTCAGCAGGGTTAGTCCATTTCCCTACCTTTATTTTTTATTTTAAAAAGAATCCTTATATTCTTTTGTAAAAATTTACTTTATTTATTTTTGGGTGCACTGGGTCTTCATTGCTTTGCACAGGCTTTCTCTAGTTGCAGCGAGCAGGGGCCGCTCTCTTGTTGCTGAGCATGGACTCTAGGGCTTCAGTAGTTGTTAACTCACCAGCCCTGCTGCTGCTAAGTCACTTCAGTTGTGTCCAACTCTGTGCGACCCCATAGATGGCAGCCCACCAAGCTCTCCTGTCCCTGGGATTCTCCAGGCAAGAACACTGGAGTGGGTTGCCATTTCCTTCTCCAATGCATGAAAGTGAAAAGTGAAAGTGAAGTCGCTCAGTTGTGTCCGACTTAGCGACCCCATGGACTGCAGCCTTCCAGGCTCCTCCGTCCATGGGATTTTCCAGGCAAGAGTACTGGAGTGGGGTGCCACTGCCTTCTCCACACCAGCCCTAGAGCGCAGACTCAATAGTTGTGGTGCACAGGCTTAGTCGCCCCATGGCACGTGAAATCTTCCAGGACCAGGAACTGAACCTGGGGAAGTTCTCCCTTAGCTTTAAGCAGACACAAACCTAAAGCCATATATTTTCTCAGGAGGAAAAAAAGAAAGCAAAAAGGTGACACTTTAAGAAAGTTTATTTATTTTATTAAAACTGAGGAAAAGGGACTTCCCTGGTGGTCCAGTAGTTAAGACTCTGAGCTTCCAATGCAGGGGGCCTGAGTCATATCCCTGATAGGGAAGTAAGATCCCACAAGCTGTACGGCATGACCGAAAAAATTAAAAATGCAGAGTGCAATGACAAGGGTACAGAAAGAATGATAATACATTAAAAAAAAAAAAAAAAAACCTGAGGGAAAGAAGTAAGTTTCAACTTGCCTGGTAATTTTCATGCCCTAATTCATGTAAAGACAGATCAATAAAATAATACAAAGTTTCTTAGCTGAAGACAACAGTTTACCCCTAAAGGACTTATCTATGTTGTGATTTTTCAGAACAGTTATGATGTAGGAAAATAAGGGAGATTTACAAAACACACACACACCCCCATCTTTTACAAGGAAGCATGCAGGTTTAGGATGTGTATAAAATACGTTAGTGGGTATCTAAGAGGAGGGAGCTGAGAGTAGGGCTCTGAAAAGGTGGGAAAAAATCAACATGTGTAATATGATTCTCTTTTTTGTCAAAAAAAGAAAAATCTAACATGTGTATCTGCAGAGAAAAATGTAAGAAGGGATGTTTGCCAGGATGTGAAGAGTGATATTTCTGGGTGGTGATATCATGGATGGGCTTCCCCAGTGGCCAAGCCGTAAAGAATCCACTCGATTCTTCAGTCCCTGGGTGGAGAAGATCCCCTGGAGAAGGAAATGGCAACCCACTCCAGTGTTCTTGCCCGGGAAATCCCATGGACAGAGGAGCCTAGGCAGGTTACAGTCCATGGGGTTGCAATAGCATGGGATATGACTTAGCGACTCAGCAGCAACCCTGAGTAACCGACATTCTCTTTGTTAACGAGCACTGTAATTTTTCTACAGAGAACATGTATTATGTATACTTAAAAAAATAATAAAATTGTAAAAAATCCGATTTTGTTAAATGTATAAACACACGTTTAACCTACATCAAGATGTCAAACAGATCTGTGTTCAGCCATTCAAGGTCTTCTCCCACCTGCCCACCCTCTGGGCTGCCACCCCATCCGCTCTGCGTCCATTGCTCTGCACGCGACCACTCCTGTGTTTCGTCTTGGTCAGAGCGCACTCACTCTCTCCCGCCACAACCCTTCACTAGAAGGTGAGCTGATGGTGACAAGCCCCAGCTCTGATGCTCTAACTCCTATCAACTGTGGTTGATTTATTTATACCATGGAATCATTTTCTGAAGCTTTCCCTTCCACGTCTTTTCTTCCAGAAAGGTTACCAGCCCTTCGGGGCAGGGATGGTTTCCTTAGGTCTCAGGCTTCCCAGGCTGAGCGCCGCACGGCAGCTGCCACAGGTAAGCAGCCCCACGGATACACCTGGGAGACTGCACGTTTATCATATATGACACTCGCGAAAGATGGATGCGACCGTCACCACCGCTCAGTTAGAACTTTAAATCACTCGAGAAGATTTACAATAGTCAACAAGTACCAAGTGCCCATATATCTGCATGTCAAAAGGCATCACTGGAGCAAGATGGCTCCAAGGACTGCCCACCGACCGACCGCCGGGTTTCCTTCTCTGGAGAGTGCACTGGTATCCTCCTTGGACTTCTGTCTACTGAGGGCAGAGGCTGTGTGCACACAGGGAAACGAGCCCAGCGGCTCTCCTCCCTGGGTCTGGTCAGTCAGGCCTGGGAAGAAGACTGGGCACACCGGGCGTGACTGTCCCTCACCCAAAGCAGGCCGCCATGCACCTGACCGGCACACACTGTCTTTATGCCAATGGGGCCAAATTGTATTTTCAAAAGCAATAATCCACTATTTATTCCTCATTTCCTGACTGAAAGGATCATTTTCATTAGTTACTAATAGAACTCCTGTGGATTTACAGTTTGAGCAAATCAAGCTTTAATCTTCTTAAGCATTTAATTACTGGCATTTGAAAGGCACAGCATTGTGGGTAATGGCAATGACTTGAAATGAGACTGGGTGAGGCTGTGGAAAGAAGTTGGGAAATGGCCTTTGTTTCACTTTTAAAGTGTTGCTCTTCTAATTCTTGTATCCTTTGAGGACACAGATTAGAATACACATGGTCAAAGGGAAAATTTACCCAGCATTATTCTAGGGAAATGAGAAAATGGTTAACTTCAAAGTACTTGTCAAAGGGGACGTTCAGTAAACAAACCAGCTGTTATGATGCTGAACGATGAAAAAGCAAATTCATCAAAAAAAAATATTATGGTTAAATTGGCAAAATTTATGTTCTGTAAATTTTATCTCAATAAAAAATTGTGTAAATAGTAAATGAAAAAAAAAGAAAAAAGAATGTTATGACAAAACTTAAATAAATGCTTAAAAATGACAAATTTTTATAAATAAAAAATATTTATATCTGGAGAACTGTTTAGAATCTGACTCATAAACACAAAAAAATTATTTCTAATATTTCTATTAATACCAAACTAGGATTCTTCATCAAATACCACTTCTCACACACCAGCCTCCATTTCCTCCAATAACATAAAGGGCCAAGTTGTCTGCTTTCATAGTGCACTTTAAACCAAAGGGCTGTAATTACCTGAAAATAAATGTTTCTTCTTCTCTGAACTTGTAAATCGTGCAACAGATCTGAAGTCTAAACAGCTTAGTCTCAGTCTTCTTACGAATCTCCACTGCATGAGTATTACGTGCAACTTTGTGAGGGGCTTATAAAAGGAAACTCCGTTCATACTAGAATTGTATTTTATTTTAGTATTATTGTTTTTCTGATTTTCTGACATAACATGTCTTATTTTCATGGTTTTCTCAAAGAAAAAAGTGGGCTTCCCTGGTGGTTCAGTGGTAAAGAATCTGCCTGCCCATGCAGGAGACAGGGGTTCGATCCCTGGTCTAGGAACATCCCACATGCGGCAGAGCAACTAAGCCCCTGTGCGCACCACAACTGCTGAGCCTGTGCTCTAGAGCCCAAGTGCCGCGACTACCAAAGCCTGAGTGCCCTAAAGCCCACACTCCACAAGAGAAGCCGCTGCAATGAGAAGCCCGCTCACAAGGAGAGAGTAGCCCCAGCTAGACGCAACTAGAGAAAAGCTTACACAGCAACGAAGACCCAGCACAACCGGAAAAAAAAAAAAAAAAAAGGTGAGCAGGAGGGGAGGCTGAGGCGTTCCTCAGCAGAGTCGGAGGTGCAGAGCCCAGCCTGGTGGCCATGGAAGGGTGGCTCGAGCCTTCTGTGAACCTACCTCCTGCCTCTCCACGTCCATGTTCCAGACCACGATCCCACCGTCACCGCCACAGGAGATGAGCTGCCGCGTGTGCTGTGCATAGGATAGGGCCTGGACTTTGTCACTGCCGAAGAAGCAAGAAGAGTCAGTGACCGTTCCCGGGGGCAGGGAGAGCCCTGAGGGCAGGAAGCCTGGCGGTGAGTCTCGTGCAGGCTCTCCGCTGAGTGCCACCCAAGAGCAGACCTTGGAGACTGGAATGGAATGGTCCACATGCTAACATCGGGAGAGTACTTGAGATTTGCAACATTTAAAATAAGTCAAAATGCTCCTTTAATAATTAGTGATGTTGAACATCTTTTCATGTGCCTGTTGGCCATCTGTAGGTCTTCTCTGGAGAAATGCCTACTTAGGTCTTCTGCCATTTTTTTGGATTGGGTTGTTTGTTTTCTGATATTGCATTGTCTGAGGTGTTTGTATATTTGAGAAATGAAGCATCTGTTGATTGCATCTTTTGCAATTATTTTCTCCCATCCCATAGGTTGTGCTTCCGTTTTGTTGATGGTTTCCTTTACTGTGCAAAAGCTTGTAAATTTGATTAGGTCCATTTGCTTATTTTGCTTTCATTTCTTTGGCCTTGGGACACTGACTAAGAAAATATTGCTGTGATTTATGTTCAAAAGGGCAAGTGGAGAAGGGATAAATTATGATTATGGGGTTAGCAGATACACACCACTACATATAAAATAAACAACAAGGATTTACTGTATAGCACATGGAATATATATATATATATATATATATATATATATATACTTCCCTTGGAGAAGGCAATGGCACCCCACTCCAGTACTCTTGCCTGGAGAATCCCATGGATGGAGGAGCCTGGAAGGCTGCAGTCCATGGGGTCGCTGAGGGTCAGACACGACTGAGCGACTTCCCTTTCACTTTTCACTTTCATGCATTGGAGAAGGAAATGGCAACCCACTCCAGTGTTCTTGCCTGGAGAATCCCAGGGACGGGGAAGCCTGGTAGGCTGCTGTCTATGGGGTCGCACAGAGTCAGACACGACTGAAGCGACTTAGCAGCAGCAGCAGCAGCAGCGATTCAGTGGTAAAGAACCTGCTGGCCAACGCAGGAGATGCTGCTTTGATCCCTGGGTTGGGAAGATACCCTGGAGAAGGAAACGGCAACCCACTCCAGTATTCTTGCCAAGGAAATCTTGTGGGCAGAGGAGCCTGGTGGGCTACAGTCCATGGGGTTGTAAAAGAGTGGAACACAACTTATCGACTAAACAACAACAAATATACATATATGTATAACTGGATCACTTTGCAGTATATCTAAAACTAACACAACATGATAAATCAACCATAGTTTGAGTTTTTAAAATGCTCATGTGAGATGCTAAGGCCCCAAGAAGAGGTGGTCTCTGTCAATTACCAACACTTAAGGAAAAAAGCTGTTGAACTACTTATAATCGTACTGGTTCCTTAATTGATCAATTAAATAAAATCTGTGCCATCTGTTCATGTTATATTTGTAAGGTCATCGGGCACCTGATGGAGGCAGGTAACCTGTGCTGCCTAAGATGCGAGGCGCCAGCATGGCTCCCGGGGTGAATCCACAGCAGCAACAGACTTGAGTTCACTGAGTGTCTCTCTCTAGTTCTCATGCCCTCTTCCCTCAGTTTGTGTCTTCTTTTTCTTTCTGGTTGGTACATGGCTGACAGGTTATTCCCTCTTGGTGGGGAATCCAGTTTAAGTGTCTGACAATTTAGTGACCACTACCAAAAGATGACAGAGATCTACTCCACTTTGGGAGAGAAAGAATGGGGAGTCTGGTTTCTTGGTGGTTTTCGTTTGAATATTCTGTTTTGAGCTCACATTAATTGAGAATTCTGTGCTCACTGGGAAGGAGAATAACTCTGTGAAATCTGGATTGGTGATTTTGTGTGTGTGCGTGTTTGTGTTTACTTTGACTTGTGCCTCCAGTTGTAGGACTGAAGCTGTTAAGCTCTGTGTGTCTGTGTCTGAAATTCAGGGGGTGTTTACCTCTTGTGTATGGAACGCTTTCCTATTTCTGAAGGTGTCAATAAATTAGATTATGGTACCTGTTAAATTATAAGCACTTGCTTATAAAGATAAACAAATGTTTATATAAATTGAATATTTCTGAACTTCACAGGAAAAAAGGAAATTAAATCCCTAAAGCTTTAAATTTACTAGGCTTAAAAATAAAAATTATTTTACAAAAATACTAACTCAGTGATATTTTAAGACTCCCAAGTTCACAAAACTAACGTTAACTCTTTGGCAAATGACTAGTGTGATGAGTTTCAAAACACAGCCATGTCTTTTTCTGGCTTTATTAATGTTAAATATAATGCAAATGTACATTTTGCTTTACTTGGGTTGATTTCTTCTAAATTTATATAGGATAAATGGTCAAATAAGCTAATATTATGCCTATATAATATTTAAGATTATGAAAAATAAGCGTGTTCAATTAAATAATTTTTCTCATAAACTTTAGATAACAGTTACGTTTTAAGCATACCAACTTAAAGATAATTCCCAAGATCTTGGGTAATTTACAATGGAATCATAGTAAGTTGAGCTAATTGGTAAGTCACTAGACACCTACACTGGATAATTTCTTTCTTTTTTTAAAAAAATTAATCTATTTATTTTTGGCTGCATCGGGCCTTAGGGCATTCAGAATCTTTCCTTGCAGTATTAAGGCTTCTTTCCAGTTGTGGCTTAAGGGCTCAGTAGACCCTTGGCATGTGGGATCTTAGTTCCCCAACCAGGGATTGAACTCGTGTCCACTGCTTTAGAAGGTGGATTCTTAACCACTGAACCACCAGAGAAGTCTTGATCATTTCTAAATAAGTTACTGAAATTTCAACTGTACAGCATAATATTTAAGATTATATATGTTTGCTTATTTTTATGTGCTATAGAGACTGTAACTTAGGCACGTGTCTGCTCAGTCACCATGAACTGTTGCCCTGCCAGGCTTCTCTGTCCATGGAATTTTCCAGGCAAGAATACTGGAGCAGGTTGCCATTTCCTACTTCCCAACCCAGGGATCGAACCCCCATCTCCTGCATCTTTTGCATTGGCAGGGGGATTCTTTACCACTGCACCGCCTGGGAAGCCCAACATAATTTAGATGAGTCATGTCAAATGAACATGTTCCTTTCTTTTACCATTTTAGAGGGATGCAAAAGTGACGTACATTGCAGTAGAAGCTGACGTCACGTTTCATGAGCTGTGCTAAGATGCTCCCTATGATGGAAAGTTCTCAATTATCCATATCTTCTGTCCTCCCAGTCTTCTCTACAAAATAAGTTAGTTACTTTGGTTAATTACTAGAATTAAAATGGGTGACTGAGATGATGCCAGGTGCAATGATGAGCAGGAAATACAACTGTGTCTGTGTTTTAGTTTTGGGGAGGGGAAAAAACGAGAGAGTAGTTTTAAAGCAGTGGTTCTCAAACTTTTTAGTCTCAGGACCCCTTCACATTCTCAAGTCTTATTTGAGGACACCAAAGAGCTTTAGTTTAAGTGAGTGGTAACTATTAATATAAGTGGCCTGATAGTAACTATCAATATAACTGGCCACCTGATACGAAGAACCGACTCATTGGAAAAGACCCTGATGCTGGGAAAGATTGAAGGCAGAAGGAGAAGGGGACGACAGAGGATGAGATGGGTGGACGGCATCACTGATTCAGTGGACATGAGCTTGGGCAAACTCTGGGAGCTGGTGAGGGACAGGGGAGCCTGGTGTGCTGCAGTCTGTGGAGTCGCAAGGAGTTGGACACGACTAGGCAACTGAACAACAACTATCAATATACTTGAAATCAACCTGAGAAAATTTTAAACTATTGATCCATCTGAAAACAGCAATGATGAATCCATTCCCTTTTAACCAAATAACATATGTTTTGGGAAAAATGTATTTTCCAAAACAAAATATTTTGAAGGCAAAATGGCATTGTTTAATATCTATGCAAGTCTTTCTAATGTCTGGCTTAGTAGGAGAGAGCCAGACACTCATCTCTTTCTGTGGGCATTATGATGTCACTCATGAGCCTCTGGAAAACTCCATTTTATACTTTTGAGAGAGCTTGAATGAAAAAGGCAATTTTAAAGTAAAATATAAATTTGTTCCAGAATATCAAAGAGAAAAATAAAGGACAAAACATGGAAAGTGAATTTTGCTTGCTTTGATTTATAATACTTGGGAGTCTAAAAAAAAAAAAAAGCTGCAAAATACATTAAAATCTTGGTATAACTCCCTTGGGTTTGATGGCTTGCTTCCTTAGTTTGCTGATTAATGCCTTGGACTACAATGCAAAAGGATATTCCTTACCTTCTATAGAATCTGCCTAGCTAGCAGAGATTTTATCTCACCAAAATCCTTTTCAGAGCTTTATGCTAATTTGAAAAGTTCTTGATTATTTAAGGAATGAAAAGAAGAACAAGGGCCCTCATTTTTAAAAAGAGCTACATTCTTTAAGACTGTACTGCTTTCTGTATTTATTTCCCAAGTCTTCTTGTTACTCTGATTATATAGATAGCCAAGTATTGTTTTTTTTAGGCACCTGTGCTCCTATCTTAAGTATCTAAAGATAAGTATCCTCTGACAATAATTTTGGTTTTGCCTTCCCAGGTTGAGCCCTATATTTTTGGGGGAAAAAACTGTTTAGGATATTTTTTACACCTAAAACTATCTTTGAGATTTCCAAGTGGGGTTCTGGAAAATTACAGATCTGTTTCCTTTGCCTCATAAACATAGAGATGGTATTTAAAAAAAAATCAATTTGTTTACTGTGTTACTATTCTAAGAGTTGCATAGGAAGAGTTGTCAGATCAGAGAAGATGCTTAGTCTTCCCTAGGTTAAGTCAGTATGGCTAAAAGATTATTAATATATTTCTGAGATTGTATATTACATGCCAAGACCCTAGAGCTTTATCAATGCTTCCACTGTCCATAATATGCTTTTACCTTCAGGGAAAACACTGATCAATTGCTCAGGAAATAGTTATGTAGGGAGTATCAATAGAGAATTTCACTCTTCTCAATTCTGATATTATTTATCACAGTAAAAAAAAATCTATTAAGTTTCTATAATCTACAGGTAAATTTGTATTATTTTGATGCTTGCCTGAAGGCTTTGTCACAAGCTACAGGCCAGAAGGGACAATCTCAGAGTTTCGAGGAAAACAATTCTATGCATCAGGTACTTTTAAAAAATGGCATTTTAAAGATTCTTTAGGCAAAGAATACTAGACTGACATAACTTAGTCTGTAAACTGGGATAGTGGACTGAGTCAGGATTTCCTTGGATTTCAGGACTTTTTTTAGTCTGGAAGTAGATGGCTTTACAAATGCACTGGGATATGGATTGAGTCAGGATTTCCTTGGATTTCAGGACTCTTTTTAGTCTGGACGTAAAAGGATTTACAAATGCAGACTGCTAAACCAACACCCAGCAGAACAAGAATTAACAACACAGGACCGAATGAACTGAAGAGAGAAATTTTACTGGCGTTATTTGTCTAGAATACTGTTGCTGTTGTTTTAACATTCTATTTTTTTGATCTATGAGGATGCCTTTTCTCTTACTTTTTAGGCTGTCTCTAACCTAGGAGATCAGCCCTGGGTGTTCTATGGAAGGAATGATGCTAAAGCTGAAACTCCAGTACTTTGGCCACCTCATGCGAAAAGTTGACTCATTGGAAAAGACTCTGATGCTGGGAGGGATTGGGGGCAGGAGGAAAAGGGGACGACAGAGGATGAGATGGCTGGATGGCATCACTGACTTGATGGACATGAGTCTGAGTGAACTCCGGGAGATGGTGATGGACAGGGAGGCCTGGTGTGCTGTGATTCATGGGGTTGTAAAGAGTCGGACACGACTGAGCGACTGAACTGAACCTACCGTTTAGTAAAGTCTGCTTTGGTAAGCTAAATCTAAACATTTAAGAATAATATCCAATTCTCAGAAACCCCCCAGAATTCAGAAACTGTTACTTTGTCACCTTGATTTTCATGGCAATATTTTACAGGTTTAATTAGAATCTATCCACAGGATATCACTGGGCAACCAAGCCCTTACCTACAGTGTCACATGAGAGATGGTGTGCACCGAATCAGTTATGAGTAGCCTCTTTAGCAACTAAGGGAGCCAATGCCTTGGGAAGTGGTCCTACTTCCCGAAAGGAAAACTGGTCCTGTACCTGGTTTGCAGGGTCCTGGCATTACAGGTGTTAAGAAAGCTACCAGGCCAAGAAACTAGCAAATGTTGAAAATCTCAAAGAATTCAACCAAAGTTACAAGTATTATAGGTGAACACTGATGATTTTCTTGGGCTTGTTTTCCTGCTGCTGCTGCTAAGTCGCTTCAGTTGCGTCTGACTCTGTGCGACCCCATAGACGGCAGCCCACCTAGCCGTGGAATAGCAGATAACAGAGGCTCTGAAAAGCCCAATCCAAGATTCCTTATAAAAACTTTTGTAAATTTCATGGGCTTAATAGTTGCTTAATACCATACAGCTCCATATTTGCAAAGCCAACTAAGATGGCCTATAGGTTAATTAATACTCTTACTGCACCAATGTAAATGATGAGGTCAAACTTTGTGAGGCCAGCTGTTTTTCTCTGACCAGGAATAATCTTATTATTATGATTATAGGTGAGAAGAGGGGAGGATCTCTCAGATCAAAAACTTGGAAATGGGTAAAAAGAGATTGCTGGGTATCTTTTTCAATGGAATATCAGGTGTAATCTGACACATCCTTCTGTGTTTTCTGCCTCTGTGGGAGTCAGAGTTATTATCTTTAATTGTGCTATTTTATAACTCTGTAAACTGTAGGAAATTGACAGTATTGCAAATGAATCTTATCCAGTGAAGATGCAATGAATCCCCATGCCTGGCTCCTCCCATGGAAGAAGTCAGTTGTGAAAATACAAATGCATTTCAGCACTCTCCATTGCCTCTTCATGTTTCTACTCTTTGAATTTCCCTTTGAACTGGCTGTAACATCTTACTAGTTCCTTTACTAATTAATGACTAATATAAAATCTTTCACTAAAAAACAAAGTCAATTTTCTATCTCTCCTGGTTGTGATTAATGCTTCATACATTTCAGGGGATGGACTGATGCCATTGTGACATTCAGGGGCAAGAAGGAAAATCCATCTAGTTGAACAGACTCATAACCACCCAGTGATCTGAACTACAATTCATGTGTTAAGGCACCTTGATACATATCAATGATCTTGCAAAACCAAATAAGCTACAAAAGGAACTGCTTTGCCACTCATAGCTGGCAGCAACATTCAGCAAGAGATACATAATTTATGGGACTCCAGTCCTGTTAATATTCCCACACAGAAGAACACAATGATGAATGCGGGATCCCAAGCCTTGTAATAAAGCTGCTCCGGGGCGTCTTGATTTAAGGATTCAAAATACAACCACCTTGCAGTTAAAAACAAGATGAGGAAACATTCCCAGGTTTACAGATCCAGGGTGATAAAAGAGTGAAGGATACCTTCCTCTTGCACTCATGTTCCATCTGGCATCATGGTAGCATTGATACTAGAAAGCATCTTAAAACTGGTTATTATTTAATCAATGAGCATTCCGTGGACTGCACTGCAAATGCTCTTATGAGTGTATAAAGACCCCACTTTGTTAAAATAAAAGAATTACAAGATAATGACAGCAGAGCATTAAACCAAGGGTGGGGCCGTTTTAAGCAGAGGTCACATGCCCTGAAGCTGGTCCTGAGTCTAATGCTTCTTAAGAGAAAAGGGTAGCGAAGCCTTCATATTCTCTATAGGAGCAGATTTTCAGACACAGGCTAACATCTACCTAAATGTCAGCTTAAGTCCTCTTCCATCCCCGAAGAGTAAGGGGTGGTGCTTAACTGTATACCAAAGAAATGAAACTGTCCAAAGTATGGAAAGTCTCAGCCCACTTGGTGAAATCTAATCAGCTATGCACCTACTTCCAGAAATCTCAGGCTCTTAGATTTGAAACTCCCACCTTCATGAATTTTCCAAACCTCCAAGGACCAGAGGGGTGGCTTCCCTGGTGGCTCAGTCAGTAAAGAACCTGCTTGCCAATGCAGGACTCTCAGGTTCGGGATCCCTGGGTTGGGAAGATCCCATGGAGAAGGGAATGGCCACCCACTCCAATATTCTTGCCTGGAGAATCCTATGCACAGAGGAGCCTGGAGGGCTACATACAGTCCATGGGGTCGCAAAGAGTCAGACACGACTGAGCGACTAAACCAACTAAAGCACAATTGCCACCAAGGAGCAGGGGAGGTCGGGGAGCAAGTCACACCTGAGAGGCCTCCAGGTACCTGAAAACACTGTCCTGAGTTCCTGCCGTTCTGTCCGATCCTAAGAACTCGGAGAATCTATTCATCTCCTGAGATCCGGATCAGGAGGCTACCTACTTTCTACTGCAAAGGCAAACTGTCCACCTTTCCCTTGTTTTCATACATCCAGCGCAGCTCAAGAGAGGCAGGGCCTGTTTTTCTTAGTCACCTCTGGGTTCTAAGAGCCCAATACAAAGTCTGGTCTGTAGACAGAGCTAAGTGAACATCGGCTGAACGTATCAGGCAAAGAGGGAGTAGGCGCACGTGGCAATATTTCCATTGGAAATGCAACAATTGGGGGGTTTCCCTCATAGCTTAGTTGGTAAAGAATGCAGGAGACCTGGGTTTGATTCCTGGGTCGGAAAGATCCCGTGGAGAAGGAAATGGCAATCCACTCCAGCATTCTTGCCTGGAGAATCCCATGGACAGAGGAGCCTGGCAGGCTACAGTCCATGGGGTTGCAAGAGTCGGACAAGACTTAGCGACTAAACCACCACCACCACAATCAGAGAGAAAGTCATCTTATCTGGAAGCTTGATTTATGGATTATTATCATTTTTCTTAATGAGAATGATGTTAACAAGTGTCACTAATATCCCCTTAATCTTGTGCTGATTATTTTACATGCATTATATTATTTACGGTTTTTGACAACCTTTGAGGGCTTTTCGTTCATACTACACTTATGTTAGAGACGAGGAAACTGAGGGTCAGAGAGATGAGGTGCCTTGTCCAAGCCTACAGAGCCTACAGCTAAAGAGCTGCCTCATACACAGCCTGGCCTGACTCTGAGGTAGTTCTCAGTCACCACCCTACACAGAGGAGAGAACTCTACCCTCTGTGAGAACTTGTTTTTTTCCTATGAGAACACTAGTTGCTAATACTTTGATCTATTATGTGTTTAGCTAAATAGTTAAAAATAGAAAAAACATCTCTTTCCATCGGCCCTAATAACTCTCCACAGTGACAGTGAGAAGTACTTGTAAATCTCAGATGGGCATGGAGAGAAAGCTTTCATACGTATTTATCCTTGATCTCCTCCCCTAAACCCAGAAGAAGCTGAAGGCAAGAATGTTACTTCCTTTCGTGACTTCAATACAAGAGAAAAGCACAAATCCTCCCAGTGCACATTTATTGATGAATCGCCTATTGCTTTACCAAAAGAGTTTGAGAAGGCTGATAACAAAAGTCTTCCTCGTGGTAAGAGCAGGAAAAGAGAAACCCTGAGCTGGGACTGTGGAAAGAGGATGCAAAGACACAGGCCGTGTGTGCCGCGGGTCGTGGCTGTGGCAGAGCCTCAGGCAGCCTGTGTATCCCAGTCTTGGTGGGGAAATCCACCACAAGGGACCACGCAGACCTTTGCCTCTGCTTCATTTTTAATTTTATTTTATTATCCCTGGTGACTCAGCTGGTAAAAGGACCTGCCTGCTAATGCAGGAGACATAAGAGACGCAGGCTCGATCCCTGGGTTGGGACGATCCCCTGGAGAAGGAATTGGCCCACTCCAGTATTCTTGCCTGGAGAATCCCGAGGACAGAGGAGCCTGGCGGGATACAGTCCATGGGGTCACAAAGAGTCGGATATGACTGAGCGCACATACACATTTTTAAAAAGCTGCTTAACACACGATCTAGCCCCCAGTGTTGGCCCACTGTTATGAAGGAACTTTATTAAATTTATTTCTTGGCCTCAAAGCATGTGGGCCTGACCTTAGTTCCCTGACCACAGACTGAACCCAGGCCCCTTGCATTGGAAGCATGGAGTCTTAATTACTGGACCACCAGGCAAGTTTCTTATATGTGCTTCAAATCAAGTTACCACTAAATTAAATTGCTAGCAAGTCTCAGAGACCTAAGAAAACACTATTTGAAAGAAAAAATGTGATCATAAACCTGGTCATGAAATGATAGATACTATAAAAGAATATAAAAAGTCCAAGTCTCCTGATCAGATTTGATAAAGTGGGCCTGGGACAATAAATGTCCAGGTTTATGCTTCGATCATATCCATCTAACTGGTAACTGATTCTCAAAAAAATGTAACTGGTCCCTGAAAGTGGAAAACTTTGTCTCTGCCTTCTTTCCACAGAGCTTGCACATGATTCATGTTTCACTTGCTCCAGGAAGTACAAGTACCACAATGCTTCAAATGCAGATAATACTGTGCTAGAGAAATATACTTTCTTAGCTTTTTTCCCTTGGACTTGGAGACATTTTCACTGTCATCAATCACTTATTTGTGCTAAAGCTCTCTCTGCTTTGATGGGATTTTTTTACACATCAAATCAAACTGGCTACATAAATGTCACGTTTCCCTACCGAAGGATGGTGTGAAAGCTCAGAACCCGGGATGGAAGCCACAGGGAGCTGTCCCTCCACACCACGGCTGGACATCTCTAGAAGAGGGGAAGGGAGTCTCCCCACCACAAGGGGCGGGGGGCCTCAGGTTCCGTCTGCTCTCCCCGGTGCCCGAACTCAAGGATTTAGTCCACGAATGGGAACTCAGGCCACCAACGGTCACCCTGAGGGAAGGCAGGGAAATGAGGAATTGTAGGCGAGCAAGGAGCAGCCTCAGACCTAAGCAGAAAGTCTTCGCCTTCTGAAGTAGAATGGTGACAGAAAACACCGTGGGGCATGGTGGGACTGTGTGTTATTCAATGTTCACTTTTTCCCCCCTAGGGCCTAGCACAGACTACAAAGAAGGTTCCAGAAGCTTTCTCCACTGCACTGATCTGGGAGTCCTAAGCTACCAGCTTTGGGGTCTTTGAGGATGGAAGTTCTATTTGTGCATGTGTCACCTCAGTCGTGTCCGACTCTTTGTGACCCCATGGACTGTAGCCCGCCAGGCTCCTCTGTCCGTGGGATTCTCCAGGCAAGAATACTGGAGTGGGTTGACATGCCCTTCTCCAGGGGATCTTCCCAACCCAGGGATCAAATCTATGTCTCATGTCTCCTGCACTGGTAGATGGGTTCTTTACCACTAGCACCAGCTGGGAAGCCCACAAGCTCAATATTCTCATTAAAAAAAAAAAAGGTATCTGACCGCCCTCTTTCCCAGGGTTATTATAAGATTAAACTGAGGTGTCTGTGTGTTTTGAAAACTCCTTGACAAAATATTAGGTGCTGCTGCTGAGTCACTTCAGTCGTATCTGACTCTGTGCGACCCCATAGATGGCAGCCCACCAGGCTCCCCCGTCCCTGGGATTCTCCAGGCAAGAACACTGGAGTGGGCTGCCATTTCCTTCTTGAATTAGGTGCTACTCAAATACAAGAATCACTGAACATGAATCCGGTGGTCCATTTTCAGGGCAAAGGAACGGATGCTGTGAACGTGGGCCTTGTCCTTCCTGCCGCATGTTCTGGCCCCTTCTCTGTGAGCCCCATGCCCCTCCTGTCAGTGGCTCCAGGGCTCCCCTCCCCCGGCTCAGGTGTCAGATCTGCTCTCACAGAGCAAAGTCAATGACACTGAGGAAGCTCATCTCGCCTGCTTCGGCGACAACAGGGTAACCCCTCTGAGGCGACCGGTGACAAGGAGCCCCTCACACACTCCACCTTATTACTAAATTTAAATTAAATAAACACCAGGTCAAGGCCTTCCTATTCCTGTTCAAGGCACTTCTGCCTGGCAGCTCTGGATCTCACCAGCCTGCCCGCCCCACCAAGGTGTGATATCCTATCAGGGTGGACTCCAGGATGGACGTCAGGGTGGACTCCAAGGATAGTCTGCTTCATTTTCTCAACGTCCAAGCCAGTATGTCTTAGAAACTGGAAGACCTATTGATTTAGGTTTCATTATTCCGGGACTGAGAGACTCTATCTCCACTTGATAGCCTTTTCCTTTCTTACCCAACTGGAAGGTTTCCCAGCATGTGTTGCCTGAGGACACGCCGCACCCAGAGATGCTGGCGGTGAGAACTGACCCTCGCCCTGCCAGCACTCTTTATGAACCACTGCGTAAAAATAAAGCTAATTATGAGCTAATCTGAATGAGTCCAACAAGCATTACTGATCTTCATTCTAAGCCTGTATTTTATTTCTCTGAAGGAGCCCAAGTTGCAGGAATTACTCAGCAGATTAAATGATAACCGTGTGTTGTGAAACAAGGCTTCCCAGGTGGCACAGAGGTAAAGGACCTGCCTGACAATGCAGGAGACGCAGGAGACTCGGGTTCAATCCCTGGGTGGGGAAGACGCCCTCGAGAAGGGAATGGCATGCCCCTTCTCCAGTATTCTTCCATGGAGTCTCAAAGAGTCCACCGCGACTGAATCCATTGTGAGGCAGGGCTGTATCTGGCTTTTCTTTTTCTTTGCTTACATGGATGATGTCAGTTCCTTCTACATGACCTCTATATGTGTCCCTTTATCATGGAGAGAAACAGAAGGGGACAGTTCCTTTAAGGACCTGATACTGAGGTCCCAGTGGCTCCATAAGCCAGGTATAGCCCCAGACAACTGATCTGTTCTCTCATGTGGGAGAGAAGGGCTTAATAGCTATGTCTCTAAAACTGAACTCTAACGCAAAAAATAATGGTCCGTGCATAGGCCCTCCAAAATTGAATCGTGTCTGTGTGTGCTCGTTCGTGTCTGACTCTTTGTGATCCCATGCACTGGAGCCTGCCAGGCTCCTCAGTCCATGGGATTCTCCAGGCAGGAATACTGGAGTGGGTTGCCATTTCCTACCCCAGGGGATCTTCCAGGCTTAGGGATCAAACCTGCGCCCCTGGCATTGGTAGGCGGATTCTTTACCACTGAACGACATGGGAAGCCCCAAATTGAATTAGCTCATATGTAATAACTCTAAACCATAAATTTAACTACTTAGGAGAAGTTTGTTTGCTTTTAAGAGTTTTTTTTTTTTCCTGGGGACCATTTTTAAAGTCCTTACTGAATTTGTTACAATACTGCTTCTGTTTTTATGCTTTGGCTTTTTGGCCATGAGGCATGTAGTATCTCATCCCTTTAACCAGGGATAGAACCTGTAGCCCTGGTGTTGGAAGGTGACGTCTTAACCACTGGACTGCCAGGGAAATCCCAGGAGAAGTTTTTAAAACTAGTGTTTCCAGACAGATCTGTAAGCAGAGTTAATGCCGCTTAAAACCAGCCAGCTCAGGGAAGTTGATATTAGAGTCATCTTTAATATGTCTGGAAACTTTAAAAGTTAAAAACAATTCGGATTAGCTTTGGAGTTCTAAAGCAGATAGAAGATTCTTTCCAGCCACAGGACCAGGCTTGGCCTCCAGGCACTGTGGGCGGCACAAGCAGGATGAATCAGTGAGGCCCAAGGGTCCCCAAGGGAGTTGCCCAGGGAGCTTGTGACGACATGGCGCCCTCAGCTCCAGGCCAGTGAGGACCTCAGAGGACGGGGCCAAGGCGTCTACTTTGCAGTTTCCTCAGTGATTCCTTGTGCAGGCGAAGTGTGAGAACTGCTCCCAGGAACAGCATTAAGCTTTTCTCTGCCGTTCCCCTCGGCCTCCTGAAATCCACCCCTTAAGGAAGAATAGTCTGATATGAATTAAGGCGAGTTCTCAGGAACTGTCTGGGGAAGGACAGAATGTACTAGGTGAGGATATGATCCCTCCCTTTCTCCTTCAGCTGCCAGTAATCTTGCAGCCACATTTGAACTCAATTACAGAAATTCTGTAGGACTTCGAGGCTTGTGTTTTGAAGCTCTTTTTTTGCCCTTCCTCTCAAACATTTACTCTTATGGTCTTCTCCCTGGTCCTCCTTTTTGCCTTTTACTTCTTTACTGGCATTATTTTATTTTATGGCTTTTTGGTAAGCACTCTCAAATCATCTGTGAACTAAAATAGGGTATAAATAAATAAACATATTTCCGTACAGATATAAATCAAAGTGGCCATTTGCGTCCCTGCCATGTTACTCCCACGCTCAGCTCTGGGCACAGAGACTAACTTGCATGCCTCTGTTCTAGCTTTCAGCCCAGAGTCTTCTCCCAGAGTTCTTTGTAAAAACACCAGCAGGGAATCCCCTGGCGGTGGTTCAGTGGTTAGGACTACAAGCTTTCACTGCTGAGGGCGCAGGTTCCATCCCTGGTTGGGGAACTCAGATCCCGCGAGCCGAGAAGCACAGCCAGAAATAAAAGCATAAAATAAGATAAAAAAGCACCAGCAGCCTTACTTGTGTCCTTGGAGCTCGATGGCGGTTCCTTTTCTCCCACCGATGTCCCACATGATGACAGAGTGATCGGAGCTCCCCGAGAACAACACCCGCTGGACAGGGTCCCAGCAGAGAGCAGTCACCCCACCTGAGAGAACAGACAGAGCTGGCCTCGAGGCACTCAGTGACAATGCTATTCATCGTTAAGTTGTGAGAGCAAGGGAGTTCAGATCTAGGGCAGTTCCTGGCACGTAATACACTTTTGTTGCAAAGAACAAGTTAAGTCCCCAAAGAGAAAAAAAAAGAAAATTGGCCTCAAGAATAAAAGTCCCATGCTTTGTGTATCTTTTCCCCCAAACTTAATGTACCATAAAAATCAAACACTGTAAAGACTAAAGGGAAATGAAAAAGGCAATTAATTGACCTTCAAAAAAAAAAAAAAAGACATGGTTCTAAGCATGGAAAATATTGCACTGTCCAGAACTATTAACCAAATTTTTTCAAGCTGCTGTTGTCTACCCCTCAGCCCGCCAACAGGAGATGAGAAGTAAATGGGGTTTTAAAAAATTCAATTAGATTTTTTTTCATTCTGTAATTTAAAAGTGCAATGATTTTTTTCTTTTCCTTTTAAAATTAATTTTTATTGGAATATGGTTTCTTACCATGCTATTTTTGTTTTAAAATTCTTGAATATAGATGTTGCTAGGCAGAATTTAAAATGTATTTTCTCTCCTGGGGTATTTAAACTTACAGGTTCTGGGAAGATTACTTACATCTTCAAGCGACAGTTTCCTCCTCTGTAAACCGGGGACGATGGTCATACGATGACCACCACTAATACTGATGCTAATATCTGCTTAACCACTGCCTGCTGCACGCGGGCGCAGTAAGGGTGACCAGGCCAGGCACACAGGGCTGCTCCACACACTGTCGTGTGTAGCACAGATGGCCATCTATTAGCATCGCTCCAGGGGTGTGGCTATAAAATATTATTTTCCCTGGCAGTTCCCACCATAAATCAAACTCCTTGCCTAGTAAGAACAATAGCAACTTCTTCTGGATAAGATGAGCACAAAGCTTATGAATACTTCAGAATATGAGACTCATTTTTTTACTCATTTTTATTGAAAAACATTATATTCTCAAAAGAACATACAATTGCTTCTTATTTATTGCAATCTGACACTTTCTTCTTTAGATCATCAATCTGTTCTAATGAAGTACTGCACTCTAAAAGCTTTTAGGAAAGTTTCTCTCATGTAATGTCTCAGGAGATATTTTTTCAAGATCGAAAGGAAAAAAAAGAAAAAAACAAAGAAAAAAACCCACTATGTAGATTATGCTTAATAGCTTCTTCTGGTACCTGCACAACAAGCCGCTTGTATGTATTCTTATCCCTGTAAGAACACACACCATTCCCAGCAGCACACCTGTGCTGACCACCCTCTGTATCTCCCCTCACCTCTCCCCCTACCAACCCCCGCCTCCACAATAAGCACGGAGCCAGCAGCAGGCAGGCTCTGGTGGTATCTGTTGAAAGAACGAAGGAGCAGATGAATGAAGACACAAACATCTTTTTTCGGGACTTCCCTGGTGTCCAATGGTTAAGACTCTGAGCTTCCACTGCAGGGAGCACGGGTTTGATCCCTGTTTGGGGGAACTAAGATCCCGCATGCCGTACAGCGTGGGTAAAAAAAGAAAAAGAAATCTTTTTTTTTTTTTTTTTGTATCCACAAATCTTATTTGGAACTCCTCAGCTGTGCTTACTTAAGCCTTTGCAAGCTGAATATTTTCTCCTTATAACTCGCCTTCTCTCCCCGTTATTGAATGCCATATACCCCTCCTTTTTAACCTTCCTTCAGTATCTGAGAATGTAATACTTCAGGATATGGATTCCATGGTGCAAAATGTTTATTCCCACACAACTGTACTCAAGTGACTCACTTTGTTAAATATCCATGGCAGAGTCAGCTAACAGTCTTCTGAAATCCACATCCCCCCTTCTGTACATACAGCTTTCGCTGGAAATCTGTGGTCCTGCAGGGACCCAGGTACCAGCCCCTCTTGCATCTAGGGGACCAGTGACCAGTTCTCAGCAAGGGAACCCAGAGAGTACGTGGAAGTCATGTGCATCCATTCCGGGCCTGGGCAGTTTAGATGGCCCTTTTCTTCCTTCTCTTTAAACTTCTCCCAGAGCACTGCAAGACCCCGGGGCACACAGCAATTCTGGAAGGAGCCTGGGACCCTGAATCACCATATAGAAAAGAATGGGAACACTTGCGCTGGACTGTCACATGAGCGAGAAATCTACTTGGCTTATTTAATTAAAGACGTCATTGGCCGGGCTGTGTGTGTTCTGTCCAAATAAACATGGAAATACTTAAATAGGGCTTTCTATGTGCCAAGTGATAGAAAGCATTAGCTCCCCCTAACCAGTACACCCCAACACCAACCAGCACCGTGCTATGAGAAGCAGGCCCTTGGGCCTTCTTTGCTGGTGACTGTGGGACAAGGATGGTTGATGGTGAAGAAACTGAAGTTCGTTTCCAGTATCAGAAGTGCCAAGGCTCTGGAAGCAGATTCTAGATTCAAATAACAGCACCTCGGGGATGTTGTTTTAATACTCTTGAGCCTCAGAAGCTTCATCCATAAAAGAGGGATGATAATACTTTTGTTAAGATTCAATGAGTTATTGGTTCAAGATGGCAGAGTAGAAGGATGTGCGCTCATCTGCTCCTGCGAGAGCCGAGTGAACATACAGAAGCACCTAGAATGAACAGTACCCGGGACACGGGAAACACGCCATCAACACGTGCTGTGATGACGGTGCAGGAGGCCTCACTGGGGCCATCGCTGTGACGCCGTCCTTCGTTGAGTCAGCCCAAAGCGGGGACCACCACGTCCCCATGCTATCTCAGCAGCCATCATGAGATCAACTACATTTCAGAAATAAGATCAGTCTCTGGTTTTTCCACATTACATCAGGCTGTAAGGAGTCAGAGCAGGGGAGGGGAGTTCTTGATAATGGAGGCAGGAAGAGAGGTAACCAGGTTAAAGCAAGTTACAGCATATTCATCAGACCCTCCCAGGGCTCAGAGTGTTACACCACAGGCTTTAATACGAGTCGGAAAGAAGGAAGGAGAAGCTGCAAGACAGGAAACAGGATGCAACTGGGGAGATAAAATAAAAATCACTTTGTGCTCCTATCCCATCTCTATGTAAACAGCCTTATAACAGGATCTCTTTTGGAGGCTGGCTTATCAGTTGTATCAAAAAATCACAGCATTCATTTCAAATCAGTTCAATAGGCATGCGCTGAGCATCTTCTATAAGGCAGGCACTGTGCTAAGCTCTATGGATATAATCAAATCAAATAAGAGACTCTGTGCTGTGCTGAGTCACTCAGTCATGTCTGACTCTGCAACTCCTTGGACTGTGGCCCTCCAGGCTCCTCTGTCCATGGGATTCTCCAGGCAAGAATACTGGAGTGGGTTGCCATGCCCTCCTCCAGGGGATCTTCCCAACCCAGGGATCCAACCCAGGTTTCCTGCATTGCAGGCGGATTCTTTACCATCTTCGCCACCAGGGAAGCCCAAGAGACTTTACGCCAACATAAATGTATAATGTTAGTTCTGAGGATGAAACAAGGACACACAGGGTGTTTGGTGGAGCCATTCTCTCACAAGACGTGGTTACTCCCTCTGCCTGGAGTGCAGAGGTCCTACCTTTTACCACCCTCTTCAAGGAGCAGCTCAGAGGCCCTCTCCTGCAGGAAGCCTTCCCCCCAACACGCCTATCTAGGTGAGACACATCACATGCTCTGTTGCCGTCATCACGCACTGGATCAAACTGCTGGATTACAAATCTGTCCCCACTGCAGACTTCGTTCCTATATCTTTGTCTTCGAGCACAGCGCGTGGCTCAGTGGGTAAAGAATCCACCTGCAACTCAGGAGACATAGGAGACCTGGGTTCGATCCCAGGGTTGGGAAGATCCCCTGGAGGAGGAAACGGCAACCAGCTCCAGTATTCTTGCCTGAGAAATCCCATGGACAGAGGAGCCTGGCGGGCTGCCGACCAAAGGGTCACAAAGAGTCGGGCACTACTGAGTGACCAAGTGTAGCACACAGGGTCAGTGAATGTTTACTCACTTGGCCCATTAACTAAGTGGCAGATGAGCCTGGGAGGACAGGACATGAGAGCAATGAACCCTCAGGACAGAAGCTTCAGGAGAGCCTTGGGGTGGGAGCTTCCTTCTGAGAAGACCACTGCCTCTATCTGCAGACAGACCTCCGGATGAGCAGCAGGGCTTTCCGCCTGACACCTCTGCCAGCAGGGAGAGTGACCCACCCTCAGCGAGTCCACCTTTCCAAGCAGTGCAGACACGCACACCTCCCACTCTGTCCACACCCAGACCCTTCTCCTCATCCTTCGTGACCCATAACTAAGATGGAGAATGAGAGCCAAAACTGCAGTGGTTGTGGGTTTCTGGAGTTTCTGATATTTTAATTGAAAAAAATCATTTATTCCATGTGATTGTACTTCACTCCAGATTTCTGTCCATCCCACCCAGTGTTTTATTATATGCTTCTCCCTGCCTTGGCTCTCCACAACATGACTGACGTGAATAACTGAACATACATGAATTCACTCTTAAAAGCCAAGGTTTTGTCTATACTAGTATATACTCTCATAAAGGGAATTTTTTTTTTTTTACTGGTGAAACAAGTGTCTTTTTACTTATTTGGCTGTGCCGGGTCTTAGTTGTGGCATGTGGGATGTAGCTTCCTGACCCGGGATCGAACCTCGGTCCCCTGCATCAGGAGCTCGAAGTCTTAGCCCCTGGACTACCAGGGCATTCCCGTAAATCTGCATAATATTCCAGCATGTGGATGCACCTTATTTCACTCACTGTTAGAATTTTCAACTTTTCACTATTATAAATTTTGCTAAGATGAACACTTTTATACATAAAACTCTATTCACCATTCTGATTTAGTGAGAAGAGATTCCCAACCATGGCACCAGATCAGAGTATAAACACTTAGAAATTAAATACATGGTACCAAATGCTTAGGGAACTAATTTTTGGAGGCTGACAATATATCTTTCAAAAGCTACAGGCGAAGTGGAGGGTCACAAGTCAGGGCCCGAAAGTGCCGGGTGTGTGTCTACCAGTATGACCAGGTACCTCACCACGAGGGTCCCAATCACACCTGCTCAGTGAGGCTGCGTGGGTGAAGCAAGGCTGCAGGAGAGCCATCCAAGGGAGTCCTTGAACAAAGTACGGACCCTTCGGTTACTGCTCTTCCCTCCAGGTTGCAGGGGTGGGTGTTTCTGGAAAGGTAGACCTACTCTAGTCTCTAGGCTGTACCTCATCCTGAGATCCACAAGGGGACCTCCAGCTGACCCCCTGCCACCTCCTCAGCGTGCTGCTCAGTCATGTTCAGGTTAAAGCACCATGATATTCCCTCCTGAACCTGCTGTCACTGCCAACGTTCCCGTTTTCTGGAAATGGCACCACTGGCCACCCGAATGTTTCAGACAGAAACATGGAAGCCACATCTCCCTGAATCAATCATCAAGCACTGCTGACCCCTCTCTCCTAGACAGACCTCAAATGCCTGCTCTTCACTCCATGCCCAATGCTGTCCTTCCGGTCCAGACAGGAGTCTCCCTATCCATGCACTCCAACAGTAGCTTTCCTTCTATACACTCTCCCCACTCAATCCCCCACCAGCTGCTACCACAGGATCTGTTACCATGGAAACCACGTCACCACCCTGCCTCAGCTCCACCGCTGTTTTCCCACTGCCTGAGAAAGATGTCACATTGCCTAGAAGGTTGGCCTGTATCCCTCATGCCCGGCTCTCCACAGGGGCCAGTGGGCTCCATTCACACTTACCCACTGTGGGCTTCAAACTGGCTTCATACATCTGGGGTCTGGAATGTTCCCGCCACCCAGTCTCCTTAGTGAAGTGAAAGTCGCTCAGTTGTGTCTGACGTTTTGCGACCCCATGGACTATACAGTCCATGGAATTCTCCAGGCCAGAATACTAGAGTGGGTAGCCGTTCCCTTCTTCAGGGTATCTTTCCAACCCAGGGATCGAACCCAGGTCTCCTGCATTGCAGGCGGATTCTTTATCAGCTGAACCACAAGGGAAGCTCAAGAATACTGGAGTTGGTAGCCTATCCCTTCTCCAGTGGATCTTCCCGACCCAGGAATCGAACCAGGGTCTCCTGCATTGCAGGCAGATTCTTTACCAACTGAGCTATCGGTCTCCTTACAGTGTTGTTTAAACACCACTTGTCTTAGAAACCTTCCTTTAACTCTCTGGATGAGAAGAAACTTTCTTGTTATCTGCCCCTAAAGCAGCCGATGTGCAGCACTGGGGCTTCAGAACATTTGCTACACACATCGTATTTTCAATTATTGGCTGAACGGCTCATACTGCATGAGCGGGAGTTGAACAGAGCAAGCGCTAGGCTGAGTCTATTCACCAACGTGCGGCAGCACTTGGCACATGGAGACCCTAGGGCTTGACTGGCTCTCGATGAAAATCCATGTCTGTTGGGTGTGAAAGCCTCCACTGCAAACGAAAATTAAACTTGCAAATTAATGATATGAACGTGCACATTTGCACTGAACTTTGCCTGCTCTTGTTTTAGTTATTTTTGTTTAGCTAAACTTTACTTTCAAGACTTCTAACAGTCAGTGAACAAGTCTGTATTTCATTTTCCATTAAGTAGTATACTTTGGCAGGTTCACATTCAAGCCCTCCTGTTTCCAATATGTTCATACTAACCAAAAAATTTCTTAGAAGAAAAAAAAAAAGATTTTATGGATACTATTAATTTTCAACGGTCAAAATCTGATTTTTTTTCCCTTTGTTCAAATCAGTATATGACTTCCTGGTAGAAATATATTCTAATTTCTGCAGAAATATCAAAGAACTATGATAGTTGGCATTTAGTTCCAGAAATAAAACCAGCAGAGGGAGCGTAAGAATATAAAATCAGTTTACTACATCCCCATGGGTTAGTAAATGCCATGTTTTGGCCTTCAGGTACGGCTATTAGCAGATTCCATCACTAACTCACATTTTTTTATATGACTTTCTGCACTGCGACAGAGAGTGATGGATGAATGGCTGTGACTCCGTACACATATTTGAAGAACTTATCTGCTTCTGAGTTTGAATCTGTACTGATTAGATCCCCAAGACCAGCCTTTAATGAATCTGGGCTCATCTTAAAGTCTTTGTTTGGGGGGTAAAGGAATGAGGTGATTAAGCTAATTCTCCATTCATAGACCCTTTGTCCACAATTGTGTCTGGCTGAGTTTGGGACCTCCCAAGGCCCAGATGGACTTACTACACAGGAAGAGCTTCACAATGCTCGAATCATCATGGACTCTCTCGGACACCCTGGTACTACCTATAAATCAATCAGCAGTGCTGTAGCCAGGCAGGAGACAGAGACTGGGTAGGTACTACTGTCTAGGAATAATGGTAAGTTAGCTATGTGATCTGGTTTCCCTGGTGGCTCAGCGGTAAAGAACCTGACTGCCAATACAGCAGGCATGGGTTTGATCCCTGGGTCGGGAAGACCCCCTGGAGAAGGAAATGGCAATGCACTCCAGTATTCTTGCCTGGGAAATCCTATGGACAGAGAAGCCTGGCAGGCTACCGTCCAGTCGGTTGAAAAGAGCCGGACACGACTTAGTGAGTAAACAACAACAAGAAATGTGACCTGCTAAATTTATTTGCCTTTGGGTTAGATAATGACCTTTCTGGGCCATGTCCTCTCTTCCTCTAAGATACTTCATGGTGAAATCACGTGAAAATATTTTGCCCTCTTTCAGAAAGATACGATACAATATCAAGGTTCTCAGTTGTGTCCGACTCTTTGCGAATCCATGGACTATAGTCCGCCAGGCTCCTGTGCCCATGAGATTCTTCAGGCAAGAATACTGGAGTGGGTTGTCATTTCCTATTTCAGGGGACCTTCCTGACCCAAGGATCCAACCCACGTCTTTTACGTCTCTTGCATTGGCAGGCAGGTTCTTAATCACTGGAGCTACCGGGAAAGCCCATGGAACTAACTTGGAAGAAAGAAAAGTGAAAGTGAAGTTGCTCAGTTGTGTCTGACTCTTTGCAACTCCATGGACTGTAGCCTACCAGGCTCCTCCGTCCATTCGATTTTCCAGGCAAGGGTACTGGAGTGGGTTGCTATTTCCTTCTCCAGGGAATCTTCCCGACCCAGGGATCAAACCTGGGTCTCCCACATTGTAAGCAGACGCTTTTACTGTCTGAGCCACCAGGGAAGTCAACTTGGAAGACATGAAACAAACCCTCGGGCCACCCCCTGGCTCATCTCACAAACAGAGGCAGCTGCTTGCCCCTCTTCTGACCTGGACGCAGCAATACTGAACTCAGAGCCCTCAGATCAGTGCTCTGGACAACATCTAACTACTAAAGAGTCAGAAGTTTGGGCTGAAAGCCACCTTTGCCGAAACCAAGTCTGGGAACTCTCCAGTTCATCACCATACCTGCTGAGCTAACTGCCTAAAACTTTACCTTGGGTCCATCAACTCCCTGCTCTCCCATCATTGCGGCCACACTGCGAAGGAAAGTTTCCTACCAGCTTTTCCATCATATCACTCTCTACAGCCAGAGCAATCTTTTAACATCCAATCAGGTTATATGAAAATTCCAGAGTAGGCAAAAAACAAAGGAACGGTTTTCTTTGCATGGGGAATGGGGAGAGGCAAAATGAAGCTACCGCTTTGGGGTGAAGCTTCTGGGCTTATCAGAATGCTTTCAAGGTTTACCCATATTATTGCACATATCAACAATTTCTTCGTATTGTTGAGTAATAGTCCCCTGTATGGATATATTATGTTCTGTTTCTCCATTTATCAGTTGATGAACACATGAGTTGTTTCACTTTATGGACACTATGAATAATGTTATTTAAATTAGTATACAAAAAAAACATCCAACCAGGTTAACTTCTTCACTTAAAACCATTTCTCCCTGATGTCAGGATAATCCTCTCAGTGATCTGAACTGACTCTCATTTCCTTTCTGGCTTCCTTCTCCCCTCTCCCTCCCCCGACCATCCACACTTGGTGTTCCAGCCAAAGAGTTAGTAGGAGTTCCCAAGAGAACCAGGCTTTTGCAGATCCCCAGGCCTTGGGCTCTGCTGGTTTGTTCTGCCTGCACTGTTCTCCTTCCTTCTCTTTCATGAACTCAACACTCACTCCTCCCTTAAGCTCTTAGATCCAAGCCACATCTCCCCTGGGGAGACTTCCCTGACCAACTCCCACTCCTGTGCCAGCAAGGTGCCCGCTCCATATTCAGGGACATGCGTGGTGTGGTTCCCCCAACTCTGCCCACCAGGCACTATAACCACTATTTAGCTTTAGCCTCACTCACTGGGTAGAGAGGAATTTGAGGACGATGACTATCCCTTTTTGTTCTGTGACTGGGAGTGGTGGCCAAGGTCAACCAGGGAGAGCCCAGGAGGTCCCGGCAGAATCCCCCAGTACAATCCCAAAGGAGAGGAGCGAGTGCCCTCAGAGGCTTCAAACGGAGACGGAATGTGTTTCAGAAGCCAAACGAGGGCAGTCGCAGCAGGAAGGAATGGCCACAATGTCAAACGCTACCGAGAGGTTAAGTAGGACAGAGTTTAAAGTGTGTCCACTGGATTCAGCAACCAGCAGGCCACTGGCCACCTCGGGGACAGCAGTGTAACTGGAGTGACAGTGACGAGCCAAACTGCAGGTGGCAGGAAAGCCAATGGGAGGGAAGAATGTGAAGCAGCGGGGAAAATGATAGTCTTTTAAGAATCCGTGACAACATGAAGGTACTATGCTAAGTGAAACAGACCAGTCACAAAACAACCAATACTGTAGGCTTCCCCTCATGTGCGGTGCCTAGAGTCACTAAATGCAGACAGACAGACAGCAGAATGGTGGTTGCCAGGGCCTGGGGGGAGGGGCTGGGGCAGGGAGTGAGTTGGCGTCTCAAGGGCACAGTTTCTGTTTTACGAGATAAAGAATGTTCTGGGTGGTGGTGGTTGCGCAACAGTGTGAAGGTACTTACTGTCACTGGACTGCACACTTAAAAATGGTCAAAGTGGGGACTTCCCAGTGATTCCCCTGGTCGGGGAACTGCGTGCTGCATGGCACAACCCCTCCCCACCCCCCCAAAAAAGGTAAAAAAAAATGTTAATGGTCAAAATGGTCAATTTTAGGTTGTGCACATTTCACTGCAACTTAAAAAAATAAAAAAGCAGCACTGCTGTTAAGATGAAATCAGAGGGGTTTTGTTAGTTTTTTTTTTCCTCAGAAGCAAAAAAAAGTTTTGATGTTAGTAACTTGCAAAGAGTTGGTCAAAAGGGAGACTGAAGGATTAACCTGCAGTGTGGAGACCCTGAGAAAGAAGAGCCTGGGGCCAAGGACAGCACAAGGCAGGAGGGCAAGAGATGAGGAGGCAGAGGAGGAGAAGTTGGCTTACTGTGGAGGGAAGATGGGATGGTCAAGAACCAAACATTTTAAGAAAGCTTCTGATAACCTTCGTTTTTCTTTGAGCGAGGTCTGGGGAGAGTGGGGAAGGTCTGAAAAAGCTGCCGAGGGAATGAGAGGAGGGGTGTCCCGCGTACGGAGCCGGGTTCTGTGAGGCGGCTCCTGGGTCTGGGCTGGAGGGATGGCTCTGGTGACGGTCGGCAGAGGCTCAGGCCGTGACCCCCGGCAGACCCCGCAGCTGACTGCATGAGGAGACGAGTGCACGAGGAGACAGGTGCAGTCTGAATCCCAGGTGAAATTTACCAAGGAGGGGAGACAAGGAGCCCCAAACTGAGAATGCTGGGGAATGCACAGCTGAAGCAAGGGGGACAGAAGGAAAGATGGGCCCAAGGACCCTGGGGAATGAGGGGTCCAAAGCAGGACTCCTCCACCAGGACAAGAGCAGGTGCAGGTGGAGAAAGGGCTTAGGGAAGCCACAGATTAGGAGACCGAGGTCAGCGGGGAAACAGTCCCAACATGGGGCAGTTTCAGATCCCTGTCAGGTCAGAGTAAAGGTGGCTAAAAAGAGAAATCCAATCAGAAGAGACCTGGGTTCTACCCACAGGGGAGGTTTCTGTGTGTTCTTCCTCCCTAAGGTACAGATAATTAAAATGATCTTTGATGAATCTTTCCCCTAGATTCAATCTTCTCTTTACAGCATTCCTCTTTTTCCCTTCAGGAAATCCCTTAAGATCTAGGTACTATCCCATTTTACATCCTCATTCACCTACTTTTGTTTTTATAGACATCTAGACTCATATTAACTCTGTTCTACACTGAACAGTTGGCTGGTAAACGGCAGAAGACACAAAAGCTTGTTAAGAACTACGGACAGGCAATGATTCATTTTCCAGGGTCAACATCACATGTTAAAAACACGAGTAAAAAATTAATCATCATTGTTTACCCAAGTCTTTCACAGGCTAAGTGTGGGTATAGTTTATCACCCTGCTTAAATGACCTTGAGCAGGCCAGTAACATAAAGGGGGTCTTGAAAAGAGCTCCAGAGTAAGGAAAATTAAAGAGGAACCTGTTCCTTTTTTATGTAGGCTAGCTACCAGTGAGAAATCTATTTTTCATTTCACTTGTCTTTGAAGTAGAAGTCTGTCCCACCCACCATCTTCTTGCTCCAAGGAGGGCAAGGACAGACCGAGCTGTCTTTCCAGGGTTCGTGCAGTTGCCTCACAGCCTCAAACAACGTCTCATTTAATATCTGCCCACCACGGCTTTCTCCAGCATAACATGACAAAGAACCAGATCACCACTGCTTCTGAAACAGACTGTTTGCTCTTTTGTTTGAACTGATGGAGAACATTTCTGACCCTCCATCTTACTGAATCATGCTGCAATCAATTACATCTATCCCGTGTTACCATCACACAGGCCCAGAGTGTACCTCGTCACTTTCACAGCACATCATGTGAATATCAGAACACACGGCAGGGGACAGTCGGTGTGAGAGCAGCACTTGGAGGGTCCGCTTTCAGTCCCACCTGTGTGTCCTCTGAATGTTGTGACCAGGGTGCAGTTTTCTTGCTCCAGTTTGAGGATGGTTACTTGGCCTGACTGGTCACCAATGAACACGTGCCGGGTTTCAACATCAAATCTATCATGTAAGCATTAAGGATTGTTTCTCAGAAGTGAGTGGATGGGTTGACTGCCCCCCACCTTCCCACCAAAAAAAAGCATAAATGTAAAAGAAAGGTGAAAATCTCACACGAGGAGAACCTGGATATAATGCTGAAAGACACAAAAAGTGGAAGTAACTAAGTAGAAGACATGCTGTATTACTGAACAGTGGGACTCAACATGATAAAGATGAGAATTCTGACAACATGAATTTATAAATCTAATATAATCCCTGCAAAAATTAATTTTTCCCCTTAGAATTGGATATATTCATTCTAAAGTTCACATAGAAAAATAAGCAAGCAAGAAGAGCCAAGAATACTCTGAAAATAAGAGTAATGTGGTATTGTGACTGGGGGAGGTTAGCCCTACTAGATGTTAAAACATGTTGTAAAGTCTCTTTAACTGAGTGTGCTACTTAAATAGACAGACCACAGGAACAGAATAGAAAGTCTAGAAATAAGCCCCAAAGCATGTAGAAATTTAGTACATATCTGATAAAAAGCTGGCTTTTCAAATGAACAAGGAAAAGATGAGTGAAAAATAAAGCTGGCACACACTGAGTAGTCATTTGGAAAAATAGAACAGTATCTGTATTTCTTTATATGCCAGGATGAACTTCAAACTAATGAGGCATCTAAATAAAAAAAATGAAAAATATAAGTTCTAGATGGGAGAGTTTCCTTCTAACCTTGGAGTGGGGAAAGCTATGATTCAAAAACACAAACAACAAGCAAATACCATAAACAAGGCACAAGACAAACTGGAAAAAATATCTGCAACTGATGTCACAGAAGGTCCAAATCTCTAATATAAAAAGAGCAATTAGGAAGACGACTACAAACCTAGTTTTTAAAAAATTGGGCAAGATACATGAATGGATAGCTAAGAAATGAAAATGGTACTTTGCAGGAAAAAAAACCCAAAAACGAACAGGCCTGACTGGTATCCTCTGAAAGGCTGCTATTTCAAGATTGGCATGGCGTCTGGGAACTTGGATTTTGGGAGCGTTCCCACCACTTTAATAGACAATAGTGGCTGACTGTGCCTTAACTGTGTAAACAATATAATTTGTGCCAAACACCTGCTTTCCTTCTGGGAGCCTGGAATGCTGGTCCATGTAGGAAGAGGCTGCCTATGTGACTGGTCTCCAGTAACAACCCAAAGCCATCCCTGGTTGGGAATGCCCAGGAATGCTACTTGAACAGATCTGCCCCAGAGATGCAGTGGTCAAAATAAGGAATGATATCCCATAACGCAGTAAGAGCTAAAGTTTGGAAACAATCCAAAAGTTCATCAAAAGAGGACTTAGAAAATATGATGCGTGCCTGGTCGCTTCAGTCATGTCCCACTCTTTGCGACCCCATAGACTACAGAGCCTTCCAGGCTCCTCTGTCCGTGGGATTCTCTAGGCAAGAGTACTGGAGAGGGTTGCCATGCCCTCCTCCAGAGGATCCTCCTGACCCAAGGATCGACCCTGAGTCTCTTATGTCTCTTGCACTGGCAAGCAGGTTCTTTACCACTAGTGGCCACCTGGGAAACCCATTAACTACGATACATCTGGCCAAAAGAACCCTACACAGCTAGGAAACTTGACATGGAAAAATTTCCAGGGTATTTTATTAAGTGGGGAAATAAAGCCGAGGTATGTGAGAGTTTACATGCTACCCTACCTTTGTATAAGAGCAAAAGGGAAATATAAGAGAGAAAGTGTGTGTGTGTGTGTGTGTGTGTGTGCGCGTGCGTGCTTATATTTACGAAAGGAAACACTGGAAAGATAAATTAAGATTGATCAAAATGGCCGTCAGGACGTTCCAGGTGGTTCAGTGGTTAAGACTCTGGGCTCCGAAACAGGGGGCCCAGGTCCGATCCGTGGTCAGGGAACTAGTCCTGCATGCCACAACTAATGATTCTGAGTGCCACAACTAAGACCTGGCACACCCAAACTAAAAAAAAAAAAAAATTTTAATTAAAAAAATTAACGAAAAACATTTTTAAGTGTAAAAATTTTTAAAAATTTAAATGGCTGCCTACGGAGAGGGGAGAAAAAGGCTGAGCAGATGAGGGTGGTAGTAAGAATTTTCTCACATCAGGTCATTTCCATGATGGAATCTTGTAATTATTTTACATATGAAAAATATTTATAATTAAAAAAAAAATCCCCCAAATTGACAACAAAGAAAAATGAATACAGCTACTATCAACTTCCTGATATAACCACAGAGCTAACATAATTATTTCAAGTCACTTTAAAACACAGTATTTTAACTGTATATTCTTGGTAGAATATATCCTCAGGACAAAGAAAACAACAAAAAAACCTAAAATCTCATTCAGTGGTCCTGTTATTATAATACTGTATCATTATTTTGAAACAAATATCCCATGCTAGTGCTCAGTCACTAAATCATGTCCAACTTTTTCAACCCCATGACAGTAGCCCACCAGGCTCCTCTGTCCATGGGGTTCTCCAGGCAAGACTACTGGAGTGGGTTGACATTTCCTTCTCCAGGGGTCTTCCCAACCCAGGGATCAAACTCAAGTCTCCTGCACCGGCAGGTGGATTCTTTGCCACTGAGCCACCAGGGAAGCCCTAAATATACCATGGGAAAAGCAAAATAAGGAATTATGCTGATGCTTAGGAACCAAGGTTTTCAGCCCAAGATAAAAGAATCAAGTACAAAAATGAAATAAAAACTCTATAAGGTGAAATCTGAATTAGAAATATTATATGAACTGATGATTTGTTTTCTTTTTTAAAAAATACATATACACTTATTTTCTAGCTATATCTGAGTACTGTTCCTCACTAAGAGAAACGGCTGATTCCAGGACTGGAACGGGAAAATACCAGATGAGCTTAAAACATGTTGCGTCAAGAAACAAAAATGCTGGAGTAGGAAATGGCAACCCACTCCAGGATTGTTGCCTGGAAAAGTCTATGGACAGAGGAGCCTGGCAGGCTACAGCTCATGGGGTCACAAAGAGTTGACACAACGGAGCAGCTGAGCACAAACAAGGGCCCACCTTAATCCAGACTGATCTCATCTCAAAATCCACAACCACACATACAAAGACTGTTTTTCCAAATCAGGTCCTCTTTGTAGGTTCTGGGTTACAACTTGGGCATATCTTTGGGGCCGCTATTAAACCTGCTGCGGTCTGGTAAGAAAAAAACAAAACAAAAATGCTATCAAAGGCGAGTGGGGTTCTATCAAAAAGACACAGGAGCCAAAATGATGTGGCTCTTACTGGCCAAAGATGGGACAACATGAGCATCGGGAAAAAAAAAATAATAAGGGGAGCAAATTTCCTGGTGATCCAGTGGTTAGGACTCCACACTTTCACTGCCAAGGACCCAGGTTTGATCCCTAGTCAGGGAAGTAGGATCTCACAAGCCGGTCGGCACAGCCAAGAAAAGAAAATAAATTTTTAAAAAATTTTTAAAAACAAAGTGGGAAAAGAGGAGCAGTTTACTGAAATATACTGAATATATCATTAAAAACCAAACCAAGAGTTTATAATAATGCTCAAAAAACAAATCTCTACTGAAGGTAACTAGGGCATTAAATGTCTGCTCTAAAAAATGAGCAATTAAAGAGAAATAATTAAGAACTTATGTTGCTTTTCCTGTACTAATTGTATTTCAGGATAACCAAACAGCTGCAGTCAATGAGGGAAAGTTCTACTTTATAGAAGAAATCCAACTAATAAATGTAGGAAAAAAATGAAAGGATTACAAAATCACCCTTTTGCAATCCTAATGAAAGGACTGGATTTGGGAAAAGGAAAGCAGTGGATGAGCCCATAAAGGACAGGCTGATGGGGAAGACCGCCCTGCAGGGACCCCGCTGTCACCACCAGAACCAGCGATCCATCTTGCTCTCACTGGAAGGGTGATGACCCGACATGCTGTGTGTCCTGATGAGGAGCAGAATGAACCACACAGCACAAATACCACGTGTTCTGCCCCAAAGCTGAATCTGAACTGAATCAAGATATCAGAGGCCACTTTCAGCTTACAGAAAAACTAGGGGAAAAGGTAGGAAGAAGAACAAGTTATATGACATTACGAGGAAGCAGAGGTCACTTGAGAACGTGAGACTCTAAAGGAGAACCGACTCAGTCCCCTCAACAAAGGTATAGTGGCAATAAAAAAAAATCTGAAAGGAAGACTGGGAAATTCAGGAGATGCAGCAACCACATCCAACGTGTGGACCTTGTCTGGACTTGATTTCAAACAGATCCACTGCAAAAAGCCACTTCTGAAACAATACATTAAATTTGAAAATGTATCAATTATTCAGAATTATCAAGGAGTGACTGTAAACTTTAGGAGTGATGACAGCACTGTGGTTATTGGGAAAAGATTCATATTTCTGAGAGGTGCATAATGAAGTGTGTAAGGATAAGAAGACATAAGGTCTGGAATTTGCTTTAAACGACTCCAGTGAAAAGACAGACAGGTAGGGACAGAAGACCCACAGTGCATGGGAGCAGTAAGTACATGAGTGTTCACTACACTATCTTCTTCAATTTGATACGAGGTTTAAAATTTTCATATTAAGATATTTTTTTAAGCAAAGGAGAACAAGGTAGAACAAATTCTCCTGGTCTCAAGAATAGGGAGAAAAGTTATCAGATATACATAACAATATTAGGATTTACAAAGAATAAGATCACCTTAAATTTAATTATCTTGATTAATTATAAGAACACAGATGAAAAAACAGATGCAAGTCTTCCCAACGTCGGGGAAATAACACACACACACACACACATACATGGATGCAACACAAGCTATTTGGAAGAGAGCTAAAATAAAACTATAGTAAAACCTCAAAGCCAGAGTGACTGGAATTTAGTATGACATGAGGAAATATGAAAATCAAGATACTCTTAATAGCTTTTCAGTACACTTTCCCCAAACAGGAATAAACAGAAGAGGGTGGTACCTTGGAAATATCTCCAACATGGAGAAATTCTTAAGATGCAGAGTACCTAAATTATTTTTCTGGAAGCATGACCAGATGTGACCAAAACTTGGTCCAATGACAGAATGAAGGATGAGGCTAGATAAATATAAAGACCAGCAACAGAGGTAGGGGAGGAAAACAGTTCTATTTCCTACGTCAACCTGCCGTGGGACCTTGGGGAAACAGCTCCATTCTGCTGTATCTAGTTAGGCCCAGGGCTAGCTCAAAGATTTAAAAACCCAAGTTCTAATCCTGGTTCTGCCAGGTTAACAGTCACGTGACCTCAAGAAAGTCTCTTAACCTGTTGAGCCTCTCCGATGCATTCTACTCTGAAAATTGAGAATTAGGTCTTTATGTTTTGCTAGGGAACAAAGTAACGTTATATAGAGGCACTAGGTAAACACTCAGGGGCTGCAAATATAAGGTATTTTCTTCTTTTTCCTCTCCTTCGCTTCCTTATTGTTACTATCGTTGTTGCTGGTGGTAATATGATAGTCTGGCTTCCCAGGTGGTGCTAATGGTAAAGAAGCCACCTGCCAATGCAGGAGACCCAGGAGATTCGATCCCTGGGTCAGGAAGACCCCCTGGAGGGGGCAATGGCAACCCACCCCAGTATTCTTGCTTGGAAAATGCATGGAGAAGCCTGGTGGGCTCTTGTCTAGGGGGCTGCAAAGGGCTGGATACGACTGAACACACACATGCAATACGGTAGTTCACTTAATATTTGAAGCGTCAGATCTGCAGCCAAAGCAACAAAGATTTTGAGGTGATTTCAAACCTGATAATTCAATTTGTGAACTGGTCAGTCGTCTTGTCATCCTTTGTTTCTCTACTTGAATTTTGGTTACTTTCTTTGCATATTTACTTTGCAAAGAGGCCTGAAAGAAGAGGAGAAAGGCTCTATTCCCTCTGACTTATTCTATCACTTGTTGGCTTGTTTGAATGACTGCTTGAGATGCAGATGGGAGAGAATGAATTTATATGTAGAAGATTTTTATCTACATCACCAGCGTCCACTATGAAGAGAAATGGGGGTCATAATATTATTCTGAACATTTTAAGTTATTTCAACAGATCTTCTTTTCATTATCACTAACCACCACCCCCCCCACCTGCAAAAAAAAACCCTGTATAGAAGACGGCAGAAAGACGAGGGGGGTGAGGTCGTGGAGGAGGGGTGTCCCATGAAACAAATGGGTTTAAAAACTGGATTTTAAGTGAACCCCAATGCTGTATGGGTTGCTTATTAGCACTCTACGCACCAGGCGGCTCCCAGGAAAAGCCCTGCAGCCTGGGAAAGTCACAGGGTTCCTGGCTGCGACTCTGGCAAATTCAGCGTCGTTATGCATCAGGGCATGGCACTGGGAAAGTACCAGGCAGATACACGCTCCCAGGAGCTAGGGCTGGCACTGTGACTCCAGAACTGGAGCTAGGGAGGTGGAGGGAGTTTTCTGGAAGGGCATCTCTGCAGTATTGCAGCTCCCTTCCAAGGTTTGACTGGATGGTCATTTGCACGGGGGAAGGAAGCCTGAGGCTTTCACTACACATCAAAGCTTCTGCTAGCCAATCACGTGATTTTTTTTTCCTGCTTGGTAAACCACATGGTGTGGCCAAAGGAAACAGCTGAAAAATGAAGATGACCTTTGGAGATGCCTAAACAGATGAGTCAAAGACTATAATAAGAGTCAGGACAAGTTTAATTCTGTGTATTTATGGGGTCCCCCCCCCCCCCCTTTTCAGATTGTTTTAAAAATAAACTTCTTAAGGGCAAGATCTGTTTTTCTTTCTATGCTCCCCGGCTTGGTTAGGTGATACAGAAGATACATCACTAGGCTTGGCTAGTGATAGAGAAGCCAGAATGTTAAGAACAAATTATATTGATGCCATTGGTTCTTTTCTCAAAGGGGTAATGCAGTTTAACTGCTGGGAAAATCCAGCAGTCCACAGCAGAAGACCTGGGTTGTGGTGGTGATTTTCCTTCATACCAGCTAGGGGGCTGCAGAGAGAGGCATGGGATCCACTCTGGGCTGTAGCTGCTCATCTGTAAATGAGAAATTGGACGGATGATCTCTCAGGGAGATCTAATCTAAGCACTACAAGAAATCATTAATCTACTGGCAGGAGAGATCATGTACTTCAATTCAAGCATTATGCTTGTCTGAACTGGCTTTTTAGTAAGTAAAGCATGGAGTCTCTTTTATCAGCCACCCTCTCAAAGATAAGTTGATCTCGATTTCCATTCCTCCTCACCCTTGCTTCTGGTCTTCTTGGTAACTTGCCATTTTTAAAACTTTCCATATGGCCACTCTCGGTTTCTTCCTCTTGCCCTTCCAGTAGGAAAATAAGAGTGACATTATCCTAAACACACACACACACAAATACAACAACTGCCACATGTCTGCAAGGAAACAGCAAGGTACTCTGCCAGATGGTTGCAAGTTACTGAACAGGCATTTTATAAATATGAGATGAAAATCTGAAAGCAAGTCTTATTCTTTCATCCTGTTTCTGCAGACAAGTAATCTGTTTCTAACTATTTCCTCATTTGTCAGAAGGTGGAGAGATTCTATGCTTTTGAAAGAAGAAACTCAGGGCCCCTTCCTTCTTACAATGGTAGCATCACCCATCCAGGTCTCACACTTGTCAGGCCCATGTTCACTTGTCAGGCCCAAGTGCCCGGAGCACTGGATGTGAGGATCACCCATCATTAGCAGGTATGCGCAGTGAGCACACGGACCCTGGAAGCTTGGGAGATAAGAGTTAGTATCATTCTACACATTCTGGAAAAATCTGGCACCTGGAACAAAGACTTGTACATAGCATTACCGTGTTCAGCCTACGCTGGTCCCAGCATGGTAGCTTCTCAATAAATATCCTTAAAATGAATAGGGATCCTGTGGTTCTTCTGCCAGGCACCAAAATGCGAGGGTTCTCAACCTTAATACCTATGTGTAAATTATTTCTGTACAAAAATAAAAGACTGCAATTCAGTGACAGCATTATCTTCGTGTTCCATAATCTTTCTGACAGCTGAGGCTCACAAATCTGGGCTGTGTGCTGTGTAGACGTCAGACTCTGCTCACGGCAGACCCACAACCTGCTCGGCAGGGACTGTCATTTCAGGCGAAATTGATTTACCCCGCCTACATGAGGACCCCTGACAATTTACGTGTTAGGACAGTTTATAAGCATCTTAATCAGAAGAGCAGCTCAGCAAATAAAACACGAAACCTTCAAAGTGCACATACCCAGAATGCTCATGAAAGAAAGAAGTCAACAGCTAAGTTCCCACCAAGGGATTCTGTCCAGCAAAGGATACTGCAGGCCTGAGGCCACAGCACTGGTGCGGTAACCTCCCAGACGCTGCCCACTCTCGGAGCAGTGCCAGGCAAACTGCTTGTCCTGTCCCGTGCTCAGCACCCACTCCAGCTCCAGGACAAACTGGATCATCGTCACTCGGCTCTGATGCGCTGAAAACCAAGAGACAAGAAAACAATCCATCAAGCATTCTAAATGAGGCATGGTCCACAGAGGTTCAAGGTTGTCTCCTCCCCTACCCCAGCGTAAGCTAAACAGTAGATCATCATGGCAAACGCAAGCTGGAATGGTGGTTCTCATCAGGGGTACAGCCATGTCCCCGGAGAAGACCACATCCGAGTCCCTATAAGAAAATGTTCCCAATAACCCAAGGGTCAAGGGCCACCTCTTTTAGACTTGTTAGAACTGCTGGTCTAGAGAAAGCCAGATCACTGTGACTGCAAAACATGTTAGGAACGATGCTCTCTATAAGTTACTGGGTCAGTTTATTTAAGCTTAAGAAAAAAAGCAAAGAGCATTACTGTCCTCCTTTTGATGAAGGCTGGCTTTGAAACCCACAACAAAGTTCTAGATGAATTTTCCATGACAAATCAAATGCTTGGAGCTTGGAAAGGACGGCAGAATTATTCTCAAGGGCCACATAAAAAAAAAAAGAATGAAATATCCCCTACATCAAAGTATACACAATGAGATAATGGGAGCATATTTCCCAGGGTCGCTCAGGAATAAGGGCGCCACCATCACAGAAGTATTGCATCACACAGTTTCAGAGTTAGAAGACACCATTCACGTCCTCGACCCCCCTCCCTGCTTTGCATGTGGGCAAACTGAGGCAGGATCAAGTCGAGGAGTTTGGTCAAGGTCTCATGGCTTCTCAAGTACCAAATAAAATCAGTAAAATATTTTCTTTCTTCTTCTTATACAATTCCAGGGGGAGAGGTATGGGGGTGTCCACGGCCACTGAACAGAGCTGACCAGATTTATAAACAAAGATTGAAGTCTCAGAACGTGGACCTTACCAGGCTACCTGGGCCCAGGAGGTGGCAGCCTGGTGGGTGAGAGGAGACATCCTGAGTGTGACGAGGTGACAGAGAAGACATCAGCTTCCCATTTTCATCATGAAAATAGGACGAGACATGGATGGATCAATGCAGCTCTATCGGCAGTACCAATATCACTGCCAATTTCTGAACGTCTAACAAGTGCCAAGGACTGAAAGATATTCTCTCACTTAGTCACTGTAATGACTCTGCAAAGCTGGGGGGCCTCCTTCTTCTACACACACAACCTGGCCTTGGCAAGATCACCCTTCTAAACTGGTGACCAAACAGTACGGCCAGAACCACAGTGAATCCCTCTGGGACAGACGTTTCACCAAATGCCTGATGTTTAAAAATCTGACATCTGAAGCTGGAGAGTCTAAAGGGATTTAGAAGGGGCATAGAAGCAATAATACTGTAACTTCTCTACACAGTACCTGTCTTTCAGAGAATTGGCCACCATCAAGATCAAAACATTGTCTTAAACTCAAGGATGGGACTTCCTAGAGAAACTCCTGTCATGTCTATGTCATCAAATGCCCAATTTAAGTTCCACCAATGGTGGAATAAAAGCGGACTCTCTAATGATTCACTTTCAAGTCTACTTCAGGCAGAACGTGGCCCTCAGTGCCTTGCTCCCTTTTTTCAAGAAGGCGCCGTTGATCCTCTTCCTGTTACTTTCTAAGTCCAAGGGGATGACAGTAGGAAGATAAGGGGGTTTACAGCCCTCCAAGCTACCATGCTATGTCTGAGGAAGAGACAGAGACTCAAAAATCTTATGTGACTTGCTCAAAGCTACACAATCTATGAGTGACAAGGATAGAATTAAAACCCTAGTCTCTCTGCCAAAGTTGGTTCTCTTTCTCTGTCAGGCTGCCTATGACTACTGAAAATACAAAAACCAACAAAAAACAAACCCTAAAACTCAAAGCACATACTCTTTCTAAGATGACAGAATTCTCTTATTCAAAAAGAAACCATTTGAAGATACATACGTAGCGCTAAGCTTCAGGAACCTAGGCTCGAAGCCTGGCTGTACTTGTTAAACGGGGCCCACGATCTTCATCGTAGGGAGGAAACATCTAGTTTCTCACAATTAAGTACACATGACCCCTGAACAAGGCACGTTTGAACTGCATGGGTCCACTTATACGCAGGTATGTTTCAACAGTAAATACCACAGCACTTCCCGATCTGCAGTTGGACAAGAGTCAACTGCATGATGTTAGCTATAGTTTGTTTTTAACAGTTGTTTCTCTCTCAAGTTGAGGAAGTTCCTGTCTATTTGTAGTTTGCTGAGAGTTTAGATCATGAGTGAGAATCAGGTGTTATTGAATGCTTTTTCTGTGTCAATTAATATGATCCTATGATTTTTCTTCTTTAGGCTTTTGACATGATGGATTACACTGATTTTCACTGAACCAGCTTTGCGTATCTGGAATAAACCCCACTTGGTCATCATGTATAATTCTTTTTACACGTTGCTGGATTTGCTAGTATTTCTTTTAGGACTTTAACATTTAAGTTTATGAGAGAATTGGGGCTGTAGTTTTCCTTTCTTGTAATGTCTTTGTTTTTCGTATTTGTTTTAAAAGTGATTGTTTTAAAAAATGGTAATTGAGATAAAAATCCACATTATATAAAATTCACCATTTAAACCATTTTTCAGTGTATAATTCAGTGATTTTTAGTATATTCACAGTGTTGTGCAATCATTACGGGAAATGTTCTATTTCCAGAACATTTCTATCACCTCCAAAAGAAGCCCATACCTCCAATCCCCTTAGTCCCATCCCTGAGGAACCCCTAACTGACTTTCTGTGGCTATGAATTCTCCTATTCTTAACGTTTCATATAAATGTAATCACACAATGTATGGTCTTTTCTTTCACTCAGCATGTTTTCAAGGTTCATCCACATGGTAACGGGTATCAGCACTTCAGTTTCTTTTTGTGGCCAAATAAGAATCCACTGTATTGATAAACCATATTTTGTTTACCCATTCATCCATCTGTGAATATTTAGGCTGTTTCCATTTCTCGGCTATTGTGAATAAGGCAGCTATGATATGGACATACAAACACCTGTCCCTGCTTTTCTTTCTTTTTGGGAATAAACCTCACTTGGTTGTGATGTACTTCCCTTTTTTATATTGCTGAATTTGATCTGCTTTAATTCTGTTTAGATTTACTTGATTCTATTTTCATGGGGGATGCATGGATACTATGCATGCCTTGTTCACTATTATAATTTTCAGTTTATTGGAACACAGTAGGTACTAAATAAATGATCAGTGATACATTAAAAAAAAACACTAAAAGAATAAACCAATAGAGATGGTGATGTACACACTGCTATATTTAAAATAGATAACCAAAAAGGACCTACTGTATAGCACACGGAATTCTGCTCGATGTCATGTGGCAGCCTGGATGGGAGGGGAGTTTGGGAAAGAAGGGATACATGTATATGTATGGCTGAGTCCCTTCACTGTTCATCTGAAGCTATCTAAACATTGTTAATGGGCTATACCCCAATGCAAAATAAAAAGCTCAAAAGAAAATTTAAAAAAAACTAGTTATTAAAGGAAAAAAAAAAGATAAAACCCATAGGGAAATGAATTTTTGCTCAACATCTAGAAATGAAGAACTTAATGCTGAGAATTTTCTAAAATCAGGAAGGGTTGCTACGTCTAAGGATACCTCAAGAGGAGAGGCCAGATGATCATGAATGAGGTCATAAGATGTGGATGAAATGACCTCTAAATGTTCCAAGGTCTACTTCTAATGTTCTGGGCCCTGCCACTGTTGACCTGGAGGAAACACTCCTTAGTGAAAATTTGCTCCTGATCTGTACTATGTAAATGGTCTATGGAACGATGCCAATGTTGAAGACACAATAAAACCCGAACGCCTTCCCTGAGACAATATGAACCTTTTACAACCGTTAACCAAAAATGGAACGAGCTCCGTGGAAAGCAGCTCACTCCCAAGCCCGGCCCCACTCTCCAAGTCTGCTGCAGGGTCTGCAGGCAGTGGGGTGGAGCAGGGAGACCAGGGACAAAGGCCATGGGTACAGGAGTCACATGGGAACCGGACTGGTTCTGCAACCGGCTCTGCAACTGTACCGGCCACGGGACTACATGCCAGTCAGCCAATCTCTCTGGGCCTCTGCTTCTTGATTCCAAAACCGGGATAATATTCACCACAAAGCACTGCGGTGTTTTGTTCCCAGAGACTGTTGTAAAGTTAAGTCCCCTCTTGTGGCCACGGAAGCCGTCAAGGAACATTTCAAAGTCTAAGGCAATGAAAACACTACTCTCATTCCTACCTTGATAGTTTTTCACAGGAGTCATCTTGTTATAATCTTCTGATAAAATAAACTCCTACAAAAGAGAAGGAAAATATTAAGTAAAAGAAATTCTTTAAGTGAATAAACATGTTTGGTAAAAACTGGATTGTATAAAGCAAACATCATCACTGAATTACATCTAACATTAGTATTTTGCCAATCAACTCAGCATTTTCTGTTCCTCTCTAAAAGTAACAATCATAATTATGATCCAATGCAATTACCGTAATTTTTAACCTTACAACTCTGAAATTGATTTTTTTTTTTTTTTTTTTTAAGTATACATCAAGAAAACTGGATCAAGTTCAGAGTTTTGATCCAGGTCAATTTTGAAGGTAAATCCAATTCAAATTACATTTTTTCTCGGTGGTACCACAGCTGAAATTTTGCAAGTCTCTGACCAGAGATCAAACAGGATGGTAATGATCTACTAGGAAAATAAGTTAGCTATTTTAAAGATTCGGTTTCCAATAGCAGTCTTATTTCCCAGTATAACAAGCTTCTCAAGGCTGCATCTTACTCATCCCTGTGCCCCCAGAGGACCTGACACAGTGCTTTGGCACAGTAGAGAGTCAAGATATAGTGAAAAAATGGATATGTAAAACATAGTCAATAAATAGTGGAAAAAAAAATATGTAAAAGATGTCTCCCAATCTGATGAAGTTAGTTTCAGTTTCAAATTTACTCAAAATGATCAGTTTCTATATAACACATTGTACATACTCTTTGTGAAGACACAGAAGAGGTGATTTTGTGTTTATGTTAGCATACTTCACCTAAGCACAAACAAAGACCCATATGTAGAAGCCAGTCAGAGGTATATAAGTTCAGGCCAGGTTTTGAGTCCTTTAATTTCTTTCAAATGCAAAATCTGAAAGCAGCATTTCAAATTTTGAAATGTCCATATATTCTTTTTTTAAAAAATATAAATTTATTTATTTTAATTGGAGGCTAATTACTTTACAATATTGTATTGGTTTTGCCATACATCAACATGAATCCGCCACGGGTGTACACGTGTTCCCCATCCTGAACCCCCCTCCCTCCCCGTACCATCCCTCTGGGTCATCCCAGTGCATTCTTAAACAGTATATTTCCATATATCCTTAACAATAGGCTGTCAACTACAAGGAAAACTGCCAAGAGTAATAAACTGATGATGTCTTTATGGGAACTGAAAAACAGAACAATGAATCTTTTCAAAACATTTGGAGGCTTTCAGAATTGCTCCTTGATGACTTCAAGAAAGGAGGTAGGAGGACAGACGCACAGACGCGTGACTTGCAATCTGGGTATTTACTGAGTTCATACAGTTTCTGTGGTTTTTCAGAGGTACATGATTAGGTGCCACAAAGTTAAAGTACGAGGTGATGTGAGAGGATAAACACCTTAACAAAGTCCCTCTGGGTATTGACTCTTCCACCCCAGCCCTCCTTAAGAAGCTTATCTGCAAATGGATTTTCTTCACCATGTTTTTCTCAGTAATAACATTATGCAACTTGTCATTTTTTAAATTCGTTTCATTATTCCTTCAAGGAGTGGCATAATATTCATTTCTGGTTTCTGAAGAGCTAGGCTCACAATTGAAGAGAGCAGACTAATTTTTAGAGAAGTCAAGTAGTTTTCCCATAAGGAGCTTGTAAGTGGGTAAAAAGGCACGTACTTATCTGAGCAATAGTTCACAACCACCCCTAATCCTTGGCAAGAATAGCTCAGCTCTGGGCCCCATTCTTTATTTATATTTATTACTGGAGGATAATTGCTCTACGATGTTGTGTTAGTTTCTGCTGTAAAACAGAGTGAATCAGCTATATGTACATATATTGCTTCCCTCTTGAGGTTCCTCCCACGCCCATCCATCTCACCCCTCCAGGTCATCACAGAACACTGAGCTGAGCTCCCTGTGCTATGCAGCAGCTTCCCATTAGCTATCTATTTCTGTGCCCCCATATTTTCAGTTCAGTTCAGTTCAGTTCAGTCGCTCAGTTGTGTCTGACTCTGTGACCCCATGAACCGCAGCACGCCAGGCCTCCCTGTCCATCACCAACTCCGGGAGTTCACCCAAAGCCATGTCCATTGAGTTGGTGATGCCATCCAGCCATCTCATCCTTTGTTGTCCCCTTCTCCTCCTGCCCTCAATCTTTCCCAGCATCAGGGTCTTTTCAAATGAGCCAGCTCTCCGCATGAGGTGGCCAAAGTATTGGAGTTTTAGCTTCAGCATCAGTCCTTCCAATGAACACCCAGGACTGATCTCCTTTAGGATGGACTGGCTGGATCTCCTTGCAGTCCAAGGGACTCTCAAGAGTCTTCTCCAACACCACAGTTCAAAAGCATCCCCATACTTTAGAGCATCCCAAATTTCCTATCATACACACAAAATGTATTTCTTAAAGACAACTGCTATTTGGGCAAGTGTTCATTGAGTTCTTATCGTGCATGTTATTTTGAATACACTGAAAGGGTTCTTTAGCTTGGGCAAAAGGTACATTAACTCCTATCAGAAACAGGCAGGATATAAAATAAAACAACTTGATGCAGATTTGTGTTTAGGGTTAAGATATACAAATATAATAAATTCTCAGTTCACTGGATAGGTGAATTTAATTTCTTGTTCATTTGTTTTTCCTATGAAAATAGATACATAATCATGGAGAAAATTTCAGAAACTGTCAGCATTTTTTTTCATTATTACTTTCTTGATCAAACAGACAATTTGCTATTCTAGGAAACGTAAGACTGATAAATATTTAAAAGCTCCTTATGATACTATTTCTCAGAGATAATTATTATGAAAAGTATTACTGGAATATGTAATAAAACAAAATATTAGTATCATTTAACAATATTATTTTTTGGTAACAAATCATGCACATTGTTTCAGATAAGTACATACTTATCAACTTCAGTCTTTTTAATGACTGCATAAGATATACTGGAATGTTCTTCTGTTGACAAATGTCTATATTGTTTTCAGTTTTCCTTATTAAAACAACAGAGACCTCCATGGTGGTCTAATGGCTAAGACTCTATGCTCACAATGCAGGGGGCCCGGGTACAACCTCTGATCAGGGAACTAGATCCCACCTGCTACCACCAGAGTTTGCAATCCGCACCTAAAGATCCTGCACAATCCAAAATAAGTAAATTAATTTTAATAAAAGACATACACATTTAAAATTATTTTATCCATCTTTCTATCCTCCCTCATTTAATTTTTAAGAACATTTTTAGATTGACAGCAAGACTGAGAGGAAAGTACAGATTTTCTCATAAAGCCCTTGTCCCCACACATGCATAGCCTCCCTCTTCATCAACATCCCACCAGAGTGGTACATTTGTTAGAACTGATGACCTATATCGCACATCATTATCACCCCAAGTCCACAGTTTGCACTAGGCTTCACTCTTGGTGTTCTAAATTCTGTAGATTTTGACAAATGTAAAATGACATTATGTCTGCCATTGGAGTATCATACAGAGTATTTTCACTGCCCTAAAAGTCCTCTGTGTTTTGCCTATTCATCTTTCTCTCCTGCTTAATCCCTGGCACCACAGAGCTATTCACTATCTCCAAAATTTTGCTTTATTCCAGGTGGCCATACAGTTGGAATCACGGTAAGCAGCCTTTTCAGGCTGGCTTCTTTTACTCATAATACCCATTTAAATTTCCTCCATGTCTTTGCTTGGCTTGATTGCTCGTTTCTTTTAGCTCTGAATAATATTTCATTGACAAGATGTACCACAGTTTACTTATCCATTCATCTACTAAAGGATATCTTGGTTGCTTCCAGGTTTTGGCAATTACAAATACAGCTGCAGCTTCTCTCCTAGCTCAGTCAGAAAAGAACCTGCCTGCCAATGCAAGAGACACAAGAGATGTGGGTTGGGAAGATCCTCTGGAGAAGGAAATGGTAACCCACTTCAGTACTCTTGCCTGGAAAATCTCATGGACAGAGGAGCCTGATGGGCTACAGTCCACGGGGTTGCAAAGAGTCAGACACGACTGAGGGACTAAACCACCACCAAACAACTGCAGGCAGGTTTTTGTGTGGGCATACTTTTTCAACTCCTTTGGGTAAATTCCAAGGATTGGTGGGTGGTTGGTGGGACTGCACTGAATCCATAGATCAAAGAGGAAGAACTGACCTCTTGACAATACTGAGTTTTCCATGAATGTGGAACACCTCTTTATTTATTTAGTTCTTCTTTAAGTCACCAGAGGTTTGTGGTTTTTTTCATATAGATCTACATATTTTGTTAGATTTGCACTCAAGTATTTCATCTTTCTGGATGCTAATGGTTTTGTTTTTTTTTTTTTAATTTCAATTTCTACTTGTTCATTGCTGGTATACAGGAAATGACTGACTTGTATATTACCTTGAATCCTGTAATCTTAATGTTTTATGCAGTTGCTAAGTCATGTCCAACTCTTTGCAACCCCATGGACTGTAGCCTGTCAGGCTTCTTTCCTTCACTATTTCCCCGGGTTTGCTCAAACTCAGGTCCACTAAGCCAGTGATGCCATCCAACCATCTCATCCTCTGTTGCCCCTGGTCTCCTCCTGCCCTCAATCTTTCCCAGCATCAGGGTCTTTTCCAGTGAGAAACCTCAATAAGACTGCTTATTAGTTCCAAGAGATTTTGGGTTTTTTTGTTTGTTTGTTTTTGTTTTTTACAATTCTTTGAGATTTTCTACATAGATCATCATGTTATCTGCAACAAAGATAGTCTTAATTCTTCCTTCCCAGTCAATATACATTTTATTTCCTTTTTTTAAAAAAAATCTTATTCCCTTAGTTAGAGAACTCTTAGAACAATGTTGAAAAAAAATCATAAGAAGGAATCAAGGTTGAAAAGGAATTATTGCCCTTGCCTGAAATTTGATTTTAGGGAAAGCTGCTGGGTTCTCATCACACCTGTCTTAATGTTCACTGTAATAGATGAGCATACAAATCACACAGTATATATAAGGAAGAGGTTAGTAATTATCTCCGCTCTCTATCTCAATCCTTTGAGACAGTGCTAACAGTCTATTGTATCCTTCCACATGTTTTTTATCACCCTAAAGAAAACCCTTATGTAAACATATAGGTTTTGTTTTTTTCTGGTTTGTTGTATAGTATAAAAATAGGATCATATTATATACATTATTCTACAATTTGTTCTTTTCATTTGTAATATATCAGAACTATCTTTCCAGGGCAAAACACACTCTAAAATATGGATATGCCATATTTTTTTCAAATATCTTTCAGTAAGTGGACATTCTGCTTGTCTCCTATTTTCTACTATCACGACAATACAGCAAGAAATGTCTTCAAATGTATAAACATATGAACTAATGCATATGTTGCAAAGATGCTGGCTGAAAGATTGTGTACACTTAATATTTGAATACACTCTGCCAGATCACTTTGTAGAAGTATGCAGAATTTCATTTTCCCACCATCTGGCCCTCATACGAAAGCCTACTTCCCCATATCTCATCAGCATTAGGTATTACTCATCTTTTCAATTTTTTGCCAAATTAACATACAATTATCTATTTTATCTATTTTATAAATATAAATGTATATTTTATATAAATATAAAAGAAATATTTTGTTAATATTTATAAAATAGATAAAATTGTCTATTTTATCACTATGGTTTAATATGCATTATCTTAATGGCTTATGAGTCAGAGCACTTTTTCTATGTTTATTTGCCATATACACTTCTTGTTTTAGGAATTTCATCTTCAAATTCTGCTGCAGCCTGGTTTCCTAAAAAGTTGTGTCTGAGGTGAAACTTAAGTGCTATTTCTTAGTTTGGAGATGTGGTATCCATGGTCTGAGTGAGGGAAAAGCAAAGTGAGGCAGAAAAAGATGAATGGCGTGTCACTAATTTGGGCTGTGCTTTATGAAGAAGCCCAGCTGGTTCTCCAGAGCACAGCAGGTCTCTGGACAGACAGAACAAACGCCAGACTTTGCAAGAACCCACTGAACAGCGGGGTAAAGAGGGAATTTATCTACCAACTCTCTGCTCCCTTGCTTTAAAATTTGATTATAACTCTCACCAAACTCCCCCTCCCCCTCCTTCTAGAAGGCTGCATTGCCTATTCCTTGTCAGCAGTCACTGGGGGAAGTCAGATTTTAGGCCTTTCAAGGGGTGTACTTCATACAACTCAGAGTCACTGCGGAACCAGAGAGCTAGCTAGCTTCCTTCAGTTTTAGTTTAAAGATAGCAAAGAACAGGGTAGGTAAGAGTTCAGACCTCGGGCTCTGGAACCAAACTGTATGGTTAAAATCCCAGCTAAAACATGTACTAGTTACATGATCTTGGGGAAGTTACTCAAGATTTCTGTGCTTCAGTTTTCTTCTCTGTAATAGCTTCATAAGACTGCAGTGAGGATTAATTAATATTTATGAAATATTTAAAGCAGTATCTGGCACACCTTACCTTCAGAAAATGAATTAAGCATCTTACCTTTTAAAAAGGCTGCTTTTCGGCCTTTTGGCTAAGATCAACTGTGGTATGAGGGCTTCTCAGGTGGTACAGTGGTAAAGAATTTGCCTGGCAATGCAGGAGAGGAAAGAGATGCAGGCTCAATCCTTGGGTCAGGAAGACCCCCTGGAGCAGGAAATGGCAACCGGCTCCAGTATTCTTGCCTGAAAAATTCCATGGACAGAGAGGAGTCTGGTGGGGTACAGTCCATGGGGTTGCAAAGAATTGGACATGACTGAGCAACTGAGCACACACAACTTTTTAAAAAAATCTTCTGGAATATAATGAACAACTCAGATTGAAGAATTAGAATTCAACTATAAAATCAGGAACTCCCAGTCCTTTAAAAAAATAACAGCTTCTTGACAGATATTCCAATTTCTTTATTTAAAATTAATTTTAATTGGAGTACAGTTGATTTACAATGTTGTGTTAGTTTCAGGTGGACAGCAAAGTGAACCAGTTACACATATACATATATATATCCACTCTTTTTTAGATCCTTTTCCCATATAGGCCACTACAGAGTATTGAGTAGAGTTCCCTGTGCTATACAATAGGTCTTTATTAGCTATCTATGTTATATATAGTAGTGTATATATGTCAATCTCAATCTCCCAATTTATCCCTCCTCATCTCCTTTCTCCCTTGGTAACCATAAGTTTGTCTTCTACATCTGTGTTTCTATTTCTGTTTTGTAAGTTCGTTTGTGGTATCATATGGTATTTGTCTTTCTCAGTCTGACTTATTTCAGTTGAATCGTTCAGGCATTGTCCAACTCCTTGCAACCCCATGGACTGCAGCACGCCAGGCTTCCCTGTCCATCACCAACTCCCGGAGTTTACTCAAACTCATGTCCATCAAGTCGGTGATGCCATCCAACCATCTCATCCTCTGTCGTCCCCTTCTCCCACTTTCAATGCTTCCCAGCATAAGGGTCTTTTCCAATGAGCCAGTTCTTCACATCAGGTGGTTAAAGTATTTGGAGTTTCAGTTTCAGCATCAGTCCTTCCAATGAATATTCAGGACTGATTTCCTTTAGGATGGACTGGTTGGATCTCCCTGCAGTCCAAGGGACTCTCAAAAGTCCTCTCCAACACCACAGTTAAAAAGCATGAATTCTTTGGCGCTCAGCTTTCTTCACAGTCCAACTCTCACATCCATACATGACTACTGGAAAAACCACAGCTTTGACTAGACGGACCTTAGTTGGCAAAGTAACGTCTTTGCTTTTTAATATGCTGTCTAGGTTGGTCATAACTTTTCTTCCAAGGAGCAAGCGTCTTTTAATTTCATGGCTTCAGTCACCATCTGCAGTGATTTTGGAGCCCCCCAAAATAAAGTCTCTCACTATTTCCATTGTTTCTCCATTTATTTGCCATGAAGTGATGGGACCAGATGCCATGATCTTAGTTTTCTGAATGTTGAGTTTTAAACCAACTTTTTTACTCTCCTCTTTCACTTTCATCAAGAGGCTCTTTAGTTCTTCTCTTTCTGCCATAAGGGTGGTGTCATCTGCATATCTGAGATTATCGATTATTCTCCCAGCAATCTTGATTCCAGCTTATGCTTCATCCAGCCCAGCATTTCGCATGATGCACTCTGCATATAAATTAAATAAGCAGGGCGAAAATATACATCCTTGATGTACTCCTTTCCTGATTTGGAATCAGTCCGTTGTTCCATGTTCAGTTCTAACTGTTGCTTCTTGACCTACATACAGATTTCTCAGGAGGCAGGTCAGATGGTATTCCCATCTCTTTTTCAGAATTTTCCAGAGTTTGTTGTGATCCACACAGTCAAAGGTTTTGCAGTAGTCAATAAAACAGAAGTAGATGTTTCTGTTGGAGAAGGAAATGGCAACCCACTCCAGTATTCTTGCCTGGAGAATCCCAGGGACGGAGGAGCCTGGTGGGCTGCCATCTATGGGGTCGCACAGAGTCAGACATGACTGAAGTGACTTAGCAGCAGCAGCAGCAGATGTTTCTGTGGCACTCTCTTCCTTTTTCTATGATCCAATGGATATTGGCAATTTGATCTCTGCTTCCTCTGTCTTTTCTAAAACCAGCTTGAACATATGGAAGTTCACAGTTCATGTACTGTTGAAGCCTGGCTTGGACAATTTTGAGCATTACTTTACTAGTGTGTGAGATGAGTACAACTGTGCGGTAGTTTGAGCATTCTTTGGCATTGCCTTTCTTTGGAATTGGAATGAAAACTGACCTTTTCCAGTCCCATGGCCACTGCTGAGTTTTCCAAATTTGCTGGCATGTTGAGTGCAGCACTTTCACAGCATCATCTTTCAGGATTTGAAAGAGCTCAACTGGAATTCCGTCACCTCCATTAGCTTTGTTCGTCGTGATGCTTTCTAAGGCCCACTTGACTTCACATTCCAGGATGTCTAGCTCTAGGTCAGTGATCACACCATCGTGATTATCTGGGTCATGAAGATCTTTTTTGTATAGTTCTTCTGTGTATTCTTGCTACCTCTTCTTAATATCTTCTGCTTCTGTTAGGACCATACCATTTCTGTCCTTTATGGAGCCCATCTTTGCATGAAATGTCCCCTTGGTATCTCTAATTTTCTTGTAGAGACCTCGAGCCTTTCCCATTCTATTGTTTTCCTCTATTTTTTTGCACTGATCACTGAGGAAGGCTTTCTTATCTCTCCCTGCTATTCTTTGCAACTCTGCATTCAAATGGGTATATCTTTCCTTGTCTCCTTTGCCTTTAGCTTCTCTTCTTTTCTCAGCTATTTGTAAGGCCTCCTCAGACAACCATTTTGCTTTTTTGCAATTCTTTTTCTTGGGGATGGTCTTGATCACTGCCTCCTGTACAATGTCAGGAACCTCCGTCCACAGTTCATCAGGCGCTCTGTCTATCAGATTTAGGCCCTTGAATCTGTTTGTCACTTCCACTGTATCATCATAAGGAATTTGATTTAGGTCATCCCTGAATGGTCTAGTGGTTTTCCCTACTTTATTCAATTTCAGTCTGAATTTTGCAATAAGAAGTTGACTTCACTCAGTATGAAAATCTTTAGGTCCATCCATGCTGCTGCAAATGACATTATTTCTTTCCTTTTTTTCTTACATTAACATTTTTCTTTCTTTCTTTCTGTTTGGCTGCGCTGGGTCTTCGTTGCTTTGCACGGGTTCTCTTCAGTTGTGATAAGTGGGAGCTGCTCCTCACTGGAGGACGCAGGCGTCTCATTTTGTGCTTCTCTTATTGCAGAGCACAGGCTCTGGGCGCTCGGGCTTCAGCAGCTGTAGCACGTGGACTCAGTGGTTGTGGCTCATGGGCTGAGCTTCTCTGTGGCAAGTGGAATCTTCCTGGACCAGAAATCGAACCTGTGTCCCCTGCGCTGGTAGGCAAATTTCTATCCACTAGGCCACCAGGGAAATCCTATATCATTCTTTTTAATGGTTGAGTGATATTCCATTGTCCTATATCATTCTTTTTATGGCTGAGTAATATTCCATTGTGTGTGTGTGTGTGTGTGTGTGTATGTATATCACATCTTCTTTATCCATTTTAATGTTTTATCCATAACATTATTCTAAATGTTCATTGTAGATTGCCTCATGTCCTGGTTATTGTAAATTGTGCTGCACTGGGGTGCATGTATCTTTTTGAATTATGGTTTTATCTGGATATATGCCCCAGGAGTGGGATTACTGGATCATACGGAAGCTCTATTTTTATTTTTTTAGGAAACCTCCACACTGTTCTCCATAATGGCTGTACCAATTTATATTCTACACCCACTCCAGCATTTACTGCTGTAGATTTTCTGATGATGGCCATTCTGATCAGTGTGAGGTGATACCTGATTGTGGTTTTGACCTGCATGTCAACAACTGGCGATGTTGAGCATCTTTTCATGTGATTTTTGGCCATCTGTATGTCTTCTTCAAAGACATGTTTACATAAAATTTTCTAATTTCCATTACAGCTATTGATCTATGTAAGCATTCTACTTCTCGAGTCAAATTTATTAATTTATATTTTGTTATAAAATCATTCATTTTCAAATTTTCAAATATGTTACTACAGAACTAATATTGTCTTCTGATTCTTTCATTCTCTTATACAGGCAGTTCTGCTATACCACTTATGCTAAAAACATGAATTAGTTTCAATGGGATTGGTATATTAGGGAATGATCTGAGCGTAGCTCTGATTTTATAGGTGCTTACACATGATTTTGTCCTCCAGAAATACTAGGTGAACATATAAAACTGAACCCAGCTGAACTGAGCTGCACAGGAATGCACAGTATACATACATACACACACACACACACACACACACATCCCTTAAACATCTACCATCTACCTCAGGGTATCACCGCCTGAGAACCACACCTATCTTCATCTGGTGTTAAAACTTGGCCTTCTGATTTCAGTTAACCTCCTCCATTAATTCAAAATAACTCACAAACTGTGACCTTTCTGAAGTCCACTTCCACATGCAAGCTTCATGTCTTTCCAGGTAAAATTATGTATATATTGTAATGTTTATGGATTCCTCAACTATGTAACACATGCATAAAAACTATGCTAGCATTTTAACCAGTGTCCTATCTTCATTTCTTAAATATCACCAACAAAGTTGTTTGTTTTCTGGAAAAATTTTTTGAGTAACGTGCCCCAATTTTTCCCACACCCAATTTTTCCCATATGTCTTATGGTTTTTATCGTGTGATCATGCATCATTCAATAATTTTTAAAAACGTGTATGTTCCATTACAGCAAAATTAGGTGGTTATAAATATAATATGCTTGTATCTGTTTTCTTACACTTAATATCATCTGCTTTTTATCTTTATAGTTTTCCTTAATGACATGTATCAGAAATTTGTTGTCTATTTTATCAGTACTTCCTAAAACTCAGCTTTTGGTTTTATGTACTGTCTTTTTGTTTTCTCTATCTCTAATTTCAAGATTTACTTTTATAATTTTCTATTCCAACCTTCTTTTAGCTTACTTTATCACTTTTTCATAAATGAAGCTGAATGCTTAGGTTCATATGTATACATCTTTATGCTAAAGTAAAATTTTTTTATGGCAAAATTCTCAAGGTATAGATTTGACTGTATTCCATAGGTTTTGATACAAAGCAGCTGCTTTTAAAACAATTTCAGTGTTATTTTATGAATTAATAAATATATCATTTATATGTCGATTTCCTCTTTAAATGAGGAGTAATTTAGAAAAAAATTCTTAATTTATGAGAAGTTATATTTATGGCTACTTTTTGTTGTTAATTTCTAATTTTATTAGCTTATATTCAGAAAACGTAACATTTTTACATTTTAGAATTTAGTTAAGATTTTCTTCATGGTGAAGATAGTAATGATTTTGTAAGTGTTTTGTAGATGAGAAAAAAATGTGTTTTATCCAAAGTTCTGTATTTATTTGTATATCCTTCCAATGAAACTTGATGAAAAATTTCAAATAGTCTATATTTTTACTTATTTTTTATCTAGTTGAATTTCAAATTCAGAAATAAGCAGACTAAAGAACTGTGCTTTATTTTTACTATTTATTTTTCTTATCATAGAAGTAAAAATGAAAACTGTGGAACAGTATCAAGGAGGAAATTTAAATTGTCTATAATTCTACCAGTAATAAATACTGTTAATATTTTAATTATTTTTTTCAACCTTTTCCCTGGTATACATAAGAACACATTAAATTGGAATAGTAGTAGTACTACTGAAGTAGGTCTCGTGTTACTAAATATTCTTTGAAAACAAGTTTAATGGCTACATAATATTCCATTGGAAGACTATATTGAGATTTCAACTAATTAGTCTCTGACCATTAAATTTCTAAAACACCAGTTTTTATTTTAAAATATATTTTTATTATTTTATTAAAATATTTTATTATTAAAAAACAAGACTATCTTTATAAATGATCTTTGTCTGTTTTTATGATGATTTTCTTTGAATGGTTTTCCAGAAATGAAATTATTGATATAAAGGCACAAAGACTTCTAAAGCTCTCACTGCATATTACCAGTGCTATTTCTAAACAGTTTATGTTAATATGTCCTCTCTATCAGAGTCTAAAGAGAATCTATTTTATTCAATTCTAGCCAATATGAATTTTAAATAATATTCTAAAATTGCTATTACTTAGATAAAAATATAATTTAAAAATGTTTAACACTCTAAAATACTTATTAGACTTTAGTTATTTCCTCTTCTTTGACTTTTCTGCTATCTATAGCATTTTAGTGTTTTTGTTATTTATTTCTATATGCTTATGGCAACCCACTCCAGTACTCTTGCCTGGAAAATCCCATGGACAGAGGAGCCTGGTAGGCTGCAGTCCATGGGTCACTAAGAGTCGGATATAACTGAGCGACTTCACTTTTACTTTTCACTTTCATGCATTGGAGAAGGAAATGGCAACCCACTCCAGTGTTCTTGCCTGCAGAATCCCAGGGACGGGGGAGCCTGGTGGGCTGCCGTCTCCGGGGTTGCACAGAGTTGGACATGACTGAAGTGACTTAGCATAGCATCACAGTTTGAAGATAATATCCATCCTCTATCATATTGTAAATAATTATCTGTTGTTTTCATAAAATTGTATTTAAGCAGCTTTTTCAGATTGAGAAATTTTGAAATGTTATGTAATCAAATATGATATTTTCTTTTGTGATTTCCACTCTTTTAAGCTTATATGTTCTTCCTCTTAGAGACTGTATACTGCTCACTCTGTTTACTTCTAGTTTTTTATTTTTCTTTTTTAAAGCTTTATTTTGTATGTTTAAAGCTGCTTAAGGCTCTTGAAATTTATTTTGGTGTAGGACATGAAGTGAAGATTAAAATCGATCTTTTTCTTAGCAGCAAACCAATTGCTTTAGCAGTATTTATTTAAAAACTTTTCCCATCCGCAACTGACTTATAATGTCTTCTTTAGCCTGTTTTATGTTTTTACACATAATTGGGTCTGTTTGGGAGCTGTCTAACTCTGCTTTATTGATCTGCTATTCTATTCTTGTGTCAAAATGAAAATGACTTAATTACTGCAGATATAAAATATGTCTTAACACAGAAGCTATGTGTCTCCTAGTTTCTCTTCTTAAAAAATGTAGCTGGATGATCATTATAATAACCTTTTTTGTGACAAAAATGAAATATCATATTAAAAATTTTGATTGGAATTTTACTAAATCTCTAACTTCAGGAAGAAGTGACATTTAAAAGTCTTCTTTTAGGTATATTCACAAAATTGGATAATTTTCTTTAACAAAGTTGCACATGCTGCTTTTTGAGATCATATTTAAATTTTCATTAATTTCTGTGATTGTTTTTTTATTCCTTGGTAAACCAAGTTAAAAAAAAAGATAGATTTATGGTTGCTGCTTTTGAACTAAAACTGAAAAACAGTGATATCACAGACCCTGGGTCCATCACATTATGGACCCAGTAAAAATCCTGATTTGTGGCAGCTACAGCGAGACGATCAATACAGCAGAGGGTATGAGGTTACATGGGACGTTTAACACCATCGTAACTGCCAAGGTGGACTGAAGCACCATTCTACTGGTAAGATTTAGAAGGAAAGGAAGAAGGCATGTTTCAGATCAAATTAAGAAAGAGAAGAAAAGAGGAAGAAAACCCAGCAAGACTAATTACGTTCCAACGTTAAGGGCCGTTATTGATGGTCAGCGCTTTGGGCTGGGCATGCAGCAAAAAAATAAAAATAGAGCAACTCTAATCAGCTTCTCTGTACATTTGTCAATTTCCCTCCTGCCCCCCACCCCTCACCACTCCTCTTTGTCTCTTTAAATTCCTATGAAAACCAGGTCCTGCAGAATGAATCAGTCAGATGGTAACATTTCTTTCTTTGGGCCACATTATACTGAAAAGAAGAGTTGCCGACATGCCGTCATTAAAGCATGTCAATGAGGCCCGCGCTTGGGTACATGCACACCGTTCTCAACCCTCTGGAGGCATATTTCACAAGAATGACGACTGTTTCCTGTGGGTTTATAAACATTTGTCCGTGGATGCCAGGGCTCTTGTGTGGTTACAGAGGTCATTTCACCTAAGTCAAGTTGTTCCTCAGCTTTTCGTCAGTCTAAGGAAGAGGTCAACAGGCAGTACTTTCTGTGTTCACTCAAATGAAAGGCATGTTTGGTTTTCTTCTTTTAGTCATTCTTAGACTCCTACACAACACACGTTTCAGGGACGTCCTGGATTCTTCTGGGAAATGCAGGAAATGATGGGACAGTGCCACGCTACAGCTTCTGATTCCATCCAGGGATCAGGCAGGCATGACAGGAGCATAGGCAGGCCCAGGAGCTAGAAGAAATGAAAGTGTCTGCACCCCTGCAAAAACACCCAAACTTTGTATGGAGGTCAAGGCAGCAGCCACCAACTCTGTGCCAAGTACTGGGTTGGCCAGACTCATCGGAAAAGACCTGATGTTTGGAAAGATTGGGGGCAGGAGGAGAAGGGGGCAACAGAGGATGAGATGGTTGGATGGCACCACTAACTCAACGGACATAAGTTTGAGCAAACTCTAGGAGATAGTGAAGGACAGGGAAGCCTGGCATGCTGAAGTCCATGGAGTTGGAAAGAGTTGGACACAACTGAGCAACTGAACAACAAAAAGTTTCTTCACGGTTTTCCAAACCATCTTTGAGAAAACAGCAAAGGAATGTTTTAGCCAACCCAATACATTGCTTTCTTTCCTTCTTTTTTCTCTTCCTCCTCCCCACTGCCCCCGCCCCACTTTTTTCAAAGTGATGCTAAACCACTGCAAAATATAAGACCTTTTGAACAATCAATAATAATTAAATCAGAAAGCCATGAGCTTGGCTCTTTTACTGTTTCCATGGTCATCCTGATACTCCTCTCTGAGTTAAATAGTGAGTGAATGTTACACTCTTCTAAGCACAGTCCACCTGCTCACTTATTAAGGTTCAATGAAAAAGATTCTGAAGAATTCTAATAATAGAACCATGGTATCTTCCACATAAAACACACACACACACATATATATAAATATAAATTATGAAGTTTCTTGCTTTAGTTGAAAGTTTGCCAATGATCTCTTATTTCTTAAAATATAGCACGACTCAAGGGAATAGAAATGTCTAAAATTAGATAATTTGCTACTCAGTCTTTGTTGTGTTTGTTGCATACCAGAACATATAAACTGATTTAATACTTGATAAATCTAATTTTTACAAAGAAAACTTAATCAGAGTCTCTGTATATGTTTTCCACTCCCTCCTAAAAAGAAAAAAAAAAAAAAAAGTCCAACTATCCAGCAAGATCATTCAAAAAATAAACAGGAACTCTTGGGACCTCCACGGCAGTCCAGTGATTAAGACTCCAAGCTTCCAACGCAGGGGGCGTGGGTTCAATCCCTGGTCGAGGAACTAGGATCCCACATGCCATGCAGTATGGTCAAGAAAATAAAAATAAAGAAAGAAACAGGATCTCAACTCAGCCAACACGATGGAGCATAAAGGGAGGAATATCATGAGCTTAACTACCCAGCAAAAGTGCTATAAAGCATACAGCTCTGAGATACCCTTTTATGTGAGCCTGTGCAAAGCCATTATTGAGGAGAGAATACATGACATGGATGACGTTTCTTGATCACAGAGGTACTACAGTTCTGGTTGGGAACAGAAATGTCTTCTTCTTGCATCTGCCTTCATAACAGAAATTGATCCAAAACCAAAATCTTGTTGGGAAGTTCAATGCTGGTAAATTTCTCATTTTGCATATTGTCAAATATATAGCTTACTGCTTCAATCATTCATTTACATGCAGGTGACTGACTTTTTTCTTGTGGTAAAAATACATGATATTGAATTAACCATCTTAACAATTTTTTTAAGTTTTTTAAAAAATTTTAATTGTTATTTTTAAATTGAAGGATAATTACTTTACAGAATTTTGCTGTGTTCTGTCAAACCTCAACATGAATCAGCCATAGGTATACATACATCTTGTCCCTCTTGAACCTCCCTCCCATCTCTGGGCCAACCCCACCCCTCTAGGTTGATACAGAGCCCCTGTTTGAGTTTCCTGAGCCATACAGCAAATTCCTGTTGGCTATCTATTTTACATATGGTAATACGTTTCAGGTTATTCTTTCCGTACATCTCACCCTCTCCTCCCCTCTCCCCATGTCTGTAAGTCTATTCTCTATGTCTGTTTCTCCATTGTTGCCCTGTAAATAAATTCTTCAGTGCCATTTTTCTAGATTCCATATATATGTGTTAGAATACAGTATTTATCTTTCTCTTTCTGACTTACTTCACTCTGTATAATAGGTTCTAGGTTCATCCACCTCATTAGAACTGACTCAGTTGTGTTCCTTTTTATGGTTGAGTCCGTCTAGTCAAGGCTATAGTTTTTCCTGTGGTCATGTATGGATGTAAGAGTTGGACTGTGAAGAAGGCTGAGCACCAAAGAATGGATGCTTTTGAACTGTGGTGTTGGAGAAGACTCTTGGGAGTCCCTTGGACTGCAAGGAGATCCAACCAGTCCATTCTGAAGGAGATCAGCCCTGGGATTTCTTTGGAAGGAATGATGCTAAAGCTGAAACTCCAGTACTTTGGTCACCTCATGCGAAGAGTTGACTCATTGGAAAAGACTCTGATGCTGGGAGGGATTGGGGGCAGGAGGAGAAGGGGATGACAGAGGATGAGATGGCTGGATGGCATCACTGACTCAATGGACGTGAGTCTCAGTGAACTCCGGGAGTTGGTGATGGACAGGGAGGCCTGGCGTGCTGCGATTCATGGGGTCGCAGAGAGTCGGACACGACTGAGCGACTTAACTGAACTGAACTGAATACTCCATTGTGTATATGTACCACAGCTTCTTCATCCATTCATCTGTCGATGGACATCTAGGTTGCTTCCATGTTCTAGCTATTATAAATAGTGCTGCAATGAACAATGGGATACATGTGTTCTTTTCAGTTTTGGTTTCCTCAGGGTGTATGTCTAGGAGTGGGATTGCTGAGTCATATGGTGGTTTTATTCCTAGTTTTTTAAAGGAATCTCCATACCTACCGTCTTCCTTAGTGGCTGTAACAATTTATATTCCCACCAACAGTGCAAGAGCATTCCCTTTTCTCCACACCCTCTCCAGCATTTATTGTTTGAAGACTTTGATGATGGCCATTCTGACTGGTCTGAGGTGATATCTCATTGTGGTTTTGATTTGCATTTCTCTAATAATGAGCGATGTTGAGCATCTTTTCATGTGTCTGTTAGCCATCTGTATGTCTTCTTTGGAGAAATGTCTGTTTACGTCTTCTTCCCACTTTTTGATTGGGTTGTTTGTTTTTCTGGTATTGAGTTGTATGAGCTGCTTGTATATTTTGGGAAATTAATCCTTTGTCAGTTGTTCCATTTACTATTATTTTCTCCCATTCTGAGGGTTGTCTTTTCACCTTGCTTATAGTTTCCTTTGCTGTGTAAAGCTTTTAAGTTTAATCAGGTCCCACTTGTTTACTTTTGTTTTCATTTCCGTTACTCTAGGAGGTGGGTCACAGAGGATTTTGCTTTGATTTATGTCATCGAGTGTTCTGCCTAAGGTTTCCTCTAAGAGTTTTATAGTTTCTGGTCTTACATTTAGGTCCTTAATCTACTTTGAGTTTATCTTTGTGTATGGTGTTAGGAAGTGTTCTAATTTCATTCTTTTCATGTAGCTGTCCAGTTTTCCCAGCACCATTTATTGAAGAGGCTGTCTTTGCCCCATTGGGTATTCTTGCCTCCTTCATCAAATATAAGGTACCCATAGATGCATGGGTTTATTTCTGGGCTTTCTATCTTGTTCCATTGGTCTATGTTTGGGTTTTCATACCAGTACCATACTGTCTTGACGACTGTAGCTTTGTAGTATAATCTGAAGTCAGGAAGGTTGTTTCCTCCAGCTCCATTCTTCTTTCTCAAGACTACTTTGGCTATTTGGGGTCTTATGTGTTTCCATATGAATTGTGAAATTTTTTGTTCTAGTTCTGTGAAAAATGTTACTGGTAAATTGATGGGGATTGCATGTATAGTTCCGGAGAAGGCAATGGCACCCCACTCCAGTACTCTTGCCTGGAAAATCCCATGGACAGAGGAGCCTGGTAGGCTGCAGTCCGTGGGGTCGCTAAGAGTCAGACACGACTGAGTGACTTCACTTTCACTTTTCACTTTCATGCATTGGAGAAGGAAATGGCAACCCACTCCAGTGTTCTTGCCTGGAGAATCCCAGGGACAGGGGAGCCTGATGGGCTGCTGTCTATGGGGTCGCACAGAGTCAGACACAACTGAAGCGACTTAGCAGCAGCAGCAGCAGCAGCATGTATAGTTTAGTGGTGTAAAGTATATTCACACTGCTGCACAACTTAGCTCTAGAAATTTTTTCATCTTACGAAACAGAAACTCTATACCCATTAAACCTAATTTCCAGCTTGCCCCCCAGTCCTTGGTAAGCATCTTGCTAGTTCTTGTTTTTATGATTTTGACTACTTTAGATACTTCACATGAGGAGAAGCACACAGTACGTGTCCCTTTGTGACTAGTTTATTTCACAAAGGAAAATGTCCTTGAGATTCATCAATGTTGTAGCATGGGTCAGAATTCCCTTTTTTAAGAAGCCAGAATAATATTCTATTATATGTATATGTTCTGTGTGTGTTAAGTTGCTTCAGTAGTGTCCAACTCTTTGCAACCCCATGGACCATAGACCGCCAGGTACCTCTGTCCATGGGATTCTCCAGCAAGAATACTGGAGTGGGTTGCCATGCCCTCCTCCAGGGTATCTTTGCAACCCAGGGATTGAACCCAGGTTTCCCACATTGCAGGCAGATTCTTTATCATCTGAGCTACCAGGGAAGTCCCATTATAGGTACATACCAATTTCTAAAATTTTAATCTGTTAAGAGACATCTGGGTTGCTTTCACCTCTTGGCTATTGTGAATAATGCTGCCATGAACACGAGGGTGTGAATTTCTCTTCCAGATCCTGCTTTGAATTATTTTAGGTATATATACTTATAAGTGGGACTTCTGGATCCCAGAAGTGGGACTATGGTATTCTATTTTTAATCTTTTAAGGAACCTCCATACATAAGAAGGTGACTGATTATAAATTCACTGTTAGAAAACTCATCATGACCCTTATAGCTGCCTTCTTTATTATCTGGTTTCATGATTAAAAGTGTCTCCTTGTTCCCTTGGCTACTAGGTGGTTCAGAATTAAATTCATATCTTAATCATATAAACTGTGCTAATCCTTGTAATTTGTACACTTGTATTTCTCTACTTTTCACTCAGGCTCTTTTGGTTTACCAGTAAAGAAGAGGATTTACTGTAAAGAGACAAAGGCTGTAACGGGGAAACACTAACCACTGAAGCCACACTTGCCTCCCGCCTCTCTTGCAGGCTCAAAGCCTCTCTATTATCTGTTTTTTTCCTCTGGGTGCAATCTACTATCCTTTCTCAACCAACCAGTCCCATCCAACAACTCAGCCTCTGTTCCTTGGTGATTAGAGCTTGCATGTGGCCGTCACAGCCCCTCTGGCCCCCTCTACCACATGACCTTTCAGCTTCAACTTCACCCACTGACCTTCAGTTTCAAAGTCAAGGCAGGAAGCTGACCAGTCTAACTACCTTTTCTCTCTAGGACCCTAGCCGGCCCATATAAGGGCCCTCCTCCCCAGCCTTTGAGCCAAGTGTCCACTCTAGGAGGTCACTAGTCCATGGAATGAGGAGTGAAGGAGTCTGTGTCTCACCCATGGGGTTCTCATTCAGCCTCTCTCTACCAATACATCTTGCTCTCTCTTTGGATTTTCTTTCAATATGTGCTTTATTTTTCCTTTCTGTACAAGAATCCCAAAATTCAAAGATTCCCAGGTTATCACCTATGGCTATCTCCACATTTTAGCCATCACTGGCTTGGAATTCATACCTTAATTGTGTATTTGTTTAATTAGCAGTTCTCCCGGAGAAGGCAATGGCACCCCACTCCAGTACTCTTGCCTGGAAAATCCCATGGACGGAGGAGCCTGGTGGGCTGCGGTCCATGGGATCGCTAAGAGTCGGACATGACTGAGCGACTTCACTTTCACTTTTCACTTTCATGCATTGGAGAAGGAAATGGCAACCCACTCCATGTTCTTGCCTGGAGAAACCCAGGGACGGGGGAGCCTGGTGGGTTGCCGTCTATGGGGTCGCACAGAGTTGGACACGACTGAAGTGACTTAGCAGCAGCAGCAGCAGCAGCAGTTCTCCAACTTTTGAGTCTCTAGTTTCCTTTATTCTTAAAAATTATCGAGGACCCCATGGGTTGAATCTATTTATAGTATGATAATTTTTTAAGATTTTGTTTTTGATGTGGAAGTTTTTAAAGGCTTTATTGAAATTGTTACAATACTGCTTCTGTTATTTATGTTTTGGTTTTTTTGGCCCGGAGGCATGTGGGATCTTAGCTCCTCAACCAAGGATCGAACCGGCACCCCCTGCACTGGAAAGGGAAGTCTTAACCACTGGACTGCCAGGGAAGCCCCCATAATAGACATTAAAGTGGAGAAAACTGTAAACTATTAATTCATTAAAATAACAACCTTAAATTTGTTACATTGCAATATAAATAACATTCTTTACACAAATATCTATATTGTGCAAAACAAAAAATTTAAGTGGAAAGCATGGCGTTGTTTTCCATTTTTGCAAATCTCATTAACAGAAGATAGCTGGCTGTTGGTCTCTGCTTTTGCATTCAATCTTCACGCTTGTTAGAAAATGAAAATAAAAAGGCGAACAGATCATCTTAGTATTATTATGAAAATACTGAACAGCTCTGACTTCACAGACCACAGTGAGGACAATGGGTTCAGGGACTGACCTGACTTTTGGTTTTGATTAACCTTCACTTTAGATTCTGTCAATCTGCCCAGAGAGTTGAGTTATTCTTTTTTGTTTCTACATTATGAAAAAAGGCTTCGCTGGCTACCAAATGTTGGAACGTTCCCTCTACCTAGGAACTGGGAGGGTAAGAGCCTTTTTTACCTTCCATAAAATGCCTAATGGCCCTAATCCTTTTTCATCATATGTATTTTGAGAAGTGGTGAAAAGCAATCCTTTAGCTGCAAACCCCCAGCTCTCAACTGTAAGAAACCCTTAGTCATATTTCTAAGAAGACTAACATGTCACATTACTAGGAAGCATTTGAAGCAAGAGAAAAGATAATTGGGGTTTGTATGGCAACAGCAGCTATTAGCCTCTCTAGATTCAAAATATCACCTACAAAGAAACACAAATGCATTTACAAATTCTTTCGATAAATTCTCCTTCCAATACAGGCTTAGATACAAAACAGAATTTCAAGGTCTGTGCGCACATAAACGCTACTCTCTCTCTAGGTTTGCCTGGGTGCTTGTTTACCCGTTATCACCTTTCTTTACTTCAATAATAAAATGTTTTTGTGCTTTCCCACCTGTAGTCCCCAAACACAGAGTGCAGGTAACCAGATCCAGTTGGTTTTTCAATAGTATCTCTCCCAAGAGGAATGAAGGGAGAGAGCAAGTAAAAGAAAAAAGATACACAAATTTGAATGTAACCACTTCCAAGGCTGCCTCTGGCAAATTTCAGAATCTTAAAGACAAATGCTCCTGGAAGTTATTCAATGAATGGGGAACATCCTGCTCAAGGCCAAAATCTGAAGCCAGAACACTGATGTATCACACAAAGAAAGTCGCTGAAGTATTTGGGGCCCCAATTACTGTTCACAGTGCAAAGAGCTGAACACCGAAGACAACAATCCACACCCCATAAAAATCCTGCTGTAATTTTACAGCAAATTACATGAGACCAGTTTACATAAAGTCTAATTGTTAATGCTTATTTTTTAAATGAAAAAAGAAAAGCTCCAAAATTTTGACCAAGTTGTTCTGGACAAAAAAGTTGCCGCTGAAATTGAAAATTGCTCATGGCTGATGTCATGAAGTTTAGCCTGATAGCCAAGGCTGCCAACTATGGTTCCTACTTATGAAAGCAGCTGGTGAAAGAGGTCTGGATCTTTGGTTGGTAAGTTTTGGATTTCTTGAAATTTTAGAATTTGTAAGGGTCCTAGAACAATGACTTATTCTTTAGCTAGAGAAACAGAAGTCCAGAGATACTAAGGGACTTATCCAAGGTCACAGGCATAATTGATTGCACAACCCAGGCTTGACACTTGGGTCTATGCTAAATGTTCAACGCTAAAAAGTTTAAGTAGCTTTTTCAGGATTGAAACTCACAAATTTTTAGCCCTGAACATTATTCAAACCAATAAATATGCAGATAGCAAGCAATGAGCAAAAGTAGAAAGCAAACATTAGTTACTGTTAACAATGCTATATGATACATAGGAGAGTTGCGAGTTAACGCTAACAGCCACATTACAAGGAGAAAACAATCGCTAAGAGACACATTACAAGGAGAAAACAATTTTTTTCTCCTTTCCTTTCTTTTTGTTGTATGAGAAGATGGAGGTCTGCTGAACCTATTGTGGTCACTGTTCCACAGTATATGTAAATCACACCATCATGTTCTACACCTTAAACTTATGGAGTGACATATGTCAATTTCTCAGTAAAACTGGAAGAAAAAAAAAAAAATTATTGGGTTGGCCAAAAAGTTCATTCAGGTTTTTCCATTACATCTTATGGGCAAACCTGAACGACTTTTTGGCCAAAACAATCCACATAACATCAGTTTTACTAGGCAAAAATGGTGCTCACAAGAAACAAACTGGTTTAAAAAGTGTAAGTTTTTAAATATTATCTTTGCAAATGACTTCATGAAAACTAATACTCTTTAATTTCAGATAAAAATTATCAAAATGTAAACTCAAGTTCATCTTTTCTTGTACAGAATTTCTGCTGTATAAATAACAAGGACCAGCTTTTGAGGCCCTTATATAAATTACCTCATGTAATCCTCACAACTCCATTCAGTTCAGTTCAGTCGCTCAGTCGTGTACGACTCTGCGACCCCATGAATCGCAGCACGCCAGGCCTCCCTGTCCATCACCAACTCCCAGAGTTCACTCAGACTCACGTCCATTGAGTCAGTGATGCCATCCAGCCATCTCATCCTCTGTTGTCCCCTTCTCCTCCTGTCCCCAATCCCTACCAGCATCAGGGTCTTTTTCAATGAGTCAACTCTCCGCATGAGGTGGCCACAAACCCATAGGGATGCATTATTCTTCCCAGTCCACAGTGAGTAAATTGAGGCTTATGTGAAGGGAACCAACTCATCCACCATTATTCAGCTAAAAGGTGACAGGGCTGGAAGTCAGATGTGGTTCTCTCTGGTACCCAAGCTTGTACCTCAGTCACCAGGAGGTCTGGTCTTGGCTATATGAAGGCAGTGAGTTAACAATGATTTTCCCCACAAATCCAGAGTGAGCTCCACCTGATGAAGACAGGGAAGAGAATAAAACCCCAGCTTCCTCCATATCAGAGAGCTGGCAGGAAACGAGGGCTTCTGTGAGGGTGACTAGATTATAAGAACGAAAATGAAAGGAGCAAGGCCTTCTGGGTGAAAACGCGGAAGAAACCAACCAGTCTGGTTTTGATTCATGTGAAAACTACTGCTGACGTTCCAGTTCATTCCAGCTCTGGACTGGGTCCTGGAAACGGCCGCGGACAGAACACGGCTCCTGCCTTCACGCGGCTGGGCTAAGGGAGGTCAAGAAAACAAGGGAATCAGCACTTACTAAATATGTCCTACATACCAGGCAGGCACTTTTAGGAGCTATATAGGTGTTGTCTCATTTAATACATAATCATATAGCTGAAACCTGCATGTGAACTAATAATTATCACATACATGCTGAAGTGGAAATTTGAACTAAATGCTAGGAAACTCTTAAGAAGAGCCTTTTGGGACTTCCCTGGTGGACCAGGAGTGAGGACTCTGAGCTTCCACTGCAGGGTCCGTGGGTTCAATGCCTGGTCAGGGGGCTAAGATCCAGCATGCTGTGGTATGGCCGAAGACAAAACAAACGACAACAACAAAACCCAACGAATTGAGGATGTGTATGTGTGGGCTTCCCTTGTGGCTGGGAGACCTGGGTTCAATCCCTGGTTGGGGAAGATCCCCTGGAGAAGGGAAAGGCTACCCACTCCAGTATTCTGGCCTGGAGAATTCCATGGACTGTTACAGCCCATGGGGTCACAAAGAGTCAGACATGACTGAGTGACTTTCACTTCCACGTGTGCTACAAGTTTTGTTTTGTTTTTTTTTTTTCTTTTTTAAAAAAACAGCCTTTTAACCTACCCTGGAGGTCATGCAACCTGTTCAGAAGAATATGTTTGGGGCTTTAGGTTTAAAGATGAGAGAGGAGTTTCTCAGGGCAGGAGGTCAGCAAAGTGACTCCATGTACACGGGCAAGCAATAAGGCTGAAACCTGGGTAGGAGAGTGGTGATACATGGGGCTGGCCAAGTGGGCAGGAATCAAGGACTTTGGATTTTATTCTTCTGGAAGTTATGGAGAGCTTAAACCCAGAGGAGCGGCCTAATTACACTAGAACTTTGGATATCTGATGACAGAGTAGCCAGAGGCTGTGACAAGAGAGAGGCGGACCGGTCTGGAGCTTACTTCAAAAGTCCAAACAAATGCTGCGGGAGACAGAAACCTGCAAAATCCTCCTGGGAAGAGACAAAGAGCAAGTATGGAGGCAGTGCTGAGGTAGTGAGTCAGGCCAGGGAACTGGTCGCCCTCAGGTTTGAGAGAAAATACAAATACATTACAGGGCTTCCTAGGTGGCGCTAGTGGTAAAGAACCCGTCTGCCAAAGCAGGAGACATAAGAGACACAGGTTCGATTCTTGGGTTGGGACGATCCCCTGGAGGAGGGCATGGCAACCCACTACAGTATTCTTGCCTGGAGAATCCCATGGACAGAGGAACCTGGCAGGACCATAAACTGTAGGACCCCTACAATTTATGGGGTCTCAAAGAGTTGGCCGCAACTGAAGTGACTCAGCACACATGCACACGGGTGGATTTTTATAACTCATTTTTGGTTGGGGCTATTTGTGTGTGTTTGTTAGTCACTCGGTTGTGCCCGACTCTTTGTGATCCTGTGGACTATAGCCTGCCACTACAAATGGCTAATGATGATGCCATTTACTGAAGGGATATGGGGAAAGAGCATATATTGGGAAAAAGGAAGTATTTCTATTTAGAATATGCTAAATCAGAGGTGGCCTGGAGACGCCTAGGTAGGAATGCCAAATTGGCAGCTGGAGTCTGAGCTCAACTTCAGGAGGACAGAATGGGCTGCAGCCTTGAAAGCTGCAGGTGTGCGATAATTAAGCCATCAAGAAAGAGTAGGTAGCACAAGGCGGAACCCTGGGGAGCATCCGTATCAAAGTCTCTGCTAGAGAATGAAGAGCCGGTGAGGAAATCTGGAGAGAACTCAGGGTTTACTAAATTTTAAACAGCCCACAAATTACCCAGCCATGCCACCAAACTGCAAGTACCCTTCTGGCTCCTTTCTCTCCCATCCACAGACAAGCTCTGGCAGGAAGAACCTGCCGTATGGTTTTCTCCACTCCCCAGGCCAGGACAGAGAATGAGATGGCTGGATGGCATCACCGACTCAATGGACACGAGTTTCAGCAAACTCCGGGAGGTGGTAAAGGACAGGGAAGCCTAGTGTGCTGCAGTCCATGGGGCTCGCAGAGTCAGACACAACTTAGCGACTGAACAACAACCAGTCCTGGAAACGAGCTGGACCTGAGTGACTGCAACTGCTAGAGAAGCTGCGCGAATATGGGGAGCAGTCTTTCTGCAACTGTGTCTGCTGCTTCAATGAGCTGATGCTCTAATACCGATCATTTTCTTCCTACACCAAATGAGTATTTATAAACATGTAACCTGCACTGGTAATTGGGAGCAAGCAGAGGTACCACTCCTCCACCTGAAGGAGGTGAAGATGGAGATGAGTGGATTGTGGTGCCTGCGTTCAAGGTGCGGTACTGAAGAGGCTAAATAAACAGGGAGGGCCCCCACTCTGAAAACAAAAACCCCTCTGAGTTACTACCACCCTAGGCCAGTAGCATCCAGTCACAGTGGAACAAAGAAACACAAGCCCAGCAGTGAACACCAGCGCTGCATCCCAGGGGCCGGGGAAGACCTAATGCTACTCCCCTCTCTGCTAACATAAGCATCCAGCTGGTCAGGGAAAGCCCGCTTCTGATCAAACGGTAGGTGTTGTAACACCAGGTGACAGTGGCCAGCCACCGTAGGGGCTGGAAAAGAATAACGGCTTCCTTCGCACACACTGCCTCTAGTGAGTTCTCAAGCTTTATAGCGAAGGAGTAAATGTCATTTGGTGCTTAAAGGGCTATTTTTCATGACTCTGGTGCTATCAAGGTGCCTAGGAGGAAAGCCTTCAAAGGTGATGGACACGGAAATGCCACCTCAGCCCCTCTGGGCTTTGAGCTTTGACAACTCAGTGACAGTGATATGAGAACTGTGGTTGGGATCTATAGTCTGTGTAAGAGAGAACTCAGAATAAAAAGTAGCAAAATACTGGGCTACCCTGGTGATCCAGTGATTAAGAATCTGCCTGCCAGCTTGGGACATGGGTTTGATCCCTGGTCTGAGGAGATCCCACATGCATGCTGCGACTGCTGAACCTACACTCTAGAGCCTGGGCGCTGCAACAAGAGAAGCCACCCCAGTGAGAAGTCCACCCACCGAAACTACAGAAAAGACCGCATGCAGCAATGAAGACCCCAGCGCAGCCAAAACTAAACAAATGGCAAAACGTGTGTGCTCGCAGAGAAGACGATTCTCGTACTTTATATGGAAGTGGTGAAAAGATTTGTGATATGAGACTGATTCCCAGTGTTGAAATAAACCACGTAGGGCCACAGATAACTCTCTGAAAATCTTGGCCTATAAAACCCAGATTCCCAAATGAACAGAAAGTGACCGGATGGCTGGCCACCTCCCCTCCCCCATTCGCTCCATCCACTGGAAGAAGGGTGACTCTTGGGACGAGAGAGTTGCTACAACTTCTTCAATCTTCAGTCACCTCTCAGAGCTCCACCTTCTCCTGAGGGTGACAAATGGTAGTAACCTGGATAATAAACTTTTTTTTACAGTATTTGACAGCCCGTGTTTTAGAAGTCACTGGTGAATTACTGTCATGATGCAGCTAAGATGGAAGATGGGACCAGGAAGGAGTGGAAGCATCCTAAGGAGCATGCTGCCATAAGACCCTTCCTCCCCTGGGAACTGGCCTGCTAAATCCACAGGATAGAGATTCTAACCAAAGCTTACTGGTTCCCATCAACTGAAGATGTTGCTGCGAGTGACAATGATGTCGGTAAGGAGCATTCGAATACTGACGGGGACTTGATGCATACCGGCGCTGTCCCGAGAGCTTTATGTGTTTTGTCAGACAGTCCTCATCAGAGCCCTGAAAAATGGATATAATTACTATCCCTACTTCACAGATAAGGAAACTGAGGCACAGAGAATAAAGCAACTTGCCTATGGTGACCCAGCTTATGGGTGCAGAGCTGAGACTTGACTCTGGCAGTCTGACTGCAGAGCCTGTGTTCTTAACCTTTTTACTGTCAACCTGATGGACTATGCTAATTCACTCACTCACATTAATTCAGTCTATAAATATATGCAGGCACTTCCCTGGTGGTCCAGTGGTTACGAATCCATCTTGCAACACAGGTGTCTCGGGCTTGAGCCCTGGTCGGGGAACTAACATCCCACATGACTCAGAGCAACTAAGCCTGTGCGCTACAACTACAGACTTCGTGCTGCAATGAAAGATCCTGAGTGCTGCAACTAAGACCCAACACAGCCGAATAAATAAATATTTTAAAAAACATTTTAAAGATTACATGCAAAGCACTTCCAATTCCCAGGCACTGTACTGAGTGTCAGGAATGTAACAGAGAGTCAAGCGGACACAGCCACCACCTCACAGAGCTGATACTGGACACAGGCCATAATCAGATAAGCACACGAATGGGCATAAAACAGAAACTCTGACAATGGCTACAAAAAAGTGTTCAGTGCTATGAACACTTCTAATCTGGGGACATGGGCTGTTGGAAGATCGGGGATGACGCGCCCAAGGAAAGGAAAAGTGAACTGAAATCTGGAGGATGAGAAGGTAAAGGGAAGAAGGAAGCACACCCCAGGCAGAGGCTCTGGGAAAGGAGGGAACAGGGTGGGCACAAGGACCTGAGAGTGGCGGAAACTCGGGGGGAAGGGCACTGTGGAAAGCGTGGCTGCGGAGGGCAGGGCCAGAGCCAGCAGACAGGTCATGGGAAGAATTCTGGCCGGGGTGCTAACAGCAAGGGGAAGCCCGAGAGAGGTTGGACAGAGGGTATGTGGAGATAAAATGTGTATTCTGGAAAGATCCTTCTGGCTCCCATACGGAGAACAGGCCGGAGGAGGCAGAGCACCTCTGGGACAACCAATGCGGGGCTCCAAGGAGATGATGGGGTGGTGATGATGGTGGTGACAGTGGGAGCTGAGAGGTATTCAGGAGGCAAAAACTCACAAATAATGGGCTGGACAGAGTCAGAGAAGGGGAGAAAAGGAACTCCAAAGAGCCCTGGCTCATGCACAGAGTCGCCTGGGGCCTCCCTGGTGGCTCAGATGGTAAATAATCTGTCTGCAATGCGGGAAACCTGGGTTTGGTCCCTGGGTTGGGAAGATCCCCTGGAGAAGGGAATGGCTTCCCGCTCTAGGATTTCTAACTGGAGAATTCCACAGACAGAGAAGCCTCACAGGCTTCATGGGGTCCATAGGGTCACAAACAAAGAGTTGGACACAACTGAGCAACGCACACAGAATCACTTAAAAAGGGGACACTGGAAACACCAGGTGTGTGTGGAATAAAAGGAGTCCGATTTTGTTTTTGTTTTTTTAAATAAGTCTACTGAAATATTTTAATTTTTAAAGAAAAAAATTTTGGCGGCGGGGGCCATGCCACACAGTCTGTGGGATCTTAGTTCTCCAACCAGGGATTGAACCCACGCCCCCTGCAGTGGAAGCACAGAATCTTAACACTGGACTGCCAGGGAAGCCCCAGGAGTCTGATTTTAGACCTGGTGAATCTGAGGTTCCTCTGAGATATTCGACAGAAAATATTAAGAAGGAAGTTGGAATTTCAGAAAAAATGTCTGGATAGAGGTTAAAAGTTGGACTTTATGATCATATGGGCAGCAAATGCAGCCATGACATGGGCAAGGCTGCCCAGAGAAGCAGGGGCCTGGGAGGGCAAATGCCGAGAAACCCCAACACTGAACCAAAGCTGTCCCGAGCTCAGAAACAGAGGAGAGAACAGCAAACAGGAGGAGAATCAGCAGGGATCTGTATCGTGGATAGACACAAAGAGTATTTCAGAAGAAACAGTAGAGCAGAATGCTGCTGGGAGGTCACACACAATGAGGACGCAAACTCGTCCGTCAGGCAGACACACGTGGAGATCTTTTGTAGCCACAGTCGGAGATGTTTGGATTGACTGATGAGACAGGAGGCCAGACTGCAGTGCTTTCAGTCAAGACAGGGTAGGGAGGAAATGCAGAAGGAGACTACAGACAAGTCTTTGGAGATGTTTGATAATAAGGAGAGAAGAGAGAGAGAGACCATTTGTGAACAGGGAAGTGAGTTGTTCTTAAAAAACAAACTTTGTTTTTAATAACAAGAAAGTTGAGCTTAAAAGCTAATGGGTAGGGTGTGGGTGTCGGGGGGTTCGTCCCTGGTGACTCAGTGGTAAAGAATCTTCCTGCCAATGCAGAAGACACGAGTTTGATCCCTGGTCCAGGAAGATCCCACATCCCTGGGGACAGTGAAGCCCAGGCACCACAGCCACTGAAGCCCGAGTGCCAAGAATCGTGCTCCACAACAAGAGAAGCCACTGCTGTGAAAAGCCCGAGCACAGCGATTAGAGAGAAGCCCCAGCTCACTGTAACCAGAGGAAGCCCGAGTGCAGCAACAAGGACCCAGCATAGCCATAAAAAAAAAAAAAGCTAGTGGGAAGGATCCAGGCGTAGGGAGAAATTATTATGGAATAAGGGAAAGGGAAAGTAACTGGAACATAATGTACTCATCAATTCCTAGCTATTTCCTTTCTGAACCACAGATACACTGTTTGATGTGGCCAAGATAAGATGATCACCTTCTAAAATAGTAAGGGACTTCCCTGGTGGTCCAGTGGCTAAGACTGCATGCTTCCAATGCAGGAGGCCCGGGCTGGATCCCTGGGCAGGGAATTAGACCCCACATGTCACAACTAGAGTCCACAAGGCACAACTAAGACCTGGAGCAGCCAAATAAATATTAAAAACAAAAAAAGTCATAATTTTTAAGTCATTTCTAAAAAAAGCATAAAATAAAATAGTAATATGGATATGGAGAGTTCCCTGGTGGTTCAGCGGTGCTGTGGCCCAGGTTCAGTCAGAGAAGATCCTATAAGCTGAGCAGCACAACTAAAAAAAAGTTTTTTAAAATAAATAAAATAGTAATATAATGATCCTCATAAGGCCACCTTTTGTGACAGATACCTCCTGTAGGGAGCATATAAATGATTTCAACCTACTACACACTCTATTGGATCTTCTTAGCACCTGATTTAAAATGCAGGGCAATCTGGGTGCTCCTACGGGTATTCATGCTACAGAATTGGTCTAAAAGTGGGATCAACGGGACCTTCAAAAGTTCATAATTGTAATGGAGGTGCCATGAAAAAATCTGGGGCCAAAGAGTGCTCTTGGCATACGCATTCAGTGCGACTCGACCAAGCTTTTAAGATAACATTCAGATACTGAACAAAAGAGAACTGAACTACCTATAAGATGACATAATAGGAAGAGACAGGCTTGTTCTTAAGAGATTCCAAGTTTTGTGACCCTAACAAATACTCCCATTGTCAGTTTTCTTTGACAAAACCACCTTCAGTGAATTATACTGTATGAATAAACTGTAAGCAACTATTCAAAAGCAGAGACATTACTTTCTCAACAAAGGTTCGTCTAGTCAAGGCTATGGTTTCTCCTGTGGTCATGTATGGATGTGAGAGTTGGACTGTGAAGAAGGCTGAGTGCCAAAGAATTGATGCTTCTGAACTGTGGTGTTGGAGAAGACTCTTGAGAGTGCCTTGGAATGCAAGGAGATCCAACCAGTCCATTCTGAAGGAGATCAGCCCTGGGATTTCTTTGGAAGGAATGATGCTAAAGCTGAAACTCCAGTACTTTGGCCACCTCATGTGAAGAGTTGACTCATTGGAAAAGACTCTGATGCCGGGAGGGATTGGGGGCAAGGGGAGAAGGGGACGACAGAGGATGAGATGGCTGGATGGCATCACTGACTCGATGGACGTGAGTCTGAGTGAACTCCTGGGTTCGATCCCTGGGTCAGGAAGATCCCCGGAGCAGGAAATGGCAACCTGCTCCAGTATTCTTGCCTGGAAAATACCACAGACAGAGGAGCCTGGTGAGGCTAGGGGTCACAAAGAGTCAGACAGAACTTAGCGACTAAACAACTACAATAATCTAGGGGAAGGTGGCATTAGATAGAAGAATTAAGGTCCCTTTCAATTTAATCTTTTCTGTCCCCCACAGGGATTCTGAATTGTCCTCTTTTAATATCTTTCAGTTCAGTCACTCAGTCATATCCGACTCTTTGTGACCCCAAGGACTGCAGCACGCCAGGCTTCCTTGTCCATTGCCAGCTCCCAGAGCTTACTCAAACTCATGTTCAACAAGTCAGTGATGCCATCCAACCATCTCATCCTCTGTCATCCCCTTCTCCTCCTGCCTTTAATCTTTACCAGCATCAGGGTCTTTTCCAATGAGTCAGCTCTTCGCATCAGGTGGCCAAAGTATTGGAGCTTCAGCTTCAGCATCAGTCCTTCCAATGAATATTCAGGACTGACTTCCTTTAGGATTGACTGGTTTGATCTTCTTGCAGTCCAAGGGAGTCTCAAGAGTCTTCTCCAACACCACAGTTCAAAAGCATCAATTCTTCAGCGCTCAGCTTTCTTTAGACTCTAACTCTCACATCCATACATGACTACTGGAAAAACCATAGCTTTGACTAGACAGACCTTTGTTGGCAAAGTAATGTCTCTGCTTTTTAATATGCTGTCTAGGTTGGTCATAGCTTTTCTTCCAAGGAGGAAGTGTATTTTAATTTCATGGCTGCAATCATCATCAGCAGTGATTTTGGAGCCCCCAAAAATAAAGTCAGCCACTGTTTCCCCATCTATTTGCCATGAAGTGATGGAACTGGATGCCATGATCTTAGTTTTCTGAATGTTGAGTTTTAAGCCAACTTTTTCACTCTCCTCTTTCATTTTCATCAAGAGCTCTTTAGTTCTTTTTCACTTTCTGCCATAAGGGTGGTATCCTCTGCATATATGCGATTATTGATATTTTTTCCTGGCAATCTTGATTCCAGCTTGTGCTTTATCCAGGCCAGCATGTCTCATGATGTACTATGCATATAAGTTAAATAAGCAGGGTGACAATATACAGCCTTGATGTACTCCTTTCCCAATTTGGAAGCAGTCCGTTGTTCCGTGTTCGGTTCTATCTATTGTTTCTTGACCTGCATACAGATTTCTCATAAGACAGGTAAAGTGGTCTGGTATTCCCATCTCTTTAAGAATTCTCCTTGGTTTGTTGTGATCCACACAGTCAAAGCCTTTGGTGTAGTCAATAAAGCAGAAGTAGATGCTTTTCTGGAACTCTCTTGCTTTTTGATGATCCAATGGATGTTGGCAATTTGATCTCTGGTTCCTCTGCCTTTTCTAAATCCAGCTTGAACATTAATATCTTTAGATACCTCCAAAGGCATCATTTTACACATTCAAAAAATTGCTTCCTAAGCAACTGTTAGGACACAGTAAATAACATTAGGACGTTACAGTGTTAGGACACTGTAAATAACATTATTGCCAGGTATCCTGAGTTGAATACTGTCCTCCCAAAATTCATATCCACCTGGAACCTCAGAATATGACTTTATTTGGAACGAAGGTCTCTGCAGATATAATTAGTTAAAACGAGATAATACTGGATGAGGGTGAGCCTTCCATCCAATGACTTATAAGAAGGTCATGTGAAGACACAGAGAGTAAGGCGATGTGCAGATGTGGGCAGGGGGACTTCCCTGGAGGTTCAGTGTTTAAGACTCTGAGCTTCCAACGCAGGGGGCAAGGGGCTGACCCCTGGTAAAGGAACTAAGATCCCACATACTGCACTGCATGACCAAAACATAAAAAATAATAATCATTTTTAAAAATAACCCTTAATTAAAAAAATAAAAAAGATGCGGGCAGGGACTGGAGTGACCCATCTACCAGGCAAGGAACTCCAAGGATTCCAGCAGTCCCACAAACTTTGAGGAACACATAATATTTCTATTTAGGTTTTTCAGTTGTTTGCTTCATGTATCTATCTTACTAATTTCAGGAAGCAGAGTATGGACATCAAATTCTTCTATATGCTTAAACCTGTGATTTAAACACAAGGTGCACTCATCGCGTCAACTGTTGAGAGTAATTTTATCCTTCTGGTTAAGTGCCCAACTGTGGCTGTAGCATCCTGAGTGGCAGGAACTGCAATGCCTTCCCTCTTTCCCTCAACAGACCTTTCACAAAGTTTCCACAGTGCCCAGGAAACACGGAAGCACGTGGCCTCTGCCTTCAGGCAGCTGACAGTCGGGTGAAGGAAACAGACCCGTAACCAAAGGAGGCAATGGGCAGGATGGAAAGCCTTGAACAGAAGCAGGAAGGGCTCCTGACCAGCAGCGTGGGGTGAGGACAAAGCCCAGGCTCCAAGGCACACAGAGTCCCCAGCTCCATTAGGAGCTATTTCCTGGCTAAGTGAGCCGGGGAAGCATGTGAACTCTCTAGGCCTCAGTCTTATCCGAAAAATGTGAGTAATATCACCTACATCACAGAATTACTTTGAAGCTGTTACGAGGGAGTATTCGTAAAGCAGTGTGCCTGATGGGCCTTCCCCAGTGGCTCAGCAGGTAAACAGTCTGACTGCTTTGCAGGCAGTGAGGGTCGATTCCCGGGTTGGAAAGATCCCCTGGAGGAGGAAATTGGTAATCCACTCCAGAATTCTGGCCTAGAAAATCCCATAGACAGAGGAGCCTGGCGGGTTACAGTCCAAAGGGTCTCAAAGAGACACGACTGAACACGTGCATGCAGAGTGCCTGGTACACAGTAATGCTCAATAAAGGTTATTCTCTTTCCTTTTTCATTCCCTTGGATAAATGATACAAACTCGAAGACTATAATAACCACAAGAACTACCCAAACGGCAGCATCAAATCCATACATGGTCAATATCATTTACTTTTATACAATAACTCTTATTCTGAATGCTCACCACTATACAGAGCAATCCTTTCCTCTCATCACAATCAAACTTCCTGTAACACATATATGAAATTCATCTTCAAAGAAGAGAGATTTTATAAACTTGGGGCCTTGTTCAAAAACTTTCCAGTGACTATGTATTTATCTTGGCAAGATTTTAATAAAACTCTTGGCTCCCTAACAGTTTTGGGTTTCTTTTTTTTTTAAGTTTTTTCTGTTGTTAGTTTATTTACTTATTTGGCTGCACTGGGTCTTCCTTGCTGCACACAGGCTTTTTGTGGTTGCAGCAAACAGGGCTAGTCTCTAATTGCAGTACTCTTTCTTCTCATTGTGGTGGCCTCTCTTGGTTCAGAGCACAGGCTCAAGGGTGCACAGGCTTAGCTGCCCTAAGGCATGTGGCATCCTCCCAGATCAGGGATCGAACCCATTTCCCCTGCATTGGCAGGCAGATTCCTAACCACTGGACTACTACGGGACTCCCTCCCTAACAGTTTGGATGAAGAAGGAAAAATATAAAGATGAGCATGAGTTCCCCCCACCCCGCCCCCATGCCATTCATTGTGCCTAAAATGCCTTTTCCTTCCTATCTTTATCAGTCTCCCTGGAGCCGCCCCAGACCGTTCTCCACTACTTTCTTCTGACCTCACTGGCTTGCCACCGTCGCGTTTACCACTGTGCTGGTACTCCTCCTGTATTTTTTTTTTTACTTTGTGTTATTAATATTTATTTCATAACTTCACTTTTCATTCTGCCCCAAGCTGAACAAGCTCTTTGACATCAGGAGTCACATGTTAGAGCTGAGCAGCACGGTTTACACACAGTTGATATTTACATATTTGTTGGCTGACTAGAATACACAAGGCATTACGACAGAAAAAAATTTTTAAGTCCTACTTCATCATGAATAGCAGTTAGCACAATCTGACTGACTTCTTTCAACATTAAAACAGAAGGCGTTTCTGAAAACTCAAATGCAGGATGAATTAAATTATTGGCATAACTTCTTCCCCTGTAGAAGTTAGTTCCATTCTGAAAATCATTTTAAATAGCAAGAGAACTGTACAAATAAACTATCTCAGAATTTAAGAAGGTACTTATTACAACCAACTATATTAATATATATTATATATACTTAGTCAACAACTTATTTAACAAATTATTCACTAAGTCCCTAATTTGTACTACAAAGAACCACACTAGCTAAGATCCAATGGGAGAGGAGATGGATTAAAGACTGGTCAGTTCCATAGTGAACACTTTAATGGAGGAGACAGACTTGAAAACTTTTCACAAAACAGGTTAAATAAGCACTATGATATAACTAACCTACCGAGTACTGCGTGTGATAAATTTTAATTGGGAGGCCTCAGGAACCACTAGTCCAAGAAAAAAGAAAAAAGGAAAAAAGAAAGAGAGAAAAGACGACATTTGAACAAGACCTTGAGAGATAACTGGGACTGTAGACCAAGAAGGCGGAAGGAGGCTCTGGGCTACACAATCAGAAAGAACAAAAGCTATGGACACGAAAATAAACCACCTTCAGCTTTGCTTCTCTCAGTAGGTGATCTAACTTGCTGCTTCACGAGAGAAATAAAAGGTCATTTCTCTCTTAGATCTCAAAACAGCCTCTGTCTTTCCCTACCTTAAAAATTAAAAGTCTCCCCACTCTCTCCCAAACCTAAATTCTCCACATTGTTCTGGACCCTCTAGGTGCTCGTCTACCATCACACCTTGCTCTAGCACTCACCCTCTCTCTCCTACCCTCTCCTGTGGCCAAACTTTTGAAAGAATGGTCTCTCTTTGTGTTATCTCTATTTCATGTTTTTAAAGATTGTGTTTGTTTATTTTTGGCTGTGCTCCGTCTGAGCTGCTGCTCAGGCTTTTCTCCAGCTGCGGTGAGTGGGAGCTACTCTCTAGATGCGGTGTGCGGGCTTCGCATTGCGGTGGCTTCTCTTGCTGCGGAGCACAGGCTCCAGGGCACGGGGGCTTCAGTAGCTGTGGCTCCCTGGCTCAGTAGTTGTGGCTCAGAGGCTTAGCTGCCCCACAGCATGTGGGATTTTCCCGGATCAGGGATCAAACCTGTGTCTCCCCCTATATTAGCAGGCAGATTCTTTACCACTGAGCCACCAGGGAAGCCCTCTACTTCATTTTTAATACACTGCTCAGTTACACAAGGTTAACCGCCTCTTCAATCTCTTTTATGCAGCAAAATAAAGTGAAATAAGGATTTACTTTCTGTGTTTTAAAGTAAGTGAACCAATAGTATTTCTTCTAAAATATATTTGGTATATTTAGGAAACAGAAAATTTACGGTCTCTGAAAAGAATTTCTCATGTCCAACAGGTAAACTATTCAATAGGTGAGATTCTGTAAGCATTTTTAGTAAAGAAACTTGTATTGTAGTGATCAATGAGAATTCTGAACGTTAAACACCCTGTTCTCTCGCTATATTGCTCCCTAATAGAGAACTTTACAATTCTTCAGATGAAAACAGGTTCTTCAGCAATATACAAGAGAAAATTTTAAGGAAATTATTTCATTCAAGCCAGAGTCTTAATCTTTTTTAGAAGATCAAGTAAGATGAGATTTGGTATCTTGACACCAAGCTGACACATCCAGAGAACCATTTTAGTCCAGTTCCTCGCTATGATCCAATTTTCTGGCAATGTCATTTACTAAAGGAATAATGATACAATAAATAGCCAGAACTCTCCAGAACTTACTTTGCTCACCTGTCTTGCCTTCAAAGCCAAATTTATCAGCATCCATCAATCCCCAATACTGACTTCACAAAATGCAAAGAATCTCTTATATGCTATACACACAGAGAAGGTTTTTCACAGATAGTGAGTGTCACACATACTATTGCATGAACTGCTGGCAATAAATGGATCTCAGCTCATCTTTTCAGATTTTCTCTTGTGATGAAACTTCAGCTCACTGAACAATCCAATTATCTCTCCTTGCCTTTTAAAAGTAAATTTATACTGCACACACCACACTTGTTAAAAATGGCTCTCCTTAAAAAAGACAACAATCTGTATCATGACCTTCAATTCCATCCTAAGAAACAGGGTTTACAGACCTCCCAAATGCATTAGCTCTTATAGGACTTCTGTAAATATTTGGCAAAGGACTGATTGTTATATGTAACAATATTGTTAAAATATTGTTAAAATTTCCATAACAACCACCCAACAAATGTTTTCACTAAAGATTAAATAGCAAATGTCAGGCTCACCTCTTCAGACCCCAAAGTGGGGCTGGGTCAAGACCAGAAAGGAAGACCCACATTCCATGTATCTAAATTTGTTAAAAGTTTTAAGTTAAGTTAATTTAAACTATTAGATATGGTCTCTTCCTCAAATCTAGACAAACATATCTTCAACCACTTGGAGGCACAGGTATAAAGTCAGAATTTTTAGACCCTTTGAAGTTCCCCGTCATAGTATGGTGACAGGAGAGGGCCAACCCAGGCCCCTTTCCACTCCCAGTTCCACCGACACCTTGAGGGGCCTTGCCCACCCATGCAGATATCCTACCCACCTCAAACCACTGCCTCTGAACCACCCTTCAGGCTAAGGGCACACTTACTAGTTTTATCCTCCTCAGGACAGATCCAGGGAAAAGGCCCATGGAGGCCCTAGAAGCAGGCCCTAAGCTCTTTGGGGGCAGGAAGTTTCCAGAGTCAAGTACCCAGAGCATGGGTGCAAGTGGAGTGAGGGCTGAGGCTGGACACAACCTCTGGCCCCTCAGATCCTTCATCCTGTGGGGAGGTGTGCCAGAGAGGGGTCCTCTAATCCCCAGGTCCCAAAGCAGGGCCTCTCTTGCCCACGAGTAAAGACAATACTGGAGAATTTACCAGATCAGCCATCTTACTAGTTAATATACTAGTTGAAAATAAATATGTAAAACAATGCTTAGGTTGTAAAACCTGAAATTCCAATCTCTGATCACTTCAGTTCCCTCAAGATCTCTAACCAATGGGTCTAATGTTTATCTGGATCTACTCAACAGACTAAATCTAGGTCCTGTGCTTTCTTAACAAATTTATACAAATGGATAGAGTTCTATTCACCTGTTAGAGGGTGGCAAAGAAGACCCCAAGGAGCAGGAGGAAGAAGGAGGTCAACATCAAGTATCAAAGTTGAGATCAGACACCCAGGTCTAGGAGAGCGCTTTCCTCGTGTCCTGTCACTTACGTGGGGCCACATATGGCGCCACGCTTAACCATCTCATCAAAGCCGCCGGCACCACAGCTTGCTCTTGCCAACCCCCAGAACCAGGCAGTTCACCCCATGGCCTTGTAATGCCCCTATTCTAACCGCCGTGAAGGTGAACATGTATATCAAGCCGAATCTCACTGGCATCTGATGCTGATGACAGCTTTCCCTGCACCTCACCAGTATTTGTTGCACTGCAATTTCCACTCAACTTGGCAAGAAAATTAATTTGCTAATTAAAAAAAACCACTAATAAATAATTTTCATCACAATACACATATACATACTCCACAGGAGGGGGAAGTATTTCAACTGGAAATCTTATTTATGGGTACTTACTGAGATTGTACCATTGTCTAGACCTATGGACAGTCTTCTTGTTTCCGGGTTAAAAGACATGCATGAACATGGAGCTGAAAGAAATGAACATGTTGATGAAATTAACAAAACGATGATGCTCGTGGATTCAGGAGTGACTGACTAGCTCAAAGTGTGTGGCTACTTTTTTCCCCCCACTATTTCCTGACAAACAGTTCATGGAACTCCCGCTCACAAAAAGTAAAAACAGTAATTTTACAACCAACCCCGAGTTTTTCAGTTATCCTTTTAACAACTGTAACAAGTAAGACACTCAAACTGGACAGGTTCCAAGGCGCGTGGTCTTGCCTGTTCTGTCAATACCAGTCTAAATTTGCTCGAGTAGATTAACAGCACTGTGCTGTGTGAGCCTTCTGTCACCAATCTCTCTGTTCCATGAAAACCCCATCTTTAATGGAAATAATCCATTTTTTCTGAACTAGGGACACAAAAGAAAGATCTTATTTCCACCCCCCTCCTTGCCCCGCACACAAAAGAACAGAAATCTATTTTTTTTTAATTCAGAACTGATTTGTGGCATGTGGACTAACAGAAGTCTTTTACTGTCAGTACTCAAAGCAGAGACAGGAGGCTGCCAATTGGGAAAAGGCTTGGAGGTTTTGTCTCAATCTAAAAGAAAACCAGCTCAACACAGGGCCAGGCTCCAGAGAAAAGGAGTCAGGTGAGTCAGTTCACCCAGATCTGGACAGGGCCTCCCTGCCGGGTGGGACTGACCCCCTCGCTACCACCACGCCTGGGTTAAGGGAGCAGGCTTGGAAACCCCAAATTGCCAGGTCAGTTGCCAGTTCCCAGCCTCTTTCTCTATGCTTACTGGTAAGAATGGGGGCCTTTTGACAACTTTATTTCATATCGAAATGGTGTTCTACAAAGCTCAACATAACTTATACGCATTTTTCTTTTCTTTTCTTTATTTATTTTGGCTATACCACATGGCATATAGGATCTTAGTACTCCAATCAGGGACCAAACCCGCTTCCCCTCCACTGGAAGCTAAGAGTCTTAACCACTGGACTGCCATAGAAGTCCTCAACATAATTTTTCACAGTAGCCCTACAGGTCATGAATTACCCATCATTAAAATCGTAATCAACATCAAATATTTTTATTCACATTTTTAAGTTATGATTAGATGTCTTAACCAAGGTCACACAGGGTAAAAAAAAAAGCTGAAGGAGGTTCAAAGACAGATTTCAAACACACAGTCCTATTTTCAAACACCTTTAAACTATTAAAAAAAAAACCACACTTCAAGTTCTACTAACAGAACCACTTCATAAACACTTGGTAACATCTTTTTGATTCTCTATACAAGGGCTATGACCAACAACAACAAAATCCTCTGAACTGCAAAAACTACTTACTTTTTCTAATTTTAAGACATGATATATTTAATAAATAGAAACATATACCCCCCCACCAAACTTTCACCAATATAGCAGAATATCTTCTTTTGCTTTAGCCACAAATTTAAACTAGATTCCCAAAAGAACACTGCTGGGAAAAAAGCAATCAAACAATATTTAATGTACTGCCTTAAGAAAGCCAGTCTTACTCATCTTTGGCCTATAAACTCTGTTGGCAAAATCTCTACACACATGCTAAGATGCCAGGTCTCATAATTCCATAACATGTGTGCAGGATTAAAATTTAATGATTCCATGGAAAACTATCATGTTAGCTGAAAAAAGCAAAAGAAAAAATTATACTGATTATAGTACTACATAAAGGACACATACGTAAAAATACACATGGAAAAACTCAACACAGTTCTTATGTTTGAGAGACATGAGTATTTCTATAACATGGTCTTTACTTATTATTTTGCTCTTCTTGTTAAAAATTTTAAATATCTAACAATTTATTATAAGTATGCATATATGAAGCAAAATTGGACTGCAGTCCAAGTGGCTACACATAATCAAGAAAAATCTCATCACTCAGCTGCCTCCCTGACCATGTAAAAGTATTTCCTATGTGATTTACTTGAAAGTTCCTATCCGGTTATATAATAATTAGAAAACCCACTGATCTCTTGAATGTGATTTAAAGGACTTTTTTTCCCACAATACTGCGCAAGCTACCCTTAAATCAACACTGCTATTTCGTTATTCCTTATTTTACCCCCATTAACTAATTTTTTTGTCATTCTTCAACAAAAATTTAGAATGCTTACTATGTTCAAGACATTTGATGCAATGATATATAAGATATTATAGCTGTCATCAAGGAAGTGCTGGATTACGACACCAACTATATATAGGAGCCATAATATAAAACTTGTCCCCAAGGTCACCTCCTTGGTTCACATCACTTTATACTGATAGTAAGAAATGCCTTCAGAATGCAAAAGGGAAAAAACCTTTCCTAAGTAAGTAAAAGAAGCTTTAACAGATGTTCTGTGGTTGCAGAACCCATATGATAGAACTCATGTTGGGGGGATTGACAGAGACTGAGATATTACCTCCCAGGTGCCCCCAAAAGTGTAAACATTCTTTCAGAGAGGCATTATGGTAAAACACACAAAAAAAAAACCCTACCAAAAACCTTGTGTGTGTGTGTGTGAAGACTTTCAGTACGTAAGTCTTATGATGCTTTTCAAACCACTTCCTGATTATAACATTCCCACAGGAAGAGGCCCTGGGTTGGTTACCCACAGGCGATGCAGGGCCAAAGAGGAAAGAAGTGGATTGAAGGAAATATTGGGACTTCCCTGGTGGTCCAGTGATTCAGAATCTGACTTCCAATGTAGGGTCCATTCCGGATTGAAAAACTAGGATCCTACATGCCAAAGGGCAACTAAGCCCATCCCCCACAACAAGAGAAGCCCCGAAGAGGCAATAAAGACCCAGAGCAACCAAAATTAAAAAAAATAAATATAAACCACCTTACTTAAAAAACAAAAAGAAATATCGATGCCCACATTTGTTGTTATAGTAAGTGTCTTTCCATTTCGGGGTTGAGGGAGTAGATAAATTGACACAGAGATCCTTCTAACTTCAACTCACCAGAAATTAATTGAAAAAGCAACCCCTGAAAGACTAGTGCTATGGTCCATATACAATAAGCCCCTATTCATCCATGCAAAAAAATATCAAAGGGCAAAACTATCTGAGGAAGCATAATAAGACACAGTAAAGTCATAATTATGATCACATGGTCGAGGGAATCCTGCAGAAGGAAGAATAAGGGAACAAACAAAATATGATTTAGACACAATATTTGTAGCCAGGTTGCAAAAACATGATATTTCACAAAGAAGAATTCAGCTATAACAACTAATAATTCTCCAGTCAATGAAGAAATAACTGGGTCTTTCTGATGGCTGAAAGTTCAGGTCAGAGATGAACTTGGTTGAGAGACTGTTCTATTCGCCCGCCTTAACCATGCATTCTCCAATTGTCAAGCAAAGTGGCTGGCTGAAATACATTTTATCTAGAAATAAGGGAAGGAGCTTCCATCACCAGTGGTAAAGAATCCACCTGCTAACACAAGAGACGCAAGTTCGATCCCTGAACCAGGAAGGTCCCACGTGCCAATGTCAACTAAGCCCGTGTGCCACGACTATGGAGCCTGTGCCCCAGAGCCCAGGAGCTGCAACTAGTGAGCCTACACGCCACAGCTCCTGAAGCCGGTGTGACCTACAGCCTGTGCCCTGCAACAAGAGAACCCCACTGCAATGGGAAGTCTGAGTACCACAACCGGAGATAGCCCCCACTCACCAAAACCGGAGAAGAGCCTGAGCAGCAGTGAAGACCCAGCACAGCCACAAATAAATAAATAAATAAATAAAACTAGTAACTTTTTTTTTTTTAATGAAGAAACAAGAGAAGTCTCATTTTCCAAGTTGTCTGATCAAGACTGGCCATCTCCCTGCTCAGTCTTGGACTGACAACACTCAAAGAAGGATATTTGGCAAAATTTTAGGAAGCAAGACCATGAAAAGTACAAATATGATAGGAAAGAAATTTGTAGAGGTCTGTGGGTAATGGGAAATAATACTCTCTCATATTAGTGTCAGGACTTTAGACCTTGGTGGACTGTCAAAATCTTATCTTTAAACACTTCTGTAATACTGTTTTTTTAAAATGAAATCTGGTAGTTTAAGGCAGGGGTTCAACTTAAAGTTTAGGGAGAATGAAAGAGAACCCCTAGTCTGGGTAATCATATTAATGACCATATAATTTGAAGGGGGAAAAGCTCAGGATATGATCCTGTATGGTGCTAGTGGTAAAGAATCTGCCTACCAATGCGGAAGATGCAAAAGATGCAGGTTCGATCCCTGGGTTGGGAAGATCCCCTGGAGAAGGAAATGGCAACCCACTCCAGCATTCTTCCCTGGAAAATCCCATGAACAGAGATTTTCCATGGGTAAAATACTGATAGCCTGGTAGGCTACAGTCCCATGGAGGTCACAAAGAGTTGGACATGACTGAACAGCTGACCACACATCAGCCCTAAGCAAAGGGAACACAAGAACCCAATGTCAACTTCAAGGGAGCAAAAATTAAATGGATTAGAGAGAAACTGGCTAATTGGATTTCTAACATCTTTATCCCATGGATGATCTGAGAAGAAATATTGCTCTTGCTTTCTAAAAAAATGTAAGTTGAGAGGAGGCATGCTCAAAATACTTCTATTTGGGGGAAAGTTTACCCATTTCTATCATTTAAACCTATAATTCTTTCATTTTATGACTAATTTATTTCCTGTCCTTTGCTGATCATTTGAACTTTACTCAAATAAACACAAGTTCCAATGAAGGTTGAACTGTGGGTTTCAATCACTCTGACAGCTTTACTATGCTAAAGGCATTATTTGGCAGGAGACACTAATCTTCTTGGGATGTGCTGGTGGGAACTTTAAATAAGCAACAGTATTCTGTGAATAAAACTTCAGGTATTTAAAGGCATCCTAGTTAAGTTAAATGTCAGGATCCTTTGGCAGAAACCAAAACAATACTGTAAAGCAATTATTCTTCAATTAAAAATAAAGTAAAAAACGAACAAACAAAATGTCAAGATTCTACGATAGGAGGGCCTTGACTAGAGAGGCATACAAAGAGAACCCCACCACCATAAAGCAACGATTTAATTAATTCCCAGACACTACTCCATTCAGCTATGTGTCACAAAATAATATTTATTAGGTTTACAGTATTCGGCCCAAGTTTTACTTTACTAAGAACACTTATATTTAGGACTTCAATTGCCTAGCCTGAAAAAGCATTTTTCATTTAAATCAAATATTTTATGAACTCAACTAAAATTAACCCTTGGTTTTGTTTTAATTTAGTCTAAGTAACATCAGCAAAATGACAGTGAATGGGCAGTTTCCCTTTTTCTCCCAGACAAGTTTTTGATCTGACTCTAGGAAGCTTTACTCTGTCAGATGAAAATCAGAGTATGGTAAATAAATGTTATAATCATTCATATTAATTAATATCTGTTATCTTTAGCTTGGATAATCTGTTCTCCTTCAATTCTGTGAAATATCAAACTTCCTTGGGCACTTTTTCTTCTTAGTAAACAGAAAATCAAAAGATCAAATTACATTATTATTTTGGAAAATGTCAATAATAAAAACAAGTCATTTTCTACACATGGTTCTATAATACAACCTATACCAAAAAGAAACCAACAAAGGAGCAGTATATGTCACAATTAGGAACCAAGAAGTTATGTGAAGTAAGATATGCATTAAACAATAGGATGAGCATTTCTTAATTATACACACATCCCCCACAGCCAACCAACTTCCTCAGCTGAATTAAACATACTGTTTAAAACTCACCCAAGCAAGCACTATCTTATAAAAACAGAAATACCAAATTCATTATTTTAAATAACTTTCAGTCATTCATCTTCCCACGTGAATTTCCCCCAAAACTCCAATAAACCCAGCAGAAAGGGCGGGACAGCGCACAAACCACCGCCACTGTCCCAAGCCTTGGACCTCACCAATGGGAAAATTACAGACTAACTCATTTCCATCCCAAATATAAGTATATCAATATGAACACATTAATCATTTTAATTTTCTAAATCCTCAACTTCAAGCTGCTCTAAGGCTACAATTCCAACAGATGCGACACCAATCCAACTACAGCCTCACAAATCAGCCAATCTTTCCTAAATCCCTCTGGGTTAAGGTGAGTAAAGAGAGTGTATATTGCTAAACACCAACAACTTGAAAATAATTTACAAATATTTACTTGACATATAACCAAAATATTTCTGCAAATCTGAGAAACAGAAAATAGACAGTTTATCTGTTAGGTTCAGAGCAGAGACAATGACAGGACTTGCCCAAAGTGAGTCAGCAAATCGGCAGCAAACATGAAAATCCAAGTCCAGTTTCCCACTCGGGCACAACGCTATCCTACGAGCAATGATGAACACTCCAATATTAAACAGTGCATCGTTATCAGAATTTAATGTAAACAGTATGTTCAAACTGCATCTCTCATTTGTCTTAAGATAACTTACTCCATGCATTCCCTACCTCATTTCACAAAGAATTGAAAATGGCTTTAAAAGCAGATACAAAAAAAAAAACAACAAAAAACAAAGGCTAGAAATAAGCAAAAAGTCTAGACTGAGGAAAATATATCAAATCTGAGAAAGAAAATCAAAAGAAAGATCTGTTGGGAATATAACAGAGCCCATGTTTCACCTTACCTATAAGGACTATGTGAGTTGCTTCTCCTAACCTTTTTCGCCTCACGAATCACACAGAAACTTAGATATGAGCAAAACAGCCTGGAGGAAATGGAACAGACTGCTGGGGCCCCATGACTGGATTGCTCCTGCCCAACTAAACAGATCAGTTTGCGGGGCCCGGAATCCATTTGGATCATCCCAGGATGCTGTAACACAGGATGAGAAGTTGTGCCTTAGAGAAAGCCAAGGGTTTCTGGCTCTCCTACCTGAAAAGTCATTTTCCTTAGTGTTTCTTCAAAAGGGCGCTGAGCATGACGGCAGATGAATGTTCATGGCAGCACAACTTACAATAGCCAGGACATGGAAGCAACCTAAGTGTCCGTCAACCGAGGAATGGATAAAGAAGATGTGGTGCATATATACAATGGAATATTATTCAGCCATAAACAGAACGAAATAATGCCATTTGTAACAACTTGGATGGACCTAGAGATTGTCACACAGTAAAGTAACAGACAGAGAAAGACAAGTATCCTATAATATCACTTATATGTAAAACAAAAAGGGGTACAAATGAACTTATCTACAAAACAGAATAGAAACACAGATGTAGGAAACTTATGGGTACCAGGGGGTGGGGGGGGGTAGTGGGGAGGGATAAATTGGGAGACTGGGATTGACATACACATACCACTATATGTAAAGCAGATAGCTAATAAGGACCTACTGCATAGCACAGGGAACTCTACTCTGTAATGGCCTATATGGGAAAAGAATTTTAAAAAGACTGGATATATGTATTTGTGTAACAGATTCACTTGGGTGTATACCTGAAACTGACACAAAATAATAAACTAGACTCCAGTAAAATTTTGTTTAAAGAGGCAGATAAAACATTTCATGTATACACACAGCAGTATGAGCTGAGAGTCCAATGAATCGTAGGCATTTCTGCAGAAGGATAACACGAAGCAGAAACTCTCAGAGTATAGATGAATAATCGACTGCATATATATCCTTTATACTACACATCACGAATAATAAACAGCCTTTCTCTCAACCAGGCTGATGAAAAAAATAAATAAATAAAACTGGAAAAGCAGGCAGTTCAAAATGAAGATTTTTAGTGAGGACTAGAGTTCCTACACTTTATTGTTTAACTACTATTTATTTGTTTACTTAAATCTTAAAGTTTTAAAAATTTTAGATTTATTTTTATTGAGGTAACATTGGTTTATAACATTACATACATTTCATAACGTTACATAGGGTGGTGTAAGATGTTATGGAAAAATCTAAACAAACTTTTTGGCCACCCCAACATTTCTACCCTTGCTACAGCGTGCTCACCACCAAAAATCTAGTTTCCACCTGGCACCACGCATTTGATCCCCTTTACACATTTTGCCTCCCCTCTGGTAACCACTAATCTGTTCCCACTATATCTATGTATTTATTTTTATTCAGTTTGTTCATTTATTTTATTTGTTGGTGCTTCATATTCCACAGGAGGGAAATCATACGGTCTTTATCTTTCTCTGTCTGACTTACTTCACTGAGTAGAGTTCTTATACTTCAAAAAGTTAGCTGACCAAATGGTCAAGTGGCCACACTGGTAGGAAAACTGAAGGGGCCCAACCACAGCCTCAGCCTGGACAAATGCCATCCCACCACATGGGATTTTCAAGGCAGAGAGCTGAAGATCCTACAAAATGGTCCTTTTATTTATTGGGTGTGCCTTTTATTTGTAGTCACCTTTGAAGAGCCATCTTCTGTTCTGCTTCGGGGACAAATGCATAAACACTTGGGAGCCAAAGTAAGTTCCATCTGACTGTCCAGGCAGTGACAGAATCCACACAAGTTTTCCAATTGCCAATCCTCAACTCAGGCCTGAGACTCTGGCCCTCTTAAACTCCTATTCACTGCACCTTTGGCAGCCAAGTGGCTTTAACTCTTCTCCATGGGGGAAGTGTTGGCAAGAAAGGTCCAGACATGATACCCAACTCTGCAGAGTAAGAAAAATCTCCAATACCTGCCACCCCGGCTCCTGCCTACACTCTCTCCTCTACTCCTTTGTCTGACCCCATGAATAGCAAAGCTAGTTGGTAAAGCAAATCTGAAATAACTCAACCATGAAAATAGGAATGCCTGTGCTTTTCATGCTTGCTTGTTTGTTTTTTTCCCCTCTGTTCACTTCAGTCACTAAGTCGTGTCTGACTCTTTGCAACCCCATGAACTGCAGCACACAAGGCCTCCCTGTTCATCACCAACTCCTGGAGTTTACCCAAACTCATGTCCATTGAGTCGGTGATGCCATCCAGCCATCTCATCCTCTGTCATCCCCTTCTCCTCCTGCCCCCAATCCCTCCCAGCATCAGGGTCTTTTCCAATGAATCAACTCTTCACATGAGGTGGCCCAAGTATTGGAGTTTCAGCTTTAGCATCAGTCCTTCCAATGAACACCCAGGACTGATCTCCTTTACGATGGACTGGCTGGATCTCCTTGCAGTCCAAGGCACTCTCAAGAGTCTTCTCCAACACCACAGTTCAAAAGCATCAATTCTTCGGCGCTCAGCCTTCTTCACAGTCCAACTCTCACATTCATACATGACCACTGGAAAAACCATAGGCTTGACTAGACGGACCTTTGTTGGCAAAGTAATGTCTCTGCTTTTGAATATGCTATCTAGGTTGCTCATAACTTTCCTTCCAAGGGCGTCTTTTAATTTCATGGCTGCAATCACCATCTGCAGTGATTTGAAGCCCCAAAAAATAAAGTCTGACACTGTTTCCACTGTTTCCCCATCTGTCTCCCATGAAGTGATGGGACCAGATGCCATGATCTTCGTTTTCTGAATGTTGAACTTTAAGCCAACTTTTTCACTCTCCTCTTTCACTTTCATCAAGAGGCTTTTTAGTTCTTCTTCACTTTCTGCCATAAGGGTGGTGTCATCTGCATATGTGAGGTTATTGATATTTCTCCTGGAAATCTTGATTCCAGCTTGTGCTTCTTCCAGCCCAGCATTTCTCATGATGTACTCTGCATAGAAGTTAAATAAGCAGGGTGACAATATACAGCCTTGACGTACTCCTTTTCCTATTTGGAACCAGTCTGTTGTTCCATGTCCAGTTCTAACTGTTGCTTCCTGACCTGCATACAGGTTTCTCAAGAGGCAGGTCAGGTGGTCTGGTATTCCCAACTCTTTCAGAATTTTCCACAGTTTATTGTGATCCACACAGTCAAAGGCTTTGGCATAGTCAATAAAGCAGAAATAGATGTTTTTCTGGAACTCTCTTGCTTTTTCGATGATCCAGCGGATGTTGGCAATTTGGTCTCTGTTCCTCTGCCTTTTCCCCTCTGTAGTAAGATGCAAATAGAGTGGTTGAAATGGTATCTATTAGAAGCCTGGAACAAATAATCACATTTACAGCTAAAACTAAAACCTTAACTCTGTACCCTCAGGAAGGTTCCTCCCTGGTATTCAAGGTCAGGCAGGTCCCAGCTGGGAAGGCTATAACTTGATCTTGTCATACATAGTAGGCTACTTTCCAGCTACCAGGTGAGATAATGTCAGGAAGATACTATTTTTGAAAGAATATTTGATAAGGATATACTCTTATTTCTCACTCATCCATAAACATCAGCTTCAGTTCAGTCGCTCAGTCGTGTCTGACTGCGACCCCATGAATCGCAGCACGCCAGGCCTCCCTGTCCACCACCAACTCCCGGAGTTCACTCAGACTCACGTCCATCGAGTCAGTGATGCCATCCAGCCATCTCATCCTCTGTCGTCCCCTTCTCCTCCTGCCCCCAATCCCTCCCAGCATCAGGGTCTTTTCCAATGAGTCAACTCTTCGCATGAGGTGGCCAAACATCAGCTTAGAGGAAACTAAAAAACAAGTCATCAGTCACCCCAAATTCTCTATAGATAGCAGGGTTTAAAATAGACCTTCCAGACTTCCCTGATGGTCCAGTGGTTAAGAGTCTGCCTGCCAATGCAGGGGACATAGGATTCGATTCCTGGTCCAGGAAGATCCCACATGCCATGGAGCAACTAAGCCCATGTACCACAAGAGCACACCGTCAAGAGCCCGGGAACTGCAGCTACTGAGCCCTCACACCACAAGTACTGAAGTCCACGCACCTAGAGCCCGGGCTCCGTAACAAGAGAAGCCGTCGCAATGAGAAGCCTGTGCACTGCAACCACAGAAAGTCCGTGAGCCTCGACGAAGAGCCTGTGCATCGCAACAAAGACCCAGCATAGCCAAAAATAAAAATAAATAAATTCTAAAAAGATAAAATGGAACTTTCTCAGGGACCTCTTGTGACCATGTGCCCATTACACCTACTTCTGTTAAAACTCACCAGGCACCGTGGTACTCATTTTAGGTCTGGCTTCCCCACCTGACTGTACATACCATGAAGATAGGAATCATCTACCATATTAAACACTCTATCCTGGAGCTTCCCTGGTGGTCCAGTGGTTAAGATTCCATGCTCTCAATGTAGGAGACACGGGTTCAAACCCTGGTTGGGGAACTAAGATCCCACATGCCAAGAAGCATGGCCAAAACAAAATATAAATAAATAAATAAACACCTTATTCTTAGCACACTGCACAGTGTTTGGCATGGAAGAAACATTTTAAAATTGTTGAATGCACTGTCCAAAGAAATTAAACAAGATAATTCTTTCTGCTTTTCATCTTTACTTGCCCTCACTTTTCCCATACTGTTTTCAGCTCAATACCTCAGAGGCACCAATAGGGACCTATTGGACTGAGTGGCTCAGTATTTTCTCTTTAAAGATCACAGAGATGCAGGAGAAAGTGAAAAGACAGGAACTGGGAGGTATACACTCAGGGTGAGGCTGAGTCAAGATACTTGCAGCGGCAAGCAGCAGGAACCCACCGCATGGACTTCAGTGCAAACAGGCATATGGCAGTAAGAGAGAGGGACCTCTTGAACTCAAGGCAGAATCAGAGTCAAGCTTGGGAGTTCAGAGCATGAAGAAAACCTGAAGACATCACTTGCTCAGGCTTCTCTCCCTCTGGAGCCAAGTGATTCACACTTCCTTCATGCACACAAATGCCACAAAGCTGTTGGATTTCTGTGTTCCCTGCTCAAGGGACCAGCCTAGGTGGACACTAGCACTTCCTACTCTAAACTCTAAATTCCTGGGAAAACTGGACTGGCTCAGGGGCAAACAGCCTTAACCAGGCAAATCTAGTTTCTCCTAGATCCCTCCTGGAGAGGAAGCAAGTCATAACCTATCAGGCTCCTCTGTCCATGGGACTGTCCAGGCAAGAAAACTGGAGTGAGTTGTCACTCCCTTCTCCGGGGGATCTTCCCGAACCAGGAATTGAACCCAAGTCTCCTGCCCTGGCAGGCGGATACTTTACTACTGCGCCTCCAAGGAAGCCCAGGGAAGCAGGAGCGTCTCAGAAAAGACAGGATATGAGGATGTCTCCAAAGCAGTGGTTAGCTTTTTGATTACGATGTGTCTGCTCCTCATCTTTCTCTCACCTGCCACTCTCTGAAGTTCATGCAGTCGTATCACACTCTGTCTTTCAGGCTCACTCCTTGCCCTCAAACTTGGCCCTCAGTATTCTTTCTTGCTCATCTAATGTCTTCTCCTCCCTTCCCTGCAATCAACTCCAAATGTTTCTCAATGCTATAAAATGTTACTATCCTACTCAGAATGTGACAAACACCAAATTAAAAGGGCTTTTTTTTCTTTTCAGTGTTTGATATTTCAGGTTCTTTGACTTTATTTTTTTCCAACTTTATTAAGGTATAATTTTCAAATAAAATTATAAGGTATTTGAAGCTTACAAAGTGATGAGTTGATATATGTTGTGAAAGGATTCCTGCCATCAAATTAACACATTTTTAATTCACCTCACATATTTCTTTCTTTTTTTTTTTGGTAAGGACATTTAAGTTGTACTCTCTCAGCAAATTTCAATCTTACAATACATATTATCAACTGTAGGTCACCATGTTACACGCTAGATCCCCAGATTCCATACATCCTATAACTGAACTTACATTTGCCACCTCTCTGCCCCTAGCAACCACTTTTCTACTCTCCGTTTCTATGAGTTCAACTTTTTTTAAAGGTATTTTAATGGACAAAGTAAGCAAATAAATCATATATTGCACATACAAGGTATTATCTCTGTTTTCTTCTGGATTTGGAATACTACTTTTCTTGTACGACTATAAACACACAATATGGTCATATCTGCCTTGTTCAGTTCAGTCGCTCAGTGGTGTCCGACTCTTTGCGACCCCATCAATCGCAGCACGCCAGGCCTCCCTATCCATCGCCAACTCCAGGAGTTCACCCAGACTCACGTCCATCGAGTCAGTGATTCCATCCAGCCATCTCATCCTCTGTTGTCCCCTTCTCCTCCTGCCCCCAATCCCTCCCAGCATCAGAGTCTTTTCCAATGAGTCAGCTCTTTGCATGAGGTGGCCAAAGGATTGGAGTTTCAGCTTTAGCATCATTCCTTCCAAAGAAATCCCAGGGCTGATCTCCTTCAGAATAGACTGGTTGGATCTCCTTGCAATCCAAGGGACTCTCAAGAGTCTTCTCCAACACCACAGTTCAAAAGCATCAATTCTTCGGCGCTCAGCCTTCTTCACAGTCCAACTCTCACATCCATACATGACCACAGGAAAAACCATAGGCTTGACTAGACGAACCTTTGTTGGCAAAGTAATGTCTCTGCTTTTGAATATGCTATCTAGGTTGGTCATAACTTTCCTTCCAAGGAGTAAGCGTCTTTTTATTTCATGGCTGCAGTCACCATCTGCAGTGATTTTGGAGCCCAAAAAAATAAAGTCTGACACTGTTTCCACTGTTTCCCCATCTATTTCCTTGTGGTGTCCATATTATAGCCTCTAGTAAACTGTAGTTTTCTACTTAGTGAGTGAATTAAAGTCGCTTAGTCGTGTCTGACTCTTTGTGACCCCATGGACTATAGGCTACCATGCTCCTCCATCCATGGGATTTTCCGGGCAAGAGTACAAGAGTGGGTTGCCATTTCCTTCTCTAAGGGATCTTCCCAACCCAGGGATCAAACCCAGGTCTCCTGCATTGCAAACAGACGCTTTACCATCAGGGCCACCAGGGAAGCCCCTTTGTAACCAATACCACATACCCCTTATTTAAGGACAATATTGACTAACCTCTTAACAAAACAACTTCCAATAGAAAGGATTGCCAAAAAAAAAAAAAAAAGTGGAAATTCAATAAATGAATACATTCTAAATGACATGAAAATGTAGCCTATTTCCTTATGCAATAAGATTCTGCCTGTCTTAAGGTAAAGAAAAGATCTTGCTCAGAGATCAGTTCCTATGTTATCTGAATGCATATGATCCCTAATATAGAAGCCAATTTGCAATCAACTGTGAAGAACACAGCCTTCTGTTCTTTTCACCCTCCACGATAGATGGAATTGTCCAACAATGAAAGATAATGGAAATTATCCTGACCATTCACCCACCGTTCACCTGCATCTTCTGGCATCCAGCTTGATGGCCTGTATATAGTCAGTGCACAGTAAATATCTGACCAACTAGAATGTGTTCTTATATCTATGTATTTACAAATCAACACTGTACAGGCATGAGCCTTCACATGTGTTCATATAAACATACATAAATAGACCAGCATGTTGGTTGTTCAGTCACTAAGTCATGTCCAACTCTTTGTGATCCCACATGGACTGCAACATGCCAGGCTCTCCTGTCCTTCACTATCTCCTGGAGGTTGTTCAAACTCAGTCAGTGACCACTGAGTCAATGATGCTATTTAACCATCTCATCCACTGTCACCCCCTTCTTCTCCTGCCCTCAATCTTTCCCAGCATCAGGGTCTTTTCCAGTGAGTTGGCTCTTTGCATCAGCTGGCCAAAGTATTCTTCAGCTTCAGCATCAGTCCTTCCAATGAATATTCAAGGTTGATTTCCTTTGGGATTGATTGGTTTGATCTCCTTGCTGTCCAAGGGACTCTCAAGAGTCTTCTCCAGCATCACGATTAGAAAGCATCAATTCTGTGGTGTCTAGCCTTCTTTATGGTCCAACTCTCAATCTGCACATGACTACTGGAAAAACCATTTCCTGCATGTTGGAGAAAATGCCAAAAGGCAACCTCAAAATATAAAAGGCATTCAAATCACCTCGGGATCGTTTAAAATGCAGATTCTCATTCAGTAGGTCTCAGGTGGAGCCCAGTATTTGTATTTCTAGTAAGTTCTCAGGTGACCTTGATGCTGCCGGTCCACAGACCACATGTTGATAGCAAAGAAATCCCTTCTTTACTCCCTTTCGTAGACGGTCACAGGCCAAATAATTAGAGGGTCATTCTCAAAGATCACGTTCGGTCACTTAGGAAAATGTATGATAATACTCTCAGGGAAACTCATCTTTGTTAACAGATTCAAGTCTTCAGTACGTGCTTGTTTACAGAGCGCCTATGTCGGGTGCAAGAGCTATAGCAGCTTTCTTTAGTCACTCACGGATACAGCTTACTAAAGCACAAACATGCAACTCGAGGCTTCTCTGTATTCTCTGTGATATTTGAATAAAGAGAACATTAGAGAGTGACATCAGATGTGTATGTATGTGTGTATTGGGCCGTGGGGGTGGTTGGTAAGCAACTGTTTAGGATCCCGCATCTTCATGAGGTTCCTATCAACACCCATCTCAATGAGATTCCTTAAGCGCCATCCCCAAGCCCTCGTCACTCTGCCCACATTGGCCTCTCCTGTCTTCATAGTCACATGGAAATTACAGGACTCTGGGGTCAACTTCAACTTGCTGGACTACAGAATTTCCCCAGCTCGTCCTGCTGGAGATTATGTCAAGTGTGATGAAAAAGGCCGTAGGTAAGACTGGTTATACCACTTAAAAATAAGGGGAAAAAAAAAATAAATCATAGAATTCCTTTCCTTTTCCATTTACCTAAGGCTTCATCACTGCCAGGACTTAAGAAGAAAGTTCACATTGGGTCTTTGTTGCACAATGGCGTCTGCTGGAGGCACAACCAGGAAGGTGAGAATCTAAGCATAGTAAGTTCCCTACATACGAAACCTTCACGTTGCGAGTTTTCAAAGATGCGAACGTGCCCCCCATGCCAGCTGTCATACTATACTGTTATACTTTTCAAGGTACTGTACTGTAAGATTAAATGTTTGTTTTTTGTGTTTGTTTGCTTTTTATGTATTATTTGTGTGAAAAGTATTATAAACCTATTATAGTACAGTACTATGTAGCTGACTGTGTTCATTGGGTAACTAGGCTAACTTTGCTGGACTTATGAGAACGCGCTCTCAGGGTGGAACTCATTTGCATGTAGGGGACTTACTATACTGAATTATAAGTTTCTTTTTTGATAATGTAGAGTGGGACACTTGGTTCAACTACATGGTTATCATCTACTCACTACAATTCTAAATAAATGCAAACCTCAAAGATAAATCTGAAATCACAGAAATCCATTACATCCTTAATAATGTATTTGTTCATAAACATGCAAAATTGTTGCTTAAGTTATTACAGTCATCTTTTGCCAGAGGCGTAAGCTTTAGGACATCAATAGTGCAGCATGAATTTTTCTGGGTTGTATGTCGTGGCATGTACTACTCAAACGGGGATACTGGTATCAAGGGAAGAGGTGCACATTGCAGGAAGCCAGAGGGTACAGAGACCCAAACGACAAGCCCAGGGCATTTTTCTAGTCTGCCGATTTCAATTAAGGTTTGCAGGAAGGGGAGTAAGAGAAATGTTTAATAATATGACTGACAATGAAGTCAAGTAATTACACTAAAATAAATATGGAATAAGATACCAAAACATCATTAATTTTGATACAACCATAGACTATAAAGAAATTTCCTATCTGGAGAGGGGGTTGAGGGGCACGGGCAGCAGCTCTCTCCCTGCAGAGGAACTTCTGCCATTTTGAGAATCTGAGAATTAGTCATCTTTTTTAAAAAGTATATTTGAAAGATTCACTATTTATCCATGCAAGGACATATTTCTCATAGGAGCTTTTGGGGAAATGAGACAGACTTCTAATTAGAACATTTCAATCCACAGCAAATCCTTTTGAGAGCTGAATGTTCAATGCTGAATGTCCTGAATTTGAACAAATAATAGAACAATAATGTAAGAACAAATTTACTTCACAAATGTAATCACTGGACAAAATTTTGAATTGTCTAAGGAACTACTTTACAAAAAAGTTAAACAAAAAGTTGGAAATGAGAGGGAGACAACTGTAATCAGGGAGCCTAGGTATTGAAGTCCTTCCATTAATCTTACTCAGAAACCGTGTATATACAGTTTCAAAACAATTTTATCATTTTACATAGAGAGCTAAAATGATACAATACAGTCCTTTCCATTATGATAATCCCAACCCTCATGCATCTCTACTCAAGAGAACACAGAGCAGGCAATCTGGGAAGGAAGGGGAGTTGGGGTCCACATTTGATTCTTAAAGACAGAGATCCAGATACTTACAAGGCATCACATGGTATATGCTTGGCCAGTACTGTCCACTGTCTCTCTTTAACCACACACGTACAGTCCTGCAACAAAAGAAATGGGTGTGTTAAATCACACTATTTTTGGTCAGGGAAAGTTGACAGAAGGTCTTAAATTGAGTGGACCCTCAACAATACAGGTTTGAACTATACAGGCCTACTGATAAGTGGATTGTTTTTCACCAAAAATGCACTACAGTGCTACACAAGCCATGAATGGTTGACTCTGCAGATGTGGAACCACAGATACAGAAAGCCAACTATACAGTCATGTGCAGATTTTATTTTTTTAATATAATTTGATCTATTTATTTATGGCTGTACTGGGTCTTCGTTGCTGCGTGGGCTTTTCTCCAGTTGCAGCGAGTGGGGGCTACTCTTCATTGCAGTGTGCGGGCTTCTCACTGTGGTGGCGTCTCTTGTTGTGGAACATGGGCTCTAGGGCACGTTGGCTTCAGAAGTTGTGGTTCCCGGGATCTACGGCACATGTGCAATAGTTAGGGTGCACAGGGCTTAGCTGCTCCAAGGCATGTGGAATCGTCCCAAATCAGGGATCGAAGCTGTGTCTCCTGCACTGGCAGGTGGATTCTTTACCGAGACACCAAGGAAGCCCTATATGCAGATTCTAAACTGCATGGAGAATCAATGCCTCTAAATTGTTCAAGGGTCAACTCTGTGTGTGTACATGACATAGTAATATTGCTATAATTAAATAATATATATCACATATAAATATGTATGTTTGTTTATAATATATCTCTATACAACACATGAATATATAGATCCTAACTATATATATACATATACACACGCACATTATATATATGTGCACATACACACCACTTATGCTTTTCTAAAGATACTATATTGCTTAAATTTAAGGCTGCATATATTTAGAATTACATGACTGTTTTATAATTAAATATTTAAGGATAATTAAATTTTATCCTCATATGTATTTATATACCCACATGTGACAGTGTTCGAAAATTATTCTTGTAGTTGTTTTGCTCTTGGAGTATATGGCCTTTGCCCTAGTCTGCTGGAAGCATTCATCTCCCTGGGCAGTAACTGGGATTTACTAGGGAAGAACACAGGAAGAGATAATGAAGCAATATCCAACATCTGACACACAAAGAAGGCTTACTGGTAAATTCAGTCTTACAAGCTAGGCCATTGTCTCAAAGAGGGTTTTTCCAAACACGGTCAAGCAATGATAAAACTCTTGAGACTCAGATTACTGAGCTAGGACTGATTGTGGAACCCACCAGGGAACAGGGTAATCCTGCAACAAGGTGGGGGATGAGGGTCCACGCCAGATGGACACGTGGTAGACGTCCAGGACAGAGGACAAGATGGTTGGATGGCATCATCAACTCAATAGACATGAGTTTGAGCAAACTCCAAGAGAGTGTGAAGGACCGGGAAGCCTGGCATGCTGCAATCTATAGGGTCACAGAGAGCTGGACACGACTGAGTGACTGAACAACAAGACATCCCAAGAGCTTGGAGAGGAGGAGTCAAAGAGAAAATGATGCTGTCAGGGGATACTGTTAGGTTCTTATCAACCAGAAAGGCCCTCCCACAGGTTAAACCAGCACCCACCCACAAGGCCAACACAACAAGGAGGTAAAGGGACCCTGCCCCAGAGACCAGAGGGAGGAGCCAACATCAAACCAGGGGAAATGAACAGTGCCCATGGCTGCCAGGAGATCATATACCCCACAACTCTCACCCCATACCCTCACACCATCCCGGGCAAAAAGCGGACACTGAGCATTTTTATCTCAGAGAGAACTGGACAATATCTAAATAGACTATTTGAGTCATTACCTTAGACTAAGTTTTAAACTGTACTGGATTTCTTCCCCAGTTAATCAGCGGGTTGCCCAATAGGAGGAAAGGACTAACTATAGACATGAGGACGTGCCCTTTTCTCTGTGTGGCCACAAGAGTCGATGTAGCGATGTATCAGGACACCAAAACATGTACTTGTGGAATTCCCTCTTTTCAGTCAACCAGCCAATCTGCGAGATGGACAGGTGTAATGGGAAATAATTCCTAAGAATAATTCAATACATACATTATTTATACACCTGATCAGCCTTCACTTAAATTCTTTTCATAATCTACACCAATACATTTTAATATGGAGACTATTATCTCCATGAGTGCCATCATGGAAAATGGTAGAACAGGAAGTTCCAAGAATCAGTCCCTGTACCAAATCAATTATGGAGCTGGGAAGAACTGTCAGAATCACTGTTTCAGAATTCTAAAGTCTAGTTAGACACTTGCCGCATCCATGGGAATGCCGGATGAAGAAGCAGGTTTGTGGCAGTAAATGTCACATCTTACTTGCAGCTACCATCAGGCATGCCCCATTCACACAGCAGGTAGCTGTGGGGACTGTGGCTCGTGTTCACAGAGTGGCTTGCAGGTACCAGGGTGCTGGAACCCTGTCCTTCAAATCTGGGGGATGTGAGTTTTGATTTGCCGAGTGGGTCACTGAGGGAGTAGAGAAGAAACGCCTTTCTCTCAGTTCTCTAGGTCTGAAGGGCTTTCCAGGGCAGTGTTTGCCAAAAGAATTTCAAGGGGAGGAAGACCTTTTTCTCCTTAATGAAACCACTGGTTGACCTCAGAAGAACAGAAACTTCAATGATCACATATAACAAGAAATACAGTCTTTGCAGAAAGAGCTTGGAAAAGTCACTAAACAGACGACTGCACCATTTAACAAGTAACAACAGCAAAGTCTAGAAAGGAGGGGGATTGTGACTTTCAGTTACCACATTATAATATTTAAAACATTCCGTTTCTAGACATGTGTTTGCCAAGGCAGAAGGGAAGTAAGGAGGGGCAGACTGGGAGTTTGGGGTTAGCAGATGCAAACCATTATGTATAGAACGTGGTTATGCGGGTTATGAGCTCATGGCCATCAAGCAGGTAACATCTTCCATTTGGTGGGAGTTTTCACATCTGTTAAAAAAAACTCAGGATGTATGTATCAGATACTATTATTGAAGTATTTCAGAGAGAAACTAAAGCAGAGGATACAGGGCAGGGTTCTGTCCTGGGAAGGCCCCATAGAGTCCTGCTCAATCACAATTTGATTCCCTCATTAGAAAATAAGTATGAGGGAGTTCCCTGGCTGTCCGGTGGTTATGTTGCAGAGAAGAAACAACTGGAAGGCCAGTTGGAACCAAAGAACCAGTTGGAACTGTTTCTTTCACTTGCTTTTCATTGCTGTTGTTATTATAGGCAACAGCCTGCCTCAGAGGACCCTGCCCCTCTGCCTAAGTGTTTAACTAAAGTGCCTCTGATCAGCTCACAGGGAGATAATCTGACCCTGTCCACCTGTGAAAAGAAGAGATTAACACACCCCTTACAAAGGCTGGCCATTCTCAGAGATGTTTTGAAAAACCAATGGCCCTTTTTACTTTACTTCCTTACTGACTCTCCCTCTCCATTCTGCCTCTTGACGTTGGTTCCTCACCACTTTTCTCTCGGTTCTATAAAAGAATCTGGCATCCAGATCCCCAACAGGCTGGTTATCCTGTGACATTTCCTGGTTGTTCAGTCACTCAGTCGTGGCTGACTCTGTGACCCCATGGACTGCAGCACACCAGGCTTCCCTGTCCTTCTCTATCTCCCAGAGTTTGCTCAAACTCATGTCCACTGAATCAGTGATGCCATCCAACCATCTCATTCTCTGTCGTCCCCTTCTCTTGCTCTCAACCTATCCCAGCATCAGGGTCTTTTCCAATGAGTCAGCTCTTTGCATCAGGTGGCCAAAGTATTGGAGCTTCAGCTTCAGCATCAGTCCTTCCAGTGAATCAGTTTAGTTCAGTCGCTCAGTCATGCAAGTCGAGACTCTTGCGACCTCTAGCTTTGACCTTTGTTGGCAAAGTAATGTCTCTGCTTTTTAATATGCTGTCTAGTTTGGTCATAGCTTTTCTTCCAAGGAGTAAGCATCTTTTAATTTCATGGCTGCAGTCACATCTGCAGTGATTTTGGAGCCCCCCAAAATAAAGTCTCTCACTGTTTCCCCATCTATTTGCCATGAAGTGATGGGACCAGATGCCATGATCTTAGTTTTCTGAATGTTGAGTTTTAAGTCAACTTTTTCACTCTCCTCTTTCACTTTCATCAAGAGGTTCTTTAGTTGCTCTTCTAGTTAATATTCAGGGCTAATTTCCTTTAGGATTGACTGGTTTGATCTTGCTGCCCAAGGGAATCTCAAGAGGTGGGTATGATTATTAATGAAACAGGAGGGAAGGGGGTAGTCATAACCTTGAACAGAATGACATACCCTGAGGACATGACAGAAACTGACTAGATTTGGGGAAGAGTTGACTTCCACTAGACCTAGGTCCTCAGTATAGCATGCTCATTCTAACACATCAGCCCGCTGAATAACACACCCATAAGCATCATGACAGTTTCGAGCCCAATCATCAAAAACCAAAAAGCAGTAGGCCCATTCCTGGAAATCTTCACTCCTTCTCCAAAATAGTTGGAATAACCCTCCCATTCATTAGTCGATGAAATCACTCAGCCCATAAAAGCTAGCCACACCACATTTCGAGGCCGCTCTTGCCTTCTGAGATGGCCCACACTCTGTCCGTAGAGTGTGTTTCTCTCTACATAAATCCACTTCTTACCTATCACTTCATCTCCCACTGAATTCTTTCTGCAATGAGACGTCAAGGACCTGAGCTTCATTATCTCCTTACACCAGGTGAGTGATCTCAGTTGGAAGACTGAGGTTCAAGTCTCAACCTGACATAAACACTCACACTAATGTCATGGGCTGCACAGAGCCTCAGGGTGAACCAGGCATCCACCTTCAGACACCACTAGGCTGTGCAGAGCTGCTCCCTAACAAAGGGCGGGCGGCGGGGGAGAGGAAGGCAGGAAAACAAGACGAGTTTCACTTCAGTATACTGAGTTTAAAGTTACTACAGATCATCTGAGTTTCGATTACACATGGAGCAGCTTCTTACATGTGAGTTACAGATAAAGGCACTGAGAAATGGGAATAGTGGTGGTGCTAGGTGCTAAGTTGCTTCAGTTGCATCTGTCTCTTTGAGACCCTATGAACTGTAGTCCTCCAAGTTCCTCTGCCTGTGGGATTCTCCAGCCAAGAATACTGGAGTGGGTTGCCATTTCCTCCTCCAAGGGATCTTCCCAACTCAGGGATCAAACCCATGTCTCTTATGCCTCCTTCACTGGCAGGCAGGTTCTTTACCGATAGTGCCACCTGGGAAGCCTGAGAAATGGAATCAGTTCAGTTCAGTTGCTCAGTCGTGTCAAGAACTCTTTGCAACCCCATGGACTGCAGCGTGCCAGACCACCCTGTTCATCACCAACTCCCAGAGTTTACTCAAACTTATGTACATTGAGTCGGTGATGCCATCCAACCAGCTCATCCTCTGTCATCCCCTTCTCTCACCATCAGTCTTTCCCAGCATCAGGGTCTTTTCAAATGAGTCAGTTCTTCATATCAGGTGGCCAAAGTATTGGAGCTTCAGCTTTAGTATCAGTCCTTCCAATGAATATTCAAGACTGATTTCCTTTAGGATGGACTGGTTGGAGCTCCTTGTAGTCCAAGGGACTCTCAAGAGTCTTCTCCAACACCACAGTTCAAAAGCATCAATTCTTCAGCGCTCAGCTTTCTTTATAGTCCAACTCTCACATCCATACATGACTACTGGAAAAACCATAGGTTTGATAAGACGGACCTTTGTTGGCAAAGTAATGTTTCTGCTTTTTAATATGCTGTCTAGGTTGGCCATAACTTTTCTTTCAAGGAGCAAGTGGTCTTTTTATTTCATAGCTGCAATCACCATCTGCAGTGATTTTGGAGCCCAGAAAAATAAAGTCAGCCACTGTTTCCACTGTTGCCCCATCTATTTGCCATGAAGTGATGGGACCAGATGCCATGATCTTAGTTTTCTGAATGTTGAGCTTTAAGCCAACTTTTCACTCTCCTCTTTCACTTTCATCAAGAGGCTCTTTAGTTCCTCTTCACTTTCTGCCATAAGGGTGGTGTTATCTGCATATTTGAGGTTACTGATATTTCTCCCGTCAATCTTGATTCCAGCTTGTGCTTCATCCAGGCTGGCATTTCTCATGATGTACTCTGCATATAAGTTAAACAGGCAGGGTGACAATATACAGCCTTGACATACTCCTTTTCCTATTTGGAACCAGTCTGTTGTTCCATGTCCAGTTCTAACTGTTGCTGTCTGACCTGCATACAGATTTCTCAAGAGGCAGGTCAGGTGGTCTGGTATTCCCATCTCTTGAAGAATTTTCCACAGTTTGTTGTGATCCACACAGTCAAAGGCTTTGGCATAGTCAGTAACTTCCTGCTAAATCAGTAAACAAGGATGCTACAGCCATTAGCAATTGCTGCCACTACTGATGGTGAGCTGGTGAGCCCTGAGGGAACTCAGGAAGGAAAAAATACCTGCCATCTATCAGACATCAGACTGCAGCCATTCCCCACGGTGAGCCCTGAGGAAGCTCAGGATGTGAAGACACAGGATACTGACTCCCGACAGCCAAGATGCATATCAAAGGAATGATTTCAGTGAGCCCCGACTCTTTGCATGTTCCCATACGTAGAAAAGTGCTAACTTTGTTAACCTGGGATATCTGGTTTTCTTTCATTAACAATCATCATCTGATGTTCAGACTATCTGCCTTTATTGTAAAATTTCTATATAAGCTGGTTGCTCCCCTGCCTCCTGGGAGCTGTTCTCTTAGGGTTACTTGAGATGCTGTCTCCTGGCGTGAAGTTCTAAAAATACCCACCAAATAAAACATAATTCTCAACTTTTAGGTTGTGAATATTTAAGTCCACAGCAGCATCTACACTATGTGCACAAAGGTTGTTACACTATTCTAATGTTAGCCGAACCAATGGTCTTTCAGAAGCATAAATTATTTTTAAAATATATAAACACACACATTTTTGTTTTTAAAGTAACAGTGTTCCTAAAAATCCTGGTTAAAAAAGGTACACATCAAATCAACACAATTAGCACAGACTTGGTTAAAGATTTTTTAAAATAGCTGTACAAGTCAAAAAGGTGGCAGGATAATATTAGCTTTAATTTGAATAACAGTAACAAACATTTCTACAGAAATAACAGCCCCTCAAACACTTTGCATATACATTTAAGCCCTATGAAACAGAAACCATCCTTCAGAGACAAAAGTATAAGCCCAACACAGCTTAAGTGATTTATCCATAACTAGTGAGCGGATGCAGTTATTTTAAATTCTGTGTTGTCTTCACTAAATATTAACATGTTAGCTTCCTTACATGAAAATGTATCTGATAACTGATAAATTTTACAATCTAAAAATAAAATGCTATAAAAACACCTGTTCTCTTACATTCAGAGTTGTAACAGCAGTTTAAAAAGGAAAAAAAGACACTGCATCCCAGAGGTCAAAAGCACAATTTGGAAGGCTTAAAATTTCGTAGATAAATGTAAATTCCACTATACAAAGCCTGTAAGTCAAGTGTTCATTTTTTCGCAAATTATATTTTAAAAGCAACACAAAAAACTTTTTTCTTTGAAAAAAAAATTTTAAGAAATAACAGCTGTTGATTAAGAGTCAGAGTTAAACCAGTAGAGGTCAGTGTCCTGGAGAAGAAAAATGCATGACCTGCTGAAATGCAGAGAAACTGCATTGGTCGCCCACGCAAAGTCCTGGGGTGAAGAAGAAAACCAACACAGCACGGCCCAGGCCACTTTGCCACGTCCTGTTTTCTTCTCCCCTGGCCTCTTCTTCTCCCCCAAGTTCTCAGCAGTAGGCAGAAACACACTGGGGAGAAGAGGTGCTCATCTCAAAACTAGCAAGATGAAGCCCCCCCAGTGGGGCTCAGTCAGTTGAACAGCTGGGCTATTTTGAAAATACCTTGGACATAGCTGACCACATTTCAACAAGTAAAAATTACTTTAAAATATGGTCCTGAAATACTATTCCTCAGACCTAAAAAAAAAAAATTTAAGGTTAAAATAGATGTTAGATAAATTGTGCATTTATCAAAAACTCCCCTATGATCAGAGCTGGTTGGCTCCATGACTGAGCTCTAAATACAGTCAGAAGAAACTACATTTTATCTTACTTAGCATCTGCCCCAGGGCCAAGCCCCATGTGAGGTCCCCAACTGGTGCTCATCATTTGTGACATACAAGAAAGACCGGTCAAAAATTCCTCCCTCTGGTCACCTGTCCTAGTCAGGAAGTCTCTATTTATACCTGCACAGAACTCACGCAGAAGGGCAGCAACTGAGTTGGGCTGACACCAAAAAATCTGTACACTGTGCTGAGATGATGGGAAGGGACTAGAAATCCTTCCCTTCTCAGTGCCAGCATCCACTGATACTCCAAAGAAATAAGAAAGGGAATGGTATTCCCAGGCTGCCTCCCATTCCCCCCACTCCAAGTTATTCCAAAGAACGGAATCCAGCGCCTGTCTGAGCTACAACCTCAGCCAGGACAGGTGTGTACTCCTCATAGCCAGCCCTCAGCTCAGCAGCCATTATGATCACACAAAGGGGTACAATCAAGTGTGTGTGGGGGGGGGGGGGGGGGTTGCTTCCTTTATGAGATTTTCGCAGGTTTCTGTTTGACTTTCTTGTTTTGACCAGTGCTAATACTCAGATGCTGCCAGTGGAGTTAGGTTGGACACGGTTGCTGAACTGTGTATCTGCCCACGTGTCTGTGTGTGTGTGCATGTTTACACAGAGATATACAGCCAGGCACCACACCAGGTCCACCCTTCCACATCCTATCCAGGAATATACCCTCTGTTCTACATTCTAGCCATCTTTAAGTCCACTTATCCTGGTGGGGACAATGAACTACCGGAATGGGAACAACCTGCATTTTCTAAAACTATTAAAATCTTCAAAATTAGGAATTCTGCCCCACTGCCCCACGAGTGCACTTACACATTCAATCGATGACCTCTTTTTTTTTTTTTTTTTTTTTTTTAGTTTTGGTGATGCTGAGTCTTCATTGCCGTGGGTGGGCTTTCTCTAATTGTGGCAACTGGGGGCTTCGCTTGTTGCAAAGAACAGGCTCTAGCCACGTGGGCTTAGTTGCTTCACAGCATGTGGGATCTTCCTAGACCCGGGATGGAATCCGAGTCCCCTGCACTGGCAGGAGGAATTTTAACCACTAGACCACCAAGGAAGTCCAATCATTGACTTTTTGATCATTAATTCATTCAACAATCATTTTATTAAAAACCTGTACAGATGTGAGAGTTAGCCCAAAAACAAGGCTAAGTGCTAAAGAATTGATACTTTCAAACTACGGTGCTGGAGAAGACTCTTGAAAGGCCCTTGGACAGCAAGGAGATCAAACCAGTCAATCCTAAAGGAGATCAACCCTGAATAATTCACTGGAAGGACTGTTGCTGAAGCTGGTGCTTCAATACTTTAGCCATCTGATACGAAGGGCCGACTCATTGGAAAAGACCCTGATGCTGGGAAAGACTGAAGGCAAAAGGAGAAGGCGATGGCAGAGGGTGAGATGGACATGAATTTGAGCAAACTCCAGGGGATGGTGGGGGACAGAGGAGTCTGGCGTGCTGCAGTCCACGGGGTTGCAAAGAGTCAGACACGACTTAGCTACTGAACAACAACAACAAAAGGGACTAGTACATGAAATGCACAAAAACAAACAAATGCCAGCTGTGCACTAGATCCACGGCAGGGAGAAGCCTGAACTGGTCCAGGAGCATCCGGGAGCATCTTACTCCGACAACAGAGCTGGGGCAGGGGGCGGTGGATGAAGCTTTTGAGAGCTCGGCCACCCTGAAGAGTCTGGATTTTACTTTGAGGATGCTGGGAAGCTGATGGGGGGTAAGCAGCCGGCCACAAACTCCGAATATTTTTGTTTGCTCAGGAGAAGCCTGGAGAAGCCTGGTTACCCTAAAGTAACCACATTGGAGGATGTGGTCAGAACAACAAGCAAAATAGGAGGAGGCCTTGGACTAGAGAGGAGGTCAGAAACGCTGGGTGGGGAAGATCCCCTGGAGAAGGGCGTGGCAACTCACTCCAGTGCTCTTGCCTGGGAAATCCCATGGACAGAGGAGCCTGGCAGGCTCTAGTTCATGGGGTTGTACAGACACGGACTGAGCACACACAGCATGCCAGGAAATGCTGTAGAAGCACCTGGCCCCGGGGGCTGTCTGGACGTGGGGTGCTGTGTGAATGGTGCTGCCATTCTTCAATAGGTGATTCCTGTGGAGGGCAATGCTGACTTCATCTAGAACTTGCTGAGCCTGCAGACTGAATTAGTGAACTACCTACCTGCCTGCCTGAGCTGAAAATTAAGATCTGGGAGTCACCACACACAAGCAGTAGGTAAGTCATTAGTGAAGAAAAAGGGCTAAAGACAAAGCCATGAATAACACCAAAAGTCAAGCGATGCGGAACCAAAAAAGATCCGTGAAGACCTCAGTGAGGGCTGCCACGGAGGTAGGAGAAAAGCCCTTTACTTCTCAGAACCCGCACGTGTCCTAATTTTTTGGTCCAGAAAATAAGGTCACTATAAACATACCTAAGACTGAACCAAATTCACAGTGCCCACAATAAAAAACCATCTATATAGGTCACTTTTCTGAAGGAAGAGGGAAGATTGGAGGTGGTGACAACCAGGAGACCACAGGTTGCTAAGCTACTGGGTAAAATAAGACGGGGCGTCTACCCATGTCGAAATCCAGGCTTTTAAGAATGTGCCCTAGAATGATGCAACCTTCATTAGTTACCATAGCGATGAGCTTCATTTCCCAGGGGGACAATTGTTATTTTTGCCACCACTTGGGGTGGAGGTGCAGGGGTGGGGAGTGAATCCTACTGTGTTTTGAAGACCCTGAATTTTCAGGGATTACTTTTCTACTAGATCACACATTACAACCTCCTTACTAACAAAGGCAATCCCTATCAATCTGCAAACTAAGAGAACTTTGAGCAGTGGGATGTGAGTCAATGTCTTTTGGTAGTTTTCACAGTGACTTGCTTCAAGGGGGAAAAAAAGTGCCTCTAATGCAGAGAGAATGTCGTGGAGATTCTTGGAAAACAGAGCTGAAAGATTTTTTTTTTCCCCTATGGCTATTCGTAGTAAGAACCAACTATGAGATTCTCATTATATGCATTCAGATCACATGGAGTAAAGAAACTAAATCAAATCTTCTACAAAACACTGTGTATTTCTGTATAGAGGGTTTTTCCCAGGATAGACAGAGGCTGCTGTGTGGACTGAATGAAGGCGGCCGGGGGGTTTCAGAGACAGGGGCTCAAGCTGGGCGCTCTCCAGATTCTAGACCACAGGGCCAGGCAGCTCAGTTCCAAGTATTAACCAGCTCACTACATCGGACCTAAACAACTCTGCTGAACCACAGACACTTGGACTTCTTTTCCCACGGCTGTAGGAACCTAGCAATCTGCAGCTGGAGAAGAGATGTGGCTGTTTTATAGTTCAACACCTTGAGCTTTGAAAGGTACTCCTGCTTTAAAAACAAAAACAGTTATTCCAATCATTTACAGCCTTGTGTTTCATCAAGGGGCGCTAACCACAGCCAATCCCCCCAGGGCATTTTAACCAGCAGGATAATTTCTCTTCAACCAAAGGTCGCCAAAGCCTTTACATTTAGAGTTTTAAAAGTCACAACCAAATGGCAATATCTTCACTGGTTTTTGTGAGTGTGTGTGCTAGTCGTGTCCGAATCTTTGCCACCCCTTGAACTGTAGCCCACCAGGCTCCTCTGTCCATGGGATTTTTCAGGCAAGAATATTGGAGTGGGTTGCCATTTCCTTCTCCAGGGGATCTTTCCCACCCAGGGATCGAACCCATATTTCCTAGATCTCCTGTCATTGTTTTTTAAAAATCTATAAAATGAAATCTCCAAACGAGATTAAACAAACCCAGATGTCAGAGGAGAGATTACAAACACACATGAAATACAGGTAACTGTTATCTTTATCAATCAGTAGTAAGAGCCTTGAGAGAAACAAGCCCCTGAGTCCTTTTATTACTGGTAAACTATTCTGTATCTGCAAATAGTTTACCTGCAGTGGAGACTTGTTTTGCATATTTTGTTTTCTTGGTAATTTAACTCAGTGGCTAATGTTTAAGCACAGCCTTCCTGCCCTGGCACAATTGTGGGTTTTACCATTCTCAAAACTCCTTCCCCATAACAACTGTTACCTGGCTATCTGCTCTCCCATGTGAGCATAATTCCCCTACAAACCTTTGGGACTCCTGGACAAAATTAAGCTCCAGGATCACACCGTATCTCACCAATGTAAGGCCAGTTACATTAGCCATCAATGCCGGTGAGCAAGTCCTTTGCCCACTGGACAAGTAATTTCTTAAAGACTTCAAAATGCTTATCTTTAAATATTTTTATCTTTGATTTTCTTAATACCTACAGTACTTTAATTTTGAATACATACAGTACTTAGCATAAAAGAGATGCTTGGAAAAGGTCATAAAGGTACATTAAAGAAAAAGAGAAAAGAGAAAAAAAATGAACACGTTCCCAGTGCGATGGTGAAGAACAGCCCACAGGGAAGCACCAGGAATGCCCCAGAGCTCAGAGGCTGGGCAGTTTCTGGATATTAGTTAGCATCAGAGACCCCATCCGCTCCTAAGTCACAGCCCCTCACAGGACAGAGACTCATGAGGACAAGCCTTGAGCAGTTGGTTTGAGCAAGGCAACAATATGACAGTGTTCGTCAATATCATTCATCAGGAGGCATGTGATGGAATCACTGGAGGAACAATATAGAATTAAATATTGTCCTTGACTGTGTACGCAGTGGGAAGGCGTGGTCTTTGTCATCCCACTCAGCACTCTCTTCCTTCAGCCAACACGTGACAAACGCTCAATAGGGAGTTAATGACTGAAAGAGCAATGACTCACACAGGATTCCCCCGGCTGCCGCCCTTCTGAATCTGTAGAAAGATGAACTACTCCCTTTCAAGGCAGCCACAGGTAGCAAAATGACCAAGAATTTTACACCTGAAAGACACAGCAGAGGGACTTCCCTGGTGGTCCAGGGGCTAAGACTCCGAGTCCCAATGCAGGGGGCCTGGGTTCCATCCCACATGCTGCAGCTGAAGATCCTGCATGCCACAGTGAAGACTGAGACTCCCCGTGCAGCCCAATAAATAAAAATAATTTTAAAAATTTCACTAACAAAAAAAACACATCAGAGCTGGGGGAGGGGAGGGAGGGGAGGGTGGGGAGTTACTGCTCAACAGGTATGTAATTTCCATTTGGGAAAGGGATAGTAACGATGACCGCACAACATGTGAACACACCCAATGCCCCTGAAGTGTATACTTATGTGCTAAATAGACAAACGGTTGTCTATTAATATTTCCACAATAAACAAAGAAATCAATTTTTTTAAGCTTTAAAAAGAGAAATACAGCCGAAAGACTCTCTCTCAGAAACTGTAGTCTTCATAGAGCGGCCGGGGTCACAGCAATTAGATCAGCTGTGGACAGATTGGCTTTACTTAGAACAGGTCTGCAGAGGGCGTCTTGGCCAAGAATGTGTAAAAGGAATACACTTGCTCACTCCGGCAGGGTAGGGCAGAAGGGTAGGTACCCTTCCAGGATTCAACTTAAACTCAGGGTTTGGAAGAATTAGTCTTGATAACCTATGAAAAAAGTAACAAAGGAGAGTTTCTGAACCAGGAGTAAGTAGGTAAAGTTAGATAATGACAGGGGGGTGTTTTTCAAAAGACTGCTTTGGCAGTGAGCAGCCTGGATTAGACAGGAGGAAAATTAAAGGCTGGAAGACCAGTGAGAGCCTGCTATGGGGATCTACATGTTAGAATACAGTGGTGTCAGGGGAATAAGGGCAATAAAGAGGAAGAATCAAATCCTAGATACGTGACTAAGAAGGAATCAACAAGGGAAGGAGAAAGAGTCAAAGGTGACGACCACATTTCCAGCCCGGAGAGGCGTGCTGCTGATGAAGGCAGGTTGCGACCGATGCCGCCAGCCAGTATTTTACTCTTTTATTTTTGGCTATACCACAGCAGCTTGTGCAATCTTAGCTCTCCGACCAGGAACCCAGGCCCCAAAACTCTAATAAGGGAGTTTTAAGTTAAAGTTTTTAACCTTAAAAGTTCCTTTTGAATCCTGGAGATCTTAAGTTATTTCCTTTCCTAGCTGAACTGATCAGATCATGACGGTGACTGTAACTCAGCTATTCTCCTATTATTTTCCTGATACCCTAGAACTTTAGACCAAAAGGAAAAAAAAACTAAAATTCCATACTGTTTTACGGAAAAACCAGAATGAGCTTTCTGACCATCTCTATACATTTTTCAATACAATTTTCTTATAATTCAATGGTGACTGGAAATTATCCTTGAATAAGATGGACACAAGTTGAGCAGAACATGGCTTTGGGAAGTAATTTCCACTAATGAATTAAATAGAGTACGGCAGAAAACAAAGTCCATCCATTTTGTCTGCCTTTCTCTAATTCTCTTTATCCTTTACAAAACACCCTAAGATGAATGAAGCAAAAACATAACCATTCCCAATGACTGTGTGAAGGTGTTAGGAATCTACAAGAATTAAAAAAAAATCACATCAAAACTCTGTTGTCCTGGGGCTCCCCTGGCTATCTTGTGCTTCCAACACAGGGGAAATGGGTTCAATCTCTAGTCAGAGAACTAAGATCCCATGTGGGGTGTGGAGTGATCAAAAATATATATATTAAATTTTAAAAATACTTAAACTCAGTGTGTGAGCCTTGTTTGGATATTGCTTTGAGTAAATCAACCATAAAAATATATGTATATTCAATTAGGGAAATTTGAACATATTAAATGAACATATTAAATAATATTAAGAAATTATTAATTCAACTCTGTATGTATGATAATCGTGTTGTGGAATGTGAAACAACTTATCATTTATGGCATTAACAGGTGAAATGAGACTTTAATCCAGAATTCGTTTAAAGTGAATTCCAGCATCCTACCCAACAAAGGACTGAATGTGGAGATACACAACACAAGACTGGCAAAAGATTGATCATTCAACTAGACTCCAATAACACTTTTAAAAATCAATAACACTTTTAAGAATAAATAAAATGCTTGAGTTACCAAAAAAAAAAAAAAATAAGACTGAATATTGAAGCTGGGTGATGGGTACATTGTCATTTTCATGTGTTGTATATGTTTGAAACTGTCCACAATAAATTATTAACAATCTTGAGGCCTTGACGCATAACAACAACTGTATATAACTGTATGTAACAGACAGCCATGACCCCCTCTGGGAATACAGAGAGATTATGACTAGAGAAACATATTAATTCAAGCAGTACTGAACACTTCCGTCATCCACCTGGTAATCTGTGTTGGTTTGATATCATTTGTAGGTATCAATAAATCACGTGCAAATGAAACACTTTTTATATCTAGAGAATAGATAACAATTTGTGGATCTCTAAAATGAATGAACAACTTTGAAAAGTTATGCCTGAATAGGTATAAACGGTTGGGGCAAATTATTTAAACGTATACGCCCAGAAGACGTTGGTACAATATCTCAGAATAATCCTTCTAGAAAAAATTTTCAGAGTTCTCATGTTAAATATTCTCAATATATGAATCACAGTAGCATATGTCAATGATAAAGGAGACAGTAATAGCATATGGACTGCTTTGAAGTTAGTAGAGTGGGTAAAATGTCTATTTTCTGCAGTGCTTAAGTGTATTTCATTAGGTGATTAAATTCTCCTCACTACTGGAAAACACTAAATGGCACAAATGAATTCAGATTCCACATTAAATAATCTACATTATTTCAAACATCCATCTACTATCCATTATGACAAAGAAACAAGTAGTCAGTTTCTGGATGGAATCATAAAAGCCCTTACAATTCAGGCTATTTTATAAAGTAACTAAGGCTACTCATACTTCTCACAAATTTTAAATGCATCTGACATGCTTTGTAGTAGTACAAAGGAGGGATAAAACAGGAAAATCAAAAAGACAATGATACTACATCTTTTCTCTGTCAGGTCAAATAAACATACAACAGTAGCTACTGCCCTCTACAATTCTGCTTGATGTAAAGTGATGACTTAGCATGGATGGTTAAAAATTCTCATGCTCTCTTGAAAAACCAAAGTATACAGATATCCTCTCTTCCTATAATCAACCTTTCTTCCTGTGGGCTTTTGAGATACATAATGTATACTCATGAATGTTAATAAATCCCATAAATCAAAATCACATTAACTTTCCTTTCATATTAAACCCTCCCCATAAGCTTCTGCAGAATTTCCTTGATGTATCAAAGTATATGGTGTAAAAAGGTGTAGATGAACCTAAAACAGCAAAATTTCTTTAAATGCTGGTTGAAGAAACATTACTGGAAGTAATTCACTATAGCTTGGCTGCCCTTGGAAAACATGCTGGATTTAAGCCATGCCGATAGAAAAGCTTACATGGAAACTAATGAAATAAAGAGAGCAAGCCAGAAAACCAGAACCTTCTGTTTACCAGTCAACCCTCAGTTTTGCTTTTGTCGGAGAGAAGTCAGGTAAAATAATAGCTGAAATGAAATTCTTTTCTAAAATTTTTTTAAGAATTCATTAATTTGCAAAAAGATACTAAAATACGTAAGAATCTTGAACTAAGGCTAACATAACATGTAGACCTTCCACCAAAAGCCATTCTGTAAAGCAAGCATGCTATGTAAAATTAATCCCTGCAAAAATAAAAGTCTGAAAAGGTTAGCAGAACCAGTATTTTTACTAGCCAGCATTCTCCCAAGGACTTATATCTGTAATAAAATGAATGAAATCAGCATTTTCTGACTCACACAGCTTTTCATGAATGAGTACTTAAGTGTGAAGATGGATTAACTCTCTGATCTCATTTTAATGAGTTTCTCTTTGTCTTTGAGGGACTACACTGCACAGATGCTCAATCACTCTACACTAGAGTCATTTAAATCAATCCATATAAGAGCTTGGAGAACTGCGTTGACTTGCACTTACTTAGTTATACTAAACTGGCCAAAATTTAAAGTCAGAGAATAATTTAAATTATGTAAAGTTACCTCTTCCATCCAGTCGGCTGCTAATTCCTGCCAATTTTCCTTAGTGGAACTAAAGTCTTCTCTCTGCTGCCTACACTGCTCTTCCATCCAATACACTGCTAAACCCTGTCAATCCTACCTCCTTAATGTAACTAACACCCGTTAGTTGTCTCTATACTATCTATAATATCGGCTTGGTCGCACTTGCATTGATACCCTCAAGAAACTCCTCCCTGGTCTCCTCCTGTTTCACCTTCTCTAATCCCTTCAACAGGGCACTGAAGTCAACTTTCTAAAATGCAAATCCAATTATGTCACAACCTTCAAAGATGTGGGGATCAAGTCCAGCTCTATGGTCTTAACAGGTCTTCCAGGATCTGACCCCCATCCGTTTCGCTGGCCCATCTGTCCAATACCCTACCAAACTGTTCTTGGTCCTCTAACTCACTAACCTGAAAGGGTGGTGAATTAAATACAGGCTTACCAGGTTTCCATTCTGCCAAGAAAAAAACATTTCAAATAAAAGCAAAATCTACATTTTGCGAGCGCTTTCATTTTACAAAAAGAGCGTGATCTTAGAATTCTAAAATCTGAATAAATTTAATTTTAGATACAAAAAGCATATTATATTGTCCTTTTAAAAAAACTTTCACTGCACTCTGTTGAAAACTCTCGTGTGAACTCATTCAATGAAACTGACCTCATTCATCAGATCTTTATGCCCCTGAGTGTGCTGACCCTCTGTTGAAGCATGTCTTTCTCCCCCAACCTCCTCCACCTGTACAACTAGTACTCATCTTTATATTGCACTTTATAAGGCAGTCTTTTTCAAATTTTAATGTGCATACAAATAACCTGGCAGTTTTGTAAAATGCAGATTCTGGTCACAAAGATTTTGTGCTAGAAGAGTTACAGCTTTAGGTTTTACACTGAAGTCTATAATCCACTTTGTGTTCATTTTTGTATGTGTATGAGGCACGGAAAGTTCCTTTTTTTCGTATGCGGGTATCAACTGTTCCAGCACCTTTTCCTGAAAAAAGAATCCTTCCACCGAACTGCCTTTGCTCCTTTGTTAAAAATCAATTAGCTCAATTAGCCATGTATGTGTGTGGGTCTCGTTCTGGACTCTATCCTGTTTGTTCCATTGATCTATTTGTCTAGACCAAGTTACCTCACATGGTCTTAAAGGCTCATGATCCAAAAACAAAAGTATTCTGTGCAAAGAAAGGCCCTGGAATGTTCCAGACCTCCCTGATGTTTACCTGTGTTTTCTTTCTCCTGCTGTACTCTATCCATCAAAGCCTTAAGTAAGTATACTTAGTGAGTCCTTTCAATTAACTGACCCTGGGTAACTGCTGCAATGATTTTGCTGTCTGTAATTAAGAAGACAGAACACAAAGCCGAAGAACTGGCTGTATTCCATCCGGCCTAAACGGGTCAAGGTCAGTTAGCTCTTCGCCCCTCTCTTCTGGGAATGTCACTTCCCAAGTTTTACTGCTTATGCCCTACAGGTCTGTTTTGATAATAACCAGTTAATGATGGCCAGATGTCATCTCAGATAACAAAAGATAATCATAAAAGAAGGAAGTTTTCAGTCTAAAGCACGCTTATAGTCAGGGTATGTGAGTGTAAATGTGCACGCATGAATGTGAATGTGAAGACAGCTGAAGCTAACCGACCCATGGACCTGAACATGAGCAAAACCCAGCAAAAGCCAAACTCTTTCAAGAAATATCAACAACTACCCAACAGACAATTGTCAGGCTCCTTGATAGAAACAAAGGTGGGCATCCAGCACTTTGCAGAAAAGAAGGAGAAACTTCTGGTGAGAATCCTTTCCATTAAGAGTTAAGCCAGAATAAAATGTACACGGGAACTTTCAAAGTCTGAGAAGAGAGTTCCACTCTGGCACTGCCCAGATATGGGGACGCTAGCAGAGAAATGGAGAGCAGTGGTATGGTTATGGTAAGGTAAAATGTGAAAGTGAAAGTGAGTGTTAGTCGCTCAGTCACGTCCAACTCTTTTCCACCCCATGGCCTGCAGACCATCAGACTCCTCTGTTCATGGGATTCTCCAGGCAACAACACTGGAGTGGGTTGCCCCGCCCTCCTCCAGGGGATCTTCCCGAACCAGGAATCAAACCAGGGTCTCCTGCACTGCAGGCAGATTCTTTACCATCTGAGACAGCTAGCTAAAAGTAGTAGAAGGGATAATAATAACAGTTCAGAATTAAATGCATGTGTGTGCTCAGTCATGTCCAACTCTTTGCGACCCCATGGACTGCAGCCCAACAGATTCCTCCAAATAAATGGATTCCCTCCAAATTCATATATTGAAATCCTCATCTTCACTGTGATGGTGTTAGGAGGTGGGAGGTAATTAGGTCATGCAGGTGGTGCACTCATGAATGGGGTCAGTACCCTTTTAAGAAACACTAGGGACACCATCTTTCTCTCTCCCGAACTAAGAGACAAACACCCTGAGCATCTTTTATGGAAGACACATTGTGACTTGCATCCTTATTTTTTTGAAAAAGAGGCAGATATTACTACTTATTTTTTTATCACTCTGCATTTTTTATTTTTGTTTTAGACACACCTCACGGCATGCAGGATCCTAGTTTCCTGACCAGGGATCAAATCTGAGCCCTTTGCAGTGAAAGCTCAGAGTCTTAACCACTGGACCACCAGGGAAGTCCCCCTTCACTTCTTAATCCTCACAAACATTTAGAGGAGGTCCTATTTTTGTTTCCATTTCAGATATGAGGAACTGTGTTTCCCTTTGGAGGGAAAAAGCCAGGAGTTACCCTCAGGCAGTCTGACTCCCAAGTATTTTTGCCTGGAGAATTCCATGGACAGAGGAGCCTGGCGAACTAGGCTCCATGGCGGTCCCATCGGACACAACTGAGCGATTAACACTTTCACTTACCCACCACACTATTCCTGAGGTCGTCTGACCACTCAGAAAGAGAAATAAAACAGACTATGAGGGCAGCAGGAGAAATAAACCTAGATTTAGACAACAATGGAAGGCAGGAACCCAAGAAAATGGCTGACAGGCATTTACAGCACCTTGCGCAGGGCATTACTCAGGTCTGGATCTGATACATCTAATACGCTCAGAGGTACAGCAGACAAAAAAACATGCTGCTCTGTGAAATTCCCTCAGTTACACAAAGCTGCTGTTCTCACAGGCTGGCATGGAAAATGATGATCACTTCATAATTTATCTCTCAACTCTTCTTATGCCATTGAAAAGGATTAGGGCTTCCTGTCGGGGCAACTATGTATATTTCCCTACCGTCTCCTCCAACTCTGCTTTTTTAGTGTGGATGGAACCCACTTAATCCAAACACAACACATTTGATTGTGTTGATCAGTACATAAACATTTTAGAAAAAAAGTCCTCCTTTGCTCTAAAGTTATTTTTTTTGGTACTGAACACATGAGAAACATCAGCCTTTTCCTCTCTGATGATGCTAAAAGGTATTGTAAATTTACAAAAGTTTAATTGACCCTTACCTGGATCCATGATATTTTAAATATCTTTGTTCATTATGAGGCCAAAGTATTATATTTCCTTCATCTTGAAAAGCATGTAGAGTGCTTATCACAGAACAAGATCAGTACTAGAAACACAAAAAGGGGTCCAGCCCACAGAGAGGGTTTTCATTCTTTTTTTTTTTTTTAATGTGGATCATTAAAAAAAAAAAAAAAAAAACCTTTTATTTTGTACTGGGTACATGGGTTCAATCCCTGGGTGGGGAAGATCCCCTGGAGAAGGAAATGGCAACCCACTCCGGTGTTCTAGCCTGGAAAACCCGTAGACAGAGGAGCCTGGCATGCTGCAGTCCATGGCGTAGCAAAGAACTGGACACCGACTTAGCAACTGAACAACAAAGCAGCCAAGCCAGAGACTGGAATACAATGGCTATAAAACTCAGGATTAAACTCTTAATCACTCCATGCACACACAGAGGGGCCAAGTCCACCAGCTCCCCTCTTACAGCCGGTGAACAGCTCCTGAAGTAGAGGTGGGCAAGACCAGCGCTGGACAAAGAGCCACCCTGGAGCTTCTGCCTGGGTGCCAGACCAGGCAGCTACTCGGGGGAAGGGAAACTACCCCAGTAGGCTCAGAGCTGCCAAAGCAACACAAAAGGAAGACTGTTCTGCAACAAAGCAGGGCTCTGCCCTGCAGCTGTGTCCCTCTGCCCACAGCTCCAGCCTTACCCCACACAGGCTATCAGGACTCCGAGCTGCTGCTGAGAAGTTACAAGCATCTAACTTTTCCCCCTATTTTTTGCTGGTAATGAAAAGAACTGAACAATAACCCACAGAGTCTCTGACAAAGCAGATTTCAGTTACCAACACGGAACAAACTAGACCTCACTTGGCAGATGAGCAGAGAAGCTAACAAATTAGAGAGATTCATATGTTTAAGAGGGACATTCTGAACAGTTAGGGTAAAGGCAAGAAATAAGACAACTTTACAAATTTTGAAATTTACGTTCTCAGGGAGATTCAAAACACTGAATCTCTAATAAAATGAAAGGCAAATGAAAAAAGAATAGAAACTAGTATTTGAAGGTAAAAGTGAAACTGGTGGCCGGAAGAACAGAGGCACTGAAATGCAGATTGGCTACCGCAGAAAACCACGCTGGAGCCTGTGAAGATCTGCTCAGTGAAAGCTCCCAGAACTCACAGGAAAACAGTGACCAAGCGGAAACTATCAGTGAAAAAAGACAGCATCTCCACAACGGATCCAATATGTGTATTACAGGCACTTCAGAAAGAGAAAATAAAACAGAAGGGAAAAATAACAAGTAAAGGAGAAGTAGTAATTAAATAAATAATGGGAGAAAGAAACAACTTACAAATGAGTTTTTCAGACTAAAATGATCTACTCAGAACTTGATAGGATTAATCATAAAAAGATCCACACATTCCCCAAATTTCTCAATGTCAGGAGGAGAAAAATTCAATAAAATCTGAACCTCCACCAAGATTTTTAAAAAATAAAAAAGAGGGGAAAATTAATTTTTAAAAAAGCAAGATAAAAATACAAAAGGGGAACTTCCCTGGCAGATGAGTGGTTAGGACTCTCTGCTTTCACTGCCATGGGTGGGCATGTGTTTGATCTCTGGTTGGGAAACTAAGATTCTTGCATGCTGCAAAGTGCAGCCCAAAACAAACAAACAAACATACCACTAAACACCAAATAAAATAAAAACTGAAAAAGGAATATGAATGAGATGGACATCGGACTTCTCAGCTGCCATATTGGCTGTGAAAGACAAAGGAGTAAGATTTCCAGAACTTAGAAGGAAAAAGACTGTGGTCTAAGAATTTGAAATTTTTAATTATTATGAAAATAATTATTTTATTTTATTATTAAATTATAATATTGTACCTATCATTAATTATAAAGCAGAAGAAAGCTACTAATAGACATAAAAGGACTCAAAAATATACTTTCCACATATCTTTTCAGGGAAAAAAAAATCTTAAGGGAGTATAGAAATCTTAAGTGTAGGCATACAGAAGTATAAAAGAAGTAGCAGTGAGCAGTAAAACTAATGAAACTAGAGTGGTCTAAATTATGTATGCTAATTGTTGACATCATGAGAGAAATAATCAACAAGGATGCTGAAGGAGCAAATTATTAAAAAAAAAAGTGTGGACAAACATTTCTAATTATTTCAACAAAATTCATGGGTGAGAGGAAGGAAGGAAATAAAGAATGCGCTGAAGCATATGTTTTAAGGGAATCCACAGATACTGCTCCAATGATACTTACAAATTTTAAAAGTACCCACAATTAGAACAAAAACTGGACATAACACTCCCAAGTTAAAAGGAGAACTGTTTTTCTTTTTTTTTTTAATTGAAATAGGTTGATTGGTGGCTCAGATGGTAAAGAATTTGCTTGCAATGCAGGAGAACAGGATTCAATCCCTGGGTCAGGAAGATCCCCTGGAGAAGGGAATGGCAACCCACTCCAGTTTTCTTGCCTGGAGAATCCCATGGACAGAGGAGCCTGGCAGGCTACAGTCCATGAGGTCCCAAAGAGTCAGACACAACTGATCCATTAACACACACACACTTTCCAATAGTTGATTTACAATGTTTCAGGTGTATAGCAAAGTGATTCTGTTATACACATATATATTCTTTTCCAAATTCATTTCCATTATAGGTTATTACAAGATATTGAATATAGCTCAGAAATTCCATTTGTAGACATTTATTCTCCATTCACATTTATAAAAGAAATTATACATGGAAAGTATGAATTAATTCAAGACAGTTCCCTCAGTTTAGGATGAAGTGAGCTGCAAAATTTCCAGCAGTCATGTATGGATGTGAGAGTGGACCATAAAGAAAGCTGAGTGCCAAAAAATTGATGCTTTTGAACTGTGGTGTTGGAGAAGACTCTTGAGAGTCCCTTGGAGTGCAAGGAGATCAAACCAGTTAATCCTAAAGGAAATCAGTCCTGAATATTCATTGGAAGGACTGGTGCTGAAGCTGAAGCTCCAAATACTTTGGCCACCTGATGCGACGGTGAAGGTGATTCATTTGAAAAGACCCTGATGCTGGGAAAGACTGAAGACAGGAGGAGAAGGGGACGACAGAGGATGAGATGGCTGGATGGCATCACCGACGCGATGGACACAGAGTTTGAGCAAGCTCCGGGAGTTGGTGATGGACAGGGAAGCCTGGCGTGCTGCAGTTCATGGGGTTGCAAAGAGTCAAACATGACTGAGTGCCTGAACTGAACCGAACTAAGCTGCAAATAACAGAATACCCAATCAAAGAGATTTAAACAAAAAGACTAGAAGGCAGGCAGTTCCAGGTTGATTCAATAGCTCAAATAAATCCTTAGTGGCCAAGGCTTCATATTTCCACCCTATCACCTTCACTGTGCTAGTGAAATCATGACAGGTGAATACAAGGCTGAGAAGACTGTGTATATTAAAAGATCTTAACTATACTAAAATCAGAAGAAAATAAGAGTTAAGAAAAATCTCGTAATACTGGTTGTTCCAAGATGGCGGGATCCTGCTTTACAGACTTTTGTACTTTCCATATATTTTAAAGAATGTAATATGTGCATAAACTGAATATATATATATACATGAAGAAAAAGAGAAAAACTACTGAAGAAAAGGGCTCAATACTCCTTGGTCATAATGGCATAAGTATGTTCTCCTTGCTTTCCAAATAGAACTCTTTTAAAGTGATGTGTTGTGTATAAGAATTTTCTAATTCTCCATTACGCACACAATAGTTTTATATAAAAAGCTTGTTATGTCGTTAATGATTATCCTCTATGTAGTGTGTAACATCGGTACAGAATGTAACAGTTCCCTTTCACATGCCTTTATCTCATGACACTGACTACAAACTTTACAGATAAACACAGAATAGTAAGAATAGCTAAAGAGAGCATTTGCCATGAGGAATCCCATCATTCAAGAGCCTTTCCGAAAATCATGTTAAATTGGGAGATTTAAATACAATCTACCCCAGTTCATCTCATATTTCATATAGACAACATTAAAACAAATTCATGGTTAGACTGCATCAGTTTTCAAGGGGCTCCAGTTCTTTTAGGTATTGCATTAACACCAGTAACCATCTGTGCTCCTAAAGCTACTGTAGAGAAAATAAGCATCTAGACCAAAGCAGGCTAAGAGAAGCCTACACAATCCATTTGGTGTGTGTCAGTTACTTCCCAGCCTAGAGAATCACTTAATCAGCTAACTTCATAGGCATTTTCCAAGACTGCTTCTCCATAGCTTAAAACTACAAATATGAATTTCAGAATTTCAACTTCAAAACCGAAGAATACATGAGAAATACTCTAGAGAAAGTCCTAATCTGATACACAAGGAAACTGTCAAGGCATGGTTTAAAACCATCAAAATGGATCACAGCAGGGGCCTTCATCAGTCTAGTGGTTAAGACTCGCCTTCCAACGCAGGGGGTGCAGGTTCTATCCCTGGCAGAGGAACTCAGATTGCAGTCAAAATGTTTAAAAAAAAAAAAAAATCACAGTTATAAACAGAAAAGTTCCACTGGGCACACACTTTTGAAGAGGGCTAAACCCTGCAAAGAATTTATCCTGCTGCTCTATTTCTAGTGATGAGCCTATTTTTAAAATGCTGGTCAGTCAGTTTCTTAGGTCCTTTTTAGACATTACAAAGCCTCAAAGAAGAAAATTCCATTCAGTTAAATCATGACAGAGTAAAGCAGGCACGTGCCCTTCATCTGGTCCATCAAGTAAGGTCATCCTGTCTCCTCTTCTCCATCCACGAGGAATGGAATTTAATCTTTGCCTTTTTGGTTATTGTTGTCTTCAGTAACGTGACAGGAGGCACTGAAGAGAGGAATGTGGAAACACCAAACTGTGAACCAAAACTTCACTGAAATAGAAATTGTTGTTAGGCCGGTTTCATTTTATTTTAGGTCCTGCCGCATTTTGCACATAAATTATGAAATGCAGTATACTTCATATACAAAATTAAACAAACTATCAACATCTACAATTTACAACAGCAACAACAACAACGATTTCACTGTCCATCAATATTAATGGTTGGAGCCACTGGAGAGGAGCCTTTGGAGCAGAGAAAGAGGAAGGAGCAATTTAATGAGCCTTGCATGTCAGAAGACGCTTTGTGTAACTCTGTCTTCCTTCCACAGAGCAAGGCTGTCACAAGTACTTGTCAAGAACAAGAGAAGATCTGGGTTGTACTGTGGAAGAATTTTATGTTCTAAAGACAAACTCAGGTCTCATTCCATCACTTACTTAGGAGTTGGAGATTTTCAAGTGAAATTCTAGAATATTCTTTCCCCTTCAGCATCTGTCTCCCCGCAGACTCTCCCCAGAAGGCTGCTGGTGGGAGCAGGTCTGGGGTGGTGGCCAGGGGACTCTGGGCCCCCCAGCTAGGACTGAAGAATTCACTAATTCTTAGCAAGGTATGACAGTGCTGATCCAAAGGAAGGAACTGGCTGGAGGGCTAAGTGTTAAATGCTGCATCAGGTGAAAATTCCCTCCGTTGATACCAGTTTCCTTTCCGAAGTTCTGGCTGCACCTCACCCATGCGCTGTTAGCATTCTGCCCTCAGCCAGGGCTGGCCATACCCTGCCTGAGTTGCCTCGTCCTGGCTGAATTCCACAGGATTTTAGTTGGCCTTGATAATATTTGTGCTTAGCTCTCAAGTCCAGAGATACTTATCCTATAAGTGACTGACATTTTTGTACTGAAATTCTGAAGTCCTCCAAACTGAGGAATATTTTAAATGAATCTTACTGAAGAATAGGTACCAAACATGAGTGGCGGCTGCCATGGGGGTGGGTGGGGTAAAACAATTTTGCTTTGTATATCATAAATATCTTTGCCTTTTTTTTTTTTTAAGGACAGATGACTACTTTTAAGATAAACATACATTTTTTTCTTTTATTACATAAGTGAAAGTCACTCAGTTGTCTCCGACTCTTTGTGGCCCCATGGACTGTGGCCCGACACTTTCCTCTGTCCATGGGATTCTTCAGGCAAGAGTACTGGAGCGGGTTGCCATGCCCTCCTCCAGGGGATCTTCCCGACTCAGGGATCGAATCCAGGTCACCTCTCATTACCTCTGCCATCATCACCCAGATCAGTCATCATCACCTCTCCTACTGCGATCTGGCCCCCAGCTTCTGTACTCACTTAGCCCCACCCAGAACCTAGTTATCACTTACACAACAGCCGTTGATACTATTAAAACAAGTCAAATCTCGTCCCTCCTCTGCTCAAAGCTCTGCAATGGCTCCCATTTTACCACAGTTAAAAGTCAACATCTTCTCAATGGTCCACAGTGCAATCTTTCACCCTTTGACAGTCCCCAGCCACATCTCTTAGCACTCTCCTTCCTGCCACACTGAAATTGAAAAGTGAAAGTGTTAGTTGCCCAGTCATGTCTGACTCTTTGCGACTGACTCGTAGCCTGCCAGGCTCCTCTGTCCATGGGATTCTCCAGGCAAGAGTACTGGAGTAGGTAGCCATTCCCTTCTCCAGGGGGTCTTCCCCATCCAGGGGTCAAACCCGGGTCTCCTGCATTGCAGGCAGATTCTTTACCATTTTTTACTCTCTGAGCCACCACTGACCTCTGCCCTAGGGCCTTTGCACCAACTGTTCCCTCTGCCAAGAAGACTCACTTCCAGATGGCCCCATGGCTAACCTCCTTATCTTTCCAGTCTTGATTCAAATACTGCCTTCTCAGTGAGGACCATCCTCACCATTCATTTATAAAAAAGTGGAAATAGCAACTCCCTCCCTGCCCCCACATCTGCATTCCCAGTCCTTTTATTCTGCTCTGGTTTTTTTTCCCCACAGTGCTTATCACTTTGCAACACTGTCTTTACTTACCTATTACGATCATTGTTTATTTCTCCCCCAAAATAGTATCCCCTCCCTAGAATAGTGCCTGATACAATCAAGAACTCAACTAATATTTGTTGAACACCAGTGGAATTAAAACAAGCAGAATGAAGGCGGCCTAAGGCCGTTGTTCAAGATCCCAGCGCATAAGATTCCTGCCACTCCCAGCAATGAATGGAACATGACAAGCAAATCAAGAGTCTTAAAAGTGGAAGAGTGATGGCTCATACCACAGTTCTTGGGAACAGAGAATAACAATCAGGCAAGGCCTGAAATACAGGGTTAGAGTATCTGGGATGAAATCTGAACTCTTGCTTTTAGCAAATTCATCCTATCAGAATCCAGCAGTAATCTGTCCACAGCTACCCCAAGAAAGGCCTGGAGTAGTCTCTGATTAAATGAATCAATTTCACTTCTGTTGGTGCCTCCCAACCTGATCCTTGCTCTAATCCTTCGTCCCTTATTATGCTATCTCAAAATGAGGTTCAGCCACTTCAAAGACTGCTCTTGAAAGGAATATGAGGTGACAGTGAGAGCATAGTCTTCTAATTATTTCTGTTTATTCTACCCCTTTATTTTAAAAGCATGGGGTGGGAGGTGAAAAAATTACTTCTCTACATTAAACAAGGGTCCATTCCTTTACAAAGAGTTGCTGATAAAATTGCCTGTTGTGGAAAGACAGAAATGATGACAAGATTGGGAGGACAGAAACCAGAGAATATCCTGAATTTCTAGAGGGGATGAGAAATAAGATAGCTTCCAAATGTCTGCAGGATGTGCATTCTGACCTGTGGCATGCTGGAGAGAGGAGCGGCTTCACTGATGAGACTAGATGAGTTCTGAAGATTAAAAGAGGCTTCACTGATGAGACTAGATGAGTTCTGAAGATTAAACCACAGGGACTTCCCTGGCAATGCAGTGGTTAAGACTGTGCTGCTAATGCAGGGGGCACAGGTTTGATCCCTGGTCAGGGAACTAAGATCCCACATGCCATGCAGCACAGTCCAAAGATAAAACATAAAGTAAAATAACTTTTTAAAGAAAAGATTAAACCACGAATACCTATTGAGAGGTTACTGTGTAAAAAAAAAAAAAAAAAAAATCTACAACCAAGGAAAGTAACAGGTGGTTACTGAAAAATGGGTGGAAAGACTTTTAAAAATATCCTGAATTCTTAGGCAGAATTCTAGGAGCTTGAATTAACTCACTGAATCTTCATGAAGACCCCCATGGATTAGATGCTATAATCATACCCATTTTACAGATGAGGAAAGTAAGGCCAGTGTGCTTTCGCCTTCCAGTCATTCTCCCTGCTCCCCACCAACCCCATCCACCCCCTGACCCTTCCATCTTTCTAGTATAGCTCTGACTTACACTATCCATTCACCTGGCTCGCCCAGGACTATCCTGGTGTATGCCTGTGGTCCTGGCCTAAAAAAACTACTAACCTTTTCTTTTTTTCAATTGTAAGGAAAACATACAACATGCTGTGGGATGGGAGAGGGGAGGGAGGCTCAAGACAGAGGGGATCTATATACACAATTACAGATTCCAGTTGCCACATACTGCAGAAACCAACACAACATTGTAAAGCAATTATCTTCCAATTAAAAAAAATTTTTTTAATTTACCATCTTAACTATTTTTAAGTGTACCCTTACTTTTAAAAGTGTTGCAATTTAGAGACTTCCCTGGCAGTTCAGTGGCTAGGATTATGAGCTTTAATGAGGGTGCAGGTTCAATCCCTGGTTGGGGAACTAAGATCCCCCAAGCGGTGCTGTTGGCCGGAAGTGTTGCAATTTGGATCACTTTTCTCTACTTTAACTTCTCTGCTGTAACTGGTTACCTCAGTGCCTCTGTGAGCTTTGGAAGAATGGTATGTCCTGTGTTTTTATGCTCACAGCCCAGCACAGTACTAAGCATATTGTTCACAATGTTTAGTAAATGAACAAATGAATGAACGTTACCCTAAAATTCCTACTGGTTAATTTTCATGATACTGACTTCCCCCAGGTTTAGAATTTAAAACTTGGAAGCTTTCCAGGTGGCACTAGTGGTAAAGAACCTACCCGCCAGGAGACGTAAGAACTGTGGGTTCAATCCCCTGGGTTGGGAAGATCCCCTGGAGGAGGGAGAGGGGCATGACAACCCACTCCAGTATTCTTGCCTGGAGAATCCCATGGACAGAGGAGCCTGAAGGGCTACAGTCAGATACGACTGAAGTGACTTAGCATATACGTAGGGCAGCTTAGCTGCTGCACAGCTGTCTCTGGAACCAACCAGTGGTCTATAGCTTTGGTCCCCAACCATTTTGGCACTAGGGACTGGTTTCAGTTCAGTTCAGTTCAGGGACTGGTTTAGTAGAAGACAATTTTCCCACAGCGGGGTGGTGTGGTGGTTTCAGGATGAAACCAGCGTGTTACACTCCTTGTGAACTTTATTTCTATTCTTATTACATCAGCTCCACCTCAGGTCATCAGGCATTAGATCCTGGAGGCCAGGAACCCCTGAGCTACAGGATACTGTAAATGTGTGCTTGTTGGCCAGGACAGAACAATCATTTACCCACCAGAGGGCTACCATGGGAGCAGTGGCTGCAAGACAGTGGGTGTGGGCTTATACAGATTTAGATAGATTCACAAGACTGAAATAAGGAGCAATAATTAAAATGCGGGGCTGGATGAAGCACAAGCTGGAATCAAGATTGCTATGAGAAATATCAATAACCTCAGATATGCAGATGACACCACCCTTATGGCAGAAAGTGAAGAGAAACTAAAGAGCCTCTTGATGAAAGTGAAAGAGGAGAGTGAAAAAGCTGGCTTAAAGTTCAACATTCAGAAAACTAAGATCATGGCATCTGGTCCCATCACTTCATGGCAAATAGATGGGGAAACAGTGGAAACAGTGTCAGACTTTATTTTGGGGGGCTCCAAAATCACTGCAGATGGTGACTGCAGCCATGAAACTAAAAGATGCCTGCTCCTTGGAAGAAAAGCTATGACCAACCTCGACAGCATATTAAAAAGCAGAGACATTCCTTTGCCGACTGTCGGCTACAAACTGGCACTTACCAAGAGCACTGCCAACGACTGAACTACAAAGGCATTTGCCATCTGCCTCTGCGGAGACTGAATCCCATGCTTTTAAAGCCACTGACCTTCAACAACCCCTGAGGGAGTTCAGGGTGGAGTGAGGCACTCTGTGCTACAGGGAATCTGGTAAGACAGGTCTTTAGATAGTTGGATGCTTTTAGGAACAGATTTTGTGACCTCAATCCTCTTATTTCCTCATATCTCAGTTCAGTTCAGTAACTCAATTGTGTCCAACTCTTTGCGACCCCATGGACTGCAGCACATCAGGCCTCCCTGTCCATCACCCACTCCTGGAGTTTACTCAAAATCATGTCCATTGAGTCGGTGATGCCATAAAATCATCTCATCCTCTGTTGTCCCCTTCTCCTCCTGCCCTCAATCTTTCCCAGCATCAGGGTCTTTCTCTTCAAATGAGTCAGATCTTCACATCAGGTGGCCAAAGTATTGGAGTTTCAGCTTCAGCATCAGTCCTTTCAATGAACAGTCCTGGGTGTTCATCCTAAAGATGGACTGGTTGGATCTCCTTGCAGTCCAAGGGACTCTCAAGAGTCTTCTCCAACACCACAGTTCAAAAGCATCAATTCTTCAGCACTTACCTTTCTTTATAGTCCAACTCCATACATGACTACTGGAAAAACCATAGCCTTGACTAGACGACCTCTGTTGGCACAGTAATGTCTCTGTTTTTTAATATGCTGTCTAGGCTGGTCATAACTTTCCTGCCAAGGAGTAAGCATCTTTTAATTTCATGGCTCATATCTAGAGAAGCGCTAAATCCCTTTATGGTGACATCAGATCCTCATGACTAACAAAAAACCTTTCGTAAAATGAGTGCTTCATGGTATTAAACTCCCCCTTCACCAAAACCTTAATTATTGACTTTCCCCCGCTGCTGCTTTGGAGCAGTCTCTCAGAGCTATCTGAGATGCTGCCTCACTGGCTGAGTCTTCATTTTGCCCCAAATAAAACTTAACTCGCAACTCTCAAGTTGTACGTCTTTTTAGTAAACACACCAAAGCTATCGTTTTTCCAGTAGTCACATATAGATGTATGTATTGGACCATAAAGAAAGATGATGTTTTTGAAATGTGGTGTTGGAGAAGACTCTTGGGAGTCCTTGGACTGCAAGGAGATCAAACCAGTCAATCCTAAAGGAAATCAGTCCTGACTATGCATTGGAAGGACTTCTACTGAAGCTGAAGCTCCAATATTTTGGTCACGTGATGTGAAGAACTGACTCATTGGAAGAGACTGTGATGCTGGGAAAGATTAACGGCAGGAGGAGAAGGGGACGACAGAAGATGAGATGGTTGGATGGCATCACCGACTCAATGGACATGAGTTTGAGCAACCTCCGGGAGTTGGTGATGGACAGGGAAGCCTGGCGTGCTGCAGTCCATGGGGCCACAAAGAGTCGGACACGACTGAGTGACTGCGCGACTGAACTGAATTAAAACAAAGAAACTACCTAAAGAAGGGACTGGGAACTCAGAGAGGAATGTTAAGTGCTCCACTTAAACATCCTTTTACAATTCAAATACCATCTTCAAGGAGGCAAATACTACAAAAGCCCTACACAGCCAGCATGTGGCCTCCTGGAGTGGGGAGAAAGCACAGCATAAATGTGTTTGGGGTTAATCCTACAGCTAGGGAAACAGGAAATAATAATGACGTACAATTTCAGTGCAATTTTATAAACCTAAAATGCACTGTTTTATATGAAGCTAAATAACCCATCATTCTCGTTCTCTCTCGCCACCCGCCCCGCCGCTGCTGCCACACTCTTAGCTTTCCACATCTAATTAAATTGAGCAAAAAGATAAAATTAAGAAAAAAGGATCAAGGGAAGTCTGTTTTTTTGTTGTTGATTTAAAAACAGAAAATTCTACTGTATTAGTAACTGGGGCAGTTTCATCATCATCATATTAATGTTGAAGCTCTTTTTTTTTTTCTTTTAACCCCTCCACCCAAGATTTTGAGTCACTAGTACCACGTAGTCACTCTAGAACTGATCTAATCTCTGTATTTTTTTCTAATAGCAATTGCCCTGCGTGCCTGAGGGAACACAAAAGGATGGGCCTGGCCGCCATCACACCATGTACTTTAAAACTTTCACGCAGAGAGTTGAGGTAGCACCCACTTTATTATTTGCAACTCTGTTGAAGATATAAAGTCCACAGACCCTTCAATTCAAAGTAGTCTTAAATAAAACTGAGTCGCTCAATTGCATCCGACTCCGTGCGGATGACCATGGACTGTAGCCCGCCAGGCTCCTCTGTCCATGGGATTTCCCAGGCAAGAATATTGGACTGGGTTGCCATTTCCTCCTCTGGAGAATCTCCCCAACCCAGGGATACAGCCCAGGCCTCCTACTTTGTAGGCAGATTCCTAACCATCTGAGCCACCAGGGAAGTCTCAATAATAATAAGATCCCTTTAATTCTTATACACTTAATGAAGAGAGTATTTTCATGCTATTAATTACTTGTACTGAACATGACCACCTCCCCTCCGCAACCTATCAAAGGCAACTGTCTGGCTCAGTGAGGCTTCTGTTAGGGCAGAACTGGAGTGGGCGGGGAGCGGGGCAAGGTAAGGGGCATAGGATTTCGCAGTAGGAATCCCAGGCTTTATTCTGAGAAAAGGTCCTTTTGTAAATCCCTTTAACTTCAGTAAACATACTAAAGCCAATGGGACTTGCTCATCGAGTTTTACATGGAAAGCAAGTTCTGGGGGAGTTCCCTGGCGGTGCAGTAGCTCAGCTGGTAAGGAATCCGCCTCCAATACAGGAGACCTGGGTTTGATCCCTGGGTTGGGAAGATCCCCTGGAGAAGGGAAAAGCTACCCACTCCAGTATTCTGGCCTGGAGAATTCCATTGACTATCCCGCAGGGTTGCAAAGAGTCAGACATGACCACACGACTTTCACTTTTAGAGCTGCTCGCTTTCACTGCCCAGGTTCGATACCTGGTTGGGGAACTAAGCTCCCACAAGCCACATGACACAGTCAGGGGGCGGGGGGAGCGGGGAAGGAAGTTAGGATCTGACAGGATGAGGATAGGAGGGAGGCCTGGTACAGAGGGAAGTGGGAAAGAGGGGGAGCGGGAATCATGGAAGGAGGTGGGTAAGTGTGTCCCAACCTCCCCGCCTTGGCAGGTGAGAGGGCGGGGGTTTCTCTCTGCCTCCGTTTAGGATTCTGGGGAAAGACTGCCTCGCAGGCCACCCCACCAAACCAGGGTCAGTCAGCAAAGTCAACTTTGCTACAGCAAAGGCAAACAGAACAACGGCCAGCATTTAACTTTCACCTGACTTTTGTTTCCAGAAGACCCAGAAAATCCTGCCTGGGCGGATGCGGGATGGAAGTAAGATGCGGGTGGGGGTGGACAGAAGGCCACCAGAGCGCCTGGGAAGGTGGTGTCAGCCTGCTAGGCTGTGAGCTGGACGAAGGACATGGCAGAGACCCAGCGGGGAAACATGCCTGCAAGAGCCAAAGTGCAGCAGAGCCCGCCAAGAGCCCCACCAGGCGTGACGGAGCATGACAAGCAAAACAGGAGTTCCACCAGCAAGAGTTTTCAGCGGCCGACTCCAGGGAGGGACGCCACCCTCGGCCACCTCCAGCCCAGGTGATGGGCCAGGGCAGCTGCTCCAGGGCACAGCCAGAAAGGGTCCAGAGGTCACCAGGTGGGTCTCCACATCCCCTCCACCCCCCACCTCCACCTCACCAGATGCCATCTTGGAGAGAAATGCAGAGGGAGGGGAAATACAAGAATCAAAACACTTCACATGTCTCAAAGTGAGCCTTTACCTAAACGCTACTAAAATTGTTACATCACACTAACTGTAGTGGATTGAACCGTGGTTAAGCTCCTCCCCCATTTCTGGACCAGGAGGGGGCTTGTAAGGGCGATTATTATAGACTATTAGAAACAAGGAACCATTCTCTCTGCCTGTGTGTATTGAAAGTCACCACTGTTTTTTCTCATCCTTATTTTGATCACCCACAATAGGATGTTGTTGTTGTTGTTCAGTCGCTCAGTCCTGTCCAACTCTTTGTGGCCCCATGGACTGCGGCACGCCAGGCTTCCCTGTCCTTTGCTATCTCCTGGAGCGTGCTCAAACTCATGTCCATTGAGTAGGTGATGCCATCCAACCATCTCATCCTCTCCCGTCCCCTTCTCCTCCTGCCTTCAATCTTTCCCAGCATCAGGGTCTTTTCTAATGAGTCAGGTCTTTGCATTAGGTGGCCAAAGTATTGGAGCTTCAGCTTCAGCAGCAGTCCTTTCAATGAACACTCAGGACTGATTTCCTTTACGACTGACTGGTTTGATCTCCTTGCAGTCCAAGGGACTCTCAAGAGTCTTCAACCCCACAGTTCAAAAGCATCAGCTTCCTTTATGGTCCAACTCTCACATTCTATGGAAAAACCATAGAATGAATGGTTTTGAAATTTTTGTTTAATGAATTTTTAAATGAAATTTTAAAATGGTTTGTTTAATGAAAACAGTCCCCAATCCTATTTGAGGGAACTGAGCTCCTTATTTAATTTTGGAAGGGCCAGAAGGAGAATCTCTACTAAAGCAAACTCTCTGCTGGAGTTCTTTCTTTGCCTGCTTTTGGAAAAAGTGGGTCTTCTGAGGAAGGAAGGAACTGACAGGGTTGAGAGAGAGAATGAATGTCAGCAAGACAAAGCGTAGTAACGTTTGCTTTTGCGCGCTTGGAGCTCTGCTGCTCACCATCCCAGGTCATGTTTTGAGAGGCCAAAGGCATCACTTATTTTGTTTGCTTCTCTAGTCTGATGGAAGGTGCAGACATTCCAGCAGTCTAGATGACAGGAACGGGGCACAGCTCCTTCCTTTCCACCATGCCCTCTCCTAGGATCACAGTGGCCACGGGCTGGGAGGAACCTTCCTTGTTCTGCGCTGGCAAACCTCCCACCTTCTAGCACTGGGATGTTCTGTGTTCAGGGAAATTCCAGCAACATTCTGTGAGAATATGGGTTAATTAGTCACAGGCGGATGCAACATACTCACAGTGTGGGTTGGGCGTATGTCATGAATGACGGGGACAGACAGGCAGGTTCCTTTCATACAAGGCAGTCAGGTGGTGTTATGCTCCATTTCCACATCCATCGACCATGTCAAGATCCATTAATGATTTGTAAATCATGAAGCTCTTCAAATTATGAAGCTCTTCAAATTAGGGGCCAGGTGATTCCACTGACTATGTCCACTGATTTCTTCATTCACCCATCCACTTACATAGGCACTGAAGTAACCTTTTTTTTTGTTTTAAAGTAATATTTATTTGGCTGCGCTGGGTCTGAGAGGTGGCACATGGGGTCTAGTTCCCTGACCAGGGATTGAACCCGGGGCCCCCTGTATTGGGAACGTTAAGTCCTAGCCCCTGAACCATCAGGGAAACCCCTCATTGAACTGACCTGACTGACGCACACTGTGGGACTACACGGTGATGCAACAAGATACAGCCCTTGCCCTCGGGAAGCCCGGAGGCCAGCAGCAGAGCACCGTGCTGCTGAGCCTTAGTTTATTATCAGTGCCACTGGTACCAGCTAGTCTTAGCAACAGGCCATCTGTTGGCCTAGAGCGCACTGCTAATGAGCCCGGCGTAATAAGGCACTGCAGCACACAGTGCCCGTGCTCAAGAAGAATCTTAATTATCTTTCATATCCTCTCTTCACTGATACTCTCAAGGAAGCGCTGCCAAAACGTAGCACTAAGCCCAAGTGCCCTGAGGACAAGACGAAATTCTGTTGAGTTCATGAAGTGCTTGTCACTTGAATTTAAGAGGCACCCCAAACTCTTACATCAGCTGAGGTATGACTGCTCTCTTCACGGGGGTTGGAGTGCTACGGTCAGTACAAAGACTGCTGAATAATGGCAGGAGACACTATCATTCAACAGAAACACACGGGCAGCTTCAGCCTTTACCATCCAATTTCCTTATCACAAAGAGCAAAGCACGTTTTCTATTTAATAACTAGAGAACTGAGAAAAATAAAACCAAGCAATCAGGCAAGTTAGCATGGAAAATGGAAGGCCTAGAAAGCTGGCCTACATCTCAAACTTATCAGGCTCTGAACACATTTCTTGAGATTTCTTAAGATTCAATCCACCATTCGATGAAAACAGCAGGAGGGATTTTCTGCCTCCTCTCAGATTCTAGGAGAAACGTTTGTCTTATCTTGCTCCATCCTGAGAAATTTAAGGATCTGAAAAGTCTGCTTATTTATGAGAAAACAGGATGGACTATGGGGAAAGGAAGGAAGAGTAGAAAGAAGAGGAACTCCATTTAGCTTCCTGGGTAAATGATGGACATCACAATAGTAAAGAACTCTAAGGGGGACTTCCCTGGTCGTCGAGTGGTTAAGACTACATGCTTCCACTGCAGGGGGCATGGGATCGATCCCTGGTTGGGGAACTAAGATCCCGCATGCCGTGGGACATGGCCAAAAAACAAATATTGATGCCAAAAAAAATCCATGGTAAACAGAAAATTTTAAAAAATGAAAACATAAAAAGAACTCTGCCCTTGGACTTCAAGAGTATAGGGGGTTGTGGAAAAAGATGTCCTTTCTGTTAATGTAATGTACCTTCCCACTCAGCCAATAGCATAGCTAAAGAGTTCCTGTTATAAAATGCATCCTTGATACTATAAATAGGAATTTATTGTTATATAAATTAAAACCTAAGTTAGAGTTTTTTAAAAATACACCAAAAGCCTCACAGAAATTTCCTTTATAACAAACACTTTCTTCATAGAGTTAGAATGAGCAAACAGAGGAGGATTTTCAAAATATTTATGAAAAATCAGCACAAAATCTTAAAGGTGCCTATCCACACATTGTTGGTGGGAACATAAACTGGTACACCACCACGTAAAACAGTACGGAGGTTCCTCAAAAAACTAGAAATAACTGCCATCTAATCCAGCAATCCCACTCCTGGGTGTACTACTGCTGCTGCTAAGTCGCTTCAGTCGTGTCCGACTCTGTGCGACCCCAGAGACGGCAGCCCACCAGGCTCCCCCGTCCCTGGGATTCTCCAGGCAAGAACACTGGAGTGGGCTGCCATTTCCTTCTCCAATGCAAGAAAGTGAAAAGTGAAAGGGAAGTTGCTCAGTCGTGTCCGACTCTTAGCAACCCCATGGACTGCAGCCTACCAGGCTCCTCCATCCATGGGATTTTCCAGGCAAGGGTACTGGAGTGGGGTGCCATTGCCTTCTCCAGAATAAAATGGAAACCATTAATTAAAAAAGATGCATGTATCCTCAATGTTCATAGCAGTATTATTTACAATTACCAACATATGGAAGCAACCTAAGTGTCTATCAACAGATGAATGGATAATGATGGTATACATACACCATGGAATACTACTCAGTCCTTAAAAAGAATGAACTGTTGCCATTTGCACCAACGGGGGTATACCTGGAGGTGAATGCTTAGTGAATTAAGTACACATAGAAAGACAAATACTGCATGTTATTACTCATATGTGAAATGTGAAAAATAAAATAAAAAATAGAAACAGACTCATAGAGAACAAACTAGTGGTTACGGAGAGGTGCCTGAGGGCAAAAGAGTCAGGAACGAAGAGGTACCAACTACTCTGTATAAAAGAAATAATCTACAAGGATATATTGTACAGCAGAGTGAATACTACCAATATTTTATAACATTAAATGGTATATAATTGATAAAAATTTTGAATCATGTTGTACACCTGATTTATATAATATTGAATATTATTCAATACAACACTGAAAATCAACTACATACAATATATTATATACAAAATTAACTAATAAGATATTGAAAATCAACTATACCTCAATTTTTTTTAAAAATTACCTATTCCCAAACAAATCTTTTTATCTTAAGCAAATTTAGTGGAATGTGAAGTCAACAAATGCCTGTTGATTCAATATATATGCAAGTCATTTCTTACACATTTCTTAAGATATCCATCTAGATTAACATAAATTACTTTATCCATTAAAACAAAAACATAAGTACGTGCCAGACACTGTTATAGAAGCTCATCTTATAGTTCCCCTATGAAGCGCTATAAGAGTCATCCGGGTGTTCCCAAAGCCCCCAATGCTCCTCCTCCCAAGCACGTGGTAGGATGCTCTTCCCAGCCTCTTTAAATTTAGGCATGACCATGAGACTTGCTTTGACTGATGAGATGTTAAGTGGAAGTGAGGTGGATCACTTCTGGGAAGAGGTTTATAAAAGCCCGTGCAGGATCTGCCAAGTCCCCGCCTCGACGCAGTGAGTGGCACTGCCCACATTAGTGGGTGGAGGCTTTGTTGGCCGACCCAACTCTGTTTGCGGAGCCCACAGTGAAACGTGAAAGTGAAAGTCACTCAGTCCTGTCCGACTCTTTGCGACCCCGTGGACTATATACAGTCCATGGGATTCTCCAGGCCAGAATACTGGAGTGGGTAGCCTTTCCCTTCTCCAGGGGATCTTCCCAACCCAGGGATCAACAGCTCTCAATAGCCATGAACCATGAGTGAGAAATAAATCTTTGTGGCATAGGCCTCTGAGATTTGGAGGTTGGTTGTCACTGCAATATAATCTAGCCTATTCTGTCCTATACAAGGTAATTGAAAGATACATACTATGTCTTCTCCGATATTGTATCATTCAGGTTGTTCACTAATCCAGGCCGTTTTCTCCCTACCACATCGTTTGCCCCCTTCTGCTCCCCCATAACTTCCAGAAGACAAGCCATAAAAATCACTATTAGCATTTTAGCATTTTTATAGAATTTAAAATGCTTACATCCCTTTTTTTTTTAATCCTGCTTTAAAAAGTCACTCCTGGTTTTCAAAAAACGTAATTCATCCTTGCAAAAAAATTCAAGTAATATCTACACATAGAAAGTCTACATATAAAAAGTGAAAAATCGTCAGACCTCTTACTCCAATTCTTTTGTATACATATATAGATTTATTTTAAAGGGAGAGGTATCACAAAAATAGTATACATGTTAAATACTTTATTACTTTTATAGTAATAATGGTTACTATTACTACTCAATAGTCCACAGACAACTTTTCATTGTATGGCCATCACATAATTTATTTAAACATGTCCCTACTGATGAACATCTTGGCTTGTTCCACATTTATATTTAATTGCAATGCCACAATTAACATCTTTGTAAAATCATGTCATTATCTCAAGAAGGGGTCCTGCTAAGTCAGCGGGTACGTACATTTCACATTTTGACAGATAACACCAAACTGCTCTCTGAAACAATGGTATCAATCTAACAGTACTGCCAATAGTACATAAAAGTGCTTTTTCTCCCCAGAATCTGGGTGCAACTGGTTATTATCAGTTTTTTTAAGTATTTGCCAAGCTGGGGATCAAAGATATAGTGATTCAGTATTTCTTTTCATTTGCATTGCTTTTTTTCCCAACTTTTTCAGACTATTTGCTTCAGAGAAATGGCTGCTTTTCCATATTTTTTCATTTTCTAATAAGGTGAATTTTTATTATTTACTTGTAGAAGCTTTTATCTATTATGAATATTAAGACTTTTTCATCTATACTGCAAATATTTTCTCTAAGCCTCCATTTATGGGTGCTTCAACACATTGATTTAAGTTAATATAATTAAACTTGTAAAAATTCCCCATTATAGTATCTGGGTTTCAAGATATAGTCCTTTACATTAATTCCAAGCTTAATAGATTAAACACAAGAACATTGCCACAAAGAATAAATTAATAAATGAATCCTCTATAAATCCACCTTGAACTTACTTTATCCTTTTAAATAAATGTGCATATGACCTTTCTGAGTGCTGATGCTTAAATAACATAAACCCACCCAGAAGCAACTAGCACAGCATCTAGTATGCAGTAGGCTTTCAATTAATGTTCATTTATTTTATTTTTCCTGAGTCTCATTAGTTTAGAGGCAAAATAATCCTCTTAAAATAATTTGAATTATTTTGAGAGGATTCCAATTGTGTTCAGAATTCCAATTGTGTTCAGCGTGCCAACCTGCCCCACCAAAAAACTGCATTTCCCAGCCTCGTGTACAGCTGGGGGCGGCAGTATGACACAGTTCTGGTTAATGAGATGCAAGCAGAAGTCACTGAACTGAGTTTCCAGGAAGCTCTTTGAAAGAGAACCGGCACAGCTGGTACATGCCTTTTTGCCATCTGCCCTCCTCCTCCTTCTTGCCTGGAAGGCAGATGCAATGCTGGCTGGAGAGCAGCCATCTTGAGACTTCGAAGTGACAAGATGACTAAAGATGGCCGAATGGAAAGGCAGAGGTCTGGGTCTTTGATGGCTTTGACCAATCCTGAAATGCCCACTTCTGGACTTCTCACATTAATAACAAGAGGAAAATAACCCCTTTATTTGTTTGAGACTATTAATGAGTCACGTTTTCTGTTATTTGCAGCAGGTTTTCTGTTAATACCCAAACTACATGTCATGGTGAAGCCAAATATCTTCATATAGATCTTAAAATACTCTCCATTTTCATGGCTCCAAATGGTCTCCTGAAGAACAGCTATGCTGGTTTGAAGGGAAGTTCTCCACTCACACGTTTATTTAATTTTAAAAGGAGAAATCAAATCATTAAGCACTTCAAACAGAAGTCCAAGAGGACCCTTAAGGAGAAGTTGATAATCACCAACATATGGTGTCACCCTGTGCTAATCCTGGTGTTCAGTTACCCTTATCAGGACATCACACAGCTCATTCTAGTTGTGAAATAAAGTTTTAAGGACAAACAGCTTTCCAATGGGGGCAGAGGGGGGAATCATACATTGAAGATATTCTTAATAATTATACAAAACTGAATTTTAATTTTTGTCATTAGTAATTCTCAAGAATTTGGGTTCACTTGTAGTTTTAAGTGAAATCAAGAATTAAGAAAATATTCTGGAAGGTGCCCAGTGAAAATCCCACCACTCTCCAAGATCAGATTCTTCAACGTACTATATTTTACTAGATTAGGAAGGCAAAGAACAAGCTGAGGGAACTCAGCCACTCTGCTAAAGAACTGGTCCTATTTTTAGTCCGCTCACTTCAGCTAGCCAGCCCTCCAGCCCCAAGGAAGGAGCCAAAGGGCCAAGAGAAGAGCAGGTTCCGCCCCACACAGAGGTCCTCAGCAACATGGCTGTCGCTTCCGCCTGAGAAGGAAGAGGAGGAGGCAGACACACACCGCAGTCTCCAGGAGGCAGGGGACTCAGTCACCGCTTCCACCGGGAAAACCTTTCTTTTCTTTTTGTAAGATAATTTTATTTTTCACTGTCTTTTTTTAAATAATTTTATTTTACAGTATCTCCTTATCAGTTATCTGTTTAAAATACAGCACTGTGTACATGTCCATCCCAAACTCCCAGTCTATCCTTCCCACAACTATTCACCACTAATAACTGTAAGTTCATTCAAGAATCATTTTCTTTTCAAAAATACCCAATCTTCCCCCATCAAAGTGTCTTTCACATGACATTAAATATGCTTTAACTGAATTCTTCAACTATGAATAAGCTCCTTTCCTCAGATTAGCCACTGCCCAGTTTGGCTCTGCAATAAGAAGGAATATACCTCAGGCCACTGATCACTCTCTCTACCCTCTCTACCCGTAAGGGGAAGAGAAGATGAGGGAAGAGCGGGATTGGACACAAAAGAAAGTCCAAGGACAGTCTGTAAATGGTAGCGCAAAGAACATCATGAATATGGTCAGCCATACCTTTCCATGTTAACAAATGTCAATACTGCTTCCAAAGCCAGCCAGCCAGCCCCTACTCCCATTCAGTCCAATAGGCTGGTCAGTGATTATTTTAATTCCTTTACAGATGAACCGTATCACTTCTCAGAATTTAACACAATTTTTTAAATACCTATCTACAAACTCAGGCAGAGTATAAAAAAACATTTTGAAATGTATATATGCAAAACAGTAAAAAAAAAATTTTTTTTTACTTCAATTGTAAAAGTTGTTAATTTACAAATAAAGTTTCAATTATGTCAGCCAAGGTAAGAAGGCAGATTACAATATCCATGAGAATTTCAAAGCAGTATTTGTCACAAGTAATCAACCACAAAATAACTAGGAACTATCTAAAATGCATTTCAAACAAAAATACCTAAATTTGGTAATCCAGTTCCCTCCCAACCGGGAGGCAGGGCTGTTGACAGAGAAGCTGCACATGGAACAGGAAGAGCCCTGGATGAGGAACCAGAGCACGCGTTTCAATTCTCCCGGCTTCAACAGAGAAGTCAGCCGTCTAACGATGATCATTCTATTTAAAGATCTGTGAGTCTCAGTTTCCTTGCCTGTAAAAGGGCAATAAGGATACCAATATCAGGATGTTCTCAATAAGGGAAATTTATTCTCAGGTAATAAGTCAAGCAGCAGGGCTGCTCCAGGGTTGGTTCATTTGGTAGCTGGTTCTCTCCGTCTTTCTCTTCCATCATATTCAGCATCCAGCGTATTTTCAGGCTACCTCTGCTTGTAGTCTCGAAACTGCTAGAGCAGCTCCAAGTGGTCACATCCAGTCCAGACAAGTAGCAGAAAACCAGAGCTCATTTCTTCCCTGTGTGTGTGTGGAGCGAGGGGGGTGGGGGGAGGGGGGGAGGGATGTGGGGCTAAGGGGGAGGGGAAGGGAGGGAGGGAAGGAGGGTGGAGAAGGGAGGGGCCTTCTGCCAGCCGACCTTCCCTCTCACATCACTGGCCAGAAATGGGTCACATGCCTCTTTCTAAACCAATCCCTGGCAAAGGCAAGGAACTTCTCATAACAGGCTTAAACTGATCAAAATTTAGTTCGGAGTCACAGTGGGGTAGGGGTGAGCACCTGCGCAAAACTGGGGTTCCATCAGCAAGAAAAAATGAAGTAGACAACTAGGCAGATAATCAAATGTCAGGAATCCTGTACTTCACAAGTACTGCAGTAAGGATCAAGTGATAAAGCATGAAAAAACTGTACAGTATAACATGCTTTTTAAAGAATTATTCATTCAAGGAGAATGTTGTGTACTGAGGAAAAAGAGCTCCCCAAAATCTCAGATGAAATATATTCACTCAAAATACAGGGTATTCTTTTTTAAAAAAGTCACTACACAGCAAACAATGACCACAGGGCTTCCCAGGTGACTCAGTAGTAAAGAACCTGCCTGCAAATGCAGGAAACAAGAGTTGCATCCCTGGATCAGTAAAATCCCCTTGAGAAGGAAATGGCAACCCCCTCTAGTATTCTTGCCTGGGAAATCCCATGGACAGAAGAGCCTGGCGGGCTACAGTTCATAGAGGGGCAAAAGAGTCCAACACAACTTAGCAACTAAACAACAACAAATAATGACCACCATTCAAATAATAAAATGTGAGGTCTTGAACTACTATGAATATATATACATATTCCAAATACCTGCAGATTGTCAATACAAAGCATCAGCAGTAGGTTTTACAGCCTATACATATATATACTTCTATAGTTAGTATTTTCTGAGCTCTTGCTGTGTACCAGGTACTACTCTAAGCACTAGGGATAACACAGCAAACAAAGCAAAATTCCTACCTTGTCCATACTTAACTACATAACTATTTCTTAACACAAGCATTCTTCATCATGAACATATGAAATTATCACAACATGAGTAATTGTAAATCAATTATAATGGCTTTAGCTTTTGTTGACTTCTCTTACTTTCCATACCACTCAAAACTAAAATCATGAATGTAGGGGGGGGAAATTGACAGGCTCTCAGCATTAAACCAGATTCCTCTTTGCTGCTCTTCTCCACTCATGAGTTCTGGATGAAGACCAAAAAGCAGAACCACACTTCAGCCATCATGTGTGAAAATGATACTTGCAAAGGGTAGAGGTAAAATGGCATTGATATATGTAGAATAAAAACAATCAAATACACACACAATGCAGACAACTGAAGAATCCAAAGAACAAACCTACAAAAGATATTTTCCATGACTGTTGTTCATTAAAAGCAGATTTGACATTATATATTTCTCTGGGAATCTTACAAGGATAGTTGGCCTTCCATATCTGTGGGTTCCACCCCCATGGGTTTCAACCAACCTTGGACTGGAAAAAAATTCCCCGAAAGTTCCAAAAAGCAAAACTGGAATTCGCCAATCACCAACAACTATTCACAGAGCATTTACATTGTATTAGGTATTGTAAGTAATCGGGATGATATGAACAGGTGCATGTGCGTGGGTTACATGCAAATTCTATGCCATTTTTAAATATACATATTTATTTGGCCATGCCAGGTCTTACATGCAACATGTGGGGTCTTTAGTTGCAGCTTGTGGGATGTAGTTCCCTGACCAGGGATCAAACCCAGGCCCAGTGCATTGGAAGCATGCAGTCTTAGCCATTGGACAGTCCCTCTGTGCCATTTATACAAGGGATTGAGCAGCCGCAGATTTTTGTATCCTCAAGGGTCCTCGAATCAATCCTTCTCGAATGCTGAGGGATAACTGTTAAGTTGTACACTTACACCAATCCTTGCTGCTAGTGCTGCTGTGCTAAGTCACTTCAGTCATGTCCGACTCTTTACAACCCTATGGACTGTAGCCCGCCAGACTCCTCTGATCGTGGGATTCTCTAGGCAAGAATACAGGAGTGGGTTGCTATGCCCTCCTCCAGGGGATCTTCCCGACTAGTGCCACCTGGGAAGCCCCACCAACCCTTACCAATCCTAATGTTCTTTTTTGGCACCTCACTCCAGTACTCTTGCCTGGAAAATCCCACGGACGGAGGAGCCTGGTAGGCTGCAGTCCATGGGGTTGCGAAGAGTTGGACACAACTGAGCAATTTCACTTTCATTTTTCACGTTCAGGCATTGGAGAAGGAAATAGCAACCCACTCCAGTGTTCTTGCCTGGAGAATCCCAGGGACGGGGGAGCCTGGTGGGCTGCCATCTATGGGGTCACACAGAGTCGGACACGACTGAAGTGACTTAACAGCAACAGCAGCATAGTTAATTTACAATGTTGTGTTAGTTTCAAGTATAGAGCAAAGTGACTCAGTTATACATATATGTATATATTCTTTTCTAGATCACACTCCTAATTTTCTGAGAGCCAGATGGCCAAATTTGCTAGAGTTCTACTTAAGGTAAATGGCAGTAATAAAAGTCAGAATACTGTTTCCCTCTGGGGGCTGTAAATCAGGAAAGGGCATACAAAGTCCTTCTAGAGGCCAGGAATGTTCAATTTCTCTCTATATATATCTTTTTTTATTATTATTATTGAAGGATAACTGCTTTACAGAATTTTGTTGTTTTCTGTCAAACCTCAACATGAATCAGCCATAGGTATACATACATCCTCTCCCTTTTGAACCTCCCTCCCATCTCCTGCCCCATCCCACCATTCCAGGTTGATACAGAGCCCCTGTTTGAGTTTCCTGAGCCATACAGCAATTTCCCATTGGCTATCTATTTTACATATGGTAATGTAAGTTTCCATGTTACTCTTTCCATACATCTCACCCTCCCCTCCCCTCTCCCCATGTCCGTAAGTCTATTCTCTATGTCTGTTTCTCCATCGCTGCCCTGTAAATAAATTCTTCAGTACCATTTTTCTAGATTCTGTATATATGCATTAGAATACGATATTTATCTTTCTCTTTCTGACTCACTTCACTCTGTATAATAGGTTCTAGGTTCATCCACCTCATTAGAACTGACTCAAATGCATTCCTTTTCATGGTTGAGTAATACTCCATTGTGTATATGTACCACAACTTCTTTATCCATTCATCTGTCGATGGACATCTAGGTTGCTTCCATGTTCTAGCTATTGTAAGTAGTGCTGCAATGAACAGTGGGACACGTGTCTTTTTCAATTTTGATCAGAAATGTTCAATTTCTTGACAAGGGTGTTTCCTTTCCAATAGTACATTTTAACTATACATTTATGTATTAGATGCTTTTCACAACTTAAAAAAAAAGTTAAAATAACACATATGCAAAAAGTTTAATGGGATGATATACATTTCCCCTAGAGAAGGACAAGGCCACCCACTCCAGTATTCCTACCTGGGAAATCCCACAGACAGAAGAGCCTGGTGGGCTACAGTCCATGGGGCTGCAAAAGTCAGACACGACTTAGTGACTAAACCATCACCACCATCACACATTTCCCCACCCTTATTCTAGCACGCACTTGCATCAACACACACACAAAGTGACATTCATTCAGGTAGTAATTTAATTGCTTGCAATTAAATTTTTAGATAATAGCCAATGAGATTTATTGAAGATCCTTCATTGCAGCATTGTTTGTAACAGAAGAAAGAAAAACATTAGTCTTTTGTAATAGGGGAATGATAAACTACGGTACTGAATGAGGCAGATCACCTTATCCTGATACAAAAATATGTCCAAGACTATAATTAGATAAGCAAGCTGCAGAGTAAGAAATAAGCATGTCTGATATGATCTTATTTGTATCAAAAGGAAAGAATGAATATGGCTACTCCTGAAGTCTTGTAAATGCATAAGAAACTATTAACAGTAGGAATACCTGATGAAGAAAAATAGGGGATTTTACTTTCTACCCTTTCATTTTAATTTCTAGCTAATAACCAAGTATTTCTTTAAAAGTAAAAAATTAAATAGACATGTGCATTTGCTGCTGTAACAAATCACTACAACAAACTTAGTGGTTTAAATCAATTCAAATGGGAACTTCCCTGGTGGTCCAGCAGCTAAGACTCCAAACTCCCAGTGCAGTGAGCCTGGGTTCGATCCCTGGTCAGGGAATTAGAGCATGCCACAACTGAAAAATCCCACATGCCACAACAAAGATCAGAGATCCTAAGTGCTGGCAACTAAGACCCGGCACAGCCAATTAATTAATTTAAAATAAATATTTTTAAATAAAATAAAAAATACATCTTTGGGGGGCCCCTGTTCAGCTCAGCACACCAAATATACACCAAACTGTCCTTGATGGCTGCCTCTAGGATTTGAGATGTGGGGAAAAGGGAATGAGGAAGCACTTTAACTCTTATGTGTGTGCTTAGCCACCCAGTTGTGTCCGACTGTTTGCGACCCCATATACTGTCGTCCACCAGACTCCTCTGTCCATGGCATTTCCCAGGCAAGAATACTGGAGCTGGGTGACATTTCCTACTCCAGGGGATCTTCCAGACCCAGGGATCGAACCCACATCTCTTGCGTCTCCTGTACTGGCAGGTGGATTCTTTATCATTAGCACTACCTGGGAAGCCCCTTTAATTAATTAATTAATTTTCTTTTTAAATTTTTAGTTACAACTTGCAGGATCTTTCATTGCAGTGCACAGACTCTTCACGGCAGCAAACACACTTCCCTCTAGTTGAGGTGTGGGGGCGCAGTAATCGTGGCACTCAGGCTTAGTTGCTCTGCAGCATGTGGACTCTTAGTTCCCCAACCAGGGATCAAACCCATGTGCCCTGCATTGGAAGGCAGATTCCTTATCAATGGACCACCAAGAAAGTTCCTCTATATTATTTTAAATTCTGACATTCAGTATGAATTGTTTCTATCAAAAACTGAATATATATACCCTATTTAATCAACTCTATCATCAATCATAGATACATTATTTATGACTGAGAAAGATAAAACACTATGATTTCACTGCAATATCATGGCAGATGGCTGGCAAAAAATACACTCAGAAACCCCTCCTATCTCAGTGTCTGTGGCCAGTCTGTGGTGTGACTGCCCTTCTCATCAACAGGCAGTCTACTACCCCACTCCCTGACCCTGGGCCTGACTGTGTAACTTGCTTTGGCCAGTGAGACATTAGTAAACGTGGCTCAAACAGAAGCTGAAAAAGTACTTGCAGGTTGGAGCTCCCCTTCTCTCTAGCTGCAGCCTTTCTGTCATGTAAACAAGTCCAGGCAGGTCTACCAACCACCCCAGCCAACTCACTGAACCTTATGCAAACAGTAAGTGTTGTTTGAAACCACTCATCCTGATGTTTAAAGAAAAAAAAATGTGGATCTTCAAGTCAATGAAATACGGTATTTCAGTAACTATTAACACATTTCAGTATAACATCAGTATATTAGTAGGTGTCTGAAGGGTATGTCTAGGAAGAAAATATACACATTTTAGGCAGCAGGGTTCCTGTATCACATTTTGACTGCTATAGGTCACTTTTACTTATTTTCTAGGTTTTAGTTACATTTCGCATAGTTGAAGTCACTGAATTACATGAACACCGGCACTGCGGGGCTTCTGCTTTCTGCCACAGACAATTAGAGCAAGATAAATTATCTTGTCCATTCAGTGGGAAAGAAACTAACAACCACTAGAATTAAACGGTGGAAAATGACTACTTTGTATGCAGGCAGGTACTTTGAATTATAAATTAAGAATGACAATGCTGGCAAACAGCTCGATTTTGTCAGCTGAAGTATATAATAATTTTATCCAAAAATTGAAAATACAGTGGCATACTGTGAGTTATATTTGCAATTTTTTTTAACCAAAATGATTCCAAATACAAAAGGGGCTCCATGTCCTCTTAACTACAATACCACATTTATAGGCCTGTTGTGACCATCTCGCTCATACTCCGCTGACATAAACAAGATATATTTTGTTAACAGAAGGTCAAATGACAGTTTGCTAGTGACAGGTGCATCTCCTGCTCTATTACTTTAGAATCCAGTTTCTTCCCAAACAATCCGTTATAATAATGCCTGACCCGGGTGTATAACTGAAGATAAATAAGCAACAGAAGTAACAACTTTACCCCTACGGAATTTCTTCTCCACTTTGACAAAGAGTTACATAAATTCTTGGATTATTAATTTGATGCAGAGTTAGTTACTGAGTGCTTGTAATGTGCCGGACACTATGCTTCAGATTATGCCAAACACCAAATTTCCTAAGTTTTTGAACTGGAGATATCAACTGAATTAATGTATTTTCTTTTTCCAATATTTATTTTTACTTATTTATTTTGGCTGTGTCGGGTCTTAACTGCGGCACTCAGGATCTTTGATGTTTGTCGTGGTATGCAAACTCTTAGTTGCAGCATGCAGGATCTTAGTTCCCTGACCAGGGATCAAACCCATGCCCCTGCACTGACAGTGCAGAGTCGAAGCCCTTGCTGTTGCTTAATCGCTAAGTCATGTCTGACTCTTTGCGACCCCATGGACTGTAGCCCACCAGGCTCCTCTGTCCATGGGATTTCCCAGGCAAGAAAACTGGAATGGATGGCCATTTCCTTCTCCAGGGGATCTTTCTGACCCAGGGATTGAATCTGCCTCTCCTGCATCACAGGCAAATTCTTTACCCCTGAACCACCAGGGAAACCCCTGAATTAATGCATTTTCTAACATCTAAAAATCCTATCATGCACCAGAACCTTTACATACAACTCTTTCTGTACTTTAATAATTATGAGCGCCCTAACACATTTTTTATTTATTCATTAATATTTTTGGCTGTGCTGGGTGTTCATTGCTGCCACCAGACTTTCTCCAGTTACGGCAAGCAGGGGCTACTTTTCAGTTGCGGTGCGCAGGCTTCTCATTGCGGTTTTTCTTGTTTCGGAGCAAGGGCTCTAGGGCGCACTGGCTTCAGCAGTTGTGGCTCCTGGGTTCTAGAGCACAGGCTCAATGGTTGTGGCACACAGGCTTGGTTGCTCCATGGCGTGTGGAATATTCTTGGACCAGGGATCGAACCTGCATCTCCTGCATTGGCAGGTGGATTCCTCACCACTGAGCCACCAGGGAAGCCCCACACCAACACATTTTAAAAATGATTTTAACCTCGATGAGATAAGTCACACAGCTAGTAAGTGGAGGAGCTGGGATTCAATTCAAGCCGATCTATCTGGCTTTCTTTACCATCCAACATTGCCTTCTCTTGTCTCTGCCTTGTGCTTTTGATTTATAGTTTGAAGAGAATTGCCTCAATTTATGCTACAATTAAAGACAAGAACAAACTCAGAGTAACAAGAGGGAAAAAAAAGTCATCTTGGAAGCTGGAGGAAGGAGAGGAGGAATAAATTAGGGGGCTGGGACTAACAAACACACAGCACTATATATAAAATAAATAATCAACAAATATAGCACAGAGAACTCTACTCAATACTCTGTAATAACCTATATGGGAAAAGAATCTGAAAAAGAATAGATGCATGTATATGCATAACAAGTCACTTTGCTATATACCTAAACTAATACAAGATTGGAAATCTATCAGTTCAGTCCAGTTCAGTCGCTCAGTCGTGTCCGACTCTTTGCGACCCCATGAATCCCAGCACGCCAGGCCTCCCTGCCCATCACCAACTCCTGGAGTTCACTCAGACTCACGTCCATCGAGTCAGTGATGCCATCCAGCCATCTCATCCTCTGTCGTCCCCTTCTCCTCCTGCCCCCAGTCCCTCCCAGCATCACAGTCTTCTCTAATGAGTCAACTCTTCGCATGAGGTGGCCAAAGGATTGGAGTTTCAGCTTTAGCATCATTCCTTCCAAAGAAATCCCAGGGCTGATCTCCTTCAGAATGGACTGGTTGGATCTCCTTGCAGTCCAAGGGACTCTCAAGAGTCTTCTCCAACACCACAGTTCAAAAGCATCAGTTCTTCGGCACTCAGCCTTCTTCACAGTCCAACTCTCACATCCATACATGACCACAGGAAAAACCATAGCCTTGACTAGCCGGACCTTTGTTGGCAAAATAATGTCTCTGCTTTTGAATATGCTATCTAGGTTGGACATAACTTTCCTTCCAAGGAGTAAGTGTCTTTTTTAATTTCATGGCTGCAGTCACCATCTGCAGTGATTTTGGAGCCCCAAAAAATAAAGTCTACTATATCCCAATATAAAATAAATTTAAAAAAACATATTGGTAGAAACCACACTACAGCTGTTTATGTGAGAGAGCACCCACTGGTTGGACAAACACAAATTCTTCCAGCAGTTCAGTATCTGATTCTAAATGAGAAGAGCAAATGAATGAGTTCAGGTGGTTCTAAAAGGCCTGCAAGAATTGGGGAAACTTCCTGATAGTCTGTTTGCCAGAATAACTGATGAACATGAGGGTGGTCCATGACCAATTAAATACCTTTAGCAACTAAACAACAATAAAGCTTAAAAGTCCCTGGCCTATACTCATGATTTTAAGAAACCACAGATTTCTAATCGTGATACTAGGATTTAGATTCCAGCATTTGGCCAATCTGGGAAGCCGTTCCAAGCAGCAAAGGCAGTCCTGCAGTGCTTTAAGCAGAAGGGGCAGAGCTGGGAGGAGGAGGAGAAGCTGTCACCAGTTGAACAGGCTACAAAATTCAAATGGACCCCACATGGGGACAAGGCTATTCCCAAGCTTAAAGTCAACACTGGTTCAAAGAGTACAGCGCAGTTCGCCTAAACAATGGTCTCATTTGAGATCACACTAGTTATTTGTCTTCCCAGTATCCAAATTTGTTAGTGTTGGTACTTCCCTGGTGGTCCAGTGGTTACCTCTGCACTTCCAATGCAAAGGGTGCAGGTTCAATCCCTGGTCAGGGAGCTAAAATTCTGCATGCCATGTGGCATGACCAAAAAGAAAAAAAAAGTGTTAAAAATCAATGAATAAACAAATGCACCATCCTCCCCTGTAGTTAGGTGGCCTTGTGATCAATTTATGACCACATGTGACACTGAAAGCCAAAGAACCATCTTCAATCATGGGGCAACCACAGGGATGAAAGCCACATGCTGGAGACGGCAGGACAAAGAGAGACAAGGACCACCTTTCTCCAGTGGTCTGGTTATGTGAGAAGGATCAGCCTATAAACACACCCACGGAGCCCAAAAGGCCCTCATCATTCACAGACCCTGTTGTCCATCAGGAAATGCATAGTTCTTCCTGATATCATTCATAGTTATATCTACAGTTTTGTGATACCCATACTTAGACCAGATGAAGAAGGCATCGCACAGATGCAAAAAGGATGTCTGCTCTCTTTTTTTTTCACTTAATTTGCATTGTCACTCGTTGACTGGTTAGCTGATTTGCTAGCTTTTCCTCTGAAAAACCAAGTTCAGCCTGCTGTGATGTCCGTGGAGGCTCCTCACTGGTCCCTCTACACCTCTGAGGGCTCATGTAGCACAGGGAGGATGAATGAAAGGGCTGTGGGGTCCAAGGAACTAGGGGCATGCACATCCCCATTCTGTTTCCTTGGCTGCATCTGATCCTTGTCTTTCAAATAAGAGTAAAATACTAGCTTCCTAAAATCATTTGGAGGGTTAGATAAGAAAAGGCAGAGAGAGGGCTTAACACAGGGTCTGGCACACGGCAGGTACTCAGTAAATGTTAACTGTTATTCATTACCATTAATATCCTGGAGTTTTTTCAGCCTCCTCCCTGAAATAGGATAAAGACAGTGTCCTTATGTGCTCAGCAGTCTAGTTTCAAGTCATTTTTGAATTTCAGTTAGCTAAATGTATAACAAAATATATTGTTTATCTATCTACATATATATATTCATTGATCTATAGATACATATTCATCAGTCCATCCATATATATTCATCCATCTATCTATACTCATCCATCAGGAAAAAAATCTTTTACATTGCCATGTGTTTTGGAGTTTAGAAATATGGTCACCACATGGGGTCCACTTACCAGTGCTGAAATTTCTCAAATAACAATAGCTTTGTGCTCAGCACTAGTTGTGAATGTCTACCCAGCCCTCACTTTATATTCACTAGAGGAAAGTAGCAGTCAACATGTCAAATCAGCCAACGAAGCAGTGAGGAGAAATGTCTACCTGAACGTGTCAAGGGCTATATACGTGAGCAGACCTCAAGGGAAAGAGAGCAGTGAAAATCATGAGAAAAGCAAGAGTCTGAGTTCATCATCTGCGGCTACCAGGACAACAACTCCACCCCACCCTGCCCCACCCAAGCGGTGGGCACATGCTGGATTGTTGACCTTACATCTCTTGCTGAGCGTGCATGTGCGTGCTTAATCTTGTCCGATTCTTTGCGACCCTATGGACTATAGCCCACCAGACTTCCTTTGGAATTTTCCAAACATGAATACTGGAGTGGGTTGCCATTTCCTACTCCAGGGGATCTTCAGGACCCAGGGATCAAACCCACAGCTAGGGCATTGGCAGGCGGTTTCTTTACCACTGAGTCACCTGGGAAGGCCCTCTTTGCTGAGACCTGCCCTGCACTTCCCATCCCCAGGCTGCAGCAGTGATTACATTCCTGCAGCAGTGCTCTGCTTCTGGGCACAATCCTAAAATGGACAGATGACCTGCCTGGGGACCAGTAAGTCCCTTCCCCAGGAATTCTACAACTGGGACTGGGAGCCTGACATCATCTCTCTCTGCTCATCTAGACTATAACATGTAAAACTCGGGACCAGCTGACAAGCCATGTGGACTAAGTAAGAAACACAGGAAGCCAGTGTGAGCAAGAGAAAAGAATGAAGCAGATACAAACAAACCCAGGAGCAGCAGCGAGGCTCCAGTCTTTAGTTCTCTTTCTAAGGCCCGAATCCATCCCCATCCTTGGATTCTGCAAGATACCTGAGCCTCCTGCCAGGTTGATTTCTGTTCACAGTACCAAAAAAACCTAAGACACTCCACCATTTGCGTGCGTGTGTGCTAAGTCACTTCAGTCATGTCTGACTCTGTGTGACCCTATGGACCGTAGCCCACCAGACTCCTCAGTCCATGGGATTCTCCAGGCAAGAATACTGGAGTGGGTGGCTATTTCTTCCTCCAGGGGATCTTCCCAACCCAGGAATCGAACCCACATCTCTTACCTCTCCTGCATTGGCAGGCAGGTTCTTTACCCACCTAGTGCTATCTGACAGCTAGTTTCAGAGTGACCCCTATAAACCAGGGATTTCCCTGATGACTCAGCAGGTGAAGGACCTGCCTGCAATGCAGAAGATATAGGAAACACGGGTTCAATCCCTGGGTCAGGAAGATCCTCTGGAGAAGCAAATGGCAAACCATTCCAGTATTCTTGCCTGGGAAATCCCATGGACAGAGGAGCCTGGTGGGCTACAGTCCATGGGGTCGCAAGAGTCGGACACAACTTACTGAGTAAACCACCACCTATAAACTGGGGGAGGCCCCACTGTAAAGTAACACACAACACAAGCCTCTATTGCCCCAGTTTTGCCTACCACATTCTAAGTCCTGAGCTGGAGGCCTTGAGAAACACAGTGATGAGCATCCCAGAATGTAAGGTAATCAGAAAAATGTCAACGGCTCTGAGTATGTTTACATTTAGAGTGAGCTGAGGGAACGCAGCTGTCAGGAGAGCAGGAGGCGGCCCCAGGGAGCATCGCTAATCCCTAGAGCAGTTCTACAAGAGAAAAATTTTCAGCCACTAAAGCAGAAATGCCCACAGAGATGGGCTTCAGGAGCAGCAGCTCCTGGGCTCTAGAGCACAGGCTCAACAGCTGTGGCTGACGGCCTTAGCTGCTTCCTGGCATGTGAGATGTTCCTGGAACAGGGTTCGAACTTGTGTTTCCTGCATTGGCAGTTGGATTCTTTACCACTGAGCCAGCAGGGAAGCCCAAAAATAAAGTTTAATTAAGCTTACTGAGTCAAACCCAGGCTTCTGGGACTTGGGTTCCCGGCCCCAAACACTGTTACAAGGCATCCAGAAAGGGATAGGTTGCCACACCTAATTTCCCAATACTTCTCTTTATTTATACATTTATTTACTGTGTGCAACATCAGGTTCTCTTATAAAGGTGTCTTAATTATCTCCCTCCACCCCCACCTAATTTTTTAGAAATATAGGCATTTTGGTTATCTTTCAATTTCTCCTCCTTCTTCTAAATACCAAAAAAAAAAAAAAGAAAAGAAAAGAAAACCTCTAAGCACTGACTCCATAAAAGGGGAAGTATACCTTTCAGACTCAGAGGAAGCCAAAAAAGCTCTCTGGTTACCATGCACTGTTTTCCTGCCAGCAGGCAGCAGGGGTAGCGTGGGCATGGCCTCTCAGGGCCAAGTGGGCAGAGCAGGGATTTACAGGAGGGGGACTTCCGGCTATATCGTCTCATTTGTCAAGAGAAGCCAACAAGCTGGACTTGTATGTGAAATCCAGATTTTTAAAACTTGGCTACCAATTCAAACTTCTAAAAACATAGCATATACCGACAAAATCTGTTCAAGGGTGGACCTCAGCCCACTAGTTGCCAATTTATAATGTCCAGTCTTCCGGTGGAGGACAGCTAAACTGGGGGTAGTTAAAATTTCATCCCTACTGCAATATATCAGGCTTCCTGGGTGCCTCAGTTGGTAAAGTATCCACCTGCCAATGCAGGAGATGCAGGTACGATCCCTGGGTTGGGGAAATCCCTGGAGGAGGAAATGGCAATGGCAAACCACTCCAGTATTCTTGCCTTGAAAATCCCATGGATAGAGGAAACCTGGCCAGCCACAGTCAGTCTATGGGGTTGCAAAAAAGTTGGACACGACGGAGAGACTAAACCACCATCTCAATATATTGACTTGGCCAAAAAGTTCATTTGGGTTTTTCCGCGCCATCTATGGAGAAGCCCAAACAAAGTTTTTGGCCAACCCAACACTCCCCATGGAAGACCCAGGATACACTGCCCTTGCCCCCCAGGAGGCCAACGGAGGCAGTGAACACACTGTTTCAGAACAAGATGGCAAATGGAGAGAGAGAAAAGTTTGCAAAAGAGAACACAGGGCCACCATCCACCAGCCACTCCCCTGACCCCTCCCTTTCAGGGAGGACAAGTTTGGGAAGTGGCAGGAAAAGATGACAGAGTAACCCCACCTTGATACATGTAGAGAAAAGATAAAGGGACTCAACAATGAGAAAGCAAACCACCAAAAATTCCACAGCCCCACTTCTGTGTATCCACGGCGATTCTTAAAATAGTCAAGCCTTAATGAAACCATGACAACAGGCATGGTGGTACCATACATAAAAAATAAAACCAACTTGTCCTGAGCACCAGCCATGCTCCAGGTACAATGCCAGGTGCTACAGGAATATCATCTCATGTAAACCTCCCAACGATCCTCAGAGGAATCACTGTTCTCAATTCACAGACACAGAAAGAGACTCTGAAATCCTGAAGTTTGGAAAAGAGCCAAATGATGCTTCTCCCATTAACTCACAGACCAGGCTAAAGAAAGTCCAGCTATTATTATACATACAAAAAACAAAAAATTGTTCAGGAGAACCAGGAGAAACAGAGGTCAGGAACAGACAATTCACAAAAGGAAAAATTAACAAGTAAACAAGCAAACAGAAAAATATTCATAAATCAGTCCAAATATGCAAATTAAACATCAATGAAGTGCCATAATTTATTAAGTAAATTGTGAATAAATTTTTTATTTTTTAAATTTTTGTTGGAGTACAGTTGATTTACAATGCTGTGTTAAGTTTCCGGTGTACAGCAAGGTGAATCAGTTACACATATACATATATTCACTCTTTTAGATTCTTTTTGCATATAAGTCATTATCGAGTATTGAATAGAATTCCCTGGGTTGTACAGTAGGTTCTTATTAGTTATATCTATTACATATATAGCAGTGTGCATATGTCCATCCCAATCTCCCAATTTAACCTCCTCCCCCAAAAGTTTTAAATAATAATACCAGTGGCTGTTCAGATTTGGAAAACTAATACTTCCTATGTCACTGTAAATATTATAAAGTGGCACAAGCCTTTCAGAAAGCAATATGGCAATCTTCTTACAATTATTCCTAAAGAAATCACCTAAAATCTGGAAGGAAAAACAGCTACATGCACAACAATGTTCATCATAACATTTAAACAGCTGAAAATAAACAGCCAACAGTTGGTGATGGATAATCACCAATGCTGTACCCTAGTAATCAGCACCTTGAAAGTAAGATGTCTTGTTCATGATGAGTTCCAGGAGCAAATTCATATAGGACAAGCATTCAATAAATACGGGTGAATACTGAAGGAAAGATATACAGCCACTTAAAATGATTAAAGACTAGGGACCTGGTGCCACAATTTTAAGTAGGGGACAAGAACAGAAAAGTGTATGATTACAGTCCTATTTCTGAAAGTTACATTAGGAAAACTGCTAGAGGGAAATACATACGACATAGAATGTTCTGAGAGATATATGAGCGATTATTCTTTATTATGGTTATATTATCTTTATTTAAAATATGAACACCCTTCAGAGGATTAAGTAATTATAATAATTACTTAAGATATAAGCTGATCCTTAGAAACTGAGGAGATTAAAAATTTAATAACAAATAGACAACACATAAAATCCCCCAATAGCTCCATATCACAGGTATATCCACCCAGCTAAAAAGAAAAGCACAGTCAGTCATATAGAGAGGTTAGTACTGACTTTCATAACTTAGATGAGATGCATCATTTCTGAGTCCTAACTCAGTAATAAATGAACACATCACAGGAAGCCAAAACACAGCTACTTCAACAGCTGTTCAATTTGCTGCACTCCTGGTTTCTTCTGAACTCTCTTTGGCTTTCAGCTGAAAGGGCTTAGTTAGTTATCTCTTGACCCGGAGGCTTCCAATGAGACAAGGTCAATTCTCTAATCTATGGAAATTCAGAAAAGCAAGACAGGTCAGGGGTGAGGTAGGCTGGTGGGTAAACATCCCTGAGTTGAACTGTAATGTATTTCCATCTCCTAGAAAACCAAAACTACATACAGACAAAGAGTGTACAAAACTTTCAACAGTTTCTCAATTTTATGTGGCTGCCGGGATGGGAGAGGAGCCTGGGGAAGAATGGATACATGTATATCTATAGCTGAATCCCTTCACTGTTCACCTCAAACTATCGCAAATCGGCTATACCCCAACACAAAATAAACAGTTTAAAGGAAAAAAAAATCTGTTGTTTTCAACCCATTCTGAGTCATGAAATCATCTGCATGAGCCACAACTAGGATTTTATGACGGCTACGAGAAAACAAAGTATCAGTGTGCATGTCATAATGAAAGGACACCATTTAACCAAACTTTTGTCCTGGTTACACATGTGTGTTATATGTCCCTGTATGTGAATCTCCAGTAGCAAATGCAAATATACTTCTTGCTATGATTTATGGTCCCAAAAGTTTCAAAAGCATTACTCTAGGCAATTCAGAACCTGACTTAGGGCCCAGAAAACCACTCACAGCTGAACTGTTTAGTACTGATATTTCAAACTGAAGGATTAAACTGTTTAGTACTAATATTTCAAACTGAAGAATTCATCTGGAAATAAGAATGTAGAGAATCCAGTTCAACTAGGTATTAGGCATCGATACAAAACAGACGCCTCTTTAATATTTCATCCAGGAATAAAGGACGGCTGCCAGCCAAAGACTCCGGAAAGCATCATTTTACACCATCTCATAAAGCCCGTGGCAAGCCTGCCCCCTCTGAACACTTTCTCCGGCTCCAGGTTTTAGGATCGTGGAGGTGCGGAGACTTTACATTTGTCTCATCCCAATGTGGGGTCATCACAGTGCCATACTCACAGCCAGGCTGCATTCTCCTCTGCTAGAAGGAGAACTAATGTTTACAGTGTTGAAATGCCAGGTGCGCAAGGTCAATGCAGGGTTCAGCAGGGATCAGACACCCAGTCTCAGTTCTTTTCCAAGATTCCTTAAATTAAAGACACATGAGAGCACAAAAAAGCACTCCCTGGCAAGAGACAAGTAGAGGACTCTGTTTTACTTTTTGGTCTTATTTGTTGCTTACACCTCTGAAACAATTTTTCAGTTCAGTTCAGTCCCTCAGTCATGTCCGACTCTTTGTGACCCCATGGACTGCAGCACGCCAGGCTTCGCTGTCCATCACCAACTCCCAGAGCTTATTCAAACTCATGTCCACCGAGTCGGTGATGCCATCCAACCATCTCATTCTCTGTCGACCCCTTCTCCTCCTGCCTTCAATCTTTCCCAGCATCAGGGTCTTTTCCAAGGAGTCAATTCTTTGCATCAGATGGCCTAAGGATTGGAGTTTCAGCTTCAGCATCAGTCCTTGCAATGAATATTCAGGACTGATTTCCTTTAGGATAGACTGGTTTGATCTCCTTGCTAGCCAAGGGATTCTCAAAAGTCTTCCCCACACCACAGTTCAAAAGGATCAATTTTTTGGTGCTCAGCTTTCTTTATAGTCCAATTCTCACATCCATACATGACTACCAGAAAAACCATAGCTTTGACTAGACAGACCTTTTGTCGGCAAAGTAATGTCTCTGCTTCTTAATATGCTGCCTAGGTTGGTCATAGCTTTTCTTCCAAGAAGCAAGCATCTTTTAATTTCATGACTGTAGTCACCATCTGCAGTGATTTTGGAGCCCAAGAAAATAAAGTCTGTCACTGTTTCCATTGTTTCCCCATCTATTTGCCATGAAGTGATGAGACCGGATGCCATGACCTTCGTTTTTTGAATGTTGAGTTTTAAGCCAGCCTTTTCACTCTCCTCTTTCATTTTCATCAAGAGGTTCTTCGGTTCCTCTTCACTTTCTGCCATTAGGGTGGTGTCATCTGCATATCCGAGGTTACTGTTATTTCTCCCAGCAATCTTGATTCTAATGCTTCATCCAGCCTGGCATTTCACATGAGGCACTCTGCATATAAGTTAAATAAGCAGGGTGACAATATACAGCCTTGACGTATTCCTTTCCCAATTTGGAACCAGTCTGTTGTTCCATGTCCAGTTCTGTTGCTTCTTGACCTGCATACAGATTTCTCAGGAGGCAGGTACGGTGGTCTGGTATTCCTGTCTCTTTTTAAGAATTTTCCATAGTTTATTGTGACCCACACAGTCAAAGGCTTTAGTAGATGTATTTCTGGAATTCTCTTGCTTTTTCTATGATCCAATAGATAGTGGCAATTTGATCTCTAGTCAAAGTAATACTCAAAATGCTACAAGCTAGACTTCAACAGTATGGGAACCAAGAACTTCCAGATGTTCAAGCTGGATTTAGAAAAGGCAGAGGAATCAGAGATCAAATTCTGATACTGTAGTTGAGAAAAAAAAAGTTTGGCTTGATGGACATTTTCTTTTCAGGTAAGTAATTCTGCATATAACTCAGTTTAGAGTGGTGGCACAAACATAAAGAATCCTCCTGCAATGCAAGAGACCTGGGTTGGAAACCTGGGTCGGGAAGATCCCCTGGAGAAGGGAATGGCTGCCTACTCCAGTATTCTTGTCTGGAGAATTACATGGACAGAGGAGCCTGGCGGGCTGTCTGGTCCATGGGATCACAAAGAGTTGGACACAACTGAGCAGCTAACACTTTCACTTTTCAGTTTAGGGCTCCAGATGTCAATAGATCAATACTTAAAATAGTCTTAAATCACAATTTACTTACTGACTTCTAAATGGTACTGTTTTAATTTCTCCAAAGCTGTTACTTTTTAATGACACCAAAATGGCTTTCAACAACCAACAGAAAATCTCTCCCTCTCAAAGCTAAATTCACAGTGAAAACTAAGCCAGGGGAAGATGCTGTGCAAGGAAAAAACAGTTTTTCCATTTTTAAAGTTTTGATTTCGTTTGCTTGGAAAAAGGTCAACTCTCCAAAGTCTCATCTGACTGCTACTGCCCTATGATTTTTTAAAGCCTATTTTTCTTGTTTCAAAGTAAGTTTAGTAACACTTGAAATACAAGATAGCTGGCCAGGATCTCACAATCCCAGACGCTTCATTTTAGGAGCATCAGAACTGTCTCTCAAAACATCTCCCCTTACCTTGCGATATCCAGATGAATGTACCCTGATTAAGATCTTTAGGCCCTGGATAGAATCTGCATTGATCGTGTAAATTAAGTAGGAAATTCAGAACCGTCAGGAGTTTGGGGATCACTGGAAGCTGAGCCTCCTTAGTGAACCTCCTTGAGCAGCTTTCCCATAGTGATCTTCTCTAAGCCAGGCTTCAGCAATACGTGAACCGTGAACTTCCTGATGTTCAAGCTGGTTTTAGAAAAGGCAGAGGAACCAGAGATCAAATTGCCAACATCCGCTGGATCAGGGAAAAAGCAAGAGAGTTCCAGAAAAACATCTATTTCTGCTTTATTGACTATGCCAAAGCCTTTGACTGTGTGGATCACAATAAACTGTGGAAAATTCTGAAAGAGATGCGAATACCAGACCATCTGACCTGCCTCTTGAGAAATCTGTATGCAGGTCAGGAAGCAACAGTTAGAACTGGACATGGAACAACAGACTGGTTCCAAATAGGAAAAGGAGTACGTCAAGGCTGTATATTATCACCCTGCTTATTTAACTTCTATGCAGAGTACATCATGAGAAACACTGGACTGGAAGAAACAATCTGGAATCAAGATTGCAGGGAGAAATATCAATAACCTCAGATATGCAGATGACACCACCCTTATGGCGGAAAGTGAAGAGGAACTAAAAAGCCTCTTGGTGAAAGTGGAGAGTGAAAAAGTTGGCTTAAAGCTCAACATTCAGAAAACGAAGATCATGGCATCCGGTCCCATCACTTCATGGGAAATAGACAGGGAAACAGTGAAAACAGTGTCAGACTTTATTTTTTGGGGCTCCAAAATCACTGCAGATGGTGACTGCAGCCATGAAATTAAAAGACGCTTACTCCTTGGAAGGAAAGTTATGTCCAACCTAGATAGCATATTCAAAAGCAGAGACATTACTTTGCCAACAAAGGTTCGTCTAGTCAAGCCTATGGTTTTCCCCGTGGTCATGTATGGATGTGAGAGTTGGACTGTGAAGAAGGCTGAGCACCGAAGAATTGATGCTTTTGAACTGTGGTGTTGGAGAAGACTCTTGAAAGTCCCTTGGACTGCAAGGAGATCCAACCAGTCCATTCTGAAGGAGATCAGCCCTGGGATTTCTTTGGAAGGAATGATGTTGAAGCTGAAACTCCAGTACTTTGGCCACCTCATGCAAAGAGTTGACTCATTAGAAAAGACTCTGATGCTGGGAGGGATTGGGGGCAGGAGGAGAAGGGGACGATAGAGGATGAGATGGCTGGATGGCATCACTGACTTGATGGACGTGAGTCTGAGTGAACTCCGGGAGTTGGTGATGGACAGGGAGGCCTGGCGTGCTGGGATTCATGGGGTCGCAAAGAGTCGGACATGACTGAGCGACTGAACTGAACTGAACTGATGGGAGGTGAGAGGGAGGCTCACAAGGGAAGGGAAATACGTGATCTTAAGGGTGATCCCTGTTGTTCTATGGCAGAAACCAACAACACTGTGAAGTAATTATCCTCCAATTAAAATTTTTTAAATATTAAAAAAAGTCAATCTGTATTTTGACCTTTAGAGACCCAGAGGCAGCCTGTTTCCAGACAGATCTGCTGGCATGAAGACTGCCACATGCTCTGAATTCAGGGTAAAGGTCTCATTTTCAAAATCATATGGGGCAGATTCCCATTTGGGGACCTTGAAACCAGCAATTACTAGCAGCAAGTGATGAGTCTCTGGTGCATAGCTGAAAGTTTACTAATTTTCTGGCATTAAACAGAGGCCTGACATACTCAAAAAAGAGTTTCCGTTCAGTCACTCAGTCATGTCTGACTCTTTGCAACCCCATGGACTGCAGCACACCAGGCCACACTGTCCATCACCAACTCCCAGAGCTTGCTCAAACTCATGATCATTGAGTCGGTGATGCCATCCAAAAATCTCATCCTCTGTTGTCCCCTTATCCTTCTGCCCTCAATCTTTCCCAGCATCAGGGTCTTTTCAAATGAGTCAATTCTTTGCATCAGGTGACCAAACTATTGGAATTTCAGCTTCAACATCAATCCTTCCAATGAATATTCAGGACTGATTTCCTTTAGGATGGACTGGTTGGATCTCCTTGCAGTCCAAGGGAGTCTCAAGAATCTTCTTCAACACCACAGTTCAAAAGCATCAATTCTTTGGCGCTCAGCTTTCTTTATAGCTCAACTCTCACATCCACACATGACTACTGGAAAAACCACAACTTTGATGAGACAGACCTCTTTAGTCAAACTAAAAAACAGTTCAGATGGCTTCCAATTTTGTCAACTTCGGAGACCTCACACCATCATTCCAGAAAGTCCTCAACTTTCAGAACTATGTTTGCACATTGGGAAAAATGTTGATTTGCATTTGAAAAATTTTAATTCAAGTGTTAGAAAATGCATGGTATATAAAATACCATGAGCTCAACTAACTGAGCCAATGTATTAAATGAAACTAACGATTTCAACTAGAGGACCAAGACAGTACAATTTCACAATGAAAAGAATCAATGGTATGAGCCAACAGTGTGAGGATTTACAAATGATATTTTAACATTATCTTTTTAAGAAACAGTCACAAATGAACCTACTTAAAATCAGAAACAGAATCACAGATGCAGATAACAATCTAATCTACTAAGGCGGGGAGGGGAGGAGGGATAAATTGGGAGACTGGGACTGATATATACATAGTACTATATATAAAACATATAACTAATAAGAACCTACTGCTACTGGCAGGAGGAGAAGGGGACGACAGAGGATGAGATGGTTGGATGGCATCACCAGCTCAATGGACATGAGTTTAAGCAAGCTCTGGGAGTTGGTGATGGACAGCGAAGCCTGGCGTGCTGCAGTCCATGGGGTCACGAAGAGTCAGACATGACTGAGCCACTGAACTGAACTGAAACTTTTTTTTATTTTTGAGTGTGTCAAGCCTCTGTTTAACGGCACAAGGAACTCTACTCAATAATGACCCATTAGGAAGAGAATCTAAAAAGGAGAGGATATATGTATATGTATACGAGTCATTTTGCTCTACAGCAGAAACACAACATTGTAAATCAACTATACTCCAATATAAAGAAGAAACAGTCAAGTACTCATGGCCTCTTAGAGTAGTTCAGAGTTGGGGAAAAAACGCCTTAAAGACTTTTTAAAATCCTAAAGCTCTCTCATTCCAGCCCCTTCCCACTCCTATTCCTTGTTGTAACATTAGCCAGTTCCAAAGTAAGCTGCTAACCTTCTCGCTGGTGGCTCAGGTGGTAAAGAAGCTGCCTGCAATGCAGGAGACCTGGGTCCAGTCCCTGGGTCGAGAAGATCCCTTAGAAAAGGGAATGGCTACCCACTCCAGTATTCTTACCTGGAGAATTCCGTGGACAGAGGAGCCTGGTGAGATATAGTCCACGGGTTCGCAGAGTTGGACACGACTGAGTGACTACCAATTTCACTTTCTTTCCAGCTTCTCTCAGGTTCAACTCACATATCTTTACTTCAAGAAACACACCACCTCCTCAGGCCCATTCCATTCCAAACAATTGATAGATCAGCCATTGCATCAATTCATTCAATGAACATATACAAATTGGCTATCTCCTCTGTGACAGTGAAGGACACACAAGCCTGGTACGCTGCAGTCCATGGGGTCGCAAAGAGTCGGATACAACTGAGCGACTGAACAAGATGGCACTGGAGGACAGACCGTCTACTGAGATAAAATATGACTCCCTATTACCCACCATATGGTCCTAACCCCTTAGGGCTTACAGAGAACACAGATAATGATGTTCCTAAACTGGTCCTTAATCAAGTGGCATACAAGGTGGCAGTTCTCCACTGTCCCTCCCAATTACCCTCACCCCCTGCAGGCCTGTCCCCACAGCCTTCTCCATCACACCCTACCACCACACCCTCAGGCCTTTTTATCCAGAGAAGAGTTTCAAATTCTGTCACTCAGAGGTTTTAGGAATGTTTGTGGTTGTTGTTCAGTCTCTAAGCCTTGTCTGGCTCTCTGCAACCCCATGGACTGTAGCACCCCAGGCTTCCCTGTCTATCACCAAAACTCCTGGAGCCTATTTAAACTCATGTCCATTGCATCAGTGATGCCATCCAATCATCTCATCCTCTGTCATCCCCTTCTCTTCCTGCCTTCAATCTTTCCCAGCATCAGGGTCTTTTCCAATGATCAGTTCTTCCCATCAGGTGACCAAAGTATTGGAGCTTCAGCTTCAGCAGCAATCCTTCCAATGAATATTCAGGATTGATTTCCTTTAGGATTGACTGGTTTGATCTCCATGCTGTCCAAGTGACTCTCAAGAGTCTTCTCCAGCACCACAGTTTCAAACCATCAATTCTTTGGCACTCAGCCTTCTTTATGGCCCAACTCTCACATATGAACTTGACTACCAGAAAAACCACAGCTTTAACTAGACAGACCTTTGCTGGCAAAGTGCTATCTCTGCTTTTTAACATGCTGTCTAGATTTGTCACAGCTTTCCTTCCAAGGTCTGGATGCCATAATATTAGTTTTTTGAATGCTGACTTTTAAACAAGCATTTTCACCCTCCTCTTTCACCCTCGTCAAGAAGCTCTTTAGTTCCTCTATACCTTCTGCCATTAGAGTGGTGTCATCTGCATATCTGAGGTTGTTGGCATTTCTCCCGGCAATCTTGATTCCAGCTTCTGATTCATTCAGCCCAGCATTTGCATGTTGTGCTCCCCATATAAGTTAAACAAGCAGGGTGTCAATACAGCCTGGATGAACTCCTTTCCCAATTTTGAACCAGTCCATTGCTTCATGTTCTTCTGTTGTTTCTTGATCTGCATACAGGCTTCTCAGGAGACAGGTAATGTGGTCTGGTATTCCCATCTCTTTAAGAATTTCCCACAGTTTGTTGTGATCCACACTGTCAAAGGCTTTAGCATAGTCAATGAAGCACAAGTAGATGTTTTTCTGGAATTCCCTTGCCGCCTTCTCTATGATCCAGCGGATAGATCATAGCAATTTGGTTTCTAAACCATTAGCAATTTGGTTTCTGGTTCCTCTGCCTTTTCTAAATCCAGCTTAGACATCAGAAGTTCTCGGTTCACATACTGCTGAAGCCTAGCTTAATGGATTTTGAGCACTACCTTGATAGCCTGTGAAATGAGCACAATTGTGCGGCAGTTGGAACATTGTTTGATAATGCCTTTCTTCGGGATTGGAATGAAAAATGACCTTTTCCAGTCCTGTGGCCACTGCTGAGTGTTCCAAGTTTGCTGACAAATCGAGTGCAGTACTTTCACAGCACCATCTTTTAGGATTTGAAATAGCTCAGCTGGAATTTCATCACCTCCATTAGCTTTGTCATAGTAATGCTTCCTAAGGCCCATTTGACTTCACACTTCAAGATGTCTGGCTCTAGGTGAGTGACTACATTATTGTAGTTATCCAGGTCATTAAGAACTTTTTCAATAGTTCTTCTGTGTATTCTTGCCACCTCTTCTTAGTATCTTCTGCTTCTGTTCGGTCCTTATTGTTTCTGTCCTTTATTGTGCCCATCCTTGCATGAAATGTTCCCTTGATACATCCAATTTTCTAGAAGACATCTCTAGTCTTCCCCCTTCTATTGTTTTCCTCTATTTCTTTGCATTGTTCACTAAAGAAGACTTTCTAATCTCTTCTTGCTGTTCTCTGGAACTCTGCATTCATTTGGGTATATCCTTCCCTTTTCTCCCTTGCCTTTTGCTTCTCTTCTTTTCTCATTTCTAGAATGTTTGCTATCATAATTATTCCTCTGGAGACACTAATTTTCCAGATTCCTCAAAGTGTGATACTCAGAGCTGAGTTCTGAATTCAAGCTGCCTGCTGGAGCCTGGCAGGTTCAAGTCTATCAGGTCACAAAGAGTCAGACACAATCGAGCAACTGAGTCCTGACTACATTCTTAACCAATCTATTCTAGTGCTTCTCAATGCACAGGGAGATTTTTCCTCCCCCCTCGAGCTAGAATGCCCCTTACAACACCCTTGATTTCTCACATGAACTCCTATTCATGCTGCAATAACCATCTGGAGGAGAGTTCCTTGGTCTTTAACCATTACAAGCAGAAGAGATCCTTCAACAACCCCACTGGGTGGTATCCCCTCTTCAACACATCTCCTTTATACAAGATAAAAATCTGACCCACTTTTACCTATTGCATGGGTATACACTCCTAGTGAAGGAACAATTTCCTATAACTGTTTAATAGTAACTACCTAGAGTTACTGAAACTCAGTGTGAATGCTAAGATTGTTGACTTGTGTGAAGATATGCATATAAAGAACTTACAAAGATAAAGGTCTGGACTGGGCTGGGTACCACCTGGAGCAGTCTCTTCTAGCTTTCAATACCTGAAGAGGCTCCACTGGACACACCCTGGTAAGCTGCAAGCTAGAGAGTAGTCTAGACCAAAATACAGCCAAAATGTCTGGGAGGAAACTCCTAAGCAAAGCATGCTAAAATGACATTCACTCAGAAAAGATAGTCCAGGCAGAAGGTGGGAAATGAGGAGCCCAATGGACCCAAGTTGGGCATATCCTTTGGAGATGGAATCTAGCTACAACCAAAGCAAAGACAGGCTCAGATAAGGCCAGTGAGTTCTGAGAACAAACTCTATTTTATGATACCAGAAATCTATACTTGTAAGTCAGATTGTTTTTATCTCTTCTTCCTTTTTTTTTTTGGCCGCAGCTTGTGAGAGTTCCCCACCAGGGACTGATCACAGGCCACGGCAGTGAAAGTGCCGAGTCTCAACCACCAGACCACCAGGGAAATCCCATTTTTATATTTCTTCAATTTCCTTATGTTTTCTCCCTTGGTATGAAATAAAGTTAAAGGCTGTTTTAGCTGTGCTCAGATGAACTGAAAATAAGGGTTTTCAGCCACTCTTGGTCCTGAAGCTTAAAATATTATCAACCCATGATGGACAGCAGCCTTAGGGTGAAAGTGGTATTACAGCCCAAACAAAAGAATCCTCTAAAGTAAGTACGATTTAAGGAACAAGAGGGCTGTAGAACCCAGCTATTCTTTCTCATGTAAAAATTCTCTTTTCAGAACTAAATCTTGGAGGTTGTGGTTTTATTTCCTTCTAAAATTCCACACACACACACCCACGCCCCACTAAACTATGAGCACCTTGAAAGGACGTTGTCATTTTCACCAATGAAGTGTGCACATGTGCATGGAACACAGGAAAGGCATTTAAATGTTTGTTGACACAATGAATGAACAATGCATGGTCTTTCAAAATTTTAAGGCACCTTTTCTTCAGGTTTTTAAAAACTTTGGGCTGGTCTGTGTGGCATGCGGGATCTTCTCCAGTCAGAGATCAAACCTGTACCCTCTACAGTGGAAGCTCGGAGTCATAACCACTGGATCACCAGGGAAGTGCCTTAAGGCATCTTTCAAGGCCATCCAGTCCAATCCTTTTCCGAACATTTGTCCACACAGAACTTCCATTGGTTTTCATAAAATTCATTCAAACAAATATCAATGAAATGTCTACAATAATTAAGATGTGCTTTCAGGAACAACAAAAAGATCAGGCATCGATATATATTCATTGAGGGCCTACTATGTGCCGGCCACCATACTAGACCTTAAGATATTACAATGAGTAAGACACACATAGCACCTTAGGGAATTCATGGAGAAGATAAATGGACAACAAGCACCAATAACATTGTTTTAAAAGATAGAAAATGTTGCTTTCGAAGATATCATAAAGGCTATTAGGAATCAGAGGTCAAAAAGGAAAACCAAGATTTCAAAAGGACTTATGAGACACTGTCATTCAGAACTAGGACATTATTTTGCGGTTTAACCTTACAGTTCAGGAATGAAAACTACTAGAGTCTAGCTGAAGTGGTAAATGGAAATGGCTTGGTAGGTTTTGATGAAAATCCAATATTCTATCTTCATATCTTTACTATTACATCAAGTGACAGTGACACCAGCTTTTGAAAAGAAAGAATAGAGATCAGTTCTCTTTTAATGGAAGCCATGATTAAAACTGAGCTCTAACAAAGTTCTTGTCACACGTGACTATATGACCTACAGAAACACGGACTTGTTGACCTGAGTAATAAGTAAATACATCAAGAAAAATCCTAGACTTACTTATTTTAACACTAACTGCATTATAATATATTTTCTATTACTTATATTCTAAACTGAGAGAGTAAAAATTAATATATAGCTAAACACTGCAGTCATTCTGTCCCATAATCAAATGAAATGTATCTTCACTTTCTTTCATATATGCTACTTCAGAGTCTCCAAATACTCTAAAACATACCCCCAACTAAAGTTGTTTCCTTTAGTATAAACAGTGAGATGGAAATCAGAAACCAGGAGCCAAGCTTGGTTTCACCACCAGGTACATGAATTTGGGCAGGTAAATTCTCTGGCTTAAATTTTCTCAACCGTAAAATGAAGGTGTTATAGCAAATAATCTCTAAGATCCCTTTGAACACTTAAAAAAAAGAAAACTAGGAAAATTAACTTCTACTTCCAAAGTAGAAAGTTCCAAAACTAATACTAAAGCCACTTAGGTTTTAATTACCTTTCTCCCTCTCCTACTTGATTCAACAAACTTACTTATGAATTTCCTACAGCAGTTAGAATGAGCAGTTTCACCTCTAGTAGTTAAAGACAGGGAAAGTGACGTCTATCGATATATTCTCTTTTAAAAAAACACTATTCTGTGACAAAGAATTTCTAGGTCCAGAAGCAACCTCTTCAGTAGAATTTTGCCTCTGTGGAAAAATTAAACACTCTTAAGCCTTCTTTGTGAATTTCAAGTGGTTTCTACATCCATATATTCCATTACAACCCATGAATTTCTTCTGTTCTTAGCAGACTGCTTGCCATTGGGGTATGTTTACAATATTTTCCCTTGGATCTGTATAGGAAGTGAATCAGGCACCATTTGGCCATCTTATGGAGTACGATGTAGACAAAAATATGACATTAATATGTAATCATCCTAATTATACTGAAGAATCTGTGATATGAATAGACCTGTCAGGCACATTTTTTGAGACCACACTGCATGCAAAGCACTAAAATGACGATAAAGACGGTATGAACACATTGTTGCTTCGCCTTTCTTTGCCTGAAATTTTACAAGTCACCAAGAAAAAATACGTTTTACCTCAGTACAATGTTAACTTACATTAAGAAAACCTATCTACCATTTAAAGGCTAAAACTCCTTGTCATATACCTCTATAATATGACATTTTGTAGAATACGAGTTTAAACTATAAAAGCAACAATTTCAGATCAAAACTATTACTACTATATTTAAGCTTCATTCCTCTGGAAATGAGCTTCATCTGCATAATCTTTGCATATTAAAGGACATTAAGTTCAAACAAACAAAAAAACGGCACTGTCTAAAAAATATGGGAGAATACTACAGGCAGAACAACTGGCTCTACTTCTGCAAATTAAGCAAAATTAGGCAAAAAAAAAAAAAAAAAAGAAAGAAAGGAAGCAAGCAAAGGGAAGGAACTCCAGAGCTATTTGCAGCAGTGGTCCCTCCAAAAGTTCCAGGAGCTTCCCCTTGAGCTTAAATAGGGCAAAGGAGAGAAGTCAGCTCTCCTTCTGGGCACAAGCCCAGATACTCTTCACAACTTGCAATATTTATTGAATTCAGTGGAAGATGTCTGGGAGATCTGGATTCGGTGAGAATGTCTGGGCGAAGGGAGTGGCATTTGCTTTCCTCAGTCTGGAGCCTTCAGAACTGTACCCGAGTTCTCAAAACCCCTTAGTTATCTTGCAGAGCTCTGAGCATCCTCCCCACGCACACACCTGCAGGGCCGGGCAGCGCCTCCCTCTCCCTCCACTGTCCTCAGGGCTGGACCAAGGTCCAGTGGCCGGCGCACCGTTAGTCCAAGGGCCACCCTGGCCCCGGCGGACGCCACCCGAGCAAGCCCCAACAGAACGCCGCCGTCCCGGCTCCGCGTCCCGGAGCCACGCAGCAGCGGCGACTGCGCGGCTGGACACCGGCACCAGCAGGATGCGCATTAGAATAAAAACTTGGGCAAGCGCTCTCGCCCTCGCGCCGACGTGGAGGCACAGCCCCAGAAGCTGGCTTCGGGGACCGCCGGCCCGTCCCGCCCCTGCTCGCGGCCGAGGGGGCAGCGGTTCTCACCTGTCCTCCGAGACACTGATGACACCCTCCTCCTTGGGCACGATCACGGCCATGTTCACCACCTCCTGAGAGCCCTCGACCCGCTGCAGCAGGATCGGCTTGCGGGTCAGAGGCTTGGGCTGGATCTCTGCCGCCATCGGAGGAGGGGGCGCGCCGGGGGCGCCGCCGCCAACTGCGCCGCGGGATTGGGCTGAGACGACCGCTCGAGCGCAGGCACCAGCTGAGACAGAGACTCTGTTTGGCCGGAGCGGACCGCCGGGGACCCGCGATCATAGCCTGGCCGCCTCCCCCGGGGACGACTCCGCGCTCCCGGCTTCGGGCAACGAAACCGCCACGACCGGCGCTGCAACCCGGCGCCACCACCGGAGGGAGGGGGTGGAGAGTCGGGGGGCGGGGCCGATGGGGGCGGGGCCTGCCGCAGGGGGTGGCCGCTGGTGGGCGCGAGGGCGGCTGCACTTCCGGGAGGGTGGAGGAGGAGGAGGAGGAGGAGGAGGAGGAGGGGTAACTGACAAAGTGGGCGGGGCGCCGGCGGCCCAATGCGCGTGCGTCGCCAGTCCTCTGGGGCCGTTTCCGCCCCGCTCCTCCGCCATTCCCGTAGCCTCGCCGCACCGCCTCGAGAGCGCAGGCGCCTTCCGTCACCCTCGGTCCCCTGGTCGCCTTCCACACCCAGTGTTTAGTGCCCTCCCTCTTTCATCTCCCATGAACGCGCGCGTACACACTCCTGGGAACGCGCTTGGGGTGTCCCGCCCACCGCAAAAATCCCTGAAAAGGGGGTGTTGGTGGGGCGGGGAAAAGCTAGCCTGGGCGAGGCCGGAAAGAAAAGAATCCCGCAGGAAGGAAAGAAGCTGAACGTGTTGGCGCGAGGTTGGGCATGCGCACGAGTTATCTGTCCCTCGCGCGGCGGGGGCCTGACCACCGAGCATGCTTAGCTGCTCCCAACACGCATCTGCCTCGGGCCGCCGAGTGGTACCCCGTGGTCTCCTGGGAGTAGTAGTTCTTCAGAGCTTCCTTTCCGTTGTCCTGAGATGACCTATCGCCTACTTATCGTTCCTGGCCTGGGGAGCTTCGTGCCTCGGAGTTACCGCCTGCACCGTCCTCTAAGACAGAGAATCAAAGGGCAGCCCTCGGTGGAGCGGACTATCGCTGTACTCCTGCCACTGCCCTTAATAGTGGAGCGCCAGGAGTCGGGGAAGAAAAGATCTCATGCAAGCATCTTCGAAGGAACTTAGAGATGACCTGTGTTGTCAACCTCCTCGTTTTCTTAGATGGCCGCGTTACTAACCCATAGTTAAACTGTAGCTTCAAGTTAGGGCTATAGCACCCCCCAGACTTGAACTCAGGCAGCCATGCTCCTTGGTCCTTCTTCCCATTCCCCAGTGATCCTTCCTTTCTAGCTTGCACTGGAAACAATGGAGAGAGTTATTGTGATGACTGAATGAATGTCGGTTGCTTGGCACAGGGCCTGGCTTGTGGGGTCATTGGTTATGTGATAACCCCATTAGCCCTCCCACAGTTATCAATCCGGCTGAGGAATGGGCTTGGTCTATGTGGTGTGACTGGGCTGGCAAGGGCTCTGGAGGGGAGAAAAATAATATGCCAGAGCTGGACAAAGAACGGGATGGGCCTTGTAGAAATACCTGTCTTATAGGGCAAGTTTTGGCACAGCCAAGGTGATAGGTCTCTGTCACTTTACCACCTCCCAACTTCATAGAAATTCTGTAAGGCACTTGAAAGGGAGGTTGAGGTATTTTCCAGCTTTGCAACCTAGAACAAGGCATTCCACTTCTCTGAGCCTCTAGTTGACCATCTACTGAATGTAGGATAATAAAACCTACCTTGGGTGGTGGTTTTTAGACTTACAAATGACAGATTATTTTAATATTTTTATATATTTGGCTGCACAGGGTTTTAGTTGTGGCACGAGGTACGTTTTTAGTTGCGACATGTGGGATCTAGTTCCCTGAACAGTGATCAGACTCGGACCCCCTGCATTGGAGTGCAGAGTCTTCCTCGCTGGACTACCAGAGAAGTTGCACAAATAACAGATTTTTTAAGTTACTTTCATACACGATAGGTTCTTTAAGTTTCCAGGAATTAGGACATAGACATATTTAAGGGACATTATTCAGCCTGCCGCAATGGTTTTAAATACCATCCATATGCTCTTGATTCCAGTAATAATCTCTACCCTGACCACATTTCTGAACTCACATATCTAATGCTACTCTACATTGTCACTTAACTGTTTAATAGGTGTTCCAAACATTCTCAACAGTAGCTTTAAATCTACTACATCTTTCACGTAGTTGTTCGAAACTAAGATCCTAGGAGTTATCCTTAATCCTTTTCTTTTTCTCACAGTTCTATCCAGACCATTAACAAGCACTATCAGCTCTACCTCCAAAATGTATCTTGAATTTTCCCATTTATATCATCTCCACCCTAGGTCACCATAATCTCTGGCCTCTACTGCCACATGGAGTCTAACTGCTTTCTCTGTTTCTTCTTTTGAACCCATACAATCCATTTTGATCACAGTAGCCAGAAGGATTTTGTTTTAAAATATAAACCAGATCAGTTCCTCCTCTTACTCAAACACATCAACGCCTTACCATTGCACTTACCATGAAATGACTCTCCAAGCTCACCTCTTCTGCTCAGTAGTTTCCAAGCCCTGGTTTGGAAATCCCCAGAAACACCAACCTCCTTCCTCCTGGTAGCCTTTGCACCAACAGGGTTCACCTTTCAGGTACTTTCTTCTCACCACTGAGGCTTCAGCTCCAATGTTAGCTCCTTAAACAGTGGCTGCAGCTCCAATGTTAGCTCCTTAAACAGTCTTACACTCCCAAATGAACCCTACCTCTTCATAGCACTTCTGAGCATATCACCTGGGTTTATTTTCTTCCCAGTACTTACTTCTGCCCCAAATAATCGTGTGTTTCTTACTGGTTTTTTAGTCTTCCTCTTCTAGAAGAGAAGCACTGGGAAAGGAGAGAACTGTCTGCTTGCTCATCATTGTATTCCTTTTAGAATAGTACCTGGCACATCAGGAGGCATGTTGTTAAGTAGTCATTAAATATTGTAAGATTCTATTTATATGAAATGCCCACAATAGGCAAATCTGCAGACCCAGAAAGCTGATTAGTAATTGCTAATAGCATAGGGGGATATGGGGGGGAAAGAAGGAAGGGGGACCAATTTTGATGGCTAAGGAATGTTCAAGATTTCTTTTTCAGATAATAAAAATGTTTTAAAATTATCATAGTGATTGCACAAATTTATGGATATTCTAAAAGTCACTGAATTGTACACTTTAAAATGGTAAATTTTATGCTATATGAATTATAGTTGTCTATTATCCAATATTACTTTTGATGAATTACTGACAGATTCTATGATGCTTTCATGGGTTTTATTGAAAGCAAAATATTGGAAGCCACCTGACTTGTGAAAAGAATTTTTGCACATTTATTAAAATATACTAAAACATATATAACCGCTATTTTTAAATCTATTATCTTGTCACTTAAAGGCATTTTATTTAACCATATATACTAAAAAAGAATTGGGAACTTCTTAATGTTTTAAACTGAGTGTATATTTACTAATACAATCTTTTAATAAAGTGCTTTTATCTCATCCCATGCTTACATATAGTTTTCTCCAACTCTGAGAACAGCAGATTTTTATAGAAGAAGATCACCCTGTAGCCTAGTTATCTAAATCCTATTGTCAGATGAATCAGGGAAATTACACTTACTTTCTGTCAGAAAAAATTTTTACTTCATTTTTCCATTCAAATAAACAATTATCAATAAGCATTTTGAGGAAAATTATAAAAATAAAATGAAATATATCTTGTAAGACAGATTATTAGCTGTAATTGAGTTCAATATCATATGAGATATCACCTCACACCTGTCAGAATGGTTATTATCAAAAATACAACAGATAACAAGTGTCGGCAAGGATGCATCATCTCTGTGCACTTATAGTGGAAATGTAAATTGGTGCAGCCACTGTGAAAAACAGTATGAAGATTCTTCAAAAACAAAAATAAAACTACTGCATCATCCAGCAATTTCACTTCTGTGTTTTTCTGAAGAAAATGAAAACATTAATTCAAAAAGACAAATGCATTGCTGTGGTCTACTTTATAGAATCTAAAACGTCTTAAGATAAGTCAAAATATCCTTGTTTCTTCTCTCTTATCAGGAATACTTATAAGGAAGACCAGAAAGATCTGTGGGTTAAGTTGCCTTATTGACCATTAAAGTTTCCTCCACGAAATCAGAGGGTGGATGAAATGGGTGAAGGAAGTCAAAAATGTACAAACTTTCAGTTATAAAATAAGTCCTAGTGCACATGAAGTGTACAGCATGCTAGCTATAGTTAATAGTACTGAATTCCATATTTGAAAGTTGCCAAGAGAGTCGATCTTAAAAGTTCTGATCCCGGGGGGAAAATTGAGTTGTAACTATGTGTGGTGGTGGGTGATAACTAGACTTGGTGTGATCATGTCACAATATATCCAAGTCTTGAATCATGATATTGTACACCTGAAAATAATGTGTCAATTATATCTCAGTACAAAAGTTTTTCCCCCCACTCAATATTTAGTAGTATCTTTCTGTTGCCATTTTCAACTCCATGCAAAGCAAGTAGCTCAGTGTTAAAGAATCCACCTACCAATGCAGGAGACGCAGGCTCAGTCCCTGGGTCAGGAAGATCCCATGGAGAAGGAAATAGCAATCCACTCCACTATTCTTGCCTGGGAAATCCCAAGGACAAAGAAGCCAGGTGGGCTACAGTCCATGGGCTCGCAAAAGAGTTGGACATGACTTAGTGATTAAACAACAGCAACAACAAAGTTTATGAAATGGGAGAACATCTGATATAAATGCAGGCACATCCTCAGGAAAATTGGTTTTAGACAAAAGCATCTAAAAATTTTGAAGATGTCCGTGTACCTCTTGACAAGTTTTCACAGAGTTCCACAGGCAACAGTTTGGATATCACTGAAAACAGAAAGGGGGATGCCACTCCAGCAGGGCATGGAGCTTCTCAGTTCAGTGCAGTCGCTCAGTCGTGTCCGACTCTGCAACCCCATGGACTGCAGCACACCAGGCTTCCCTGTCCTTCACCAGCTCCTGGAACTTGCTCAAACTCATGTCCATTGAGTCGGTGATGCCATCCAACCATCTCATCCTCTGTCGTCCCCTTCTCCTCCTGTCTTCAGTCTTTCCCAGCATCAGGGTCTTTTTCAATGAGTCAGTTCTTTGCATCAGGTGGCCAAAGTATCGGAGTTTCAGTTTCAGCATCAGTCCTTCTAATGAATATTTAGGACTGATTTCCTTTAGGATGGACTTGTTTGATCTCCTTGCAGTCCAAAGGATTCTCAAGAGTCTTCTTCAACACCACAGTTCGAAAGCATCAATTCTTTGGTGCTCAGCTTTCTTTAGAGTCCAACTCTCGCATCCATACGTGACTACTGGAAAAGCCATAGCTTTCACCAGACAGACCTTTGTCGGCAGAATAATGTCTCTGCTTTTTAATATGCTGTCTAAGTTGGTCATAGCTTTTCTTCCAAGGAGCAAGCATCTTTTAATTTCATGGCAGCAATCAACATCTGCAATGATTTTGGAGGCCAAGAAAATAAAATCTGGCACTGTTTCCAATGTTTCCCCATCTATTTGCCATGAATTGATGGAACCAGATGCCATGATCTTCGTTTTTTGAATGTTGAGTTTTAAGCTAACTTTTTCACTCTCCTCTTTCACTTTCATCAAGAGATTCTTTAGTTCCTCTTCACTTTCTACCATAAGGGTGGTGTCATCTGCATATCTGAGGTTATTGATATTTCTCCTGGAAATCTTGATTCCAGCTTGTGCTTCATCCAGCCCAGCATTTCTCATGATGTACTCTGCATATAAGTTCAATAAGCAGGGTGACGATAAACAGCCTTGATGTACTCCTTTCCCGATTTGGAAGCAATCTGTTGATCCATGTCCGGTTCTAACTGTTGCTTCTTGACCTGCATACAGATTACTCAGGAGGCAGGTAAGGTGGTCAGGTATTCCCATCTCTTTTTAAGAATTTTCCACAGTTTATTATGATCTACACAGTCAAAGGCTTTGGCGTAATCAATAAAGCAGAAGTAGATGTTTTACTGGAACTCTCTTGCTTTTTCTATGATTCGGTGGATGTTGGCAGTTTGATCTCTGGTTCCTCTGCCTTTTCTAAATCCAGCTTTAACATCTGGAAGTTCATGTTTCAGGTACTGTTGCAGCATGGCTTGGAGAATTTTGAGAATTACTTTGCTAGGGTGTGAGATTTTCTCTTCAAGAAAATTAGAGATACCAGGAACATTTCATGCAAATATGGGCACAATAATTACATCTGGAAGTTCATGGTTCATGTACTGTTGAAGCCTGGCTTGGAGAATTTTAAGCATTACTTTACTAGCATGTGAGATGAGGGCAATTGTGCAGTAGTTTGAACATTCTTTGGCATTGGTCTTCTTTGGGATTGGAATGAAAACTGACTTTTTCCAGTTCTGTGGCTACTGCTAAATTTTCCAATTTTCCTGGCATATTGATTGCAGCACTTTCACAGCATCATCTTTCAGGATTTGAAATAGCTCAACTGGAATTCCATCACCTCCACTAGCTTTGTTCGTAGTGATGGTTCCTAAGGTCCATTTGACTTTGCATTCCAGAATGTCTGGCTCTAGCTGAGTGATCACACCATCGTGATTATCTGGGTCACGCAGATCTTTTTGGTATAGTTCTTCTGTATATTCTTGCCACCTCTTCTTAATATCTTCTGCTTCTGTTAGGTCCATACCATTTCTGTCCTTTATTGAGCCCATCTTTGCATGAAATGTTCCCTTGGTATCTCTAACTCTCTTGAAGAGATCTCTAGTCTTTCCCATTCTATTGTTTTCCTCTATTTCTTTGCACTGATCACTGAGGAAGGCTTTCTTATCTCTCCTTGCTATTCTTTGAAACTCTGCATTCAAATGGGTATATCTTTCCTTTTCTCCTTTGCCTTTCACTTCTCTTCTTTTCTCAGCTATTTGTAAGGCCTCCTCAGACAACCATTTTGCCTTTTTCATTTCTTTTTCTTGGGGATGGTCTTGATCCCTGCCTCCTGTACAATGTCACGAACCTCCATCCATAGTTCTTCAGGCACTCTGTCAGATCTAATCTCTTGAATCTATTTGTCTCTTCCACTGTATAATCATAAGGGATTTGATTTAGGTCATACCTGAATGGTCTAGTGGTTTCCCCTAGTTTCTTCAATTTAATTCTGAATTTGGCAATAAGGAGTTCATGATCTGAGCCCCAGTCAGCTCCTGGTCTTGTTTTTGCTGACTGTATAGAGCTTCTCCATCTTTGGCTGCAAAGAATATAATCAACCTGATTTGGTATTGACCATCTGGTGAACTTTTAGGAGAGGATTAAATAAAAGGAATTAGGCTTAATAATTGGACCAAGGCAACTTGTTTTGGATTGACTCCTCATTCCTGGACGGCCAATCATAGGGAACAAGGTCGTCCAGGGAAAAGGCTCAGAGAGGAGTCAAAGTTTTCCTAATAGTAAACAGCATGGATTTTTCTGTTTCATCCTCAGCAACATAGTCTGGGGACAGAAAGCTGGGCAGGTGTAAATAGTAAGAAATATATATATTGGTCTCTGCCCTGGTTTCTGACACAGAATTCTGAAGAGCCTTGTAATTTCCGAAGTGATAAGCACTAGGAACATTTCTTGTTCTAATGAGTGTGGTCACCAGAAAAAGCAAGCTATGTTTAGAAACTTGCAGACACATCCCCTTCCTCACCCCATAACCCCCCACATCCATGAGAGGAGAGGGGCTGGAAGTGAAGTTAATAATTGTTCATGCCTATGTGAGGAAAAGACACTGATGCTGGGGAAGATTGAAGGCAAAAGGAGAAGACACAGAGGATAAGAAGGATGGCATCACCAACTCAATGGAAATGAATTTGAGCAAACTCTGGGAGATAGTGGAGGACAGGGAAGCCTGGCGTGCTGCAGTCCATGGGGTCTCAAAGAGTTGGGCACGACTGAGTGACTGAACAACAGCACATGAGGAAGCCTCCATAAACTCTCAAGAGTAGAGGGGTTCAGTGAGCTTTGAGGCTGGTGAACACAATCACACCAGGAGGGTGATAGATCTCCATCACCACAGGGACCAAAGCTCCTGCACTAAGCACCCTCCCTGACCTCAGCCTATGCATCTCTTCATCTGGCTGTTCATCTGTATCCTTTATCAGATCCTTTAATAAAATAGTAAACATATTTCCCTGAGTTCTGTGAGCCCCTCTAGCAACACCTTGAATTAGAGGAGGGCTGGTAGGAACCTCTGGTTTACAGCCAAAGTGGACAGAAGTTGGGGGTGGGGGGCTGGGGACTTACTATTTGCAGTGGGCATCTGAAGCAGTCTCATGGGACTGAGCCCTTAACCTGTGGGAACTGGTGCTATAGATACTATCACAGTGGAGTTAAAATATAGGATACCCAGCGGGGGTCAGAGAATTGCTTGATGGGAGACTAACCCCACATAGCTGGTGTCAGAAGTGTGCATGTGGAAGTCGTGTGAGAATTACAGAAGAAACACAAGAAAAGAGCTGGGCTTTCACTAATGCAGCGGCGATCTGGGCATCCAGCCTCATCTGAGGAAAGACGCACAGAGGTCTGGGATACTGCTCTGTGAGGCAGTCATTAAGCAGCTGGGACACCCACCTCCAGGCTTGGGTTCAAGAGCAGGGCATTCAGATCTACAGCGACAACTTAGAAAAGCAACACAGGGTCTGGATCTGAAGGGCTGGTGTTCTGACCAGGAGGCCTAGACGGGGTCCTAGGTGTCAGAACTAGGGGGCAAGGTAGGAGGGGAGCCACTTACCAGCGTGTCCTTCAGCAAGTCACTGAATCTGCTGGATCCCCCCTTTCTTCCTCTGTAACATGCGAATAATTACAGCTCCAACTTCACAGGGTTGTTGTAAAACATGAATAAGATCATTCATTTGAGGGAACAGGCCAGGGTCTGGCACGGGGCTGCTCTCGAGGAAGTTGGGGAAGCTGAGAAGGACTCGGAAGGGAACCTCAGGGAGAACACAGGGATAGCAGGAAAGGGGTGGTGATGATGACTTGCTCTTAAAACGAAGGAGAAAGCTCATTCACAGAAGTGGATCATGAGGACTTCCCTGTTGGCCCAGTGACTAAGGCTCTACTCACAATGCAGGGGGCCCAGGTTCAATCCCTGGTCGGGGAATTAGATCCCGCATGGTGCATCTAAGACCTGGTGCAGCTAAATAAATAAAATTGTTTTAATTTTGATTTTTCAAATAAATCAATTTTTAAAAGAAAAGAAGAACTGGGTCACAAGCCAGGGCCACATCATCTTTCAGCAAAAGTTCCAACTTTTCAAAAGGTAAAAATCTGAGAATAGAGATTCTATCATTTTGAACTCTGAACTTTCTTGCTGACTCAGTTATGCATTGGTGGGTTTTCGGCAGGCTCACGAAATCTCTACAGTGCAAAAATCACAGTCCCCTGGCATAGCGTTTCCATACAAATGATGCTTCTCCAAAAGTGTATCTTTTAAATGACATCCAGAACAACAGATAAACATCCCTCCTCCCTTGTTTTCTTCCTCCCTTCCCCATTCCCTTCCCAGTAGCAGGCACTAGGACCCCTGCGGCAAGGGTCTTTCTTTTTCGCTCCTAAAACCCGAATACACTGGAGTGCCTTGGGCACTTTTTGAAAGTTCCTGAACTATCCCTGAATGGCTGAATTTGGTTTCCTGGGAGCTTGATCTGATAATCTGAATTTTTATAAAGCGTTTCAGGTGATGCTAATGCAGATGGCCCTCAATGACTGGAGTAATCTGGAAAACACAGACCTGGAAATCCGATGGAAGGGCACGGGAAAAGTGATCCAAGATATAGAGCACTGGGATCTCCCATGGCCTTACATTTCTCAGAGTGAGAGACTAGCCAGCCTGCTCACTCTTCAACTGGTAGCATCCAGCATTTCTGATCAGTCCAATGTCTGTGTGTGTGTGTGTGTGTGTGTGTGTGTGTGTGCGCGCGCGCGCGCGCAGCCCATTGAATAACAGAACACAGGCTGTGACTTTTTCCCTACTCACCTGTGCCGGAAGCTAGCAAAGGCTTCTGCATGGCTTCTTCCTTACTCTTCCTCTTCAATCCTCCCTGCTCCTCTCTAACCCAGGCAAGTTTGGGCTAACAACAGTTTTTCATGTACCCAAAGGGCTGAAGTAAAGGCTCATTTTATCTAATTTATATCTTATTAAGTTTTATCTAATTATATCTAATTTTATCTATTTATATCTAATCTATTAATATATACCTGTATCATCTAACTGCTCTTCCCTAGTGGTTTAGATGGTAAGGAATCTGTCTACAATGCAGGAGACCTGGGTTTGATCCCTGGGTCAGGAAGAGCCCCTGGAGAAGGGCATGGCAACCCACTCCAGTGTTCTTGCCTGGAGAATCCCATGGACAGAGGACCCTGGCGGGCTACAGGACATGAGGTCACAAAGAGTCGGACATGACTGAGCAACTAACACTCACTACTTACTGTTGTCCTCTAACTATATGGTTTTAATAGACTTTAGTTTTTAGAGCAATTTTAAGTTCACAGCAAAATTGAGCAAGAAGTATAGAGATTTTCCTTAGGTCCTCCATCCCCACGTATGTACAGCCTATCTTCACTTACTAACATCCCCCACCGCAGCGGGACTTTTGCTAGAACTGATGAACTGACACGGACACCTCATTATCACTCAGAGTCCATTATTTAACTTAGAGTTCCCTCTTAGTGTGGTACATTGTATGGGTTTGGACAAACGTATAATGACATGTACCCATCATTACAGTGTCATACAGAATAGTTTCACTGTCTTAAATATTACCTGTGCTCTGCCTATTCACTCTCCCCATGCCCCTGACTTCTGGCAACCACTAAACTTTTTATTGCCTCCATAGCTGTGCTTTTTCCAGAATGCCTTATAATTGAAATCATACAGTATACACGCTTTTCAGATTGGCTTCTTCCACTTAGCAATATGCTTTTCTTAAGTTCCTTCATGTCTTTTCATGTCATGATGGCTCATTTCTTTTTAGCACTCAATAATATTCCATTGTCTGAATGTACCATTCACCTACTAAATCTTGGTTTGGCACCTACTGATCATTGCTTGGCAACGATCAATAAAGCTGGATGTAAACATCCATGTTCAGGTTTTTGGGTGGATATAAGTTTTCAACTTCTTTGGCTAAATGCTAAGAAGTCAGGTTGCTTGATTGTATGGTAAAAATATGTTATTGTTGTAAAAAAACTGCCCAACTCTCTTCCAAAGTGGAAATATCATTTTGACTTCCTGCCAGCAATAAACAAGAATTAGATTCATCTATATCTCAGAGGAAAACCAACTCTTCTGGAGTTTTCTGCGGAGGAACTAAGAGGACAAAATAGAAAGAGGGGGAAGTGGGAAACAACCAATGGGGAATGGTGGCGGTTAGGGTGAAATAGTGAGAGAAAAGAGGAGGAGGAAGAGAGTGGGCGTTTCTGTACCCCCTTGGCTTTCTCTTTACTAGTAACACCACAGACCACCCTTACACCTGACCTAGGCTGAAGTGAGAGGCAGAGATTGACCAGTGAACTTGCTCCTTAAGAGACCAAGAACAGAGGAACCCCCAAGTGCATTTGGTCAAGAAGAAGTGAGGCTACTATTCCTAGAACAGGGTGGGTCTCAACAAATTAGCAACTGAAAGCAGAAACCAATCTATAACATCCTCAGCTTGTCATTCGAGGGTCTTAAGTCTATCAGAGTCCTTCGATCAGCTCAAGAAAAACTCAAGCTCACAAATCCTTAGACATTATCGTCCTTTATTCTTTCTTCCAGCAAATATTTGTTCAGTGCCTGCTCTGAGCCAGGTTCTGGGTGTGATTAACTCCCTAGTGAAGTCAAGGGCAGAACTCGATCTGGTTCATATCTTGCTTTTGTCATTAGAGGACTGCTGGTTCTAGAGTCCAGTGAGCAAGCAGAGAAGAGGAGTTGATGTGTTAAGATTTTGGCTTAAAAATAAAGGTCAGCCACCTCCCAGAATATTGGAAATAAAAGCAAAAATAAACAAATGGGACCTAATTAAAATTAAAAGCTTCTGCACAACAAAGGAAACTATAAGCAAGGTGAAAAGACAGCCTTCAGAATGGGAGAAAATAATAGCAAATGAAGCAACTGACAAAGAATTAATCTCAAAAATATACAAGCAACTCCTACAGCTCAATTCCAGAAAAATAAATGACTCAATCAAAAAATGGGCCAAAGAACTAAACAGACATTTCTCCAAAGAAGACATACAGATGTCTAACAAACACATGAAAAGATGCTCAACATCATTCATTATCAGAGAAATGCAAATCAAAACCACAATGAGGTACCATTTCACGCCAGTCAGAATGGCTGCTATCCAAAAGTCTACAAGCAATAAATGCTGGAGAGGGTGTGGAGAAAAGGGAACCCTCTTACACTGTTGGTGGGAATGCAAACTAGTACAGCCACTATGGAGAACAGTGTGGAGATTCCTTAAAAAACTGGAAATAGAACTGCCAATCCCACTGCTGGGCATACACACCGAGGAAACCAAAATTGAAAGAGACACGTGTACCCCAATGTTCATCGCAGCACTCTTTATAATAGCCAGGACATGGAAGCAACCTAGATGTCCATCAGCAGACAAATGGATAAGAAAGCTGTGGTACATATACACAATGGAGTATTACTCAGCCATTAAAAAGAATACATTTGAATCAGTTCTAATGAGGTGAATGAAACTGGAGCCTATTATACAGAGTGAAGTAAGCCAGAAAGAAAAACACCAATACAGTACACTAATGCATATATATGGAATTCAGAAAGATGGTAACAATAACCCTGTATGCGAGACAGCAAAAGAGACACAGATGTATAGAACAGTCTTTTGGACTCTGTGGGAGAGGGCGAGGGTGGGAATATTTGGGAGAATGGCATTGAAACATGTATAATATCATGTGTGAAATGAATTGCCAGTCCAGGTTAGATGCATGATACTGGATGCTTGGGGCTGGTGCACTGGGATGACCCAGAGGGGTGGTATGGGGAGGGAAATGGAAGGGGGGTTCAGGATGGGGAACACGTGTACACCTGTGGCGGATTCATGTTGATGTATGGCAAAACCAATACAGTATTGTAAAGTAATTAGCCTCCAATTAAAATAAATAAATTTATATTAAAAAATAATAATAAAGGTCAGGTCTATGCTCAGGTTCTCGTGCACAGGTAGGCAGTCAGTTTTGCTATAAATCTCCTGCATCAAATAATGTTTACAAGAATGTATGCAGAAATCAAATGGGATCTTTGGAGAATAAACATTGCTCATAGGAAATAATGAAAAGGGGGAGAGGGTGAAATTTATTGCCATTTGGACAAAATGGTTTATTCATCTGAAGGAATCGTCTCTAACTCTCACACATAACTACAGTTTATGGAATGGACACTGTATATGTTATGGCAACTTTGATGGGGGATTACACAGTTTTCTATAAATGCCTGAGTTTGGTTCCATTTTCTATCTAAAATTATACACTAGAGAAAGACAAATGATTCTGTTAACATAGAATGAATCATCAGGGACTTTTCTGGTGGTTCAGTGGTTAAGAATCTGCACTTCCACTGTAGGGGGCATGGGTTCAACCCCTAGTCAGGGAATCAAGATCCCATATGCCACGCTGTGCAGCCAAAAAAAAAAAAAATGAATTAGATCAATTTTGTCCTCAAAGACCTTGACAGAAGATCCGTGGTCTAGAATCTGGGCAGAATGGCATCTGAAAGTCTTTGTATATATCTGATCACTTTTTAAAACTCATAAACTTAAGTAACAACACAGCTGTCTTAGATGTGGACCATTGTTATTGCTTAGGCCTCAGTGACTTGGTTTTAGGAAAAGCACTTATTCTCAGAATTTATTATACTACACACCACCCTATTCCCCACTCCCCCCTCCAGTTTTTATTATTTTCTTGGCATGTGGGATTTTAGTTCTCTGACCGGGGATCAAATCAGTGCGCTTCGAATTGGAAACACGGAGTCTTAACTGCTAGACTACCAGGGAAGTCCCTACTACAAGTCCTTTTTAAGCAGAGACTTACTTTTCCTCTCATATTGTACTGTCCCTCGTACCAAGCACAGTGCTGGGCATGAAGAAGCTCAGTAATGACAAGCAAGCAGAAAGATTAAATCTTAATATCTTTTCAGAACAGTTTAAAGTGAAATGGAGCAGAATCACATACCTGTATGTCTCCTATCAATAGAATTTGCTTGGCAGTTAGTACTAGAGGCCAAAAAGATCAGGACAAATATTTGTTACCAAAAATCCCTCCTCTTGAGTAAAACTGGTTACCATCAGTTTAATTTCCCTCAAGAGAGGAGATACCATGGGAAAAGGGCTTTTGTGCCAATTGACTCAACATTTTTCTTTCTTCAACTGCCATTCTGTCTCTAGGGAGAAAAAAGCAGAAACAAAAAACTCAAGCAACGAGAACATTAACAAATAAATAAGAAGAGTTCAGAGGGAATGTGGAACAAACTAGACGTTCTATCAAGAAACAGAAGGAGGCCAACATGTTACTGACAGACGAAATAGTATAATCCAAACTTTGATCCCCTACATTCAGTCCCTGAAGAATTTTATGGGTATCTAAAATACGTAACCTTACTTCCAGGGAATAAAATCCTGAAGAATTTATATATTATCGTATGTTCACAGATTAAGTATTTTTTTTTAAATCTGATTCTTTTTTGAGATTCATGCAAAAAGGAGTTCTAACCTGTGCCCTTGAATGGAATGATGAAGGAAGTGGTGGTGTGTCATGATTTCCTGTTCTCAAGGCCCCAGTCTTGCTCCCTCCAAGCCACCCTTTTCATCACTGCTAGAGTAATCTTTCAAAAACCCACATCAGATCCTGCTACTCCCTAACACGGCCTGAAACCTTTGAGAGCTTTCCATGTCTCTCAAATTGAAACAACAGTCATCATCTGGTCCATGCCTTCCTCTCCAGCCCATTCACCCCCCACCTTCTACCCCCTCAAACCTCAAATGCAGGGACATTGCAGCTGCTCCCTGCTCAAAAGGCAATAAAGAGGCCAGTTTGGTGGAAAGGAAAGTTTGCTTTATTTTGGATGTCAGTATTGTCCAGAGGCTGACTCTCCCTGCCTACAGTCAGGAGGCAAGAGCTTTTATAGACAGAGGGAGGCAGCTACACGCAAAAACAGCAGTCAGCTGTGACAGTCATCTTGAAATTGGTCACAGGCGGTCTGACCAGCATCACAGTGACTGTTTTAAGTACAGTTAGGCTTCGCTTCCAGCATCGGTTTGTTTCCATTTTTTTGAGGTCAGTTCTCAGAACTGTGGCAGCTTATGTCATGGCTACGTAAGTCTGGTCATCATGGAGTTAACTTCCTCCACCTGGTGGGTTTTTCAGTCTCTGAAACAGCTCACAGGATATGGCTCAGAGTATTATCTATAGCCCAGGAAAAGGAACTAAAGGGCCTTGTTTATGCTTAATAACTAAACTATTATTACTTGGTCTCCTTGACTGTTTTCCTTTGTTTTTGCATTTTCTCATTTCCTTGATTAAACTTATTTTTTGGCTAAAGTTTTTCCACACACAAAAGTTAGGCAGAGGGCATGGGAAGAACGGACCATAAGGTCTTGCTCTGTTTTGGTATGAAAGCTGTTCAGAAACCAGGCAAGAGGTTTTCCTATACAAACTTCAGACTGGTCACCAGGCCAACCAGGTTGCCTAACTGCATGTGGTGTTCCATGTTTACACGACCTTTATTATTCCGAATTGGAATGGAGGGACATGCTCTAAATATCCGTACTATTTCCTCTCCCCTCCCAGCTCCCAGAAAAAAACATGCCACCTTGTACCTTTCTTCAATTTAACAGTATCTGAAGGTGGAGTAAAGAACGTTTCCAAAAGCTGAAATAAAATTGATAGCATTATTAGCCATTTTATAGCACACTTTCTCGGAGAAGGAAATGGCAACCCACTCCAGTGTTCTTGCCTGGAGAATCCCAGGGACGGGGGAGCCTGGTGGGCTGCCGTCTATGGGGTCGCACAGAGTCGGACACGACTGACACGACTTAGCAGCAGCAGCAGCAGCATGCTTTCTCAAGGTTCGGCACAGTATACATAGCTGAGAAGCATAAGACAATGGGGAAATGTCAGGGAGGCTAATAATGAATTAGCCAACGAGAAGTGCTCTGCAAATGATAATATTGATGATAGTAACGCAACTCTCCTGGAGAGCCCCGGGATTCAATAAAAGGACAGTCCCAGTGTTTGATCCTAGTATCTGTCATCCGAGTCACAAAAGCAGCAGAAGACAGGCTCTCTGACCTTAGCAGAGTCACACATCAGTGGAATAGCTAGAGACTATTAATAAGGATAGGCTAGTACAGGATAAATTATACTTCTGTGCTGGCACTATAGCAACATTATTTGACTGATTACCCAGTGATCAGTGTGGAATGATATTAATCAGGAAAGGCTCTCGAAGGAGTGAGTCACAGATTTTTAAACAAGTGGTTGACGTGATGTGGATGGTACTCAAAAAATATTATCTTAGCAACTGCGTGGAGAATGAACCGAGACGAGGGATCACAAAGCAGGGAGATCAGGCAGGAGGCGGTAATGCAAACGAGGTGATGGGAGCGTGGACCGCTGTGTGGGCTGTGAAACGGAGCTGGGATGCTTTAGAAAAGGCAGTGCAGAGGACTGCATCACACTCTGGCTTTGCAAACAAGCTGACTCGGGCTCCAAGCCTGGCTCCCCCAATGACTAGCTGAATTACTTGACTAACCTACCTGTTCTAAGTCTATTCCCTCATCCACAAATTGCACTCAAGAGTGTGTATCATTTTTGCTGTGTTTGCTGTTGTTATTTAGTTGCTAAGTCATGTCCTACTCTTTGTAACCCCATGAATTGTAATTTGCCAGGCTCCTCTGTCCATGGGATTCTCCAGGCAAGAATACTCAAGTGGGTTGCCATTTCCTTCCCCAGGGGATCTTCTTGGCCCAGGGATTGAACTCGTGTCTCCTGCATTGGCAAGCATGTTCTTTACCACTGAGCCACCAGGGAAGCCCAAATTATCTAAACATCCTTCCTAATTTGAATGAATCCTAATGGGAGTGGGAAGCCCAAAAGGGAAGCTGTTCCTCAGACTCTGAGCAGAGCCAGTAGGTGCTCTTCCTCCTCTCTGTGGTCGTGGGGGGTGGGGTATAGTGATGCAAAGGCACTGTGGTCAGTTTGAGAATCTTTGAGGCCTCTGTGGTGAGCTTAGCATCCAGAGGCATGGCGGGGCATGTGCTGGGAATTGTTGCTGAGGTTGGATCCCAGCTTTGGGCTGTGCTTGTTCCCTTGGCTCATTCCTGAACCTAGTCCTCCTCCTTCTTATAAATTCTGTGAGTTGCCTGATACCTTTCCAGTAAATTCCTTTTTCTGCTTAAGACAACTGTTGCCTGTTACCAAGAACACTAAAATATGACATCACAGGGCTATTTTAAGGTTGAATAAGAGGGTTTATACAAAGCCTTTATTGTTTATCCTTTATCCTTACCTGTCACAGGTAAATGCATACTAAATGGTTGATCCAAGGAAAACACAAAGAATGCATTTGTGACAGAATTGTTATAGACTTCGATGACTAATTAGATGTGTCGGAAGAGTAAAAAGGAAGAATGGGGAAGGTAACACTAAGTTTACAAATCTGCCTTCCACATCCCCATTCCGCCTCTAACAAGACTATAGAAGCCAAGAGAAGACAACCTGCTCCAAACGGATTAGACAGTAAAGGCAAAGTGCTGAACTAGCCTGTCGGCTGAGAACATGGTGTTTTACTGACGCGACAAAGTATAAACTTGTTTGCCCAGCACACCAGACACTGTAACCCTGTCTGGACCTGCCTTTCCAGACCTGATGCTTGCCACTCCCAGAAAAGCACCTGCCATGGAGTCAGAACAAATGGGTTGGTACCCACGAAAGCACCATATTATTCTGAGCTGCATTGCCTTTCCCCACTGTGTTTGTGCTGCCTGGAACGTCTTTCTCAACCTCCCTCAACTTCAATGCCTCACTTAAGACTTGGGTTACAGATGTCCTCCTCTGCGAAGCCCTTCCTAGCTCTTCCCAAGCAGAATTACTTGCTGTGGCCTCTGGGCTCCCACAGAATTCCGTTCCTGCCTCCCTGATAGCATGGACCACACTTTGCAGTGATGTTCTCTTCAAGTCTCTCCCTGTCATTGCCCTGTGTGGTCCCACAGGGACGGTGGTTTGATCATCACTGCATCCCCCCTGCCTGGTGCCATGTGGTCAGTAGACCGTACCTGAAGTATATAAGGACTTGTTTAGCAATAAAAGGGGTTGCTTGTGAGAGAATGAACCTGATTTGATAACTCACGTGCAAAAATGTTAGGCTTGTTTGTTATTTGTTCATGTATCATGTAATAATCATTGCCCTTTAACTTCCCAGCTCCTGAAGAGCAGAGCTCTGTTTTAATTCACTTTGTACCAACAGGTGCATTAAAGGAATTGGAAGCCCTTGTGGAGGGCTGCTTGGATGTAACCAAAGTGATGTTGTAGATGAGCTGAAGAAACCATGGTTGGAAACCTTGGGCTGCAAAAGGGCCAAGCCAGAAGACTTGGTTAGGTTTTTCCATAGACTCTCTCCAGCTCTGATCTCCAGGATTAAAAAAAATCACCTTTCCCAAATAGACTTTCCTGGTGAAAATAAAGACTTTCCTTTGTATTTCCCCAAGTTAGTCATAAGTATTGGGTTGCAGAGGAACGTAGCCATGATGCCAAAATTTAGTTTTATCTTCTGTTGCCCTCAGAAAGTATTCTTTTTCATTTTACTAAAAACATTTTAGAGATTTCATTTTTATATTATCTTTAAATAGATAACACATTGCTGTGGTCCAAAATTTAAGACTATACAGTGTAAAGTGTCTGCCCCCACCATGTACCTCAGTCACCCACCCTCTCCTCCCATGATTAACCAAAGCTATCTCTTTCTCAGGCATTCTTCTAGATATATTTATGTAGGTAAGAAAATATTTTTAATTTCCCACTGCCTTTTATGTAAAAGTTAAAGTAATACACACAGTTCTGCATCTTGCTTTTGTTTTTTACTAAATAAGATATTTTATAGCTCTTCTCATGTCCGTGGCTATCATTTTTCCTGTCTGTATAGTATATTCCACCACTTGAGTGACCTATAATCTATTGAGCCAGTCTGCCATTAATGGACGTTCAGTTTTTTTCCTAATCCTTTCTATCTTATAAGCAATTCAGCAACTCTTTTAAGCCTCTCTTCGAACTTCCTACCAGCCTTCCTTAGTCTCCAAAAAAAAAAAAAAGCTGTTTCTCTTAACTCACAGAGAAAGCAGAGGCCATTACATAGAGATTTTGTCAATTTCCTGCCTCCCCATTTCTATAATGTTTACTTTTGAGTTTTTTTTTTAATCAGGTAGACATGAAATAAAACATTTTAAACCTGAGAAAAAAATGTCCTGCCTCTCATTCATCTCATGCTTCAAACTCCATCAATACCAAACAGCAAATAGTTCTGAGAGTCTGCATGCTCTGTCTTGTCTCTGTACCTTTGTAGAGGCCATTCCTACTCCCACACTTGGTTGGCTTGGGAATCCTCTATTAACCTTTCCAATCCAAGTTTGGATGTCATACAAGAGGGAGCTGATCAGTTGCTGCCACAAGGTACGTCTGTACCTTGCTCCTCTCCCTCTATCCTACTTATTATGCTGGTTTGAACTTTGTCTACAAGTCTGTGTTCCCATAGGTCTGTGAGCACTTGGAGAGCTAATTCATATCAGGGTGTCCAGCACTTAGCACAGAGAGTCTGGTAATAGAAGTTACTCAATAAATTTTTGTTGAATAAATGAATAAATAATGTGAAGAAGACATACAAATACTCTGTAATTACAAGTATTTGCAAAAAAGCAGAATGAGTCTTCCATCTGTATAATGTAATAGAAATAGCACTGGACTAGAAATCAGGAGAAATCTGGTTTAGGGACTTTCCGGATGGTCCAGTGGCTAAGACTCCATGCTCCTGATGCAGGGGGGCTGGGTTCAATTCCTGGTCAGGGAACAAGAGTCCACCTGCTGCAACTAAAGATCCCACATGCCACAGCTGAGAGTCTGGAGAAACCAATTAATTAATTAATTATTTTTAAAAAAGAAATCTGGTCTACAGAAGCAGGAAACTCTTCGCACACATTCATTGCTGTGACCACGATGCCTAGAAGAATGGCTGACTCTTGATTGGTGCTGAGAAATAATGAGGCTTTGTGTCATGTTTGTCTTTGAATCTGCCAATGACACCCTTTATTTCAAATTGTTTGCAGGGAGAAAGCTAGAATCAGAGTGCCTGTAGCTTTTGAACTGAAAACAGAACCTACCTAATACTCCGTCGTAGGCAAGCTATCATAAAGCCGGTGAATTTATTACCAGCTTAAGTTGAACAGATTCAATCAATTGATTTTTTCAAATTTATCTTATAGTTTAACACATTTCATATAGCCATGGGTTTTTCCAAGCTTAGCGAGAATAACATGCTTAATCTGGGAAACAAAATAAAAACTTTATGGATAATCTTGGGGACGGGGTGGGCTCTTGACTCCTCTTCTGTGGGCTCTAAAAAGAGTAATAGTGTGACAATCAGAGAAAGAGTCCCTAAGGATTGAAACTGAAATAAGACTCCACCTGGCCTGTCTTCTAACAGGGCTCTTTGTTCCTTGCTCTCCTGCGGTCACCAGAATGCAAATATTCTCCTGTCCTCTCTTCCTTGTCTTACTGAACAGTAGTAACACACACATCAATGTCAATTATCCACCACTTTATGAAAATGAGATTCATTCAAATGCTTCTGATCAAACATTTATCGTAACCCACAGATTGTTTTCAGACTAAGACTGAATCAAAGTTTCACATTTATAATTTTTCTTTCCACAGTGTTCAAGTATGTATTGATTGACTGAATGACTATTTGGCCACTAATTAGCTCTGTAACCTTGGGTAAATTTCATTTAACTTTTCTGTCCCTCATTATCCTCATGTATACAATTGAGTTTGTTTGACATATTTTTCAAATTAGTTTTAATAGTGTAGAGAGTCCCCTGGTGATCCAGTGGTTAAGACTCCACGCTTCCAATGTAGGGGACTTGAGTTTGATCCCTGGCCAGGAAACTAAGGTCCCACAGGCTACATGGTACAGCCAAAAACAAACAAACAAAAATTACCCCCATGTGAAAAAAATATATTTTTAATAATTTGAACCCTTTCTAAGCAGAACATGGAGAAGGCAATGGCACCCCACTCCAGTACTCTTGCCTGGAAAATCCCATGGATGTAGAAGCCTGGTGGGCTGCAGTCCATGGGGTGGCTAAGAGTCGGACACGACTGAGTGACTTCACTTTCACTTTTCACTTTCATGCATTGGAGAAGGAAATGGCAACCCACTCCAGTGTTCTTGCCTGGAGAATCCCAGGGACGGGGGAGCCTGGTGGGCTGCCGTCTCTGGGGTCACACAGAGTTGGACATGACTGAAGTGACTTAGCAGCAGCAGCAGCAGCAAGCAGAACACAATATATAGGACAGAAAAAAACTGGAGGTACTCTGGATAAAATAGATTTGGGGACCCAAAGACTCCTGGCTTTGCCTCCCTCTTCCCCATCCTCACTGCTGCTCTGAGTCCAAGGGTTCCATGACGCACATCTAAAAAATCCTCTGGACTAGATGAGTGTATACACAACACTGGCTCCCAGACTGGTAAGGAAACTTACTGTCGGGCAGGTCCATAGTTTCCCAGTCTCAGGAATTAAACAAGATAGAGCTACCCAGACAAATGAAAATGTGAAGTTTTTGGCTTTGGGTGGTAATATATCAACTCAGCCAATGTTAACTGATTATTTAATGCTGAGCAGAATTGGAAATCATATGTATTATTGATAAATTCACAATGAACATGCTAACAGTGAACAATGAAAATTATAACATAAATTACAACAAAGAACTTTCAGCAGATAAAATTTCTCAACATATTATAAAAATGAGTGGGGGTAATAAAAGGAATCCCTGGAGAGTGAAAAGGTTGAGACTCATGATGAATTCCATTTTCTTCCTTTTCATACACATAAAATGAGGCAGAGAAAGATGAAATGGCCTGCCTAAGCCCCCACAGCTTACTTGGTGGCAGAACACAGCACTTGCCATTTCGAGCCCACTGTTCTTTCCTGCCTGTGTTGCATTTGTCTGTAAGGTTAGACTTCCACCTTTATGTGTCTAGAATCTGTGGTCACACAGCTAAGACATGATAGAAAGTCCTCATTATTTCAGCATTCATTATCTAAATCCCTGAAGTTTGAAGCTATGAAGGAAAATCAAAATCATAACTTAGACATGTTTACTTATTAAGTGACTACTTATAAATACCCACCTTGGGACATCCCTGGTGGTACAGTAGGTAAGAATATGCCTGCGAATGCAGGGGACATGGGTTCAATCCCTGGTGCATGAAGATTCCACATGCTGTGGAGCAACTAAACCTCTGCACGGCAACTACAGAGCCCGAGCTCTAGAGCCAGCGAGCCACAGCTATTAAGCCCACGTGCCACAGCTACTGAAGCCTGTGCACTTAGAGCATTTCTGCACGCCATGGCAAGAGAAGCCACCTCAATAAAAAGCCTGAGCCCCACAACTAGAGCGTAGCCCCCGTTCACCTCAACTAGAGTAAGGCCACACGCAGCAAGGAAGACCCAGCACAGCCAAAAAAAGTCCACAGTAATACATATATATATGTAATACTCATCCCCATTAAACATTAGCATCCTTTTTCCCCTTCTAGGACAATTTCTTTGTCAAGCCTCAAGCCAATGACTGGATTTTACACATATATGACCATCCGATCCAAACACAATGGAAATCAACTGCAAAGTGAAATTGCACATCTCACGAAAGATAATTTTATGAGGTTGATAAAAGAAGGCGTATTCCACAGTGAAGGAGGGGAAAAGACGTAAGCAAAAATATTGAGGACGTAAGCAAAGATCAGATCAAGGAAGGCCCTGCGGGTCTCATGGGGGTTTTTGTTTTTATTCTGATTGGGATGGAGAATTAGGGGAAGCCTTTAAGCAGGGGAAGTGACAGATTTATCTGTAAAATTTTCATTCTGAAACTGGAAAATACACTAACATACGTGATTTTGCAAATGTATTTCTGTGATTTCACCCCACAGACACAGCTCCACATGTATGAAATGACACTTGTATAAGACTTTTCATTGTTGCATTATTTGTTCAGCAAAAGGTGCCTGGTTCAATAAACAACTGTGTCATAAGCTTCAGGAAAAACAAATACGGAAAATCTCCATGTACTAATATGAAAAGAGCACTAGGATGAATTATTAATAAGTGAAAAAAAGCAAGCAAGATTTAGAACAGTGTAGAACAGTCTACATGATAGGCTACCTTTTATTACGTAATAAGGCAAGAGATACATTTGTACAAATGCTTGCATTTGCCTTCAAAATCCTAGAAGGATGAAACAATAAGATACCAGTGGAAATAACTATCATTCGAAGGTTGGAGTGAGGAATGCAAGAGTTCTCTGGGCTTATCTTTTTACAGTGTGTTAAGCTTTGAACCATGTAAAAGTTTGTGCCTAATAAAATTAAATACATTTAAAAATCATTCTGGCTGCTCTGTGGCAAGTAGTTATAGGGAGAAAAGAAGAGAAGAAGGCAGACCATTAGGAAGGTGGTGAAGTGGCTCAGGCAGGGGCAGATGGTTCTGGAATGGAGCAGTGGAAGCAGTGGGAAGGAGTTGGGTTGGTGCTGAAACAGTTGGACGTGTTGGTGAACTGGATGTCACCTGTGAGAGAAGGAAAAAAGAAATCAAGGATAATTCCTTATATTTGTCTCAGGCAGTTGGAGAAGAGAAGATGGGATAGAGGTAGGGAAGGGATAGGGAAAACTGAGAACTAAGGGTCTGTCTTGGACTCTTGAAGATAAATATGTCTCTTGGATGTTCAAGTGAAAACGTCCACAACTAGAGAGAAACATCTGGAAGAATGAGGACAGCAGAGATGTTTCTAAAGATGAGTCCAACTCCCCACGAGTTTTAATTAAAGGACTGAGAGACTATGGTAGGATCAGTAAAACCCTCAACCATTTGATTAAATGTTCACCTTCATGTACATGCTGTATAAATAAAGGGGAAATGTCATTTGTGTTATAAGATTTGGTTGGAAAAAATTATGTCCAAAAATTCCAGTCAATCATTTGACTTATTCTTTGTTCTAAGAGTGAGCCTGTACTGATCATTATAGCCTCAGTTCAGTTCAGTTCAGTCGCTCAGTCATGTCTGACTCTTTGCGACCCCATGGACTGCAGCACGCCAGGCTTCCTTGTCCATCACCAACTCCTGGAGCCTACTCAAACTCATGTCTATCGAGTTGGTGATGCCATCCAACCATCTCATCCTCTGTCGTCCCCTTCTCCTCCTGCCTTCAATCTTTCCCAGCATCAGGGTATTTTCAAATGAGTCAGCTCTTCGCATCAGGTGGCCAAAGTATTGGAGTTTCAGTTTCAGCATCAGTCCTTCCAATGAGTATTAAGGACTGATTTTCTTTAGGATGGACTGGTTTGATCTTGCAGTACAAGGGACTCTCAAGAGTCGTCTCCAACACCATAGTTCAAAAGCATCAATTCTTTGGCACTCAGCTTTCTTTATAGTCCAACTCTCACATCCATACATGACTACTGGAAAAACCATAACTTTGACTAGACAGACCTTTATGGCCTATATTTTGGTAAATAAAAATAAACATAGTTTCACAATTTTTATTGTACTTTTCAAGATAAAACTCAAATCAAAGAATTTTCAGTGTTGGGAATTCCCTGGTGGTCTAGTGGTTAGGACTAGGGGCTTTCACTGCTGGGGCCTGGATTCAGATTCAATTCCTGGTGGGGGAACTAAGCTCCCACAAGTTACATGGCACAGCCAAAATTTAAAAAAAAATTTTTTAATAAATTAAAAATAGAAAACCTTTTACACTATTTACTATGAAATGTAAGCAGCCTACTCTAAGTGGTCTTCACTGCTACTTTGGATTTTTTTAAAAGTCTATTGAATTTGCTACAATATTCCTTCTGTTTTACGCTTTGGATTTTTGGCTGCCGGGCATGTGGGATCTAGTTCCCTGGCCAGGGATTGAACCTGCACCTACCGCATTGGAAGGTGAAGTCTCAAGCACTGGGCCACCAGGGAAGTCCCTAAGTGTCCTTTTTAGTCTCCAAAATAAGATGGAAAAGGACAGAACTGTGCAGTAACAGAAACACAGGGAAACAAACATAATTCAAACTTTCTTCTCTAGGATGCTAAGTTCACTTCTTTATTAACAGAGTAACTTACTACATAACCTAGATTGATAACAGGGCAAGAGGAAGAGAGTAATGATTATTCCTACTTCACTACTCCCGAAGTCAAATAAGTACTTTTTGGTTAAAATGCAGAGCTACTTTCTTAAGAATTCTACCTTCAACTATTAATTTGCTTCTCATATGTTTACCTGAGCAGGACAACTTGGGAAATGTTCCAGTGTTAATATAAGTTAGGATGTTACTAGTAATAGTGTTTGGTGCAATAATGTCTTAAAAAGTCCAGACTACCCAAACAAATTATCTCTTAGGGTTCTGGAGGCTGAAGTCTGAGATCAAGTTGCCACATTCTGGTGAGAGCTGTCTTCCTGGTTACACTCTCTCATGGCTTTCCTCAGTTCATCCAAACAGAGAGAGATCTCTTGTGTCTCTCCCTCTTCTTATGGAAGGGGACTAATCCCATGATGGGGGTGCCACCCTCATGACCTAATCTAACCCTAACTACCTCCCAAATGTCCCACCCTGGGATTAGAGTTTTGACATATTACTTGGGGGGAGGAGGGACACAAACATTCAGTCCATAGCACCCAGCCCAGATCCTCCTTCAGTTTGGAGACCTTCAGACCCCCAGCTGCTGGAAGTGTTGGCTGCTATTAGCCTTACAACTAAGTCTTCCCATGGACTTGCCTGAAGGAAGCAGCTTTCCTCAAGATTAAGACACTTTTGGGCTTCTCTGTTGCCTCAGTGGTAAAGAATTTGCCTGCAATGCAGAAGATTAGAATGCTTTCCAAGGCAGTGAGCGATGGGTACAAAGGAAGGAGACTGCAAAGATCCAGTCCTCTTGGTCATCAGGTTATCCACAAGACAACTTGGATGAGCTGTCTCACCTCCCCAACTCCCCAGGAGGTCACTTAAGCCCAAACTTCTGCCCCTATTCTGCTTCCCTGGCTCCCTTATGCGTGTTGTTCTCAATGGACTTTCTGCCCATAATCTCTGTCTCAGAGTCTATTTCCTAGTTCCCAACTTAAGACACCAGGAGACTTCATTAATAGCATATTCAAATAAAAAAAATTACCTAATTGTGCAGATTTCTTTCCATTTTGTGTAGATTAAGACACAGCGTAAAAAGTAAATATAGTGGAAAATGCCCAAAATAGAGAATTGCTTTATGCACTTTGCACGTGTCGAACACACATTTGTGGGAGGAAAAAACTCTCCCTTATATCTGTTTGGCCCCACAGCTTTTTGTCTATCACAGAGAGTAGTCTCTTTGCTTGTTATAACTGATCTCTGAACGTGTTACAATGAACGAGAATGAAGTTTTGATCCTATTTTGCTAGAATTTATTTTTATTTCTTAAAGACATATAACAACAGGCAGTCCTATTTCAGTCCAAATATTCTTGGAAAAAATAACCAGTAAATCATGAAATAAAATAGCCAGTTGGGCAGCTCTTCTTAAGAATTCCCCAGCAGGGGTTATGTGGCTGCAACTAAAAAAAAAAAAAAAAAAAAACCAGGCCTTTGATACTGAGTTGATTTATCCAACACACAACAAGTCTCAGCTCATAGATTCTTTCTGCTAATTCATTTCCATTATCATAATTTATTTAGCCTTTACCCTTCAAGATCCTTTATGACCATTAGTATGATTTTTAAAATAGCATCATGCAGGTAGGATTTCACAAAGAATATTCAGATTCTTCTCTCCCTTTCATGTCAGCATTTGGTGAAATCCAGAGGATTTTTTTTTTCCATAGCACCCAGGTAGCCTAACTTATATTCAGAGATTTAGTCACAAAGAGACTGTCTTCAGCACCCTCTTTTATTTTGTAATAGTTATTTCTCCATTTATTTCCTTTTGAATTTTGTCATTCTTTGTTAATCATCATTTTATTACAGGATTAGGGGGAAAATGGAAATGGGATAAATGAAAAAGTGTCCATAATCCTGTCATCAGAATAAACCAAAATCAATGTTGCTGGTTTATTTTCTTCCAGACTTTTGCCAAGACAGTGCATATAATACTGATTACAATTTTTGTAAAATATACTCATGCCATGTTATAATTTAACTTACCAATATGTAATAAATATTGCTCATGTCAATAGCTACACCATTAAAATAATGAAAAGATGCATGCCATTTTATAATATGGGCATATCATAACTTCTTTAATCAATATCCTGCTATGAAGCATTTATATTTTCTCCTTTAAAATTACTTTTATAAACAATGTATAAGCAGACACCCCTGCAAATAAATCTTTATACAAATAACTAGTTATTTCCCTGGGACAAGTTCTTTTTTTCCCCCTAGGAGAAGGCAATGGCAACCCACTCCAGTACTCTTGCCTGGAAAATCCCATGGATGGAGGAGCCTGGTAGGCTGCAGTCCATGGGGTTGCTAAGAGTCGGACATGACTGAGCGACTTCACTTTCACTTTTTACTTTCATGCATTGGAGAATGAAATGGCAACCCACTCCAGTTCTTGCCTGGAGAATCCCAGGGACGGGGGAGCCTGGTGGGCTGCCGTCTATGGGGTCGCACAGAGTCGGACACGACTGAATTGACTTAGCAGCAGCAGCAACAGCTGGACAAATTCTTATAAGTGGGCTCTGCATCAAAGAGTAGTTACATATTTAAGACTTTTAAAAACACATCACTAAATTGTTTCAATTTATAATCCCACCAATAGTGGTTGAGAATCTTCTTTACAACACTCTTGTCACTCTTTTTCATCTTTGCTAATCTAATAGATGAAAAGTAGGATTTTGTTTTTAGTTGCATTTCTTTGAATTTTAGTGAGTCTGAATTTTTAAAAAATGTTTATTGATCATGTACATTGTTTCCTCTGTGAAATATCTGCTTATGGCCTCTGAACACAAAATATTGACTTCAAATATTTATCTTATTGAGTTTTAAGAGCCCTGTCTTTATTTATCATACATCTGTCTGTATTCTACATATAGAACTATACTCTAACCAGTTTTCCTCTGGTTTCTCTAACTTTAATTTTTGGGGGCATAAAGATTTTTTTAAGTAGTTAAATGTACAAATTTAGCACACATTAAGTAGTTAAATGTGTCAATTTTTTTCTTTATAATTTTGCCTATATTGCAATGCTGAAAAGAAAGACATTCTGTATCCAAGATTATATAAATAATTTAAGAGAAGTTCTATTTTCTGCTAGCAATTAACGGATTCATTGAAAACTTCTGTTACATTTAAATCTTTAACCCACTAAACTTTGATTGTATCTGTGAGGTAGGAGTCTAACTTTATTTTTTTCCTATTGTTTCTGCAAATAGCCCAAACTTATAAAATAATCCACCCTTTTTCTTTTCAGCTGAAATGCTGTCATTAATGTGTGCTAAATTTGTAAATAACTTTATTTTATTTACTTATTTTTAATTATTATTATTTTTTAAAAATTTACTTGGCTGTGCTTGGTCTTAGTTGTGAGACTATCAAGGGATCTTTGTTTAAACTTGTGGGCTCTTTCAGTTGTGGCTTGTGGGATCTAGTTCGCTGACCAGGGCTAAAACAAGGGCCCCTGCATTGGGAGCACAGAGTCTCCCCACCAGGGAAGTCCCTGCTTCCAGACTTTTTATTCTGATTGTTTTTTTCTGTCTGTGAGTCCTATGCCCATACCACACATTTAATCAATATTGCTTTATAATGAGTTTTTATATCTGATATGACCCTTATCTCTTTTGTATGTTTTTAAAGACTGTATTATCTTTAATGTCGCCTCTTTTTCAAAATGTCCATTATTCTCACGTATGTATTCTTCCATATATTCAGATCTTCCTCAACTTAACAATGGGGTTACATCACCATAAACCCATCATAAGTTGAAAATACTGCCAAGTCCAAAGTACATTTCATGCATCTACCCACTGAACATCATGGCTTAGCCTGACCTAATTTACACGTACTTAGAAAACTTACATTAGCCTACAGTGGGGCGAAATCATCTAATACAAAGCTGATTTAATAATAAAACATAGAATATAGCATATAATTTATTGAATATTGTCCTGAAAGTAAAAAACAGAATGGGTGTGGAAGGGAGAAAAACAGAAAACCAGAAAGGGCATCTGGGCGGAACTGTTGTGTGTTGGCTATTTACCCTTGTCATCACAGGGCAGCGTCACAGGAGAGGGTCACAAACCTGGGAAAAGCGGAAAGTTCAGAATTCCAAGTATGGTTTCTACGGAATACGTATTGCTTTCAAACTTTTGTAAAGTTGAGAAATCGTTAAGTCAAACCATCCTATTTAGGAACAATCTATACTTTTAGAGCAGTTTTAGGTTCACAGCAAAATTAAAAGGAAGGTATAAAAAGATCAGGGATTCCCAAGTGGAGCTAGTGGTAAGAACCTGCCTGCCAATTCAGGAGATTAAGAGACTGGTTTGATCCCTGGGTCGGGAAGATACTCTGGAGAAGAGCATGGCAACCCACTCCAGTATCCTCACCTGGAGAATCCTCATGGACAGAAGAGCCTGGTGGGCTCAAGTAGTCGGACGCAACTGAAGCGACTTAGCACAGCACAGCACATGAGGGATTAATAACAATTACTAATAGCAAAATGGAATAATTATAACAATATACTGTAATGAAAGTTTCATGAATGTGGCCTTTCTCTCACATTTAATGCCTTTTCTGTGTTAAAGTGAAAGTGAAGGTCGCTCAGTCGTGTCCAACTCTTTGTGACCCCATGGACTATAGTCCATGGAATTCTCCAGGTCAGAATACTGGAGTGGGTAGCCTATCCCTTCTCCAGCGGATCTTCCTGACCCAAGAATCCAACCGGAGTCTCCTGCATTGCAGGCGGATTCTTTACCAACTAAGCTATGAGGGAAGCCCCACTGAGCACTTATCACACACTGTGACTTTAACTTTTGCAATCTGAGGTGGAACAACAAAACTAGCACAAATTTCTTTTTCCTTCTTCACAATTTCATGGATAGAAGACTTGTTTTTACCCTAGATCTTAGCAACCTCAGCATACAAATATTTTTTCTTTCCTTATTAATTCAAGAACTTTCATCTTTTTACTTAAAGGACGCACTTTACAGCTCCTCTTTGGCATTTCCTAATTGCCAGCATCACTATTCTTGCACTTTGGGGCCATTATGAAGTATTGATAAAATAAGAGTCACTTGAACACAAGCACTTTGATAAACTACAGTCAATCTGATAGCCGAGAGGGCTACTAAGTCTAAGTTACTAATGGGCAGGATACATTGGATATAGGGATGATCCCAGATGGGGTGGAGCAGGACAGAGGGAGATTTCATCATGTTACTCAGGAGGACAAGCAAGTCAAAACTTACGAATTATTTATTACTGAAATTTTCCATTTAATGTTTTTGGACCATGGTTGACTGCAACTGTGGGAAGTAAAATCACAAGTAAAGGGGGACTACTATATCTTTTTTTAGAGAAAAGTCTTTTGCCCATTTTTAATGGGATTATTTATCATTTTATTGTTGAGTTTCCAGAGTTTTTAAAAATATAATCTGAATATCAAATAAATCAGTTGCATAATTTGCAAATATTTTCTTCCATTCTGTAGGGTTTTCTTTTCACTTTCTTGATGGTGTCTTTTTTTTTTTGAAAGGGACCTGGCCATTTTTTAAAATCTAGTTTTAATTGAAGTATAACAATATTGTGTTAGTTTCCTCCGTACAATGTGAATCAACCAAAACTATACATGGATCCGGCCTTCTTGAGCCTCCATCCCATGTGTTTTCTGAAGCTTTAATTTTGATGAATTCTCATGTATCTATTTTTTATTTTGCCATTTGTGCTTTTGTATCATTTCTAAGAAGCCATTGCTAAACTCGAGGTCATAAAAATTCAGTTCTACATTTTCTCCTCAGGGTTTTATATTGTAGTTTAACTTTTTTTTTTTTTGTAGTTTAACTCTTGATTGTTGGAGCTATGATACATTTTCAGTTAATTTTTGTGTACGGTGTGAGGTAACTGTCCAGTTTCATTGTTTTGCATGTGGATACCTAGTTGTCCCAGCTCCTAGTCTATTGACTAATTTTAAAGTCTTTTAACTATCCACCTAATATTGTTTCTAATATATTTGATGGATTTCTATTTTTTACAAGTAAATAATACAATGTTCAAATGATAACTTTGCTTGCTCCTTGACAATATTTGTATTTATTATTTTGTCTTCTCAGTTTTTTTAAATGTGGTGATCACATCATCTTCATATTTTTCTCATTTTAAATGGACTGTTTCTAGAGTCTTGCCACCACTAAGTACAACACTGTCCACTATTCTGCTTTTCAGTATCTGCTACTGTGTCTGTATTTTGCTGCTATTGATACAAGGTGAGGAAACATGATTTTGCTTTAAAATCTCTTTAAATTTTGTTTTAAGAATATATTGTTAAAACTTGTACTGAATTTAAAATTTCTATATTTCTATTGGAAAAACCCTGATGCTGGGAGAGATTGAAGGCAGGAGGAGAAGGGGATGACAGAGGATGAGATGGTCGGATGGCATCATTGACTCGATGGAGGTGAGTTTGAGCAAGCTCCAGGAGATGGTGATGGACAGGGAAGCCTGGAATGCTGCAGTCCATGGGGTCACAAAGAGTTGGACATGACTATGTGACTGAACTAAACTGAATACAGCTTAATATTTATTAGAGGAAGGCTCCATAATCTTTTTTATGAAACCTTTGGTTAAAACAATTTTGTGTGGGTTTTTTTTGTTGTTGTTGTTTTGAAGGTAATAACATTTATTAAGACATCTTAACTATGTACCAGGTTTACCCATAAGACTCATTTAAACTCCACAACTACCCTGTGAAGTAGAGACCCCATATCTTCAGTTTGCAGACAAGTAAAACCTAAGGCACTGAGCACTTACCCAGTGTATCCGAGGATGCTCAGCTGGAAGGTAGCAGACCTGAGATTCCCACCTGGCTGTCTGCTGTCTGGTCATGGGGACTTTATTCTTTTTCCCCTTAACTGAGATATAATTGACATATAACATTACAGTAGTTTCAGGGGTGTAACAGTGATTTGCTATTGTGAAACGATCAACACTGTTAACATTTAGTTAACTTCCATCACCACATATAGTTACAGATTTTTTTTCTTGTGACCAGAACTTTGCAAAACTACTCTCTTAGCAACTTTCAAATATGCAATATGGTATCATTAACTACAGGCTTCTCTGGAGGCTCAGACAGTAAAGAATTCTCCTGCAATGCTGAAGACCTGGGTTTGATCCCTCAGTTAGGAAGATCCCCTGGAGTAGGGCAACCCACTCCAGTATGCTTGCCTGGAGAATTCCATGGACAGAGTAGCCTGGCAGGCCACAGTCAATGGGGTCACAGAAAGTCAGACACGGCTGAGCAACTTTCACTCACATTATTAACTACAGTCACCATGTTGTGCATTACACCCCCAGGACATTTCATAACTGGAAATTTGTACCTTGTGATTCCCTTCACCCACTCCCAACTCCCCTATTTAAAAGCAAAAACAAAAAAACACATTTATTTATTTGGCTGCACTGAGTCTTAGTTGCAACATGCAGGATCTTCAGTCTTCACTGAAGCATGTGGGATCCAGTTTCCTGACCAGGGATCAAACCCAGGCCCCCTGCATTAGGAGCACAGTCTTAGCCGCTGCACCACCAGGGAAATCCTCAACTCCCACCTTTGGCAATGACCAGTCTGTCTGTATGAGTCTTTTTTTTTTTTTTTAAGATTCCACATAAAAATGAGATCATACAGTATTTATCTGATAGTTATTTGAGGTAAATACTTTCCTAAAACAGTGTTTATCAAGTAGTTTATTATTCCAATTAAAAAAATAAATTCATCATAAAGAATATGTTTTTGACACTACATAAGGAAAGAATTAATTTCTTTTAATCTTAAATAGTTTAATTTTAAAAGTAAATCAATTAGTGAACTAGAAGAGATAATTCACAAATATCATGTAGATTTTAAAAGGTAGAAAATAATATATACAGTGGAATAAAATTTCCTTTCAGCCCTGTTTCCTAGCCACCACATTCCTTTCCCTGCAAGCAACTACTGTATTCTATAAAAGAACAGGATTTTTTAAAAAATAAAAGAAACACATACTTATGCAATGCATACATATATACATACACAATATGTGCAAAATATATCAAATGTTTACATGAGAACAACAATGTGCTGAGCAGCCCTAAGGAATCAGATGGAATGCAAAGACTTGATAAAAAGTCTGTTCACAAAAAAGGAAGAGAAGCAGCTGAGAAAACTCTTTGGTATTTTTCTAATATTATCCATTACCAGTTTATTTAAACTCCAAATCCATTTTCTCATCAAGTTATAGCAAGAGATAAATCTGGAATCTATGCCACATTAACTGCACTAAATATAAATGTCCACCACCTCAGCTTTCCCTAACTCAGATGGCAAATAAGATAAGAACCACACATTCCTGAGAGGCAACAAACAACCAGAGTGCAAAATGACAAATCAAATTCCCCAAGTGTACTAAATCTCTTCACATAAATGGAAGAAACCTAAATAAATCAAAATCATGGCATAAACATACTTTAGCCTTTCCCTGAATAATTTTGTGTGCTTAGTTGCTCAGTCATGTGTGACTCTTTGCCACCCCATGGGCTATAGCCCGCCCAGGCTGTTGTGTCCACAGGATTTCCCAGGCAAGAAGACTGGAGTGGGTTGCCATTTCCTTTGTATTAAGCTGTAAACAACTCTGAAGAGTCCCTTGGAACTATGGTGTGTAATGAGGGAGAGCTGGCTGTTGGGTGCAGGGGGCACCTTTAGTGGAGTTGGTGCAGTCCAGCCCCGGGACTGATAAAGCTCCAGGCAGGGGGGGGCATTGGGGAGGGCAGTGGTGATAGTGGGGAGTTGGGAAGGGAAGCTGGGAGGCAGAAGGGGAGGAGGGCGCTGATTCAAGCAGATTGAACTCACAGAAGACTGATTTATAAACAGAAATGCCACTTGTTCATTAACCATACTTTGTTGTCGTTCAGTTGCTAAGTTGTGTCTACTCTTTCTGCGGCCCCATGGACTGCAGCCCACCAGGTTCCTCATCCATGGGATTTCCCAGGCAAGATTACTGGAGTGGGTTGTCATTTCCTACTCCAGGGGACTTCCAGACCCAGGGGTCGAACCCACCACTCCTGCATTGGCAGGTAGATTCTTAACCACTGAGCCACCAGAGGAGTCCTCATTAACCATACAGACCACGATAAAACCGAGTGAACAATTGTTACTTTACAGTATCACTCTCCGAAGTTTCCTGAGATCCTCCCTGTCTGTCCGTCTCTCAGCGTGGGCACTTCTGTGGACGGCTAGGAGGTAATAGTAACGTACTGTGGTGGTCGCGGATTCTGAGTCCCATGGCCTTAGTCCCAATCCAGGCCTGGCCATTTGCCAGCTGTGTAACCCTAAGTGGTTATTTAACTTCTCTCTTCCTGTGAAAATGGGAGTGATAACGGTACCTACTTCAGCATGTCATTCTCAAGATTAAATGATAGCACAGGCAGCTCAGCTTAGTATTCTGTGATGGGGGGGTGGTAGGAGGGAGGCTCAAGAGGGAGGGGATATATTTGATTCACCTTGCTGTACAGAAGAAACTAACACAACATTGTAAAGCAATTATACTCCAATTAAAACATAAATTTAAACAAAAGATTAAATGAACTAATTTGTGTTGAACATTTAGCACTGTGCCTAGTACATGTCAAACACTTAATACAGCCATTAGTATTAGAGGTTACTCTTGTCTACTTCTGTTGATTTGTAGTTGTTTCTGCTCTCAGAGAATGTGTTATTTTTCATTCTTTGCCCAAATTAAGGAAAGGGAAAGAGGAAGTTAAATGACAGACCAGCTTGACTTGATGGTGGAAAGTCTGAAATGTATTCAGTGTTTCAAAGAAATGCAATTGTACTGCTTTCAAGTTTGAATTGCAATCCCAAATAACATGGAAAACAAAGAAATGAATCAATTTTTTCTGCGTTTTTTTTCCTTTCATTTATTTTAATTGAAGTGTTGATTTACAACATTGTGTTAGTTTCAAAGTTAGTAAATCAAAGTGATTCAGTTATCCACGTGTGCATGCCTGCTAAGTCCACACATATGCATATATTTTTTCAGATTATTTTTCCTTTTAGGTTATTGAAGCAAATTTTTAAAACTTGAAATGAGTAAAAAAAAAAAAAGAAGGAACTTAATGAAAAAATTCAGTGTGTAGTAGACAAGTATTAATATTTCCAGAGTGTCCAGTATATACCCAGCTAGTGTTCCTCTTTCTATCCTTCTCTTTTTTAAATCCATTTGCAACAGACCAGCCAAAATAATCTTTTAAGGATTTAAGTCTGGTCACATCACTTCTGGGATTCCCAGGTGGTGCTAGTGTTAAGACACAGGTTCGAGCCCTGGGTCAGGAAGATCCCCCAGAGGAGAGCATGGCAACCTACTCCAGTATTCTTGCCTGGAAAAGCCCATGGATAGTGGAGCCTGATGGACTACAGTCCATGTAGTCACAAAGAGTTGGACACGGCTGAAGCGACTTAGCACACATGCTGCTTCTGTGTTCAAAATCTTCCAATGGCTCCCCACCTCATTCAGAGTAAAAGCCAACATCTTCACGATGCCCCATAACGCTTTATATAATGTGGTCAACCCAGCCCTACTTCTATGACTTAATCCTTTCAGATCCTCCAGTCTGCTTCCTCTGCACAGGCCACATGGGACTCTTTGCTGTCCCTCAATGTGCCAGGTACTCTTGCCTCAGGGCCTTTGCACTGGTAGTTCCCGTCTGCCTGGAGTCCTTTTCTTGAATCACATTTCTTTATGACCTTCCTTGACCCTCCTATTTAAAACCATACTTTTTTCCCATTGGCACCCCTCTCTAATCTCTTTTCCCACTCTGTTTTCTCTACAGTGTTTCTCTATACATTTATTGACTTATTATGTTAACAATCTATCCTGCCTAGCCCTCCCTTCAATATAAAATTCCACAAGACAGGGGTTTTTGTTGGTTTATTGCTGCATCATGAATCCTCAGGTTAGTGATAACACCCTTAGTTGAATGGATAAATGGTCACCTCATGTGTTATTTCATTTATATCTTTTGGTGAAGGTCTGATTTGCATAATAACATGTCACTAAAAGGTAGCTATTTTTATAATTAGGTATTTTTGTATTCAACAATTGCTGTCTCCTGAAATGAAAAATAGACTGAAAGCATCTTTAAGTTCTTGAAGCTGGAATTGAAAAACCACTGTTTATTTTAAAGTGTGGCTATCCTTTAAAAAACATCTTACATAAGATTGAAAGTCAGAGGAAGAAGTTGTTTTTAACTTCTTACTCAATATGAATGACACTTCTGAATTACAAGAAATTATGAATTTTCAAATAAATTTAAGTTGGCCTTTTCTAATTCCAGCATGAATTCTTCAGCCCTTAGATATGATTTTTAGATTTGTCCAAATGGTGTATGACAGCAGAAGTGTGGGCCTAGATGTCCGTCCTTCTGCTTTGCTAGAGATGAGGCCTGCCTACTGAATTTCTGGTTTCCATTACAGCTGATGACATGAAAGAAATGCTTGTAAGAACAAATGTTTGGTTCCAGGCTGTAGCCTAATTTAATAGTGTCCTTGAAAAAGAAAAGTTGATGATTCATTCCAAATCCCCTGGGGAGGGAGCAGTGATTGTAAACAAATTGGAAAGGGGCAAGAAGGCCTAATATGAAACCATTGCCACAATCTTCAACAACAACCAAAAGAGTCTTGTCTAAACTTGATCAAATGCTGGTTTCTTTCCAGAATGATTTTAACTGAGCAAGGATTGTTCAATTCAAAACCCCTTTCCCTCTGCTCTGCTTTGGGAAGGGGGAGATGGTAACTGTATTAATTTTGGATAATTTCAGATAATATGAAGTATTTGGTTGAGAGATTACCCTGAGGTTTTTCATAACTGTGGTTTTGCTCAAATCATTGCATGTGATTGCAATGTTTTTATGGGCCAGAACCCCAGGCAAATTTTTATGGAAGAGGAAAGAGACACTTCTTTAAAAATAGAAACCGAGACTGAAAAGAGACATCAGCCATCTAAGTCCGTGGAGGAGACAGCTGCCACGGGCGAGACCCCAAAACCACTCCCACCCCTTGCTTGTTGATGCCTGAAACTTTGAACACCGGGAATTCGTTTTTTTGGTTTAAGACTTCATCTATTAAAATACTAACAGCCCAACTCAGGATCACATGTTAAATTCTCTGGGCCATTTTTACTTCTATGGTGATTTCCTCACTGACTCCAGATTGAACAGGCTTTTCCAGCTGGGTGGGGAGAAGGCAAAGGGATCCTAGCTCTTTGGAAATGAGGCTGAATGTGTGATGGGGGAGGTGCCTCCCTTGGAGGAAAACAGGGAAGATCACCAGTAAGTGAGGAACCTCAGGAAAGAAATTTGGAGACTTTTTCCTCAGAAGGAACCCTTTTTAGCCATCTTTCCTTCTCTGAATACTGGAAGAACAGAAGGTTGATATGGGACATGGTGCTAAGAAATCAGGCACACTTGAGTCTCTAGTAAACCTTGCCACTGAAGAGATTAACACAGCAGTTAATCCTCCAATGAGTCCAGATGACTTGCTTACTTTAATTCATATCTATTGTTTCACCGTAGCAACCAGGGACATTTTAGCACCTTTATCATTTTATTTATTTTAAAAATGTATTTATTTTTGGTTTTTTGGCCATTCCACACAGCAAATAGGACCTTAGTTTCCTGACCAGGGGTCGAACCGGCGCACCGTGCTTTGGAAGTGCAGAGTCTTAACCACTGGACAGCCAGGGAACTCCCACCTTTATCATTTTAAAAGGTATTCTATAAAACACTTCTGACATAGGAAAATTCCTCTCTCTCCCCTACAGTTTTATAAAGGAGTAACATGGATGCTGGTGTATAAATGTCCCCAAGTTTTTAGTCACCTGTCAGGCTTTCCAAATAGGTTGTGTTACTGGCTACCTGGTTATCACAGAAATAACAGTGACTTTTTATTTTCATTTTTCACCATTTAACTTAGTTATTTCCTATTATATAACTTTCAGAACAACTTAGTACCTAGGCCAAAAGGAGATTTTACAAAGTTTGGCTTATTATGTCATTATTATTTTTATTAACTTTTTAACTGAAGTATAGTTGATCTACAATGTTATATTAGTTTCAGGCATATGGCAAAAGGAGCCCATTATTTTTATAATTGCAGATTATACTCCAATATAAGTTATTATAAGATAATGGCCACAGTTTCCTATGCTACACAATATATCCTTGTTACTTATTTATTTTATGCATAGCAATTTGCATCTGTTAATCCCATAGCCCAAATTTGTCCTTCCCCACCCTTTGGCAACCACAGGTTTGCTTTCCATGTCTGTGAGTCTGTGTCAATTTTGTTATTATACATTTTGTAAGTCATGATTTGCAGGGCAGCACATATCTTTGCTTCTTCTTCTTTTTTAAATATTTATTTATTTGACTGGCTGGGCCTCAGTTGTGGCCTTTGAATCTTGAGTTGTGGCATGCAAACCCCTAGTTGTGGCATGTGGGATCTAGTTTCCTGACCAAGAATTAAACCTGGACATTGGGAGCGGGGAGTCTTAGTCACTGGACTACCAGGGAAGTCCCATCTTTGCTTCTTAAGGCTACAGCGTGTGTGCGTGCTCAGGTGCTCAGTTGTGTTAGACTCTTTGCAGACACCATGGACTGTAGCCCACCAGGCTCTTCTATCCATAAGATTTTCCAGGAAGAAATACTGGATTGGGTTGCTATTTCCTCCTCCAGGGGATCTTCCTGACCCAGGGATTGAACCATTGGCGGGCAGATTCTTTATCACTGAGCCACCTGGAAATCCCAAGGCTATAGCACAACTGTTCAAAAAGAGTCCCCTCGTCTTGGAAAGATTGCCAGGTTTCTTCATCATCATTAGTTTCTTTACCATACATTTCACACATATAACATAGCAGAGCCTGGGCTGGGCACTGAGGCCACAGAGCTGAGATCCACCTTCTTTGCCTCTGGTTACTAACTAGTCAGTGGGAAACACATAAATCACCATCTGCTAAGAACAGGACAGATGTTGGCACAGGAGCTGTGGAAGTTTCCCTGCTCATCCTGGGATGTCAGGAAAGCTTTTCTGTGGGGATATAGTGTCTGAGCTAAAAGTTTTAAGAATTGGATGAATGGTAGGAGTTAAGCAGGTGAAGAAGTGGCAGGGAACATTAAAGGAAGAGGGAACAGCACTTGCAAAGAAAGAGTGGAGAGAGAACTCTACCTTCCTTTCTAAGCTTAATTCTTACTCATCACTGCATCTCTGGGGTCTGTCTGGCATGTCAGAAGTACACATAAATATTTGTTGAACTTAAATGAACTGAACTGCAAATATTTATTGCTGCCAATAGGATTGTGGCCAAAACAGAAGTTCTTGTTTTCGTGGTGTGTATGTTCTAAGCAGGCATTAAGAAGAGTTAACATTTACCAAGCACTTTCTGAGCATCCCTGGTGGTCCAGTAGTCAAGAATTTGCCTTCCAATGCAGGGCATGCAGGTTTGATACCTGGTCAGGGAACTAAGATCCCACATGTGGCACAGGGCTGCCAAAAAAAGGTCTTAAAAAAGGGAAAGAAAAGAAAAACTTTTACTAAGCACTTACTACCTGCCAGGCCAGGAGCTTTATATATTTACTCATTCATTCTTCACAACAAGACTTTAAGTAGGTATAATAAGATTATCCCAATGTTACTGCTGAGGGCACATAGAGGTTAAGAAACTTGTCCAAGCTTACCCGGCTTGTGGGAGGTGGAACTGGAATTCAAAGCTGGGAGATCTTGGCTTTTGGAGTGAGTTTTAACCTCTACAGTTAGCATTTCAAGACTTTCTAAATGGCTTTTCAGTCTTCTTTTTGGCAAACAAAATAAAAAAATTCTGAATGTCCATTCTCCCTTCACCTCTTTTCTCTTTATTGACCTAAAAATTATTTGGCATAAACATATAAGTCTAATGGACATTTTGAAAAGCAAGAGGAGGGTTAAAATTAAAGGTAATGTGGTCTTTATTTTATTTTAATATGGTCTTTTAAAAAAAGGTAAAGGAACTTCCCTGATGGTCCAGTGGCTAAGACTCTGGCCTCTCAATGCAGGGGGCTTGTGTTCAATCCCTGGTCAGGGAACTAGATCCCATACGTTGCAACTAAAGATCCTGCATGTTGCAACTAAGACCCACATAAATAATTTTTAAAAAATGTAAAGAGGGGATAATGGTCATATTAGAAATCAAAACACATTTAAAATTATACTGATTAAGGGGCTTCCCTGGTGGCTCACTGGTAAAGAATCCATTTGCCAGTGCAGGAGACACAGGGTTTGATCTCTGGTCTGGGAAGATCTCACATGCTGAGGGGCAACTGAGCCCATGCGCCACAGCTACTGAGCCTGTGCTCTAGAGCCCAGAAGCCTCAACCAGTGAACTCCCTGCACCCTAGAGTCAGTTCTCTGAAACAAGACAAGCCACCACGAGAAGCCTGCACACCACAGCAAAGAGGAGCGCCCACTCTCTGCAACTAGAGAAAAGCCTGAGCAGCAACAAAGACCCAGTACAGTTAAAAATAAACGAAAAAAATAATGAATTGAAAAATAAAGTTATACTGATTAAAATATAGACATGGTGACCGTAGCTAATAATACTCTATTATATACCCAGAAGTTAGTAAGCTAGTAGATCTTAAAAGTTCGCATCAAAAGAAAAAGAATTTGTTACTATGTGTGGTGATGGATAGCTAAACTTATTGTGTTGGTCATTTTGCAATACATAAAGATATTGAATCAGTATATTCTATACCTGAAAGGAAGATAATGTTGTATGTCAATTATATCTCAATTAAAAAAAAAGAAAAAGAAAGAAAACTATATATTTAGCGCGAGCACAGATTTGGGTCCTTCCACTACTATCTACTTCCTTCTCCTCCAGACCCAGGGATCGGTAGGGAAAATGAGAAAGATTTCTCATTTAGATATAAAGAATCATAAACAAATAATGCAAACTCTGCTGCTGTCCCCATTCACTCGGTATTTCCCTGGTGTTTCAATTACTAAACCGGTTGCCTCTCACATCAGATACCAGAGCGGTGAGAAGAGTTGGATCCTACCTTCCCACTAGGGAAGGCTCAGTGGTAAAGAATCCGCCTGCCAATGCAGGAGACACGGGTTCAGTCCCTGGTCTGGGAAGATCCCTCATGCTGAGGGACGACTATGCCTGTGCGCCACGACTTCTGAGCCTGTGCTCTAGAGCCCGGGAACCACAACTACTGACTGAGCCCACGTGGTACAACTGCCGAAACCCACTCTAGAGCCTGTGCTCTGCAACCCGGGAAGCTGCCTGTGCAGTACAACTAGAGAGAGCCCTCACAGCAACGAAGACCCAGCACAGCCAAGTAAACAAATAAAATTATTTTTTAAAAGTACTGACAAACTTTTTTTTTAAATAGAGAGAGGGAGAACTTTAAACTTTTTGTATAACTGAAATAAATATATTTTAAATTATTTGATTTAAGCATTAAATTGTATGCATATATCATGTGTATTTCATCAAACTGGCAACAGAGAACTATTAAGTACAGAACTCTTGCGTGCCATAGTAACTGGCCTGATTTTGAGAAAGAGATTCTAGACTGGGAGTTCCATAGTTCTCTACCAAACTTGTCCTGATATTTTACAATTATAAATTTAATATAAAATATATAGATTACAAATAGATTAAGTAAAATAAATTTAGGTAAGTACTACCCAAAGGACACACTCCTGCCACTTAAGGACTCAAAGCTGAGGATTGATACTCTGCTGAGAAAGCTACCTTAACAAGCAAAGACAGCTGCCAGCAGTCTTATGAAGAACAGACTAGAAAGAGACAAAGCTGTAGTCAGGGAGACCAGCCCAGTTTGGAGATGATGGAGCAGTAGTTGAGGAACTGGAGAGAAAGAGACAAATTCAAGAGATTTTAAAAAAGTGTTAGTTGCTCTGCCGCTACTAAGTCACTTCAGTCGTGTCCGACTCTGTGTGACCCCATAGACAGCAGCCCACCAGGCTCCCCCGTCCCTGGGATTCTCCAGGCAAGAACGCTGGAGTGGGTTGCCATTTCTTTCTCCAATTAGTTGCTCAGTCACGTCCAATTCTTTGGGACCCCATGGACTATAGTACATGGTCAGGCCTCTCTGTCCATGGAATTCTCCAGGGAAGAATACTGGACCCATTGCCTTCTCCAGGGGATCTTCCTGACCCAGAGATCAACCCAGGTCTCCTGCATTGCAGGGAGATTCTTTACCATCTGAGCCACCAGGGAAGCCCCTTACTAATTGAGAATAGAAGACAAAAGGAGAGGATTTGAACAAGAGCTGAGTATCAGACTCAGATTGCCAGCTTGTGTGCTTGCATGGATGTTGATGGAGCTTCCCCGGTGGCTCAGTGGTAAAGAGATGCTGGAGATGTGGGTTCAATCCCTGGATCAGGAAAATCCCCTGGAGGAGGAAATGGCAACTCACTCTAGTACTCTTGCCAGGGAAATCCCATGGACAGAGGAGACTGGCTGGCTATAGTCTATGGGTCACAGAGGGTTGGACACGACTAAGTGACTAAGCACACACACAAGCAGGAAATTAGGAGAAAGTGATGTCACAGGTGCCAAAGAAGAAGAGGGGACTTTAGAAAGAAATGTGGTCAATGCTCAATGACACAGAGACAGTGTGTATATCAAAGTTATATTGGATCGAGCAATAGGGATGTCACCTCTGCCACCTGTGGGGATAGGTTCACAATTCAGATGGGGCTGGAAGCCAGATCGAAGTGGGTAAAGTAGTGAAAGGGAGGATTGTAAAGAGGCAGTGATGATTTCATAGACTGGTCTTTGCAGAAGGTTGTCTGTGAATGGAAAGAGAGTTTGTGTAGAGGATAGAAGGCCTTTTTTTCACTTTAAAGATAAAAAGCATGAGCTTATTCATAGGCTCTGGGCTTCCCTGGTGGTTCAGATGGTAAAGAATTTGCCTGCAATGCAGGAGACCTGGGTTTGATCCCTGGGTTGGGAAGATCCCCTGGAGGTGCCCATGGTAACCCACTCCAGTATTCTTGCCTGGAGCATGCCCATGGACAGAGGAGCCTGGCAGGCTACAGTCCATGGGGTCACAAAGAGTCTGACACGACTGAGTGAATAAGCACATTCATAGGCTCAGGGAAGAAAGCAGCAGGGAGGGAGAGAGACAGGGGATACAGTGTAGAATGGATACATGAAAAGACTAAAACATCAGAGGAGATAAGAAAGGTTGGTATCCAGAGAAGCTATGCATAAGTGATGGAACACTCTCTCGATGAGTTGGAAGGAGGGCAGGATAGGTATAAAGGAAGGTATGTTTGCAGTTGGATAGAAGGGCAAGTGCTGGAGGGAGTTCCCATCTGCTGATGATTTCTGCAGAAGGGTCATAAGGAGAGTGGTAAAGATTTAGAATCACCATCTAGAAATTTAGGTTGAAGGTGGCTGTTTAAAGACACATAGGATGACTGCACAGCACTGCAGAGGATTTGTCTGTGGTTGGAGGTCATAAACTTCCAGTTGTGATGATTTGCAATGGATATGCTAATTGCATGGTTACAGGGGCACAGAAGATAAGACTGGAATTATGACTGGAATTACAACCAGATTGATCCAGGCAGTGGAATTATAGGCTTTAAAGGTTCTAGGCAAGGCAGACTATTGTCTAAGGTCATACAGCCAATAGGAGTGGAGCTAGATTTGAGTAGCTCGATAACCTTAGCTGAACTTGGAGGCTAGGGTGCTGAGTAGGTTAACTATATGACAGGAAAATTACCTAGGTCAATGGCAGACCTTGGAATGAAGACAGAGCCTAAGATCCAGATGCCAAAGTTCTTGGTGAATGAGGCCTGGTTGAACACTTAATGAGTATCTACTGTATCACTATTGAGTTAGGCTTCCAACAAACAAACATCACCTTAAATTCAATCATGATAAAGGTTCTTTTAAAATATTATTGTTTTACAAAACATGTAGAGAGAAACTAGGAGGAGCCATAATTTAAAAATTAAAAATAACTTTAAAATTAAATATGAATTGAAAGAATGGGATACCACTATGGAAGTAGTGACAGATTTTATTTTCTTGGGCTCCAAAATCACTGCAGATGGTGACTGCAGCCATGAAATTAAAAGATGCTTGCTCTTTGGAAGGAATGCTATGACAAATTTAGACAGTGTATTAAAAATCAGAGACATTACTTCGCCAACAAAGGTCCCTATAGTCAAAGTTATGGTTTTTACAATAGTCATGTACAGATGTTAAGAGTTGGACCATAAAGAAGGCTGAGGGCCATAAAACGGATGCTTTTGAATTGTGGTGCTGGAGAAGACTCTTGAGAGTCCCTTGGACAGGAAGGAGATCAAACCAGTCAATCCTAAAGGAAATCAATCGTGATTACTCAATAGAAGGACAGATGCTGAAGCTGAAGATCCAATACTTTGGCCACCTGACGTAGAGCTGATTCATTGGAAAAGATCCTGATGCTGGGGAAGATTGAAAGCCAAAGGAGAAGGGGGCAGCAGAGGATAACATGCTTAGACTATGGCATCAGTTCAGTTCAGTCGCTCAGTGGTGTCCGACTCTTTGCGACCCCATCAATCGCAGCACGCCAGGCCTCCCTGTCCATCACCAACTCCCAGAGTCACGTGAGTCATGTGAGTCACTCAGACTCACGTCCATCGAGTCAGTGATGCCATCCAAGCATTTCATCCTCTGTCGTCTGCTTCTCCTCCTGCCCCCAATCCCTCCCAGCATCAGAGTCTTTTCCAATGAGTTAACTCTTCGCATGAGGTGGCCAAAGTACTGGAGTTTCAGCTTTAGCATCATTCCTTCCAAAGAAATCCCAGGGCTGATCTCCTTCAGAATGGACTGGTTGGATCTCCTTGCAGTCCAAGGGACTCTCAAGAGTCTTCTCCAACACCACAGTTCAAAAGCATCAATTCTTCGGTGCTCAGCCTTCTTCACAGTCCAACTCTCACATCCATACATGACCACAGGAAAAACCATAGCCTTGACTAGACGGACCTTTGTTGGCAAAGTAATGTCTCTGCTTTTGAATATGCTATCTAGGTTAGTCATAACTTTCCTTTCAAGGAGTAAGCATCTTTTAATTTCATGGCTGCAATCACCATCTGCAGTGATTTTGGAGCCCAGAAAAATAAAGTCTGACACTGTTTCCACTGTTTCCCCATCTATTTCCCATGCAGTGATGGGACCGGATGCCATGATCTTCGTTTTCTGAATGTTGAGCTTTAAGCCAACTTTTTCACTCTCTACTTTCACTTTCATCAAGAGGCTTTGAGTTCTTCTTCACTTTCTGCCATAAGGGTGGTGTCATCTGCATATCTGAGGTTATTGATATTTCTTCCGGCAATCTTGATTCCAGCTTGTGTTTCTTCCAGTCCAGCGTTTCTCATGATGTATTCTGCATAGAAGTTAAATAAGCAGGGTGACAATATACAGCCTTGACGAACTCCTTTTCCTATTTGGAACCAGTCTGTTGTTCCATGTCCAGTTCTAACTGTTGCCTCCCGACCTGCATACAGATTTCTCAGGAGGCAGGTCAGGTGGTCTGGTATTCCCATCTCTTTCAGAATTTTCCGCAGTTTATTGTGATCCACACAGTCAAAGGCTTTGGCATAGTCAATAAAGCAGAAATAGATGTTTTTCTGGAACTCTCTTGCTTTTTCCATGATCCAGCAGATGTTGGCAATTTGATCTCTGGTTCCTCTGTCTTTTCTAAAACCAGCTTGAACATCAGGAAGTTCATGGTTCATGTATTGTTGAAGCCTGGCTTGGAGAATTTTGAGCATTACTTTACTAGCGTGTGAGATGAGTGCAATTGTGTGGTAGCTTGAGCATTCTTTGGCATTGCCTTTCTTTGGGATCGGGATGAAAACTGACCTTTTCCAGTCCTGTGGCCACTGCTGAGTTTTCCAAATTTGCTGGCATATTGAGTGCAGCACTTTCACAGCATCATCTTTCAGGATTTGAAAGAGCTCAACTGGAATTCCATCACCTCCACTAGCTTTGTTCATAGTGATGCTTTCTAACGCCCACTTGACTTCACATTCCAGGATGTCTGGCTCTAGGTCAGTGATCACACCATCGTGATTATCTGGGTCATGAAGATCTTTTTTGTACAGTTCTTCTGTGTATTCTTGCCACCTCTTCTTGATATCTTGTGCTTCTGCTAGGTCCATACCATTTCTGTCCTTTATCGAGCCCATCTTTGCATGAAATGTTCCCTTGGTATCTCTAATTTTCTTGAAGAGATCTTTCCCATTCTATTGTTTTCCTCTATTTCTTTACATTGATCGCTGAAGAAGGCTTTCTCATCTCTTCTTGCTATTCTTTGGAACTCTGCATTCAGATGCTTATATCTTTCCTTTTCTCCTTTGCTTTTCGCTTCTCTTCTTTTCACAGCTATTTGTAAGGCCTCCCCAGACAGCCATCACTGACTCAATTGACATGAATTTGAGCAAACTTCGGGAAATAGTGCAGGACAGAGGAGTCTTACATACTGAAGTGCATGGGGTCACAAATAGTCAGACATGACTTAGTGACTGAACAAAAACAACACACACCTCCACCAGAGTGGTATGTTTTTTACAATTGATGAACTTACATTGACACTATAATTATGGATACATGTCATTCAACATTTGTCCAAATGCATAGAATGTACAACACCAAGATTCAGCCCTAATGTAAAGCCCTCCCTTTAGGAGGGAGACAAATTACATGCACAGAGAATGGGCTTGTTTCCCAGGGTCAACTGGTAACCAGACAGTACTGCCAGAAAGCTAGGCCTTTTTGGTCAAAGATAGGTTTTCCAGAGCAGGTTATAGTTTCTCCCACTGCATATGGAGTCAGTTTAGAAAAAAATAGAACCACAATCCAATACTTTGGCCACCTGATGTAAAGAGCTGACTCATTGGAAAAGATGCTGATGCTGGGAAAGATTGAAAGTCAAAGGAGAAGGGGGCAGCAGAGGATGAGATGCTTAGACTGCATCACTGACTCACCTCCTTCTCATAGGTTACCATACCTTCCCAAACTTTCCCATCTATCCCCACACCTGACCACACCTCCCCACACCTCCTGACAGCTCACCACACCTTCCCACACCTCACCATACCTGACCAAATCTCCCCACACTTTCCCAAACCTTCCCACCTCTCCCCACACCTTACCACACCTGACCAAACCTCCCCACACCTTACCACACCTTCCCAAACCTCACCATACCTGACCAAATCTCCCCACACCTTCCCAAACCTTCCCACCTCTCCCCACACCTTAGCATACCTGACCAAACCTCCCCACACCTTACCACACCTGATCAAACCTCACCACACCTCACCACACCTTCCCAAACCTCACCATACCTTGCCACCTCACCCCACACTTTATCATACCTAACCAAACCTCCCCATGCTTCCCCACACCTCTCTACACCTCCCCACACCTGATCACACCTCCCCACACCTCATCTCATAATAGCTCACTACCCCCAACCTTCCCCACACCACCAGGAGATGGTAGCCTCATGCTGAGATGGGCACATGGAAGTGAGTTCAGCACCACATAGACAAGCTGGACAACAGGCAGGACAAGAGCAGAAATCGTCCCAGTAAGAGTGGCTGAATGTGGTACGTAAAGCACACCCTTACAGGAAAAGATACAGGACAAGAGGAATAGCAGGAAAGAAAGAAAGTCAAGTCGCCCAGTTGCGTCTGACCCTTTGCGACCCCATGGACTGTAGCCCACCAAGGTCCTCTGTCCATGGGATTCTCCAGGCAAGAATACTGGAGTGGGTGGCCATTTCCTTCTCCAGGGGATCTTCCCGAACGTGGGATTGAAACCGGGTCTCCCACATTGTAGATAGATGCTTTACAGTCTGAGCCACCAGGGAAGTATAGCAGAGGGAGGGACCAAAAAGCAGGATGGATAAAACAGTAAAGGAAGGAGAGGGAGGAGAAAATAAAGAAACAAAGTGAATTTGGAAAAGACTTTATCCTCAGGTCAAGAACACCTTGGTGCTAGTGGCAGGAACCGACACCCTGCCTCTGTCAGTGGGAGTTTATGTTCTGTTAAGACACCTACCAAGGAGGATAGAGTTAGCGCAGGTACTGCAATGGCTTTAACAATACCTTCATCGAAGACGTAATCCAAGAGGACAGTGAAAAACAAAGGACTTAGGACTTCTAAGCAGTGGCGTCACATATTGTGACTGTGTGTGTGTGTTAGTCCCTCAGTTGTGTCTGACTCTTGCAACCGCATGGACTGTAGCCCGCCAGGCTCCTCTGTCCATGGAATTCTCCAGGCAAGAGTACTGGAGAGGGTAGCCATTTCTTTCTCCAGGGGATCTTTCCAACCCAGGATTGAACCTGGGTCTCCTGTATTGCAGGCAGATTCTTTCCTTTCTGAGCCACCAGGGAAGCCCCATATTGTGGCTGCTGCTGCTGCTGCTGCTAAGTCGCTTCAGTCGTGTCCGACTCTGTGCGAACCCATAGACGGCAGCCCGCCAGGCTCCCCCGCTCCTGGGATTCTCCAGGCAAGAACACTGGAGTGGGTTGCCATTTCCTTCTCCAATGCATGAAAGGGAAAAGTGAAAGTGAAGTCGCTCAGTCGTGTCCGACTCTTCGCGACCCCATGGACTGCAGCCTTCTAGGCTCCTCCATCCATGGGATTTTCCAGGCAAGAATACTGGAGTGGGGTGCTATTGTGACTAGTTGGATATATTTCACTTGGTATGAATTGGTATGATTCTTTCCCATATTATATTTATTAAATTGTTTTTAAGGAGTCCCTTTAAAATTTCTCCAGTTGAGAATACTAACACAATGTTGTCTGATTCTGAAATACCTGACTCTGGATGCTTTCTACAAACCCTCTTTGCAATCAGTGATCTGGTTCCAGATAGAGAGGAGATGACTGAGTGGATTTACCTGGGCTCCTGGAAACCTGGGCACAGAAAAGAAAGGAATGAAAGCTGCTGAGTTAAACTCAGACTGGAGATGGTTTACAAGAGTATTTCTGTCATCAAGGAGATAACTTGGGGAAAACTCCATTTTGTATTGCCAAACAAATTAGTAATTGAAATTGATTCCTGGTCATTGATTTTTGATTCCATATTCTTTTCAGTTGACATTAGTTATAATTTTGAGAACAGTCAAGATTGAATGCTTACTGTGACCATTATCTCAGACCTTTAGAGAGATGTCTCTTTGGAGATCTCGTCTAGCTCTTCTTTTTAAAGGAGGTGGAGAGAGTTTACTCCTCATGAGTGGCAGGCGCAAGACCAAAACCTGGGCATCCTAATTTCATTATATCAGCATTTGATGCTGCTGTGGCTGGGTTCCCCCCCAAGCAGGTTCTGAGACAAATTTGCATGCAAGGAATTTATTGGGGGAATTCTCCTGGTGGTTCAGTGGTTAAGAATCTGCCTGCCACTGCAGGGGACACGGGTTCGATTCCTGGTCCAGAAAGATCACACATGCCTGAGAGCAGCTAAGCATGTGCATCACCACCACTGAGCCTGTGTTCTAGAGCCCGCAAGCCCGAACTGCTCGAAGCCTGAGTGCCCACAGCCCGTGCTCTGCAACCAAAGAAGCCATGGCAGTGAGAAGCCCGTGGACCTTAACAAACAGTAGCCCCTGCTCACTGCAATTAGAGAAAAGCCCGCTTGCAGCAACAAAGATCCAGTGCCGCTAAAAGGAAATAAATAAGTAAAAATTTTTAAAAGAAAAGAAATACATTTGAAATATACAGCGAAGTGCCCTGGGGAGTAGAACAGAGTGGGGCAGATGGAGGAGTGACTTAACTTCCAGGTTGTCTGGAACTGGGATGGTCCTTCTGAGTTATCCTGACTCGAGGCCATGGCCTGAAACCTCTAACACCTACTCTCTAATCCACCAGTCATTGGATAAATTCTGCTTCCAGGGACAGAGCATAATCTTCGGGGGAAGGCAGTCTTGGGCTGAGGGCAATCCTGGGAGAAGGACTTCACTGAAGGCTGTGGGCCACCACCACTCCAGCATCTGGGGAATAGCACCCTCCCTTCTTCAGCCTCTGAGGAAGAGCACACGCCCGCCCCCACCACAAAACCTAACACTACCTTGGTAATGATGTTTCACACACACCCACTTGACTTTCCACTGGTCAACAAGACCCTTGTTGATAGATCCCTGATTTATATCAGGCCCAAAAGAAGCATGGAGGGGCTTCCCTAGTGGTCCAGTGGCTAGGACTCCACGCTCCCAATGCTGGGGGCCTGGGATCAACCCTTGGTCAGGGAACTAGATCCCACATGCCACAACTAAGAGTTCCCAAGCAGCAACTGAAGATCATGCCTGCTGCAACTAAAACCGCATAGCCTAAAAAAAGAAAAAAGGAGCATGGACTTCCTAGATGGTGCAGAGGTCAAGAATTAGCCTGCTGATGCAGGAGACCAAAGAGACATGGGTTTGATCCCTGGGTGAGAAAGATCCGCTAGAGTAGGAAATGGCAACCCACTCCAGTATTCTTGCCTAGAGAATTCCATGGACAGAGGATCCTGGCAGGCTATAGTCCAAGGGGTCACAAAGAGTCAGACATGACTGAATAACTGAGCACAGCAGCACATCATACTGCTATGACCCCATTAGGAACTCAATAAAATGTATTGATAATGAACAATCTAAGAAATTAATTATCATATTAACTGCAGTTTGAAGAGGGCAACTTACATGATGCTTTTTTTTCTGCATAAAAGCAGTATTTTGAAATTAGGAAAGTAGTTTATCATGTTAAATACTTCATAATCTTAATATTAGAAAATGTCTTTGCTTTTTGATTGGCTGTTAACCTACATACGTGGAGGAGGAGCAAGAAAAAGAAAAGAAATTAGAAACCAACATGTTATGTTCAGATAAAAGAACACGAGGGTGAGCCTGAAGATACAGCTTTCATGAAAGGCTTCCCTATTGTTCTAATTAATTGCTCAGAAGCCTAAGAGGGTAAAACCCTGTGAATTTCCAAGTTAGCTTGATATCCTTTTTCATTTATGTCACCAAGGGGTATAAAGTGAATGAATCAATATCCCCAAAGCATACCCTGAAAAATGCTAAACTTTTTATCTCCCTAATAGTTTCTTTTTTCATTAATAAGATTAAAGAAAATCCGCACATTTAAAGTAGGATGAAGACTTGAAATTAGAAGGATATAAACTTGAAAATATAAGACATGCTATGTCACTTACTAAAAATGTGGGTTTGTATTGAATAGCTCAGGTGTTTTCCTCCCACTTGGGAGATTATTGGTGCCAAAGCTCTGTTAGTGTACTTATATACCACTCTCTGTGGGCACAAGACTACTTTGATCTAGGGAAAAGAGAGCCCCAGGTTTTAATTAGTGCTCCAAACCAGAAGCAATCTTCAAGAATAACAGTAACCACGGAAGAATCTGAACATCACAAATAGCACTGAGAACTGGAATGAAAGGCTTTTTGTGTCACTGAAGAATCCCCCTGGTAGGCCCAGCTGCAGCTGTTAACATTTGGGGAACATTCTGAACAAGCAGATGTGCCAGAGTGTGGTGGTGTCCCTTTTCCAGAGGGCAGGCCGTCTTGTCTCTGTTACAGGCTCAGGGTGAGTGGGGTGACGCAAGGGACTGCTCTTCCATTTGAATCATGACTTCTCAACCTGCCAAAAGATCAACTAGCTGAAGCTTTGACTGAGTTTTCATTTTTAAGGATGTTCAGAAAAAAAAAAAATTGGAAACATTAAATCAGAGCTCAAGAAAATTTCCATAGAATTTTATTATTTTTTTTGTTTGGCTTTTAAGAATAGTTTGCTGAACAATTTATGATGCAAAGAAAAGCCAGTGCCTTCCCAAATTCCCATCAGCAAGAACACAATGACCTGGAGGGACCTTTGCTGGAATTCCAGAACCAGTGGAATTTCAGAAGTGGAATACCATTGTTAGTGTGTGCTCTAGCAATGCTGAGATAAAGCAAATAAGTACTCTATGTCCCCAGACTGCCAGCTTTATACCTTCATCATGAAGTCGCATTCAGAATTTTCCTGCTTCCCTTTTCTTGAATGAGACATTAATGTAACCGTTGAGTTGCCGTCACCTAGTCCTCAATGTCTTTCCTTTATCAAGAGCACGTCCACGTGAAAACAGAACTGTTCATGGATTGTTATCTCACAGTCGAAGGAACCACGTGATTATCTTGTCTACGAGTTTTTATGGCGTCATAGAGATGGATGGCACATGCTCACATTCCCTCCCCTGTCACCCCCCCCCCAAATAAAAAACTTTAAAAATAAATTTAAAATATTTTTTAAAAGAATTCTGCAAGGAGACGGTCTACTTGGCTCTGCTATTTTGGAAACCTAGACCTTGATTCAAATTTCTTGCCTGTCTTGGCCAGGTGTGTGTGTAGTGTGTGAAAGTGAAAGTGTGAGTTGCTCAGTCTTTGCAACCTCATGGTCTGTCCATGGCATTCTCCAGGAAAGAATACTGGAGTGGGTTGCCATTCCCTTCTCCAGGGAATCTTCCCCACCCAGGGATCAAACCTGGCTCTCCTGCATTGAAGGTAGATTCTTTATTGTCTGAACTATCAGTAAAGCTGGAGTTTATTAATTTGGAACTTTATAAAGATCACAAGATTTGTTGACATTGAAGTTATTTCTCTGGAATTAGGACAATTTTGTACAGAAATAGATCACTTGCTTTGTACTTTTTTTTCCCCTGAAACAAATTAAAAGGTTTCTGATATTCTCCAGATCTTTTTAGTGAGATGATATCTTAGGCTAACTTTTTTTTTTTTTAAGTTTGCTTTCCAAGCCTGAAATACGTGGTGAAAATCTTCAATAACAGCATCTTCAGTAGCACCCAAGTTGTGCTTGAACTTGACCAAAGGAGTCTCTAGCAGCCTTCCTCTGCTGCCTACCACAGTCAGGGGACTTCTTGGTCTCCACTTCCATTGTAATCTGGGTCTTGCTCTCTGTCCACCCTTTTGAATCTCATACTTCAGACTGTCCCTTATTTGTTCACTATTGTCTGAGTCAGAGATTTTATTTCCCTTTTTCTGTCCCCCACTCCTAAGGCTCCTGCTCCCACACCCAGCTCTTTATCTCTGTACTCTAATCAAAGTCATACTGGAGTCTCCACTTGCAAGAAAGATATTCTCTTAGGTTATGGGTCAATGACCAGTGTATCACATGCCTTTTGATAGTGGGAAGCTATGATTCACATATCTTGTGGTGTTCTGGTCTGGGCAAGTCTCAACTACTGTTTATATCAATAAATCCTGGCCAATACTGAGAAAAGGTTTACAAGAACCCTGTAAAGGAGGATATGTACCATGTCCTGTCAGCCAAAGGACCTCTGTAGCAAGAGCAATTGACATAAATTTAGGGGTAGAAGAGGCTGTCTCTCTTTTAAGTAAAGATTTTCCAGTGTGTTCCAAGAGGCAGTATTTCTTACTCTTTTTGATCTTATAGTCAAAGTAGACGTCTGTGTGGGGTTAGCAGGTTTATCCACAAAGATCTCTCTGTAAGTATATCAGACAGGATGGTAATTTATCCTGATGAAGCCCATCTTATGGAGAAGGAAATGGCAACCCACTCCGTTATTCTTGCCTGAAGAATTCCATGGATAGAGGAGCCTGGTGGGATACAGTCCATGGGGGTCACAAAGACTTGGACACGACTGCGTACCTATCACTTTCACTTTTTTTTTTCCAGCCCATCTTAACAATCCTGATATCTACTCTTTTACTTTGTTTCTCTATTGGTTTATGAGATGCTGTTTAAATTCAGCCAAGTCCACATTGAATAATATATATATATATATATATATAGCTGCACTGGATCTTAGTTCCCTGACCAGGGATTGAACCTGGGCCCCCTGCATTGGGAGCATGGAGTCTTAGCCACTGGACCACAAGGGAAGTCCCCCCCCACAAGTTCACATTTACCCATATACTATCCCTTATCCACAGAATATTAAACAGAGTATTTGAAGAGCATTCCTTTCCTTCTAACTAATACATCTACTGCCCTACCACAATTTTCACATAGTTTCACCTGCCACCTCATTCCATCAAAGCTGTGACTTCAATACCTGCCACCTTTCTACATCCTTAGTTCTGCGCTCCTGCACATACACTAGGACAAGAAATTTGCTCCATTATTCCACACCCTGTTGCTCACACTACCTAGTCTCTCCTCTGTTGAAGACCCTTTATATTGTGTTCAGTTCTTACTTCCCATTGACCTTTTTGACTTGACCATCAAACTGTTTCTTGCTTCCCACTTCTAACCTCACCCAGGACTTCCTTCACCTTGGTTCTGCCCCAGCGCTCTGGGGGGAAATCTATTTTGATACATTTAATGCTCTAGTTAGACTGAACTACTCACTCCCTTTGCAAATGCTATCTCCTCTAAAGAGTACTTGCTGTGCTGTCCTGTCTAACTCTTGATGACTCCACGGACTGTAGCCTGCCAGGCTCCTCTGTCCATGGGATTTTTCCTGGGAAGAATAGTGGAGTGGGTTGCCATTTCCTTCTCCAGGGCATCTTCCCAACTCAGGGATTGAACCTGAGTCTCTTGTGTGTCCGCACTGCAGACAGATTCTTCACTGCTGAGCCACTTGGGAAGCTATTTCCTCTACCTAGAACATTCTCCTGGTCATTGCTTTCCTGGAGAATATGAGCACATGCAGTTTCTCTAATCATTTCCTCCTTCCCCAACTGTATTCACTACTGTTCATCTTGAGCTATCTCTATACCTTGAAATTACTTTCAGTGATTATCACACTACATAGAAATTATCTGCTTATATATCTTCTTCTTCACTGTACTTGTATTTCTTGATCAAGATTTTTGTCATTTTTGATCCTTAAATTTCTTGCATAGTGCTTAGAAAATGATAGGCCCTCATTCATTTACTACTTCTTTAGGCAAATATTAACTGCGTTGAGGATCTATTGTGTTCTTCCTCTCAAAGAGCATTGAGGAAAGTACAGGCAGCAAGAGTTGTTTGTTTTGTAAATCAAATTGTCTTACAACTCGATTTGTTCACCTTTCTTTCCATTTTATGATCACTGCTCTTCAAAACAGTCTTGATGGGAGTTGGAACTTGATTTCTGTGAGTTTTGATTCCTTTGTTTGGTTTGACTTTTTCCTTTCTTTAAAAAAAATTCCAAACAGTCAGTGGCAGGTGTTTTCCTGTATACCTGAGGATAGTGATTCGGTCATTTTATCACAACTTTTTTTTTCTACCTATGAAAAACCTATTTGGTTGCAATCATCCAGGATTTTTTTTTAATTACTTTTTAAAAAATTAAAGAAAATGGAAGATTCGGGCATGTTGTCATTTTCCCTGTGACTTTGGTTTTCAAGTTTTTTTTTTTAATTAAAGTTTTATTGACTGCACTGGGCCTTCGTTGCTGTGCATGGGCTTTCTCTAGCTTCGGTAAGTAGGGACTCCTCTCTAGTTCAGTGCACAGGTTTTTCATTGCGGTGACTTCTCTTGCTGCAGAGCATGGACTCTAGGCGCTCAGGCTCAGTAGTTGTGGTGCATGGGGCTTAGTTATGGCAGATGGAATCTTCCCAGACCAGGGATCAAACCCATGTCCCCTGCATTGGCAGGTGGATTCTTAACCACTGGACCACCCGGGACATTCAGTTTTCAAAACTTTTTTAAAAGGCTGTTCTTAGCAAAGCTGATTTAGGGGGCAGCCCCTATGGTATGGTCTGGGGACAAAAGAGCCTGTGGGTTCAAGCACAATTTAATGTGTTCCTGTGGCCTACTCCCTCCTCTCCCATCCTGCAGTTTTACCATAACATCTACCTTGGGCTTAGGTACTATTCTCAAATATTTTTATATGCTTGAAATCTTTATAGTGAAAGTTTGAAATGTATGATTTTCAACAGTGTGATTTATATTTTAAAAAACCAAACGCTACAGAGAGAACACTGTTTCAATACCTGAAAGTGTTCACATCCTGTGTTCCAGCCAGAGGAAAAGGGTCCCCCACCTCAGGAGTTTAAAAGGTGGACTTAGTTGTGGCATATGGCATAGTCCACTGGGAAATGCCCAGTTCCTCTGACAGAGTGGAAACTGGCCAAGTCTGTTCAGACTCTGATGACAACACTAAGAATTATTTTTATCACAGTTGCTAATCAGGACGCAAAGGAGGTTGTCTGGGCCTGAGGGAGGTTAGAATGGAGAGGGGTAATTGTAAATGGGCCTGAGGGATCTTATTGAAGTGATGGAAAAAATGGAAAACTGCCTTATGGTTATGGCTGCACAACTTGGTAATTTACAATAGAAAATTGAAATTTACACTTGAAATGGGTGAATTATATGATATGCAAAATATGCATCAATTGTTTAGTTGATAAGTTGTGTCTGACTCTTTTTGACCCTATGGACCATACGTAGCCCACCAGGCTCCTCTGTCCATGGGATTTCCCAGGCAAGAATACCGGAGTGGTTGCCAATTTCTTCTTCAATGTATCCATAAAGATATATTAAAAAGCAAGGCGTACAGAATGTATTTAATATGCTACCATTTAAAGGAAAAAGCATGAAACCAAAGGGAGGGCAAAAGAGACTGAATCTTTTTTTATATTTTAGATTTTTATTGATTATTTGTGTGAACAACTTAATGTATTGAAATAGTATTCTCTCAATAGTTTGTTTTTTTCCTAAATCACACTATTGAAAGTTGTACATTTCAAATGTTCATGATGAAAACTTTAAACATGCGAAAATATTTGAGAATAGTACCTATTTCTCAGCTTTAGCAATATCAATACTGTCAATCTTGTTTTAATCTATTCCCCTACCAACATTTTTCCCAGAATGGTTTACAGCAAACCCCAGATAACATCTTTTTTCTAATATTTATTTTTATTTATAAATTTATTTGTCTGCACCAGATCTTAGTTCTGGCATGTGGGATCTAATTTCCCAATTAGGGACCAAACTAGTGTCTCCTGCACTGGAAGGCAAATTCTTAACCACTGGACCACCAGGGAAGTCCCCACCACATATCTTTGATTTAGCAAGTTTAAATATTCTAAAACAAATTCCAAACATCATTACATGGCTAAATACTTCAACATGTGTATCTGAAAATTCGAAGTATTTTTCCTTCTTAGACCCTTCCCAGGTTACCAAACAAAACTAATAATGATTCCCCAAGAAAATCTAATTTTCAGTTTATGTTAACATATGATGCTTCTCAAAATGTCTTTTGCAGTTGACTAGTGCCAACCAGAACCCAGTTAAAGCCAACACATGGTACTTCATGAACGAATCGTCCCAAGTCTTTTTGATTCAGCACAGTTCTGACCTAACCATTTAATAAATTTCTTCTTGAGACGGACTCAATGCAAATTAAGGCAGTTTCTCTGTGACCTCATCCTAAATTATAAGTACGCTCCAAATAACTGGCCCCTAGTCTGTGGCATACTAAAGAAAAACATATTCAGACTTCTCTGCTGCAAAGTTCTAGCTCCCCTGCTACTGCTGCTGCTGCTAAGTCGTTTCAGTCGTGTCCGACTCTGTGCGACCCCATAGACGGCAGCCCGCTAGGCTGCCCCGTCCCTGGGATTCTCCAGGCAAGAACACTGGAGTGGGTTGCCATTTCCTTCTCCAATGCATGAAAGTGAAAAGTGAAAGTGAAGTCGCTCAGTCGTGTCCGACTCTTCGCGACCCCATGGACTGCAGCCCACCAGGCTCCTCCATCCATGGGATTTTCCAGGCAAGAGTACTGGAATGGGGTGCCATTGCCTTCTCCGTCTAGCTCCCCAGAGGCCTCTAGAACCACTTCCGCTTCTGGGGCTAATCCGTCTGAAGCGCACACCACGTGACATGTTCGCGCATGTGCTTCTCCTACCTGGGGGGCCTGCGCCTAGAAAGGGAGTTCCCAGCAGATCTTTTCTGCGCTGGGGCGCTCACCCGGATTTTATAAGTCCCGTGGTGCGAGAGACCATTTTCCTTTGGCAGAAATATAGGAAGTTTGTGCCGCTGTCCTCGTGGCCCCTCTCGACGCCCGTTTCTCAGTCAGCTGAGCTCTGGGGAGCACATCGTCTTCCTTGATCCTCCTGTCCATCTTGTGGCCCGAACAGGCCCCTCTTTGGCTTGTGCAGAGGGTCTTTCTCCCCGCGCCTCTCGTTTTTCTTCAGTTCCTCAGATCTGCGTTTTGCAGGCCAAGCTTCTCTCCAGGGGGAGCACTCAGGACAACGTGAAAATGGCTGTGGGACCCAGGAAAATTAGAAAAAAGGTGGGAATTAACTGATATTTCGTCAAAAGAGGCTGAATCTTAATGAAAAGGTATGCCGAAAAAAAATTTTTTAATGAAAGTTGTTACCTCGCTGAGCTTTGGGCTTTCACACTTCCTGTGCTTCCGTCTAGCCTTAATATTAAAATACCAAAAGTATGGGCTCTGGGGGCAGTGGGTTGTCTGTGGAGAGAAGCAGCAGAGGTCTGTCTTCACAGGTGGGGGGCTTTGGCAGGTGCCTCTCCCCCAAACAGGCCTAGAATTGTGTGTGGAGCCCATGTTGGAGGCAATTTGATTTGCGGTGTGGTCCGGCTGCAGCTCCATGTGCCACACAGGATGGGAAGGGGCGGGATTGTATCAGGTGGACAGCATTCCACCTGCGTGGAAAGGCCGGTGGTGCAGGTGCTCAGGAAGGTTAGGTACTGGCGGCGGGTGGGGGGCTGTCACCGAATGCTCATGTGTTGGGAGAGGGTAAGGAAAAAAGGAAAAGCTAGACCAGAAGCATTGGGGGTGGCGTATAGAAGAGGCGATACATTAAAGACTGTGTGAAGTGTGTGTGTGTGTGTGTGTGTGTGTGTGTGTGTGTGTAGAAGACTGAAATACACAAAAGAGAGAGAGAATTCCTGTAATCACCAGACATCACTAGCTCCTGGCTTCGAAGCAGCTTCCTGTGATGAATAGCTTCTCCAGAAACATTCCATGACTTTATTCTGAGGTGGACTCAGCCGTGTAAAAATTTGCTGAGACCAGGCCATCTGAGAAGCCCAGCTGGCTGCAGGAAACCAGGTAGGTAAAGGAGGCAAAGCACCATGCTGCCTTTGCTGACCTTCGCTCCTGGGATTTTTTCCTGAACCTCAGTGAACTGGATTCCAAAGGCCTTGTGGAGCAGGGTGGCAAATGGATGTGCCTGGGGAAGAGATGTGGTACTTAAGAATTTGATTATTTTTATTTACAGAGGTTGAATTTATCCCACATTTTTGTTTCCTGGGACACAAACATGTCCCTTTTTAAAAAGTCACTAGGAGGGACTTTCTTGATGATCCAGTGGCTAAGATTCCATGCTTCCAACTCAGGGCACCTGGGTTTGATCCCTCGTCAGGGAACTAGATTCCACATGCCAAAACTAAGAGTTTGCACAGTGTAACTAAGACCAGGTGCAGCCAAATCAATAAATAAGTAAATAAAAACTTTAAAAAAAAAATTCTTTTTTTAAGTCACCAGGAAAGGATTGGCACCCCCACCCTACCTTTGGGCTTCCTGGTGGCTCAGTAAAGAATCTGCCAGCAATGCAGGAGCCCCGGGTTTGTTCCCTGGGTCAGGAAGATCCCCTGGTGAAGGGAATGCCACCCACTCCAGTACACTTGCCTGGAGAATCCATGGACAGAGGAGCCTGGCAGGCTATGTATGGTCCACGGGGTCACATATAGTCAGACACAACTTAGCGACTAAACAACAACAACAACAACAACAACAACATCCCTACCTTTATCTTTGAGACCTGAGTATAGACCTGCTGACCCTATTGCCAGAGTCAAGGTCACTCACTTCCAGAGCCAGGGCTAAAAATGTGATTAATGAAAGTAATTTTGTGGAAAGCCTTTTTTGGTTTTCTTTTCATATGTGCATGTTTATATAAGTTTACTATTACTTACGGGAAAAAAAAAGAAAACCAACAGATTAGTTCCTCAGACCTGGACTTTGTTTGGCATTTTTATTTATAATTTGTTTTCAGCTAGTTCCATCTTATGGAAGGATCTACCAGTATTTCCCATGATGTTTTCCTTCCTATAAACAGTAGGATCTAAATTTAGCATTGAATTTTTTTTAAAGGCTGGTTTTTCTCAGATTATAAGCCTAAATGAAGTATTTAATGTCAGGTATGTATAGTGAGTCATATAATATCTCCTCCAGTTCATGTCCATATAGGAACTGTCAGTGTGACCTCATTTAGAAACAAGGTCTTTGCAGATTGAATTAGTTAAGATGAGGTCATACTGGATTAGGCTGGGCCCTACATCCGATGGCTAGAGTATTTATAAGATAAAGGAGAGGGAGATTTGGACTCAGACACTGAAACAAACATGGGGGAAAAGGTCGTATGAAGATGCAGGCAGAGATTGGGGTGATGTGGCTACAAGCCAAGGAACGCCAGGGTTTGCCGCCACCACCAGAAGCTGGGAGACAGGCATGGGCCAGATTCTCCATCAGAGGTTCCAGAAGAAACCAGTGGTGCTGACACCTTGATTTCAGGTCTCTAGCTTCCAGAAATGTGAGAGAATACATTACTTCTGTTTTAAGCCACCAATGTGTGGTAACTGGTTACAATAGCCCTTGGAGGCCAATAGAGCATATGTTCCAAGCTTTTACTCCACAGCAGCTTTGCCAGCCCAGCAGCCTGAGAGATTCTGGTAGAATGTAAAGCAGGTTGTACTGCTGCTCTGCTCAGAGTAGAGGGCGAAGTTAATGGACTGGCTGACGAGCTCTGCGTGATCTGTACACCATCTCTCTCACCCCGGTTCCTCTCTCTGCCACACCGCCCATCTTGGTGTTTGACAACATGGCTCAGTCCTTTCTACCATTCTAGAATGTTCTTTTGCTGACATATGCTTGGCTTGCACCTTTGCCTCTTTCAGGTCTTTACTCCTCTGGCACCTTCTTAGTGAGACGATGTCCCCTGACATCTCCATTGAAAATGACCGTGAATTCCTTAGCCTCCTTGCTGCTTACTTTTCTTATCATCTAGCACATCATATATTAATATTTTACTTATTTCATTTATCATCTATCTTCTCCCAAGAGAGGATCAGCTGTCTGAGAACAGGAAGTTTCGTCTGTTCTGTTTACCACCATATCCCTTATGCCTGTGTGCCCAACATACAGTTGGTATTCAGTGACTATTTGTTGAACGAGTGATTGCATTCATTGGTGTGTAGTTGTGCTTTCTTGTTTATATATGAAAGCGCCTAGTTCCATAATACCCTGCTTGTGAACAGCTGGCAAAGGTGGCAGAACTTACATTACTGTTACTGATTCTGGACTCTCCCAACCAAAGCTGGACATTTGGCGGTCTGGGCAGGGAGCACCTGGTGTTCCTGGGCCTACGCTGGAGAGTCTGGAACACCGAGCCCAGAGAGTCCATGTGGTGTTTGGAGATTCCTGTCGCAGTCTGCTCAGGCTGCTATAACAAAATATCATAGGCTGCGTAGCTTATACAACACATTTTTATTTTCCATAGTCCTGGAGGCTGCAAGTCCAGGCAGAGTGAGGTTCTGGGGAGAATACCTTCCTGGCTTGCAGATGGCTGCCTACTTGCTGTGTTCTCACGTGGCAGAGAGAGCGAGTGAGCCCTGGTGTCTCTTGTGAAAGTCACTCAGTCGTGTCCAACTCTTTGCGACCCCGTGGACTATAGCCCACCAGGCTCCTCTATCCATGGGATTTCCCAGGCAAGAATCCTGGAGTGGGTGTGGGATCAGAGATGGTGACTTCATTTAACCTTAACCATCTCCTCAGAGCCCTGTCTCTAACACAGTCACATGGCCTCCGCGTGTGAATTCAGGGAGGACACCGTTCAGTCTGTCCTTCAGTGCCACACCCAGCAATATGGCGCTAAATCGGCTGCTATGCAGAAACATTCTATAATCTTTTCTCTAACAAAAGTGGATATAGAATTCCAAATATTAAATCCTTCCAGGTAATATAGACTATATCTCAGTCATGTTTTGGCAACTGCCTGAATATAGAAATTTTGAAAAAGCCTTGTATCCTATTATTTAACTCATGCTCAGTATTTTATGGTGAGTGGTTGACATGCAATCTAAGGTACATGAAAGTGAAGTGAAAGTGTTAGTCACTCACTCGTATCCAACTCTTTGTGACCCCATGGACTGTAGCCTACCAGGCTCTTCTGTCCAAGGAATTCTCCAGGCAAGAATACTGGAATGGGTGGGTTGTTATTTCTTTCTCCAGAGAATTGCCCCGAACCAGGGATTGAACCCGGGTCTCCCACATTGCAGGCAGACTCTTTACTGATTGGGTCACCAGGGAAGGTACGTACATAGGCTTACAAACAATTCTTGCCTCTCCTTTTCTACTCAAACACCACCTCCTCTTAGGAGTTGTGTTAACAGGGCCAGTGTCAGAGGTTCAGTCTCTCCTAGCTTCCCTCCCAGGATAACCCATCTGAACAATTTCAATATATCACAGCAGATGTCTCAGATATGTGTTACCTGTCACAGGGTGGCTGGGCAAGAGAGTGTGGATGAATCACTGCCAACTGTCCCCACTATTAGAACAACTTCAGGCACATGCCCTGCAGCCTGTGGGTTGGTTGTAGAAGTTTCCTGATAATAATAGTAAGAGTGTAGTTTAAGGCAGGGAAGCAGCTTTGCCTCATCAAAGTTATATGATCTTGGGAAAATCATTATCTTCTTTGGACCTTGGTTTTCTCAACTTAAAAGAATTGGGGCAAGTTCCTCCCAACTCTAATATTCTGAGAAATGGCCTATTCATAGAACCTATAAATCAAAGAGGAAAGGAAAGCACCACTAGCCAACAGGAGAATGTATTGTAAGGTGCTCACTTTGGAAGACGTAGATGGAGAGGCCTCATCATTAGGGCAGAACTGAGAGGACTGTGGTGGACTCTGTTCCTCCTGTGCCTCCAGAAAGCTCTCCCTTCTCTACTGACACTGCCGTAGGGGATGCTGGAGGCAACAGAGCTTCATGCGCCTGCAGGGAACAGCTAAGTATCTGAAAATTGCTAGAAATCAAAATAAAAACTAGGGAACTTGTAGAGTGTTTTGAACACCATATACATTTAATGAAGAAAGAAATATTTGCCTTCTGGGAAATTCCCAAGAGCCACTTGCTGCCATGTTACACGGTCACCATGGCCACAGGAGTCCTGCCTTGAGGGTCGGGTCTGGGGTGGCTCCAGGATCCTCCTCCTTTGGTTTGGTGTGCTCTGAGGACCTCAGGAAAGCATGCCTTGGGTTGTAGCTGTGTGAACACATTTGCTACATTTTCCTACATCCCAGGGAATGAAAATTGAAAATGTCACCTGAACATTGACTATAATTTTTGTTTTTTCTTTAAAATGTAGTTTAAAAAGCTTTTTTTTTTTTTTTTTTTTTTTAATTTCACAAAAGGCTGGCTTTCAGGTCACTGGTTCTCTTACACAGTGATATCAGTGGTTCTGACCCTAGCTGCATCTCAGTATTGCCTGGAGGTAGGTTTAAAATACTCTAAAGAACAAAGCAAGCCAACAAGCAAAGCAAAATGAAAACAGACTCACAGATGCGAAGGACAAATGGGTGGTTTCCAGAGGGGAGAGGGGTGGGGAGATGGGCAAAATAGGTGAAGGGGATTAAGAGGTGCAACCTCCAGTTATAAAGAAGCCAAGGGCATGTGATATTCAACATAAGGAATATTGTCAATAATATTGTAATGACTTATATGAGGACAGATGGTTCCTAAACTGACCATGGTGCTCATTTTGTAATGTATGCAAATATCAAACCCATATGTAGTACATTTGAAACTAACATAGTATTGCATGGCAACTATATTTCAGTTTTTAAAAATAATCAATAAAATGCTTATGCCCAGACCTCACTTCCAGAGTTTCAGACTTGATAGGTTTGAGATGAGGCCCAACATGTGTCTATTGGAAACAGCTCTGCAAGGTTGAAAACAATGGTAAAAATGATGATACTACAGAGACGGTTATAGTAAGGAAAACACAAATGGGTCAATTCCGTAAAAAACCAGCTTTTATGTGTGATCTATTTGGACATATCCACCTGGTGTGACTTGATTCTGCTTGGCATAATCTTTAGTTGAAAAGCTGATGCAAAACGAAACTTGAAACATTTTTGTAAGTAAAACAAACTCGTTATTCCTCCATCCCGACACAGTTGTTTTCATTTTTCTACTTTATCATCTAATCTTTCACACACAGATCTGGTTTTATACCTTTATAGTCACAGTACTATGTGAAAAATTACTGCCTTTTGATTTCAGGTTTATCAAAAATATTTTTGAAGTTTCTGCAGTTTTCATGGTTGTGGCTTTCAGTGATTACATAATAGGATGTGTTGTTGATGTATTATATTTTTGTAAATAATTTTCTGGTTACAGAAATTTAGGTTGCTTCTGGATTTTGGCTGTTATAGGTAGCCTTGTAATAAAAGATTTTGTGCATCTAGATTTTTGCTTCTGTGGAATTAGTTCTTTTTGGATAAGTTCCCAGGAGTAGAGTTGCTAGGTCAAAGTGACAGAACATCTGTTGGCTCTTGCTACATATTATGCTGCTGCTGCTAAGTCGCTTCAGTCGTGTCCGACTCTGTGTGACCCCAGAGACGGCAGCCCACCAGGCTTCCCCATCCCTGGGATTCTCCAGGCAAGAACACTGGAGTGGGTTGCCATTTCCTTCTCCAATGCATGAAAGTGAAAAGTGAAAGTGAAGTCGCTCAGTCGTGTCCGACTCTAGCGACCCCACGGACTGCAGTGCACCAGGCCCCTCCATCCATGGGATTTTCCAGGCAAGAGTACTGGAGTGGGATGCCATTGCCTTCTCCGGCTACATATTATAAGAAATGCAATTTAAAAATACTACAGACATATATGTTAATGCATAGAAAATCGGTCATATTACAGTGGTTCAGGCTCCCAAGGGCTATTTGGAGGCTGAGTTCACTACAGTATAAGGAAGTTAAGTGACATTTCTGTTGGAAGGCAAATATAGGCAGATACAGCTTTCAACAAAGTTTTAGTCAGTTGTGCATACAAGTCAATGGGAGTGGTCTGATTTCCGTAGGGCTTTAGGTGGATTCTCAAAATTGTTTTGTCTTAAACCAAACAAGACTGTAAATTTGCAGATTCATTTGAATGGTTGTTCTCTACACTATAGATCCGTGTATTCCTCATGGTTATTTTAAGAAAAGAGAAATAGCTACTTGCTTTTGTGTCTTGTGTTTGGAATTTAAAACCAAATTGTATTCTTTGCTCATAGTAGGCAATCTAAAACCAAATTGTATTCTTTGCTCATAGTAGGCTGTCAAATATTTGTTGAATATACGTATAATTGTTCTGCCGTTGCATATTTTTAGTATTTAATACTTAATTCTAATGAAGTTTGAAAGGTACAGGATCTTCAGTTTACATATCAAGTTAAGGAGAACCGAAGTATAAGAAATACCACTTTTAAGAATAAAACATGATATTATAGTCCATGATCAGTTCACTGCATACAGTTTCCTATTCTTCATTCCTAATTTAATAATTCAGATACATAATAAATAGTCAATATAATATCAGTGTTGATTTAACAGTTGCCAGTCACCAAAAAATTTGGAGGATATTTTTCAGTCCCCCCAAAAGTTAACATCTGTTTCCACAGCCCTCTGTGTTATATTACAGATACTTTTTTCCTATAGAGTTTTATTTCTAAGACACCAACTGTCATTTCTTTGGAAGTTTTGATTATTTCAGTATTTTGTATATAAGTAATAAAAAATCTGTGATCTATTTCAAAGCATGAGCCCTTTCAGCTTTTTGCTTTTTAAAATGTGGGTATTTTTTGATAATCACCTACCATAAATCTCACAGTCCTGGATCATGAATGCATATTTATTTATAAAGGAAAATGTGGGTTGTAAAGGTATCAGACTACAATATCTAAAAGAAAAATAACTTTTAGACTGAAAAGTGAAACTGTATAAAGCAGTGAATATAGCATTAGGAAGAGAGTTGGGAGACCAGGGTTTAATCTGCCTCCATTTTTCATGATTGATTCTGACTAGCCCTCCAGGCCTCTCTGGACCCACCAATTCACTTTCCCTGCTCCATACTTCCCTGGTGTATGGAGAAACTACCCAGCTCTCTGGCCTTTTGTGACCATGCCATAAATTTGCAAAATGTTTTGCTCTTGCACATGTTGTTCCTTCTACTTGGAATACTCTTCACCGTCTTCTTGGTCTGGAAAATTCCTGATCATCTTTCATAACTAAGTTCAACTACAACTTCCGCAGTTAACTCTTGCTTAATAGCCAGCAACCTTCTCCTCCATCTTAGCTACAGTTCCCTTCCCCCACTCCCCCAAAACCCAGACCAAAAAACCTGGCCTAGTTGAAGAAGGAAACATACTCATTTCCTTTTCTAAGGCATGTTTATTCAGTTTTTCAAATATTTTATAGAATTCCTATTGTTCTAGATGTTTGGAACAGCCTTCCTTCATAGAGCTTTTAGCCTAATAGAGATAGACTATGAATCAAATAAGTGCATTTTTCATAGTATATTGAAACAGATAAGTGCCTATGGAGAAAATAGAGTGGGAAGAGCAATAGAAAGTCTCTGCACAAGGGTATTAGTTTTAGGTTGGAGGTTACAAATTGATTACAAATTGAAATTGAGTAATCAGGAAGACTTCAGTAAGGAGAGGACACGTGAGCCAAGATTTGAAGGAGTGCGAAATGGGGATACCTAATAGAGCTCAGGTAGAGGGAACAGCCAGTGCAAAGGCCCTGAATTTGGAGCTTGCCAGTACTATCCGAGGAACAACAAGGAAGCCCATGTGCTTGGAACAAAGTGAGCAGAAAGAACAGTGAAGTGAAGTGAGGTGAAGTCGCTCAGTCGTGTCCGACTCTTTGCAACCGCATGGACTGTAGCTTATCAGGCTCCTCCGTCCATGGGATTTTCCAGGCAAGAGTACTGGAGTGGGGTGCCATTTCCTTCTCCAGAGGATCTTCCCAACCCAGGAATCGAACCCAGGTCTCCTGCATTGCAGGCAGACGCTTTACCGTCTGAGCCACCAGGGAAGCCAGAAAGAACAGTAGTAGAGGCTAGATCAGAAAGATATAATAGAGTGGATATGGGGGCCAAGACTTTGTGGGGTCCTGGAGGCCATTGTGAGGATTCTTTTACTAGGAATGTGATAGGAAATCCTTGGAGGATTTGATATGAAAACTGACTTATCCGAGTTACAATCTTAAAGGTTCCTCTGATTTATGGAATATGGACTGTTGGAGGACAAAGCAGTAATCTGGACAAGAGAAGATTGTGGCTTGGACCAAGATTGTGTCAGAGGAGATGGTAAGAAGTGGTTGGATTCTGGATATATGCTGAGGGAAGAGCTAGTAGGATTTCATGATGGAGTAAATGAGAGAAAGAAATAAGTCAAAGATGACGCCAAAGTATTTGGTAAAAAAATCTGCCTGCAACACAGGAGATCCCAGTTCAATTCCTGGGTCGGGAAGATCCACTGGAGAAGGGATAGGCTACCCACTCCAGTATTCTTGGGCTTCCCTTGTGGCTCAGCCGATAAAGAATCTGCCTGCAATGCAGGAGACCTGGGTACGATCCCTGGGTTGGAAAGATCCCCTGGAGAAGGGAAAGGCTACCCTATCCAGCATTCTGGCCTGGAAAATTCCATGGACTGTATAAGTCCATGGGGTCGCAAAGAGTCAGACACTACTGACCAACTTTCACTCACTCACTTCACTCAACTGGAAAGATGAAACTATTAATGAATTGCAATGATGAAAATTGTGGATGGAGCAGATGTGGAAGTGAAGTTTAGAATTTGTTTTCAGACATGTTTTAGATAATTCTCCAAGCCAGGCTTAAATAGTATGTGAACCATGAACTTCCAGATGTTCAAGCTGGATTTAGAAAAGGCAGAGGAACCAAAGATCAAATTGCCGACATCCGTTGGATCATCGAAAAAGCAAGAGAGTTCCAGAAAAATATCTACTGCTTTATTGACTATGCCAAAGCCTTTGACTGTGTGGATCACGACAAACTGTAGAAAATTCTTAAAGAAATAGGAATACCAGACCACCTGACCTGCCTCCTGAGAAATCTGTATGCAGGTCAAGAAACAACAGTTAGAACTGGACATGGAACAACAGACTCTTTCCAAATCGGGCAAGAAGTACGTCAAGGCTATATATTGTCACCCTGCTTATTTAACTTATATGCAGAGTACATCATGAGAAATGCTGGACTGGATGAAGCACAAGCTGGAATCAAGATTGCTGGGAGAAATATCAGTAACCTCAGATATGCAGATGACACCACCCTTATGGCAGAAAGCAAAGTGGGGTCGCAAAGAGTCAGACACGACGGAGTAACTGAACTGAACTGAACTGAGCCTTTAAATAGGGCTTCCTAGGTAGTGCTAGCAGTAAAGAGCTTGCCTGCCAGCCAGTGCAAGAGACATGAGAGATGTGGATTTGATCCCTGGGTTCGGAAAATCCCCTTTAAAAGGGTATGGCAACCCCCTCCAGTATTCTTGCTTGGAAAATCCCATGGATAGAGGAGCCTGACAGGCTACAGTCTGTAGCATTGCAAAGAGTCAGACATGACTGACATGACTTTGCACATATACACAGCCTTTAAAGGAGAGATGTCAGGTTGTCAGCTGGATTAGTGAGTTTGGAGTTTGGGAGAGACATCTGCTGGAAATAAAAATTTTGGAGTCATCAACATACAATTGATATTTAAAGCTATGACAGTGAATGAGATCATGAAAGGAGTGGTTGTAGGAAGAAAATACAGGAGGTACAAGCCTGAGCCCCAGGGTACTCCAATGTTACGTGATTAAGCATACGGGTCTGTTACAGCATGTTCACATTTTCTTGTAATTGTTTATGCCTGTCTTACATTGTGAACTCCTTGATGGACTGAATTTTACTCTTGAGAGTCCCTTGGACTGCAAGGAGATCCAACCAGTCCATCCTAAAGGAGATCAGTCCTGGGTGTTCACTGGAAGGACTGATGTTGAAGCTGAAACTCCAATACTTTGGCCACCTGGTGCGAAGAGCTGACTCATTGGAAAAGACCCTGATGCTGGGAAAGATTGAGGGTGGGAGGAGAACGGGACGACAGAGGATGAGATGGTTGGATGGCATCACTGACTGGATGGACATGGGTTTGAGTGAACTCCAGGAGTTGGTGATGGACAGGGAGGCCTGGCGTGCTGCGGTTCATGGGGTTGCAGAGTCGGACACAACTGAGCGACCAAACTGAACTGAACTGAAAAACAGTTTCAGGGACTTCCCTGGTGGTCCAGTGGTTAAGGCCCCAAGCTCCTAATGAGGGGTCTGGGTTTGATCCCTGATCAGAGAACTAGATCCCACATGCTGTGGGGCAAGTGGGCACCTAAGAAGTTTACATGCCACAACTAAGACCCAAGGCAGCCTGAATAAATAAATAAATATATATATTTTTAAACCCAACAGTTTCATATGAGGTATAATTTACCTACCATAACACTCACCTATTTTAAATATATAATTCAATAACTTTTAGTGTTTACTCACTTTTATATCTGAAATGACAAAGAAGCAGTTAATAAATGTTTTTAGAATGAATGTGAAATTTTAAGTAAACTACTAAATAAATGGATGTATGTGATGTTGTCCGGATTTCTCTTCTTTGTGTACAAAATGAGGGTGTGACTAGAGGATTTTTAATTCTCTTTCAACTTTGAAATTTAAATGTTCCATATGTTTGTTTCAGAGTCAAGGAATAAATCTCAGTGAGCTGCTCAGGTTTTCCCATTACTAGCTTTTCTAATGGCATAAAGACACAAACTTTTTTAGAAAATTTCTTAATCCAGTGAGAAATTGGTTTTGACTTTCTTGGGTTAGATTATAACTATTAAGGTATGGTTTAAAATTGAATATCTCACCATGAATCAGGAATGGTAGAGCACAAACTTGGGGTCTAGTATTCTTTGGTTTATAAATACATATAGATTTATATATGTTTATATATATTGTTGACTTAAAAAATATTCACAACTTAAAAGTTGAGAATTATGTTTTATTTGGTGGGAATATTTAGGACCTCAAGCCCAGGAAACAACATCTCAAGTGACCCTGAAAGAACAGCTCTGAGGAGGTTAGAGTAGGAACTGGGTTATATAGAAGTTTTGCAACAAAGGGCAGATAATCTGAACATCAAAAGATTATTGTTAGTTAAAGAAAACCAGATACCCCAAGTGAAAGTCTCTCAGTTGTGTCCGACTCTTTGCAACCATATAGTCCATGGAATTCTCCAGACCAGAATACTGGAGTGGGTAGGCTTTTCTTTCTCCAGGGGATCTTCCCAAACCAGGGATCCAACCCAGGTCTCCTACACGGCAGGCAGATTCTTCACCAGCTGAGCCACAAGGGAAGCTCTTGTTAAAGGACTTAAAGGAAGTTAAAAAAAACCCAGATATCCCACGTTAAGGAATTTAGCCCTTTTCTATGTATGGGAAGATGTAAGAGTCTGGGCTCATTCCTTTCATATGCATCTCAGCCATCTGGGGCCAGTATCCGTGTTTTTCACATCCTGAGCTCCCTTGGGGCTCACAGAAGGAGTGACTGCAGTCCTGCTGGCTGTAGAATCGCAGGTATTCTTCCTGAGAGCCGTAGGGCTCAGAAGCTCACCTGGGAGGACTAGGATCACTGATGACTGTGACATCCTTGTTTCCTGACATGGCAGGAAATACTCCATTTCTCAATATTTATGTACAGGTTTCCTATGTTTCAACATTAGAGTTAAATTAACATTTACTCTAAGTAGATTGGGAGAAATGAAAGATTGTAATCCCTGGCGCAATCACTAAAGAAAGAATACCAAGAGATATAGCTTAAAAGTCAATACGAGAATTAAGATGAAATGCTACAAATAGTTGTTTAACATAAAAGAAGGTAGGAAAGAAATTATAAAGATAAGACAAACAGCAAAATGGTAAACCAAAATACAATCAGATTAACAATTACATTAACTTTAAATTGGCCAAGCACTCTGATCAAAAAGAAGAGATTGTTAGACTGTAAGACTGAATTTAAAAAGCAACACCCAATTACTTAATGTATGTGAGAGACACGCTTTAAAAACAGAAACATAAGTAGAGTAAAAGTATCTAAAAATAAACATAAGAAAGTTAGACTGGCTACATTAATAAAAGAATAGACTTCAAGAAAAGTTTTATAAGAGGCAGAGAGATTTTATAATATGCATTGCTATGATACATAATTATATATATAGAACTTCAAAATACATGAAGCAAAAACTGATAGAACTAAAGGGAGAAATAGACAAATACATAAACACAGTTAGAAATTTTTAAATACTTCTATAGTAATGGATAGAAAAAAACAACCAGAAAAGTCAGTAAGGCTGTAGAATATCTCAAAAACATTATCAACACTATAACCTAACTGACATTTATAGAATAATGTACTCATCAACTTCAACTACACATTCTTTTCAAGTATGCAAGGAATGTTCACCAAGACAGCTCATATCCTGGGCCATAAAATAAATCTCAATACATACCAAAAGACTGAAATCTTACAGAATGTGTTCTCTAACCATAATAGAATTAAATGAGCAATAATAACAATAAGATAAAGAGAAAAGCACCAAATATTTTGAAAGTAAAGAGCATATGTCTGAATAACCCCTGAATCAAAGAGAAATCACAAGGGAAATAAAATATCCTGAATTATTTGATAATTTAAGCTCAACATATCAAAATTTGTCTTCTAAGCTGTACTCAGAGTGAAATTTTTTGCTTTAAATGTTTGTTAGAAAAAAAAGAGATCTAAAATCAGTGATCTAAGTTCTGACCTTAAGAAAATTTTAAAATAGTGTGCACCTTAAATTTACACAATATGTCACCTATCTTAGTAAAGGTGGGGGAAAAGAAATTAGAAAAATGAGAGTAAATTAAGGGGGCTTCCCAGGTAGCGCTAGTGGTAAAGAACCCACCTACCAATGCAGGAGACCTAAGAGATGCGGTTTGATCCCTGGATTGGGAAGATCCCTTGAAGAAGGGCCCCCCACTCTAGTATTCTTGCCTGGAGAATCCCATGGACAGAGGAGGCTGGCAGGCTACCATCCAGGGGGTCGAAAAGAGTTGGACACAACTGAAGCAACTTGGCACAAACTCAAAGTAAGCAGTAAGGAGTAAGAAAGAGCAGAAATCAGTGAAACAGAAAATGTTGTAGCTACGCGTTCCGGGAAACAAACTCACTCAGAAGGACAATGCAGATAGTGGAGTGCAGTTTATTACACCAGCGGGTCCAAGGCAGAGTCTCCTCTTAGCCAAGGACCCCAACCAGCATTTGTGAAAATCTTTTATACCCCATGTGTACGTGTCTGAACCCACCACTCCAAATTCCTTGAGACTTACATAAACCAAGGAAAATACAATGCCAATAACCCCATCATTCACGTGCTATGTGCTCATGTGCTCAAACAGTCAAACAATTAACCAGTAATCAATAAACCCGAGGTTACACTCTGATAGATACAGAAAAATGTATGGCCTGTCTGGAGGAAGGGGTGATAGTGTATGTTTTCTCTTAGGCGATGAGTAACCTAGATACGATCTTCAAGGTTCCCCTGTCTGGAGGAGGTCTTATCCTTCTGTTGTTGTTTTCATAGGCACTAAACACAGAGTTCAGAGTCCATTGGAAGGGTGGCTGAGCATGATCAGCATGAACAGGCCTAAGATGGAGTGAGTGAAGTCGCTCAGTCGTGTCTGACTCTTTGCGATCCCATAGACTGTAGCCTACCAGGCTCCTCCATCCATGGGATTTTCCAGGCAAGAGTTCTGGAGTGGGTTGCCATTTCCTTCTCCAGAGAAGATGGAGTCCAGGCCCTATGAATTCCTTCTTCAAAACTAGACAAAAACAGAGAATATTAATGAAACCAAAAGTTGGTTCTTTGAAACCAACGTGGCGGGGAAGAAGGTACAGGAAACCCTGGCACTCCAATGGTTAAGACTTGGATCTTCCACTGCCCAGGGTCTATTCCTGGCTGGGGAAGATTCTGCATGCTGCACAGCATGCCCAAAAAAAGAGAGAGAGAGAGAAGATACAAATCAGCAACATCAGGAATAAAAGAGGGAGCTCAACTACAGAGTCCACAGACCTTAAAGAATAAAAGGAGATACTATAAACAACTTGTGTCTGTAAATTGTCCAATTTAGATGAAATAGCTTTCTTGAAAGACACTATTTATCAAACTGACATAACAAGAAGTAGAAAACCCAAATAATCTTACACCTACAAAACAAATTGAATTAGTGACTTAAAATCTTGCCACAAACAAGACTCCAGGCTCAGATGGCTTCACTGATGAATTTTATCAGGCATTTAAGGAAGACATAATACAAATTTTCAAAAACTATTTCAGAAAAGATAGAAGGAAGGAATAATTTTCTACTCATTTCATGAGGCCAGTACTTAACTTACCACCAAAACTAAGCATAGATGTTATAGAAAGGAAAACTGTTACAGACAGTATTCCTCATGAGCATAGATGCAAAAATCCTTAACAAAATTTTGGCAAATCAAATTCAATAAGAAAAAGGGATAATACATCATGAACAAGTGGTTGGGATGGGATGGTTTCCAGGAATGCAAGGTTGGTTAACATTTGGACATCGAACAGTATAACTCAGCATATCAAGAGAATCCTTCAAACTGGGCTTCAGCAGTAAGTGAACTGAGAACTTCCAGATGTACAAGCTGGATTTAGAAAAGGCAGAGGAACCAGAGATCAAATTGCCAACATTCATTGGATCATAGAGAAAACAAGGGAATTTCAGAAAAACATCTGTTTCATGGACTATGCTAAAGCCTTTGACTGTGGATCACAACAAACTGTGGAAAGTTAAAGAGATGGGAATACCAGACCACCTTACCTGCCTCCTGAGAAACCTGTATGCGGGGCAAGAAGCAACAGTTAGAACCAGACATGGAACAACGGATTGGTTCAATATTGGGAAAAGAGTACAAATAGCCTGTATATTGTCACCCTGCTGACAATTTCAAAGTGAAAGGTGTGTAATTCTTTTTTTCACTTGAAGGCCATTGTAGGGTTATTAATTGGCCTAATTATAATAATGTTGTGTCTCAAAGAATAGGGAGGCCCAAGAAAAGGGATGGGGGACTAATCCATCAATAGAGCAATCAGAATATACACATTTATCAACTGTTTGCCATCTTACGTGGGCACAGTTCATGGTGCCCCAAACAATTACAATAGTAACATCAAAGGTCATTGATTACAGATTACCACACAAATATAATGAAAGTTTGAAATATTATGAAAATTACCAACTGTGACAGAAACATGAAGTAAGCAAATGCCTTTTGAAAAATGGTGCCAATAGACTTGCTCAATGCAGGGTAGCCACAAACTTCTAATTTGTAAAAAGCACAAAATCTGAGAAGTGCAATAAAACGAGATTTGCCTCTAGATAATTAAATAAGCCCAGATCATATGTACCAGCTGAACTTCAAGGTCCCTGCCAGCACTACATTCTTGATCTCGTCTACATCCCATGGAAGAGTAAAGGAGATGAGTTTGTTAGTAGTGTTTTCATGACTTCCTAAAATTAGCACAATTGTCATGAAGTGTTTTTGTCAGAGAGGAAGGAAATAATTATCTTGTATAATTTTTTCTTTTTTTTTTTTTGGCCAGAGAAACTTATGTATTAATAATAACTCTTTGCGACCCCATGGACTGTAGTCTACTAGGCTCCTCCGTCCATGGGATTTTCCAGGCAAGAGTACTGGAGTGGGCTGCCATTTCCTTCTCCAGGGCCAGAAAACTGAAGAAACCATTTTTACTGCAGTGGCAGAAGGCCTGTGATTTTGGTAGGAAACACTGAGTAAAGGGTGTGGTAAGTAGCAGAAGGAAGTGAAAGTAAAGAAAGAAAAAGAAACAACTTCCAGCAAAATGAAGGCTCTTATTACCATCCAAGTTACTTTTCTGGTACAACTTAGGTAACTACACAAGTTGATGCATTTATTTTCCTACCAAGGCATTGTTCATAGCTGCTGTATTATGAATTATAACAAGTCAGTAGATTCCCAAAATGCATTGAATAAGGCCATTTAATTAGGCACTTTTCTGATGGAACATTGCCTGTTTCACAACAACTCGGCGAGGTGAGTACCGTGCTAGTTCTTACCCTTTCCACTTTACAGATAGGGAAACTGAGACTCAGTCAACTCTATCGTCTTTCTTAAAAAGCAAGATATCCTAAATTTGGAAGCACGATTCACCTCATGACTTTGGGTAAGGAATTGTGGTCATGTAATACCCAGCTTACTCAATTGTGGTGAGGATTCCTGTGATCATGTATGTAAATTCCCCAATGCACTTTTAGTTCTTGGTAATGAGCATTTACTACTTGAAAAGAACCATTGATTTTAACTGTTAAAATTAGTAAAGCGGTTTAGAAGATGTAAGATTAAGAAGATCCTGGGTGGCAAGACTATTGAAGACAGTGGAAGCAACTTTAACTGAATTAACGGTGTGACAGTGGAGGGCATATTTTGGGAATGTGAAATAGGGGTGGCATTAGGTTTGGAGTTTGCAGAGGAGATGAGGCTAGAAAGTTTGGCAGGGGCTGAAAACTGTGGACAGCTTTGACTGCTTACATGCAGTAAGAAGGCGACTAAAAGCTTTGATGAATGTGGGGAGGGTGCTGGTCTTTGATAAAACCTTACCATTTTTGTAGGAAAAGAACTCTAATGATAGTGTAGAGCATGGGCTGAGGTGGCGGGGCAGAGATAGAGCGACTAGCCAGGACATTCTTGTAAGGTTTCAGTTGAGATTTAATGGAAGTCAGATATGGGGCTGCAGAGAAAAAAGAACTTTAGAAACACAAGGTATTCTCTACTAGGATATTGGATGGGAGAGAGTTGAGTGGGAGATGCTGGAGCTAGACCATTTCTGGTATTTCAAGCTGAAGTCACATCTAGCTCAGTTACAACTTGTGATCAAGTACCTCAGTAAAAAGGAGGATTAGGTTTGTATGGAAAGATGTGTTCAGTTCAGGATGTGTTGAGTCTGAGATGTTTACAGAACTTCCCATTGGAAATATGGGCTCGGGGCTTGGAAGATGAATCAGCTGAAGGCAGATGGCAAGTCACCCTCTTAAAGATCACAGCTGAAACTGCCCAAGTGGATGAGATCATTGAGGAATGACGTGCAGCACGAAGCAAATACCATCAATATTAGTAACCATTTCAAGGATCTTCTATGCCCTTAGATTTTGGCTGACAGGGGAAAGAGCAGCAAACAAAATTAAAACGTGGGTGTAAGTCTGGGCTCTTACACGCATGCTTTCATTACTTCTCTCAAGAACACTGTGAGGTAGAAAAAAGGAGGGAGAAGAGGCAAACCCTTGCTAAGGTCCTCACTTTCAGGGTGAAGGCAGAAGAGGAACTAGAAAAGGGAAGAAAGACCAAAGCTTTAAAAAGTTACTTTAAAGCTCCACAGCCAACTTATTATCATCATAAGACAGAGATCCTGCCTCCAACATTCTTGGACTCGGTGAGGATCAGGATGCACACACATCAGAAGATGTGAAACAACCTATGGGGACATTTAGGAAGTGCCGAGTGCATGGAATAAGAAGTGCTATTTAATTGTGAATTGGGCTGGATTGAGCTGGTCCAGGAAGACGTGTGCAGGGTCTTGAAAGGACAGCAGGGCTTAGATGAGTGGATAAGAGGGCAGAGCAGTGCAGGTCAGGGGACCCATGGTCTTAAACATCAAGCATTTTCTCTTAGCTCATAGTTACAACTGAGGTATACCAGAAAGCATCCCACAGACTCCCAGTACTTACAGCCTATTTTTGTTTTAGCTCTAGATTTTCCATTTCCTCTGAATGCAACTGGAACACACTTATCTTTTCATCAGGTTTGATATTTGGCATCTGACCTTCCTTTTAAAGCATCAGCACATTTCAGCTTTTCTTTCAGTCTGCTATTTATTTTAGTTCCAACATTTATTTACATACCTGTGATTTTTCAAGATTAATTCTCTTAATGCCAAATCGTGTGACATTTCTGAACTGTTGACATTATGCCTAGAGATTTTTAAAGAACAGTTATTTCCTCGTTACTTCCACAGTAATGATCTGAAAGTTGTTCCTTTCCCTACCTGCCAAATGAGGAGGGACCCTGGAGCAAAGTCACATCCCAGGCTGGAGTGGACATTTGCTGCTCCTTGGCTTCCCAACATCCATTTGCCGTCCTGTTCTTATTTATGAATCCCTTTTTGGGGATTCCTGGCTCCTTACTGTGAGTCCCAGTGAGTCTGTTAAGGAACCCTTGGCTTCTTCTTGCCAAGAGTAGTTAGTGACTGAAGCTGGCCAATCAAATTTTACTCTAGGACAGTGCATCTTTTTTTTAAGATATATTTATTTTAGTTTTTGGCTGTGGTGGGTCTTCGTTGTTGCATGAGGACTTTCTCTGGTTGCAGTGGGTAGGGGCTACTCTTCATTGCAGTGTGTGGGCTTCTCATTGCATTGGCTTCTCATGTGGAGCACAGGCTCTAGGCACGTGGACTTCAGTAGTTGCAATGCGTGGGCTCAGTAGTTGCGGCTCCTGGGCTCTAGAGCGCAGGCTCAGTAGTTGTGCTGCATGGGCTTAGTTGCTCTGTGGCATGTGGGATCATCCCAGACCAGGGATGGAACTGGTGTCCCTTGCATTGCAAGGCAGATTCTTAATCCCTGGACTACCAGGGAAGCCCTCTGACAGTGCATCTTGAACAGAATAACTCAAGGACTGTTATGAAAGAAAAAAAAAAAAACTGGAGAAGGATTTTCTTCATCAGAGGTGCTCTGAGATCATTGATTACTTCCTACCACTTGGGTGATTCAGAGTTGCCCTGTTTCTGCCTTCGTGAGCCTCATTCTTCAAGTCCTTTTTCAGTTCTCTGAGCTCTCTCACACTTTTCTAATAAATTCTCTCAATTAGAGTCAATTTCTATTATTTAAAAAAGTTAAACAAAAAAATGAACTCATTCTCTGACTCTACTAGAAAATCCAGTTTTCAGCTGTTTGCCAAAGTTACCCCCACTGATGTGGGGAAGCAGGAGGGATATGGATGGGCACAAATTTATAATTAAAAGATTGTGACAAGTGATACTTTGTCTTTTTTCAGTGTCCAGTGAATTGAATCGCCGTCTACATGGTTGTTCATGGCCGGAGCTGGAGAATCCTACTTGATACGCAGCCTTGTGTGCTGGATCCACGCTCCACCCTCCTTTACTTGCCGACTCCCCCAGCGGATGGTTTGAGTAGAGAGAGTCAAGAGCAATTAACTGAGTCAAGAGGCCCCTGTGTTCTCTGGCTTCCTGGTTGAGTTTGGTCCTCCTCCTAACTTGAGAGTGAGTGTGAGTTTTCTTAGTTCCCACATTGAGAGGTTGCCTCAGGCTGGCTGTGTCCAGCAGTGTGCTTGTAAATGTTTAACAACTGGGTCTCTGAAAGAAAAAAAAAGAAAGAAGTTCTGGTTCATATTATTCACTAGGATCTCTGCTATATTACCAACCAAAACCTACGTGGCTACCCATGTGATGTCATTGAATGTATAGCTAGAGAAAGGTGGTAGCAGTCAGCTCCCCGCATGTCCAGGCACATGACTGGCCGTGTCGCTTGACAAAATAACTCAGCTTCTCTCAAGGTGGGCCTGCTGTCCGTGATTCTCTTGCCTTCGGAGTTCCAGCAACCTCTCCCTCCTCTTGGCCCTTGAGTGTAGGGGGTGATAACAGCTTCTACTGCTTCCAGTGTGGTCTTTATTCCTTTGTGGCCTTTCTTTTCCTTGCACACATCTTTGTAAATTGTCCCTGTGTAAGAAGACAGAACAACTATTTGTACATAGACACAACTTCTCAAATTACCGTCATTTGAAAGTGCTGTCTTTTGCACAACGACCACAGTGGCAATCAGCCTCCAAGGAGGCCCCTAGCAGGCTGTGCCTCCTGTGTAGTCCCCTCACGTCCTGTGTAGTCCCCTCCCACATTGTGTCAGACTTGGTCTGTGTTAACCGTAGAAGGTGGCAGAAGTGATGGTGTGTCTCTTCTGAGACTGGTCGTGAACAACACCGCAGCTTGCTTCTTGGTCACTTTGCACACTCTCTCTTTTTCTGGTCATTCACTTTGGGGTGAACCAGCCTTCACATCAAGCATTCCCCATGTCGTAAGGAACTGAGGCCTGCAGTCAATCATGTGAGTGAGATTGAAAGCAGATCCTCTAGCCCCAGTGAAAACTTAAGAATGTTGTGACACATGCCAACAACTTCGTATCAGCCTCATGAAAGACTGAGCCAGAGCCACCCAGGTAAGCTGCTCCCAGGTCTTTGACCTTTCAAGACACTATGTGAGATACTAAATACTTATTGTTTGAGGTAATTTGTCTTGCAGCAATAGATAACTAATTCAGGCACCCTGATGGACACAATTCCCCACTCTTATCCTTCATTTCTAGGGATTTGCCTCCTAAGTATCTACTCACTTCTCCCCTTCTCTGCTGCCATCATCCTAGTCCAAGTCTGGACCATGGTGACAGATTTCTAACTGACCTTCCCACTGACTGTTCTCCAGCAAGAATGATCAGTGGAAACCCATGGGTGATATTCTCCTTATTAAAATCCTTCCCTGGAAACCTGTTGCTCTTAGAATCAAGATTAAAATCTGTTTTAAAAAAACCATTTATGTTTGGCTGCACTGGCTCTTCGTTGCTTTGCTTGGACTTTCTCTTGTGGCGTGCAGGGTCTATTCTTCATTGTGGTGCACAGGCTTCCCGCTGCGGTGGCTTCTCTTGTTGTGGAGCACAGGCTCTAGGCATGTGGGCTTCAATAGTTGGAGCACTGGAGCCCAGAGGTTGTGGTGCACGGGCTTAGTTGCTCTGAGGCATGTGGCATCTTCCTGAACCAGGAATTGAACCCGTGTCCCCTGCATCGGTAGGCAGATTCTTATGTATGCGCCTCCAGGGAAGTCCAAATCTTTATATGGCTACATGACCCTGGATAGCTTACCCTTCTTACCTTTATAGTTTATCTTTGGCTACCCTTACTTGAACCTTGGACTATAAAGTTGGAGTTGGACTGTAGAGTTGGACTATAAAGAAAGCTGAGCGCTGAAGAATTGATGCTTTTGAACTGTGGTGTTGGAGAAGACTCTTGAGAGTCCCTTGGACTGCAAGGAGATCCAACCAGTCCATCCTAAAGGAAATTAGTCCTGAATATTCATTGGAAGGAGTGATGCTGAAGCTGAAACTCCAATACTTTGGCTACTTGATGTGAAGAACTGACTCATTGGAAAAGACCCTGATGCTAGAAAAGATTGAAGGCAGGAGGAGAAGGGGATGACAGAGGATGAAATGGTTGGATGGCATCACTGACTCAATGGACATGAGTTTGAGCAAGCTCCAGGAGTTGGTGATGGACAGGGAAGCCTGGCGTGCTGCAGTCCATGGGGTTGCAAAGAGTCAGACACAACTGAGCAACTGAGCTGAACTGAACTGACCCTCACTTACACTCGCCCACCCTCCATGCTTCAACTTTGGACTACTTTGTATCTCTTCTAACTGCTAAGGTTCTTCCTGGAATTGAGTACTTTAGGTGGACAGCTTAAAACATTCCTTTCTGGCAAGTTTCTCCTACCTCCCAATCAGCTCAAATCATCCTTCAAGTCTCAAGGTTCAAGACCTTAGAAAAGCCTTCCTGGTCCTCTACCAAGACTACAGTTAGCCCACCATTCAAGCAGTATTTCCTGGGAATCCGACACAGGCATTATCTTGGGGTTTGCAATATATAAGAGAATATCTTCTACCATTTGTTCGTGGTGTGTATGACAATTCTAACCCAAATATGTGATTAACATTCATCACCATTACTAGATTATAAATGTCCTGCAGACAGATACCACTGTCTGCCCATTACCAGTGCCTGAGTTAGAGTGGGTACCCAATTTATATTTGTTGGAGAAATGAAATGAAATACATTTGTTGGAGAAATGTTGGAGTCAGACAGACCCAAATTTGAATACTTGATCTACTCTTTGCAAACTGTGTGACTGGGCCACAGTTTCACCATCTAGCAAATGTAAATAACCACAGTACCCACACTTCAGAGTGTTGACATGAGGACCAAATCAGATAGTCCATGGCAGGTGCTCAGAGCACTGTCTCAGACCTAATAACACAATGCAGATGAGATATTTTATTATTAAAAATGAATTTAGGGCTTCCCTGGTGGTCCAGTGGTTAAGAGTCCACCTGCCAATGCAGGGAGCATGAATTCGATCCTTTGTCTGGGAAGATCCCACATGCCATGGGTCACCTAAGCCTGTGCGCCATGACTACTGAGCTCACGCTCGGTGACAAGAGAAGCCACGGCAATGAGAAGCCCGCAGACCACAATGAAGAGGAGCTCCCACTCATTGCAACTAGAGAAAGCCTGCATGCGGCAACGAAGACCCAAGGCAGTCAAAGATAAATAAACGATAAAATGAATTTGACTCTGCATTCATGTCACAGAGCTGTCATTTTGAGACTGTCCAGTTATTGCCATCTACATTTTCCTAGTCAACGCTTTCCCTCCTTCTTCCCCAGAATTAGCCTCGCGTTGTTGTTGTGCAGCTTAGCTAAATGTACTTGCTTCAGTCCCTTCAGGATTTCTCTGAAAACTTGAACTGATGCAGCAGTTTTTTGTTTGCTATAAATTCCCCCACTTACGGGAATGATTTTTAACATGCATGTATGTTTGGGAGAAAAGGGAAATGATACATATCCTTCAGGGGGATTCTGTGTCAAGGAATTAGCAGTAATAAATAGGAGTCTCTGTTATCTCAAAGAACACAGCAGGTATAAATCAAAGTGAAAGAAAACTAGGAAGTCACGTGGCCACAACTTTTGATTATCCTCATCAGGATTATTTATAGCAAATCTTGATGTGCATTTCTGTTGAAGATACTAAATGCATAGAAGACATAACTTAAAACATACCCATCATAGGATAGTGTGTTCATTCCTAAAGCTACATGGTAAGACCAGGATTAACAATAGTTTTGTGAGCCATGAGCTTGGGGATAGTAAAAGCAACCTTAGTGACTTGTTTCATGGATTAGAATCCCTTCCTGGTAGTTTCCTCTTTAAGGGGAGAGAGGTCAAGCTTTACCTCTAAAGTCACTCTCCAACACTCAGCCTTGGCTCTAACCCAGAGTATGTCCCTTCTTCAGCTGCAGTATGCTGGAAGCACCGCCTTGAATGGAATGTGCTTGCTTTTTTAGCAGCATCTGCCAGCCGTATGACTTTTGATGCAGAGCCCTGAAAGCAGGACCATCTCTCATCAGAAATCTGCCACCCCTGGTCCTGCCATGCTGAAAGGCTTGGAAGCTTCTCAGAACAGCTCATTCTCAAGGTGTTTCTCAGAATCAGAGAAGCTCTCCTGCGGGTCTGACCAGTGACCAGAGAAATACTCAGAGACCCCAGAAGCCTGCCTCACTATGCAAAGAAGAGAAGAAAACAAAAAGGGAGAGAAGGAACAGCCTCATATTTGCCAAACCCAGCTGCTCTTAAAAACCTCAATGCCTGTGCTTATTCACCACTTAGACATGTTTCTTAACTCAAAGACTCTTTCCTTCTCGCTCGAAATCTAAAACTTTGCCCTGCCAAGGCCACGAAACCCCATTCTCAGATATTCTTTTTATACTGCAGGGACAGATGAAGTTTCAGAAATGAAACCAGGCTCCCTGTACCCCAGAATTACTGAAATTTCCCTCTATAGTTCTTCTTTAAAAAAAAAAATGCATTTGGTTGTGCCAGGTGTTAGTTGCAACATATGGGATCCTTGATCTTTGCTGTGGTTTAGTTTCCTGACCAGGGATCAAACCTGGACCCCTGCATTGGGAATGTGGAGTCTTAGCCGCTGGACCACAAGGGAAGTCCCCCTTCTATAATTCTCACAACTGAAATATTTACAATAGTTAGAGGCTTAAAAAGACCACTAAATCCTGAATTCATCTGTTTCCATGGGCCCCTAGGGTTGATTCAGGTAGATATATGGAATCAGATATTCTTGTCCTCAAAGTCATCTTTAAGCTGGAGAAATCAGTGTAAGATACAGCTCTGAAAGTGGAGAAGCTTGTGAGAAGCTCGGCTGTCAACAATGGCTGGCCATTGACCTCCTGGAGAGACTAAGTGTTTCAGACAGCCAAAGAGCAGGGATTCTTTTCTACTCCTAGAGTGTTTGACTGATAGTTGTGCCCATCTTGAGAGTATCAAGAGTCAAGGATGCTTCCCTCTTATCTATGTGTTTACTTTCTTCATGTATCAGTCAGCATCTTTATCAAAAATGTGCCAATGGTTTTAGGCCTAGGTGTGGCTCAGCCATAAAGCTGCCAGTGCAGAAGATGCAGGGACTCAGGTTTTATGCCTGGGTTGGGAAGATCCCCTGGAGAAGGAAATGGCAACCCACTTCAGTATTCTTGCCTGGAAAATCCCATGGACAGAGGAGCCAGGCGAGCTACAGTGCATGGGGTCACAAAAAGTCAGACATGACTTTGTGACTAAAAACAACGAACAACAGCTTAGTTTGATTAGCAAAGATCCCCTTTATTCAATTGCATGTCAATTTCTGAGTAGGAGTTGAAGAACTAGGTAGAATTATGGCTGAAATTAAATTTTGCTGTTGATTCCTATAAAGAAAAGGAGCTATTGATAGGGGTTAGGACAATGTTAGTGTTCCCAGTCATACCCCTAGTTAACACTTACTGTTAATATTAAAGTATAGTAAGTATATCATTTGGGGTCCCGACAGGAAACAAGTAGAACACTCAAATTAGGATAACTTATTAACTGTTATAAATTTTATAAAAAGCTAAGTACAAAACTGAAGGCAGAGTTAAGGGAGCCATAAGGTATGGGATGAATTCAGAAATGGCAGCAGCCAAATAGTTATCACTCCTGGACCCCAAGGGACAAGGTGAGGGAAAGTTACAGAGCCTGGAAGGAGAATCATGCTTAGCAGGTACTAATACTTTGAGAGGAACAGTGAGGAGATCACAGCCAGTCCAAGGCAACCTCTCCCTCTCCTCCCTCCTCTGTGTCTCCTGCTAGACTCCCCTTTGACTCAACACATCTTAAACCCAAAGACACAGAGCCATATGGGGCACACTTGGGCCTGAGAGCAGAATGTAGGAAGCAGAAGAGGGAATCTGGAGGAACTAGTATAAGTTATCTGACACCCCTGGATTCCCAAAGCATGGCCGACCTCCTTCTTACCCCTGTATAAGTCTCCATGACTAAAGAGTCTCCATGACTCTTTTTCCCCAGGTCTAAGAACAGGTTTAAGATGAAGCTTCTCAAGGCTTCATCCTCAAAGGGCATCCTGCAGACCTCTTGCTCCATAGGTTAAATAATGCTCACCACTTTGCACAATCTCTAGGAATGTAGCCTGACCTCCACCTAATCCAGCTGCCTGCTGGACAACTTGACCCTAATGGCCACTGGTACTCTGAAATCCATAGATCCCAAATCCAGCATAATCTTCCACAACCTCAGCCCCAAACTGGCTCCTCTTCCTCCCAACTCATACTACGTCACTTGGAAATACCATCCTTGCCCAGTGACTCAGTCTTGCAGGCTCAGTCATGCTTCTCTGTGCCTTGCCTTTCCTCACCTTTCCCTTTCCCCATTGGTTGGTTGCAAAGTCATCTACCTTCTCCTTCAAGTGTGCTTTTCTGATGTATGTTCAGTCTCATGACCAGGTTATAGTTAGGGGTCTTTAAAAGCATTTTACCTGAACTACTGTAATAAATTCTTAACTGTTACCCTAACTCCTATCCACTCTGTACCCAATCTAATGTACAGATAGTTGAGTTTGTTGCACCAAGTTGTCACACTAATATGGCCATCATCTTTGCCTCTGTTCTCCTTGACATTTGAGAGGAGGGAACAATCTGTAAGATAAATATTCCTAAAGCAGTGCTTGTAGCAGGGCATGAAGCATATGTGACAACCTGAGGCCCAGAGAACCTGCTTGTCCACATAACCTACCTCTCACAACCAGTGCTCTAAGAAGCCTTTGATGACCCCCCCTTCACTTTCTGTTTAGTAGAACATAACACTTTGCAGCTTTCCATTCTAGGCTATTTCCACCATGTGTTCCTAACTCATCTGTTCAGGCTTTTATCCTGCAGCTAGCCCATATACAGTCTATTCTCAACAGCTTGTTCTGGGATACAGCTCATAATCCTCCCCATTCGTGTCTTTGCATGTACTTTCTTTTACTTAAATTGGCCTTCCCTCTGTTGATTCCCCAAGATCTGCTTGTTTAACATCTGTGTATCTTTCAGAGAATAGGCCATAGTCCTCTTCCTTTAGATTCTCTTTTACAAAGTCCCTTACAAAGACTTCCTGGATTTCCCTAACCAAATAGGGTCTTTCTCTCCTTTAAGTCTCTTAAAAAAAAAAAAAAACTTTCAGTACTTTGATTTTACCCTGGTCTTTCAAGTATTTGTCACTCTGCTCATGGCTGTTTGTAGACTGTCTTAGGCCTTTATTATACTATAAGCTTCTTACATGCATGGCCTATGCTTTCTTCAACTGTTTCCTATTCTATCAGTATTAATGTAGTGCATTTCACAGAAATATTCATTATTATTTTTAAATATTGATTTATTTAAAAAAAATACTTATTTTGCCACATCGGGTCTTAGTTGTGGCACTCAGGATCTTTGTTGAGGCACACGGGCTTTCCAAGAGCTGAGCTCTGGAGCTCACAGGCTGAGTAGTTGCAGTGGGTGGGTTTAGTTTCTCTGAAGCAGGTGGGATCTTAGTTCCTCAACCAGAGATCAAACTTGGGTCTCCTACATTGGAAGGTGAATTCTTAACCACTAGACCACCAGGGAAGTCCCTGAATTTTGACTTACGATACTTTTCTCCCTCTAGAAAGAATTATCCCAGTACTTTTCCATTATAACTATATATCTCTTATGTGTAATTTCCTTGGCAGGAAGGGGTGAAGTTTCATTATTATTGTTGGTTTCTTGTCTGCCAAGATGATGGTATTTATCAGAGCATGTTTCATTCCTCTGAATCCTTACCACTCTCCTTGGTAACTTGGTGGGAGATAAAGACCAACTGGGCTTCCCAGGTGGCTCAGTGATAAAGAATCTGCCTGTTGATGCAGGAGATGTGGGTTCAATCCCTGGGTCAGGAATATCCCCTAGAGAAGGAAATGGCAACCCACTCCAGAATTCTTGCCTGGAAAATCCCATGAAAGAGGAGCCTGGCGGGCTACAGTCCATGGGGTCACAAAAGAGTCGAACATGATTTAGCGACTAAACAACAGCAACAACAAAAATCAACTGATCTAGTCTATTTTGTAAATGAATCTTGCAGTTAAATTGTATATGCAACATATGTTGAAGAAATGAATGAATGATTGACAGAATGCACGCATAATATGACTGCTACTAGGCATACCTTGTCTCACTGGATGTCTCCTTCTGTTCAAATTCTGACTCTGCTACTACTGAACTAAGAGACCTCAGAAAAGTCACTTAATTTTTCTGAACCTTAGAGAGTATGGACCTCATTTTCAAATTTTTCTTTTAAGTTGAGGAACTCTTTTATAAAGTGAAATCTTACTCAGACATGCACTATGTAAAACTGATGAAATAAGAGAAGTATATTTGGCTGAAAATGGGGGAAGCAGCTTTGGGGACTAAGATGTAAAGACTGATAGACAAATGTGACCTTGAAAGTCCATCCCACAGTGAACTCCCTAATTAACCACTTTGTCAAAGAATACAGTCAGGGTAGAAGATGCAAACTAGTACTGACTGGTAGGGGTTTCTGAAATTCTAATTGAGAACATTAAAAATGTGAAACTGGAACCACTTCATACCCATTAGGATGGCTGTCATAAAAACAACAACAGCAACCCAGAAAATTACAAATATTGGCATGGGTGTGGAGAAATTGGAGTCTTTGTGCATTGCTTATGGGAATATAAAATGGTGCAGCTGCTGTGGAAAATAGTATGGTGGTTCCTCAAAAAACATAGAATTACTTCCTAATCCAGCAATTCCACTTCTAAGTACATATCCAAAAGAACTGAAAGTAGGGCCTTGAAAAGATATTTGTACGCCCATCTTCATAGCAGCAAAAGGTTCTGTGTAGCCAAAAGATGGAAGCAACCTGAGTATCCATCGATGGATGAGTGGGCTAACAAAATGTGGTCTATACATGCAGTGGAATATTAGCCTTAAAAAGGAATGAAATTCTGACACATGCTACAATATGGATGAACCATGAACTAAGCCAGACGGCAAAGGACAAATAGTGTATGATTGCATACCCTATATATTTGTTTGAGGTGCCTAAAGTAGTCAAATTCATAGAGACAGAAAGTAGAGTAGTAGTTAGCAAGGGCTGGGAAGTGAGAGTGACAGGGAACTAGTGTTTAATACTTATAGTATTTGAGTTTCAGATGATAAAAAAGTTCTGGAGATGGAGACTGGTGATAGTTGCACAGCAGTGAGATTGTACTTAACTGCCACTGAATTATACACTCAAATTGGTTGAAACAAATTTTATGTATATTTTAGCACAGTAAAAAAATATCCCCTAAAATGAGAGACAGAAACAGAATATATCAGTTTGGGAATTACGGCAGTATAGAGAAAATCTACACATTGCACGTGGTACCTAAAGTGAATTTCAAAATATCTAATAACAAAGTTGTTCTCCATTCTAGCATATGGAATTTTTGAATGCTGACCTCAGGCTAAAGTCCATACTTACTGGAGAAAGACTTTTCTTGTTTTTGTTCTGTCGCTAAGTTGTGTCTGACTCTTTATGACCCCATGGATTACAGCACGCCAGTCTCCTCTGTCCTTCGCTATTTCCCAGAGTTTGTTCAGATTCATGTCCACTGAGTCAGTGATGTTATTCAACCATTTCATCTTCTGCCATCCCCTTCTCTTGCCCTCAATCTTTCCCAGCATCAGGGTCTTTTCCAACAAATCGGCTCTTTGCATCAGGTGGCCAAAGTATTGGCGTTTCAGCCTCAGCATTAGCCCTTCTAATGAATATTCACTTTAGGAGTGACTGGTTTGATCTCCTTGCTGTCCAAGGGACTCGCAAAGATCTGTACAGCATTAAATCAGAGGTCATTCTGATGACTTATAGGACCAGATAGGTTGTTCCTTATTCATGATAGTGGTCTCTGAATTCTAAGACTCCAGGTCTTAATTTATATCAGAAGTCAGGAGAGAACCTCTGGAACAAAGCTAAGGACTGTGACCACACACTACCACCCAATTAAGCTTGTCGAGGAAAGGATCTACAAGTCCAGAGTCAGCCCTGATAGCCCTGTGTGTCAAACCTTAGAAGAAAACTCAGTCACAGTAGCTCTGGCTGGGGCAGTGCTCAGCCATTGTTGGCCATAAGGTCCAGGCGTAGTGTGAGGTCACAGCTGGGAGCCAGGGCTGGCGCCTCCCCGGGGCAGCATAGACTGGGTCCATAAGGTTACAACCTGTCCTTTGTACCGAAGTTACTTCTGAAAAAATCTTGCTGCTAGATTAATTAACAGGCAGTCCTGTCATCTGCTATATATTAATTTGGCTGTCCTAACACAAAACAATATAATATAAATTTAGACAGTTCAAGACCAATATGGCAGCTTTAAAATAGTCAGACACAAGCTTTGGCGATCTTATTTTCTCTACTATCTTAGAGTGTGGTCCTTATCAGGATCCAAGATGGCTAATCATATTTAGCAGCAAAATGAAGAAAAGGGGTTGGAAGACATGCTCTTTTAGTTACAACCCTCAAAATTACATACATTCCTCCTGCTCCCATCCCAAGACCAGGGAACACTCAGAGGCAAGGAAAGCTAGGGGATGGGATCAATTCTGAGTGTCCATGTATTCGACTAAAATTCCAGGGTTCACTTACTGAAGGGAAGAAGTTGGAACTCCCAGACCTGAGCATTCTCTCTACTTAAAATACTGGTCATCTTAATACTGGTCATCTCTCTACTTAAAATACTGATCACTTGCATCCCACCATCCAAGTAGATGACCTGGATCTGGAGTATTGGGTCCTATCTGCAGTCTCTGTCCTGGACTAATCTTCTGGTTGTGAGTTTGCCTTACACTTAATTCCTCGAGGGCTCCTTCTTACGAGTCACAGAGTGGTTATGCTCTGAGGTTCTCTGTTACCACCTGACCCTGTAGATCTGTCCTTATTCCTGAGTTTGATAGAACATCCTATGGCTCCTTTCATTGCCACACAGGCTTCCCTAGAGATCAGTAGAATTAAGTACAGTTTTCACACTCTGCTGTGTCTGTCACAACGAACATGTATATTCCCTGTACACCAATAAGAAAATCATTGCCCTCATTTTACCAGCAGGTAATAGAGGCTCAGAGATGTTAAGCAGCTTTCCTCAGGTAACCCAGTGTCAGAAGTGGGATAGCATACTTTCTTGCAGGGAAATTATGTCAGTGGAGGGTTTTGTGCAGAGTTGTGTTGGGATGTAACTCTGTTTTAAAAGCACCACTTGCCTCCCATGTCCAGGAGAGTGAAGCACAGCAAGGGTGGAAGCATGGATGGTGGTGATGAGGCCACTGGGACAACGGAGGAAGACCTGATGCTGGTGTGGACCCGCGGGAGGCCAAGAGAAAGGGTCAGGGTTTGGATGTATGGAAAATAAACCCGATGTGTTGATGGGTGTGAGATGTAAGGGGAAAATATGTGAATTTTATGGTAGAATTTTTAAAGTATTAATGTATTTGGCTGTGCCAGGTCTTCACTGTGGCACATGGGATCTTTTAGAGCAGGTGAACTCTTAGTTACGGCGTGTGGGATCTAGTTTCCAGACCAGGGAGCGAACCCAGGCCCCCTGCATTGGGAGCTCAGAGTCTTAGCCACTGGACCACCAGGGAAGTCTCTACAGTTGAATTTTTGTGTTTCATTGGCGATATCTCATAGCCTTCAGAAACACTACGATTGGAGTGCAATGAAAGGATGATCAGACAGAGGTTTGAGAAACATTCACAGTAATGCCAGTAAGATGACTCTAAGGAGTCTCCAAAAAGTGTGTCTGTGTGTGTGTGTGTGTGTGTGAGATGCAAGTGTGCAGCCAGAGAACATAAAGGAGAACTATTGGACCTTCAGCAGTGTGAAGACTTACACGGTAGGAAGAGGAACCAAGAAAGATACAGTGAAAATGGGATAGTTTGTCATCGGTTCCAAATTACTAGACTTTATACTTTGTGACTCAGTCTCTGAAAGAGAATGAATCAACATAGTACTACTATTGCTATTTTGGGAAGTTTTCTATTAATGGTGCTAATACTCAATTCTATTTTTGATTAAAGCATTTGATCATTTGAATCATCACTTTAAACATCTGACAGTTGACAGAACTTCAATTTAGGAAATTGGAAGGGTGGTTGGTTTACTTTTATCTTTTTGTTTCAGGCTGCTTAATTTGTGCTTATGAAAAATGTGTTACATCCACCTGTGATGTGCTATTCTGTTCTTCCCACAGGCACTAACCTCATTCTTGTTTGGATTCAGTGTTTTTTTTTTTTTAATGTATGTATGTATAAAACACTAAGATTGATGCTTTTAGATTTATAAATAATAGAGGTAAAACTGGCTTTCAGTGGCTTTTACTTTACATGTTCAAAAGACTGAATTATAGTGTAAATGAGTATTACACAGGAAAGGCCCTTGCGTGCAAACAACAAATCCAAGATTAACTGCAGAGTGAGAAGTCTCCTCTTTTACAGAAAGAAGCATTTAACTATTCAGGATGTTCGCAGTCTGCATTGATAGGCTCTAGGCTTGCAGACCCCACGGGAGTGTAGTGTGTTCCACAGATACCCTCCAAGTTGACTGTGATCTGGATTTGATTTTTCCTCATGGTCCTAGGTCAGTAATAACCTCTTCTTGGTTGCATCTCATCAGCTCTGATCACCACTGTGCAAACTCACAGTGATAATTTGACCAGACCTCCCCTGCATCTCTTCACCCTGTAAAGTGTCTGCTTACACTGTTTTACAGCCCACACAAATTTTCTTTGACCTGAGAATGCTTTTCATTCCTACTCTTAACCTTCTCCTACTGCTTCGTCTGAACACATTTAGTGATTGAAAGTGTGCTTCCATTATGACTCTCATCATCAAGAAATATCTTCTATTACATCATGGATTCCAGACTGAGAATTTTTAAATTTAGGAGGTGTGGGTTTCAAAAACTGTATTTGTTCATTCTCTTACCAGTTCCAATTAACATAAACTGAAGGACCTGAGTGAACTTGTAGTAGCCGTAGCCAGCATCGAGAGCTTACCGTATGTCAAGCACTTTATATATTTTAACTTGCTTAATCCTTACAACAGAATTCTTTGAGGCAGAGATGACCACCATGTTCATCTTACAGATGAGGCAGCTGAGTCTGAGACCGCTTAGTTAAGATGGTCAAGACCCTACAGGCAGAAGCTGGGTTCGAACTCAAGCCGTGTGGCTTCGCGGCCCGCTGGGAGCGCCTGCACTCCTGTGTACTTGTTCACAGTGCACACTCCACGCTTGCAGGACCCGCTTCGGGCCTCGAACGGCAGCAGCGCGCTGTCTGACATATCTGCCACCACTGAGAAATCAGAAGCACCCTTGTTCATCTCCAAACGCTTCCCAGGTCAACATCTCCAGTTGAGAAGGACCAGGGGAACAATGTTTATAAAAATACATACGTACACACCATCTCCATCTATCATCTCTCTATCTCACAGCTTGTCTAAAAGTTTCCTACATTTTTATAAATTTATAACTTGAAAAACACACAGCAGCACAACTGATAGGGAAAGAAAAGGATCAGGTGATGAATATGAGGTAATTTTGTAGGTGTGTTTGTAATGCTCCTCTTCATTATTTGTGAATAAACAATTTTGAGCCTAAAATATCTTGGATTGTTTGATAGTCATTATTAAGTAAGATACACTCTGCTGTTTACCCATCTAGCAATTTTTTTTTTTTTTTTTTTTAACAGTGCAAAGGTAAATGACTTCAGCCTGGGCCAAATCTCAGAGTCACGCATCTGAAAGTCAGGATTTTTCCCATGTTTATTTTTGACTGTCAAATTCAGACCATCAGGCTTGTTGCCCCTTTACCAGCACCAAACCCTTCCTCAGGGAAACCATAACAAGTACAAATATTTAGTAGAATAAAAAGAAGCTTGGGGGTTTTGTATTTGCTATGCTAGATCCACTTCACTAGACTTTGTTCAATTGGAGCTATCTCCAAGGTCATCACACAATTTGATCACCTTAACAAGGTTGCAGTGTGAACTCTGAACTTTTTTTTTTTTTTAATGGGAAAGCTAGTATAGTATTGTGTAATTTTTATTTATTTATTTATTTTTAAACTTTTTGTTTTGTATTGGGGGTATAGCCAATTAACAGCATTGAGATAGTTTCAGGTGGACAGTGAATGGACTCAGCCATACACATACATGTATCCATTCTCCCCCAAACTCCCCTCCTCCCATCCAGGCTGCCACATAATATTGAGCTATGTGGTCAGTAGGTCCTTGTTCGTTATCCATTTTTAAATATAGCAGTGTATGCATGTCCATCCCTAACTCCCTAACTATCCCTTCCCTCCATCTCCCAACACCCCCATCCACCCCCCCAACCATAAGTTCCTTATCTTAAGTCTGTGTGAACTCCATTTTTAAATGACTGCTTCCACAAGAATGTTACGACAATGCTCTGAGCTATGTAGGAGGAGGAATACATTTACTTAAGGAGGAAAAGGGGTCAATGATAAGATGTATTCTGAAACAGATATATCTGGAATTCCCCACCCCAGTTTGGTTCACTTATTAAAATAGCCTACTTGTCTTAAACAAACTATTATATAATCTTATTCAACATCTCAGGTGCTATCAACACCAGGTAACAATGTTAGGTTTTGTTCTTACCCTCTATTGCTTATTACATATCTGTTTTACAACATGCTGCCAGAGCTTGAACAACACAGTAGATGAGATACTTTGATATCCCTGAGGACCTAAAATTTAGGCCTTGTATTATTAGAACTATTCAGTGATGATATAGAGATTTAAAATAAGAATTTCCCTTTGACAGCTGTGAAGTGACAGACAAACCTACATACTCTGGTAGAGCAAAGTGTTGAAATACATATCATAATTCAGACAAAATGAAAGCAACTCACAAAAGATGTTCTAGTAGTTTCTTGAAATCTGATTCATTGAAATTGCCTTAAAATATTTTTATATTTTAAATTATATATTTTTATATTTTCTGCCTCAGAAAATAAGGCAGAACATACTTTAAAAAGTTTATCCATAGTGAGTATGCATTTTTATTATTTTTAAGACATCGACTATGCCAAACATTTTTACTTAACCTTTGCCCTTTTCTTGAGTAAGGGTTAGAGATGTTTAAGAGGAATAGGGCATTGGAGAAAGCAATGGCACTCCACTCCAATACTCTTGCCTGGAAAATCCCATGGATGGAGGAGCCTGGTAGGCTGCAGTCCATGGGGTCACGAAGAGTCGGACAAGACTGAGCGACTTCACTCTCACTTTTCACTTTCATGCATTGGAGAAGGAAATGGCAACCCACTCCAGTGTTCTTGCCTGGAGAATCCCAGGGACGGTGGAGCCTGGTGGGCTGCCGTCTATGGGGTCGCACAGAGTCGGACACAACGGAAGTGACTTAGCAGCAGCGGCACTTTCCAGGCCCCTTTTTGTGAAGGAAGATTACAGTCTTCTGCAACTGGAATTTCTGGTGGCCTCTTGCCAGGGCAGTTTGCTCAGCCCAATCTGTGGGAAGGAAAAAACTATTGGATCTGAGTAGCTAATAGGTTTCAGAATTCTTCATGAAAGTGAAAATGATACTCTTTAAAGTATAAAAAGGATCTTCTTGGATGCATTAGCGAGAAAAATGAAGTGCACTTTACTTAAATTTTTTAATGTCTGCAAAAAGATCCAGTGGCTTAAAGGGAGACTCGCGTTTTATTTCAGTTCTTCACAAAAGATATTGAAAATATCTTTTCAACATTGCTGCTGTTACGCCTAAACAAATTTGCTTTCACAACTGAGACTGACTTCAAGTGGTGACAGTGTTGCCAATGAAATAATACTGTTGACACAGGTCCTATGGGTAAGCGCAGGATGTATGCTGAATTGAAGTTGGGAAGAGGTGGAATTAAAGAAATAATTTAAAGAAGCACACAGACCTCCTATAAAACAGGCTTATCTATAGATGATGGGGTAAATCTAAGCAAAGGGAAAAATACGAAGAAAAAGTTCAAAAGGAAAAAGCATGTACATGCTTCCTGGTGGAATATGGCAATTAAAAAACTGCAATTTGAAGATATACATACATATATAAAATTAATTGGATAACTGAATCAAGTATTTTGGTAATTACAGAGAAAAAATCTTGCAAGCCAGGGCAAGTGTGGGCTCAAACTTTATAAACTGGTTAAATTCACCATCTAATTACTCATTTCTTCATATTACATTGCTTGTATTGTCTTGGGTTGTATTTTGAAAAGCAAACTAGAACCGAAATTACATTTCACAGATCTGAAAAGTAAAACCACAATACATCTATTAACATCAAAGGTTACAAAGTGAAAGTGAAAGTCACTCAGTCTTGCCTGACTCTGTGAATTCTCCAGGTCAGAGTACTGGAGTGGGAAGCCTTTCTCTTCTTCAGGGGATCTCCAAACCCAGGGATTGAACCCAGGTTCCCCACACTGCAGGCGGATTCTTTACCAGCTGAGCCACAAGGGAAGCCCAAGAATACTGGAGTGGGTAGCCTATCTCTTCTTTAGCGGATCTTCCTGACCCAGGGATCGAACCTGGGTCTCCTGCATTGCAGGCAGATTCTTTACCAACTGAACTATGAAGGAACTCCAAAAGTCACAAAATTGCTATGAAAAAACTGAGAGGCGAAGTCACATTCATGAGACAGTCTTATGTTTAGGGCGTGGACTAGAGGAGTCGATGTAGGCTGCAGTTTGCTCAGTGTTTGAAGCCCAGCTCTCAGTCCCTGTTCAGGACGCTCTGATCCCTCCAGGTGATCCCCTTACTGGGGAAATAACTACTCAGGGTTGTTGTAAAGATTGAGAGAGAAAAGTATTTGTAAAACATGAAGCATAATGATTCCTATATAGACTTTTAAATGGCTACATCCCCTTCTTTTTATCTCTCACACACATACCCCTTTCATATTTAATTCTTGTTTTGTTTTTGACCTCACCATGCCCCCTGCAGTGGAAGAACTGAATCTTAACCACTGGACCACCAAGGAAGTCCCCCGTATTTAATTCATTTTAGAGAAAATATTTAGACAAAGGTTTTATGTGAAGTTTGTTTTTTGCCTACTATTTCAAAGCAATTTATATCATCAAAGTTCAATATAATGCAATATTGGATTGTACTTCAGCTTTTATCATGGGATTGACTGGTACATGGAAACCATATGTATGAGGCAGATGTTAGCTCTAGGTGTTTTTATATCTATGAAATTCTGCTAATATTTTTAGTTTTTGTATGTGAAAATGGTTAATTTTCTTATGAAGTATGTACTTCTCTTTTTTCTTCTTGCTTCACAAAAATCAAGTACCTTATATAAAACTTCTGGTATCGCCATTCTACTGGCAATGCCTATAGCAAACTAGAAATTCTTGCAACTGAAACCAGAAACCCAATGATCTCTACAGAGACATCTTTTTAAAGTGATGATCTCTATTTAGCAATGTATGAATAATACAAATAAATGTGGTAAAATTGTAATGGTCCAACAGATGTTATTCTCTCAACATGTTACCAATTTGAACATGCTTTACTTATGATAAAATACTTTTTTTTTTTTTTTTTTTGGCCATACCAGACAGCATGCTGGATCTTAGTTAACTGACCAGGGATCAAACCGATGCCCTCTGCATTGGGAGCTCGGAGTCTTAACCACTAGACCGCCAAGGAAGTCCCAAAATACATTTTTAGCAATAAAGTACAATAAACAAATACTTTCCAACTCATGGAACACAAGACAGAAAAAGGTCATTCGTATGTAAAACTTTTGAGACTACAGTGCATATATTCACAAACTATTGACTAGTGTCCAGAATGATAATCTGGTTAATCAAATGAGTTTTAAAAAGTTGCCATACCAATATTCCTTGCCTGGAGAATCCCAGGGACGGGGGAGCCTGGTGGGCTGCCGTCTATGGGGTCGCATAGAGTCGGACACGACTGACGCGACTTAGCAGCAGCAGCAGCATACCAATATTTTAGTGCCAAATGGAAGTTCAGTATAAATGAGTTTTACTACTGAAAATTATGTCATTACCACATTGGATTCTATACATGTATGAAAACATTTCTACATTTCTTCATAATTACTGTGGAAGAAATTTGGCAATGTCACCACTCATTTCATTTTTTTCTAACAAAATAAGAGCTGCCGGTTTTTCAGTATCTACTGTGAACCAAGAACGTGATGTAGATGCCACACACATGCTCTTCCTAACCCTGGCAACAGTCCTACAGAGGCTATGGGGTGCCCTCCCATCTCTTAGTACAACCACAGTGCAGGTGACAGTGGCCGTGTAACACAGTTGGACAGTCAGCTCTAAGAGGAAATTATTAGGGTGGTTCCAGAAAAATCTCTTTTCTAAGGGAAAGCCAGTTGAGCTGACATGCTTTCTTTTCTTCTTCCCATCACATCTACCAAAGTAAACCTACAATGCATGAGGTGGAAATAGCTCATTACCAGTTGACAAGCACACATTAAGGCTGGCTGAACAAAAAACCGAGAAAGCCTCATGTTCTTAATGACATTATAAAACTTAAGAGTGGACAAATGAGGCCTGCCTGCACAGCCTACCACTGACACAGGTGATAAAAAATAACCCTTGTTTTTCAGGTTTCTTATTCACGGATGAATGCAACTCTCAACTGATTCACCTGCAAAGAAAATGTTGACCTTTCAGTTAGTGTTTGAGAGGAGGCAACCCAGCTGATAGAAAATAGGACAATAATTTGATACATAGGTATCAGAATTGTTAATGATTTGATTTAAAAGTGCTTTGAGAATCCTGGATTTTAAATGCTATGTATTTATGGGAAGGTCCAATTGTTTGGGGTTATTGAAACATTTCCCTTAATTTTATTACAATATATTTTCACTTGGGCAGGTATCTTTAACCCTGGACCTCAGTTTACTTATCTCTGATACAGAAGAATCACACTGTTTAAGAGCACCAGTCTTTGGAGACTAGTGAATTGAACATTAAATTGTTACAGATATCTTAGAAGCTCTCACCCCATTATCCTTCCAGTTATGTTCTGATGAGCAGATTCCTTCCTTACACTGTACTTTGTTGATTGGCTCCTTTATGTTTTCCTCTGTGTCCAAGTCTCTGACTTGTTTTTGATCCAGGTATCTCAGTTCCTGGGCTTCACATGTGGCTCAATGGTAAAGAAAACACTTGCAATGTAGGAGATGTGGGTGGTATCCCTGGGTTGGGAAGATCCCCTGGAGAAGGAAATAGCAACCTACTCCAGTATTTTTGCCTGGAGAATCCCAGGGACAGAGGAGCCTGGTGGGCTGCCGTCTATGGGGTCGCACAGAGTTGGACATGACTGAAGTGACTTAGCAACAGCAGCAGCCAGTATTCTTGCCTGGGAAATCCCATGGAAAGAGGAGTCTGGAGGACTACAGTCTATGGGGTCGCAAAGAGTCAGACATGACTTAGATAAACAACAATCCCAGTTCCTACAGTCTGCACAGGGATTGGAAGCAGGTCCCTAAGCCCCAACTCCCATAGACGGGTCAATGACAACTGTCAGGCTTGCCCTGGATAATGCCTCCGGAATCAGATCCAGGTTCTGAGTCTATTGTTTTGTGACCTTGGATTATCTTAATTAATATTACTTGGTCTTTGTTTCCTTTTCTGAAAAAGGAAGAACACTCATCTTGCAGGCATGGGAAGTGCTAGCAGAGGGCCTGCACAAGTAGGTGCTGAAATGCTTGTTTTCTTCCCATTCCCTTGATTTCATATTCCTGACTCAGAGCTCTGACTACCTACAGGAATGCTTGTTGAATGTCCTAGAGGCTGACCACCTGCCCTCTAGAATCCTTGCCCATGAAGAGCTCAGAAGATCTGCTTGCTTGTCCATATTATCCAATGAAAGGGCTTCCCTGGTAGCTCGTTGGTAAAGAATCTGGCTGCAGTGCAGGAGATCCAGGTTCAATCCCTGGGTCGAAAGAGCTCCTGGAGGAGAGCATGGCAACCTTCTCCAGGATTCTTGCCTGGAGAATCCCATGGACAGAGGAGCCTGGCAGGCTGCAGTCCATGGGTTTGCACAGAATTGGACATGACTGAAGCGACTAAGCGGCAGCAGCAGCCAATGAAGGGATTTCCCTGGAGTGTTTACTTGGCCATCAGTATCACTGGTTGGCTTGGGCAACCAGCCGTTTCCCATGGCTCCCTCAGCATTTATTCTTTCCTTTGAATTTCTCTATAATTGATTTTATCATTCAACACAGACGAAACATTTGCCATATACTGGCACACTGTTGTTCAGTTGGTAAGTCCTGAACCACTTTTGTTACCCCACGAACTGCAGCACGCCAGGCTTCTTTGTCCTTCACTATTGCCCAGAATTGAAGGCTGAACTGGTACATTAGGGTTCTGCAGAGGAATAACCAATGGAAACAGAACACAAAATACATATATATACACACACACACACATATATACATACACAGAGAGACGAGAGAGAGAGAGAATGAGATTGATTTTAAAGAATTGGCTCAGAGGATCATGGAGCCTCAGAAGTCCCGACATCCACAGTTAGCAAAGTGGAAACCTAGGAGAGCCGATGGTGCAGTTCCAGTCCCAAAACTGGCAGGCTTGAGACCCAAAAAGAGCGTGTTTCGGTTTGAGCCGGAAGACTGAAAAGTCTGAAGTCCAGCTCAAGGCAGTCTGGCAAGAGGTCCTTCCTCCTCAGGGTAGAGTGCCCCTTTTGGTTCCATTCAGGTCTTTGATTGGATGAGGTCCACCCACTTGGGGGAGGGCAATCGACTTAACTCAGGCTACCATTCAAATATTCTCATCCCAAAACACGCTCACATACACTGGGAATCTTTGACCAAATGTCTGGGCAGCCAGTTGTCAGTTACCATCGCACTGAGCACTGGGCTGGGCATGGTTCACAATCTTATCATTATTTTTGGTCTCAGAGAAGTCAGTGCACCTTCTTTCACGCCCTCTTATTCCCACCTGTGCTCCCGAGCCTGTCCTTTCCTGTTGCTAACACCTACCCCACCCTCAGACCCCTCTCACACTTTCAGTTTACCCCTGCTTTTTCTCTACCTAAAAACATGTTCAGGTTTTTCCTTCACTTTAAAATAAAGGCTCTCTTTGGTCCTTTGAGCTTAACATCCCATCCTCTTTTTTCAGTTCAGAAAGAGAAGTTTATATTCTCTGCCTTCAGTCATTCACTAAAATCCCCCGTGATCTAATTCATCTTATTTCTTCTGTCTTTATATTCCTTATAAAAGTCAACAGTGGCTTCCTCAAATCTAACAGCTTTTGTTCAGTCTTCACTTTAGTATGTCATTAACTTTTGTAAAAAAGAAATTCTCTTTGCTTTAGCTTTGGGTGTCTACCTTGTTCTCTGCTGATTTGAGGGGCTTCTCTTTCCTGTCCTGTCCAACTAGGTAATGTCCTTCATTGCATTTTGTATCTGTTTTGGCATTTATCAAATTCTACTCCATGTTTTAGTTATTTCTGTTGCACGGGTTTAAAAGGCAAGCACCTAGCCCCACTACTTATTTCTCTTCCCTGCTTGATCTTTCTCCAGAGTACTTATCAGCATCTCACAAGGCACAGAGTTTACATATTTATTGTCTCTCCTCTTTATCCCCCTGGCAGGGAAGAATTTGGAACTGTTTTTTCACTAACATATCTCCAACATCCAGAGCAGCAACAGTGTTCAAATAATAGCTGTTGAATTATTACAAAGATTAGGGCTGTTCAGTGCCGAATTATCTATAAAACTAAAACATCTGGAAATAAAATATCTAGTAATAAGAAAATAAATGATGATACATCCATGAGATGGAATACTGTGCATTTATTGAAAGTCATATTTTAAAACATTAGTGGAAAATGCCCACTATTATATTAGGTGGAGAAAAAGCAGGCTAGAAAAATATATGTAAAGGATCCTCATTTTATTTAAAATATAAAGGAGGGGATATATACTAAAATTTATCAGTGGCTATATCTGTGTAGTGAGATTAAAAGTGACTTTTGGTTTTCTCTGTTATTTTTGCATTTTGTAAATTTTCGACAAATTCCTTTCAACAACAACAAAAAAATTAAAGATAGAAAACCGTAAAGCTTTGAAAAAAATGCTTCCTCTTCTCTAGTCTGAATGAATTTCTCACTTCAATTAAAGATACTATTTGCACTTTTGGCACTGATTATATTCTGCTTAGTATTATCTGTCTTTATTTCTGCTAGGCCCTACACTTTCTGAAATCAGAAATCATGTCGTATTTTTTGTAATTTTCAGAGCCTACAATACCTGTCTTTACATTCTATAACTGTTTGAAAGAAAAAAATTGTATATTTTAGTAGCTGAAATAATGTACAGCATTCGTTGCTTAGGGAAACCATCAAATAATATAATTTTCTTATGTCCTTCATGACTGCCTTGAAAATACTCAGATTTAGAGCCATGTTAGGATGACGACTGTGGGCATCCTGCATTTTTATTTGCTGGTTCAAGATGGTGACATAGGAAGATCTTGATTTCACTGCCTCACAACCTATCTACAGCTGTTTTTAGAATAATTTCCTCTGAAAAAACCTAAAAACTGGCAAAGCAAACCCTTCACATGAGGCAAACCGGAGAGAAACCACATTGAAGCAGGTAGGAAAGGCTGAGATACAATCTCACTGTAAATCCCGCCCTTGGCACAGCGACCTCTGATCAGGAGGGAATGTTGCAGTGAAAAGGAAAAAAGAGGAATGAGTGCTAATTCCTGATGAGTGAAGGGTCAGACTTTATTTTTTTGGGCTCCAAAATCACTGCAGATGGTGACTGCAGCCATGAAATTAAAAGACGCTTACTCCTTGGAAGGAAAGTTATGAGCAACCTAGATAGCATATATAAAAGCAGAGACATTACTTTGCCAACAAAGGTCTGTCTAGTCAAGGCTATGGTTTTGTATGGATGTGAGAGTTGGACTGTGAAGAAAGCTGAGCGCTGAAGAATTGATGCTTTTGAACTGTGGTGTTGGAGAAGACTCCTGAGAGTGCCTTGGACTGTAAGGGGGTTCAACCAGTCCATCCTAAAGGAGATCAGTACTGGGTATTCATTGAAAGACCTGATGCTAAAGCTGAAACTCCAGTACTTTGGCCACCTCATGCGAAGAGTTGACTCATTGGGAAAGACCCTGATGCTGGGAGGGATTGGGGGCAGGAGAAGGGGACGACAGAGGATGAGATGGCTGGATGGCATCACCAACTTGATGGACATGAGTTTGAGTGAATTCCAGGAGTTGGTGATGGACAGGGAGGCCTGGTGTGCTGCAATTCATGGGGTCACAAAGAGTCGGACACGACTGAGCGACTGAAGGGTTTGTACCCCACATCGGGCACCCCAGTTTTTAAAACCAGCACCTGAGAGAATGATGACTACAGTACGAGTATTTTTACCTGTTTATTTACAAAATGTAAATGTTTACTTACATTTTTAATTAATTGTTGGTACATTACATGACAACTTCTGATTCTGGAGTTAATCTGACCACGATAGGCAATTTCAGGAATGACCACTAAGATAATTAGGGTAGGCAGTGTTACAAAATGACCATGGGACAAATGGATCCAAAACACATGGCTCAAGCACAGAGAAGTTTATTTCTTGCTCTTAGGGATGAACGTTCTTGGTTGGCAGGCAGGTTTCCTCCACACCCTTGGAGTCCCAGTGTCTTCCATTTTATGGCTTCCCAGGTTATACAGCATGTGCACTGTATACTAATTTTATTTACTCATCTCTGCTTCCAGAAGGTCAGATTGTAGGTTCAGTGAGGTCAGATTCAGCAAATAAAAATACAGGATGCCTACTTAAATTTGAATTTCAGATGAGAAAACATACTTTTTTTTAGCATAAGTATACTCCACATAATATTAGGTACATAATTATACTAGAAAATCACGTGTTATCTGAAATTCCAATTTAACCTTGGGTCCTATATTTTATCTGGCAACTCTGTGTGGGTTGGGAGTAGGTCTATCTCATTTAACACGGAATCCCTAGAATCTGAAACAGTACCTGTCAACTTTAAGATAAATCTCTCAATAATATTCAATAATATTTAATGAATAATTGATATTCTGCCTGTCAAGGAGAACCTATATGAACAAAGAATTTTTATTATAATTAATTAGAGCAGTACTACTTTTAGTAAGAATATGTATTAAGTATCAGCCAAGAATAGTTATTAATACTACTTGTTATAAGAATACTTATTAAGTATATCAGCAAAGCATACTTACCAACAGATGGGACCTTAACTGTTTCAAACCATAAATGTTTTCAGTAAATCATTAAACTCTCTTCGCCTAGATACCTGCGCAGCTCTGCCCCTGGCTTCTTTCAGGTCTCTACTCAAATGTCATTTCTCAGTATGTCTTCCCCGTTCTCCATGTCTAGCGCTGTAGCCCTCCCCCTTCTGTTACACTGTTAGGTTTCCTGCTCTGTTTTTCCTCCGTTGCAGTTAGAGTGAAGGTACCATATACTTACCTTGTTTACTGCCTCCCTCTCCCACTAGAATGTCAACTTCATAAGGGCAAGCATTTTCCTTTCTGTTTTATCCACTGCTAAATTTCTGGCTCCTGCACATATTCAATTAATATTGGTTGAACCAATGACTGAATAAAAACCGTTGGTTCTTGTTAGAATTTATATTTACCATTCGTTTGATATTCACTTTACATCTTGCGTCAGCAAGATGGAGTTAATCTCACAGTATCATGATTCTGCCTGCATCTACTCTGTTCTAAGACCATGTCTTAGAACCCATGGTGTCTCAGAATTGATAAAATATGGTGTGTTATCTTGCATTTCTAAAACAATCCTCTAAGACAGGTCTCGCTGTATCCTATCTGGGGTCTGCTGACTTATGAGTGTATTTTCATTATCTATCTGTCTTTCCATAATTACTGCTATGTTTTAGGCTCCTTTGATACAGAAACTGTTCCACTGTGATTCTAATTCTCAATCTGGATATGTTCATTTTCAATACTCATTTTGAGTTGCCTAAGACTTCAGCTATTACTGTGAAATACTGCTTATTGGAAAGGTCTAATTTCCGTTTTAAAAAAATTAATTTATTATTTATTTGCTGTGCCAGGTCTTAGTTGTGGTATGTGGGATCTAGTTCCATGACCAGAGATGGAACCTGGGCGCCCTGCATTGGGAGTGCAGATTCTTAGCCAGTGGACCACCAGGGAAGTCCCTCTTGTTAACAGTAGTCTCTAGTAGCATTCCAACCACCAACCCCCCCCCCCCCGCCCCCAAGGATTAATACCAATTATATAATTGGTATTATATAACATCATAAATTAGGATGACCAAAATTAAATTAAATTTCCTTATATATGTATTATTCAAATACTTTTCAAATACTTTCTGCTGCATAATTTCACATCTGATGTTTTTTGTTTATTATTTCACGTTTGTCTGATGTTCTCAAACTCTCAACATCACTGACTCAGTTGTGGTCTCAAAGAGTAAAGCAGACAACTGAGGAAATGAATGGTAAGACAGCCAAAATAAACTTTGTTAGGTTACATATGAGAAACACTAAGTTCATCTGATTATTCTGCTCAGATGGCACATCCAGATACCATAAGCCAAGTCACTGGCACATCATTATTTTTAAACTGTGTTACCCTGCTTAATTAGTTTTAAAATAATTTAAAAGGCTCTGATTGGCTTCTACAAATGAATATAATTCGTCAGTTCTTAATTCTGTTAGAATAGCTCCATTTCAACAATTTAGGCTATTGTTTAAGCCAGAGTCACTAATCTTTAAGGGTTTTGTATAATTTATTCCTTCCCTTTTAAATCAGGAGCCATAGCATTTGGGCAGCATTCCTTTAAAAACAGCAGCAAAGAGCATGTTTTCTCCCACATACTTCTTCCAACCAATGTCCTCCCAGAAAAATTTTTCCTAATCCCTCAGATTGCCCCAGGACAGGGTTTAGCACATACTACTCCAACTAGTTTCCCCTCTAGCGTTGCAAGAGCTCAGTTTCTTCAGTTGAGTCTGATGAAATAGTTGGCTTGCATATGATGGGTTGTTTTAGAGATATAAGCCTACATATAACCAGAATCTTTCTGGAATCACATTGTAGAATCACAGAGATCAGGTGAAGAAGAGATTCATGTTTCCCATCTGTGCTTCCTTCAAGGCCTAAGCTCACAGAGTGGAACAGTGAGAGTCTCTGGCATTATTTTGCTTTCTCATTTTACATTTTTGTCCAACATAGTTGAATTCAAACAATTAAATAAGCATATGATGAAATTCGCTGTTGTTTATATTGGTGCCACATTTATAGTTTTTTTTTTTCCCCCTTTAGTTTGCAGATTTTAGGAGTTTTAGATAATGTAATAACTCCAAGATTATGTGAATTTTTAGTTACTGAGTACTACTAGAGGCTAGACACATACATTATTCTTATACTTTTAGGCATATAGTTCATAATCAGCATTATTTAAGATTCATCTGAACAGCTTTTTAAAAAATGAGGTGTCGAAGGCTCATCGCAGTTTTCCTGTATCACTGTCCTCTGGGCTTGGGGGTTTGGTACATTATTATTTTTAAGCTCTATTGATAATGCTGATGCACGTCTTCTGGCCCAGAACCACAGGCTTGAGCCATCATCAACTAACAGCTTAATTGTCAACCAGAGTCACTAAGAATAAACTTGGCCTACTTCTCACAGTTTTGTCTAGGGACTACTCGTCAATGCTTCCTGGTTTCAGATGGCCTTTTGATTTGCTGTCTATGTATGTCCTGATTTCTTTCCTGTTTTACTCGGGGCTTTGCTGTCCAATACTTCTGGGCTTCTCAACTGGAATCCTGGTCTTTGATCTCAGGTGCCACTGTAAGGGTAGTTTCTGGTTATATGCCCCAGGTTGGCTCCTTGGACTTGGCTCTCCTGATCTTTGTGTCTAATCCCAGGTCTATCATATACCTCTGCTATGACCCTAGTGCAACCAACTCCATGGAGTTGGGGAAGAAAGACCATGCTGGCTCCATTGGAAATGATTGCAAATAACAGTAATAGCTAAGGTCAGTATTAACACATGCTTATTTACTTCACTCTAGTTTGATTCCTTTCAAACACTACTTTGTACTAACTAAAAACTCCAATTTACATGGAAAAAAAATTTCTATGTCTTAGCCTGGCATAAAGACCCTCTGGACCTGACCCACCTTTCTGGATCTTACACTGTTCTTCCTGTATCTGATGCTCCAGCCTAAGCTGAACTTGATTGTTCCCCAAGAAGCCACCGTCAGTGCTGTGCTAACTTCCTCTCTTTACTACATTTTCAATGTCTAGAAGGGATTTTCATCAGAAGCTTCTTTTCCTTTACCCGCATATTCAAATCCTATCGATCTTTTAAAGCAGTGTTTCTCAAATCTGAGAAATGTAAAAAAAAATTCTTATGATTCCAGAGAATACATTTTCTGACAGGCAGGAATCCATAGACCACAGTTTGAAAAGCACTGACAGAGAAAACTGGGGACAAATTCTGTCAAGAGTTCTTTCAGTTGCAAATTATCACTTTGAAAAAAATTTTTGTCTTTGTGACTTATAAAACAATTTGAATATTGTCATTAAAATAAAAACAAAAATTTTAAAGTATCAAGGAAATCTTAATTCTTTATCTCCAGGTCTAGGATTCCATTTTGAGAAACATTGCTTTAAGGGACCACTTAAACTTACTGACCCTAGAAAATGTTATTTCCCCGGGGAAATAACATTTTCTTTTTTCTGAATTATTTAGTATCTAATCACTTTCTGTTCTGTAGTAGCTAATAATATATGGGCAATATTTTTCTAGAAAAACCATAAGTTCTTTGAAGGCAAGGATAATATTTTAATCATTTTTAACTCCACTTAGCAAACACTGGATGTAATCTCTCTACTCCACCTTATTTTGTGGTCTAAATCTCTTAAAAATACTTTACTCTTCTATGGAACCTACTCACAGAACAGTGTATTATTGAACTAGCCCTACTATAACAAAAGTTCAGAGACTATCTTAAATGTTAGTAAAAGTCCAAGTTAAAAAATTAAAAATTAAAAAAAAGTGCCACAAAACATGTTTCATGTTAACAGTAATAGGAACAATTTCTTTCAATGACCAGTAGGCAAATTTCAGAATAAACGGTAGAAATGTAAGGCTAGCAGGGGAGTCTTGTCTTATATGGGTTGTATGTCCCTAGGTCCAACTGTCGACTAGTATATTTGAGGAAACTTTTCCTCGGACATTTAAGATTCATTATGTCATCTGGCTTGATGACAGGCGCTGGTTTTTAACCGAGGATGTCTTCCCTCATGCAGTATCTGGATGGAGCCTGATACAGTGTATGTGAAAGAGCACTGGAAGGGTTATGCAGAACCAATCTTATGTGTCACCTGGGCAGCCAAGTCAGTTTGTTTAAATAAAGAGTAATGGATTATGATTTGCCAGCGTCCCTTTTAGCTCTGAAAACTAACATTCGATGGCTCTAAGTAAATATGGCTTGACAGAGGTTACTTCTTTGGGTAAGACGGGTTATTTCCCTCCCAGTATAAAAAGGGCAATAAACAGTTTGTCGATATTTGAATCTTTCCCCACTGTCCTTTTAGGGCTGAGTTAGGGGGAAAAAAATGGTTTGTATCCTTTTTGGTGGGTCCTGCAACGAGAGGGGTACTGGCCAGGTCCAGCCCTCGCCCTCGGTCGCTGCCCAGGGCCAAGCGCGGCTGCGGGCGAGGGTTGCCCGTGGTCCCCACTCCCCAGCGGGAGCGGTGTGACTAGCGGAGATTAGTCCCTGGTCATAAACAACCTCTCACTTCCCCTCTCCCGCCCCGCCCGCGCCGGGGCCGGCCCTCCGAGGGCCAAGGAACCTCCTCCGACGACCGCCGGCCCAGAGCCCTCCTCTGGGGGGCGACCGCGGGCTTGCCGCTAACTCCTACCCGGGCTTTTGATCGCGCTACTCATCCCTCCTCGCTGGCCCACAGGGAAGGGGTTTGCTACCAAGACCTCGGAAGAGGAGCTGAGGCCAACCTCCATTTCCCTTCCCCCGACCCCTACCACCTCCGACAGCCAAGGAGAGGCCGCCGTGCCTGACGCGCAAACTCACAACCGCGCCGGCCCTGGGCGCGCCGACGCAGCCCCCGCCCCACGGACCTTCCGTGGCCAGTCTCCGCCCCTTCCCGGAGCCCGCCTCCGCGTCGGCCGGCCCGCCTGCTCGCCCCTCGCGCTCGCTCTCGCGCGCACCCGACGCCCCGCCTCTGCGCGTGCTCCATAACTGTTCCCGGAGCCGGCCTCCATGCTTTCCCCGCCCCAGAGCTGTTTGAATATGCTAATAAGAGGCCAGGGGCCAGCCAATAGACTAGCTGGGCGGTGCGTCACGTGGGCAGAGGACGTGTCAGAGGGCGGAGCCTCTGCGGCCCCTGCCCGAGTTAAAACCGGAGTGTGAGGGAGAAAAGCGCTTCAGTAGCGAGAGGGGCTGAGAAAGTGGTGACACCGCCGGGGTGCGGAGGGAGTCCCTGAAACTTCTCCCAACAGCCCCAGGGCCAATCTCCCCTCAGCCCACTCCCCTCTTCGCCAGCTCCCAGGTCCCCACTCCCTGCGCCGGGGGTGGGGTAGGGAGCCAGGCCCGTCTCCCGCTGGGACACACACAGGGACCGGGAGCGGGGACGGGACCCCCGAGGCGGGGGGGGAACGGACCGACAGACAGACGGCCGGGCGCCCGCCCCAGCGGGCAGGCAGGCAGGAGGAGGCGGAGGAGGCGGGGGTACGACGGGGAGGACTGGGTCCGGGGAGTTTCCTCTCAACTATCGGGGGAGAAACTCCCCGCAGCCGGAGGAAAGACCCAGACGGTGTTTTCCTCCCGGGGGCCGCGCTCCCCCGCCCCGCGTTAGCGGCGGTTGCCGCCGCCGCCGCCGCCGCCACCGGCGCTTCCACCTCTACCATCTCCTCTTTCTCCACCACCTCGGGCCCCGGTGTCCCCGGCCAGCACTATGCCCATCTTACTGTTCCTGATAGACACGTCTGCCTCTATGAACCAGCGCAGCCATCTGGGCACCACCTACCTGGACACGGCCAAAGGCGCGGTAGAGACCTTCATGAAGGTACCGACCGACCGAGCCCGGGGGGCGACCCCAGCCCGGCGGCCCGCGGGCGGCAGGGGTTGGGGGGAGGGTGGTGAGGCGGAGGTGTCGGGGACCTGACTGCGGGAGCTGCCGGGCTCGGGGACCCCCTCCCCCACCGCGCGGGCGGCGGGCGGCCGGGAGCTGCGAGCCGGGCTCGGCCAGGGCCCGGGCTCCGGCCCCGGGTGGTGTGTGTGTGTGTGTTGGGGGGGGGGGCCTGATGTGTGTGTGTGTCGGGGGTGGGGGGGGGGCGGCCGCGGCGTGTGCGGTAACTGTGGGGGGGGGGGCGGCGGGGCCGCTGGGCGCCCCTTCTCCGCCTGCTAACCTCGCCTGTGTGCTTCCCTCTCGCCCGCCCTGTTCCTGCTCCCGTTTTCCACCCGTTCTCCCGCAGCTCCGTGCCCGGGACCCTGCCAGCCGAGGAGACAGGTATATGCTGGTCACTTTCGAAGAGCCACCCTATGCTATCAAGGTAACAGCCCTCGCCCTCCCCCTCCCCTTCCCCGTCCCTTCCTCTCTCGCCCTCCCCGCCCCCCCATTCACCCTTCCTTATGCTCCCCTCCCCCACCCGCTGTGCTCTAGGCGCTGAGGTCTTTTCCCCTGCGGGCTCCCACCCCCTCCCCCCGCTCTGGAGCGTCCCGGCGCGGAGTCGCCGGGCCACCGCCGTCCCCTCCCCAGCCCGGCCCGGCGGCGGCGGCGGCGGCGGCGCGGCGATCAACATGGCCGACATTTCCCCTCCGCGGCGTGAGCGGCAGCAATGAACTGTGGGGGATATTTATTCAAGTTAGCCCGAGTGACAGCCGGGCCCGGCCGCGCAGAGCCCGGGTTTGCATTAAAGGGGAATCGGCCCGAGGCCGGGGCGGGCCGGCGGGCGGGGGGCTTGCGATGAGGGGTGGGGTGGGGTGCAGCGGGGCCGGGTCTCCGGATTCTCCCCGAGAGGGCCGCCGGGCCGGTGGGACAGCTCCGGGTGAACTTCGGAAGTGCTGCTCACTTCTGCTTTCCACCAGTACCTCTGCATCCCCGGATTTTTGGGCACGAGGTTGGGGAGTGCATCTCCCCGGAAAGTTATGAAGTATTAAGGCTGGTAGCCACGGAAAGCTGTAGAGCCAGCAGGTTTATTCTCGGCCACCTCTGGAAGAGAGTTTCTTTAGCAGAGAGACGGCATTGACACTTTACCCCAAACCATACAGTAAAGTCGAGCAGCTGCTTGGTGAACGGCAGATTGTTAACGGCCGTCCATGTGTACCTGGCTTTAAAAGATGAAAAAAAGAAATTCTCACATTTTTCTTTTCAGGCCGGATGGAAAGAAAACCATGCAACGTTTATGAATGAACTGAAAAACCTTCAAGCTGAAGGACTTACGACTCTTGGCCAATCCCTAAGGACAGCTTTTGATTTATTAAATTTAAATAGATTAGTAACTGGCATAGACAACTATGGGCAGGTAGGTTGAATATTAAGGTGGAAACACAGTTAATTTTTCTTTTTGTGGACAAGCAGCCCAGTCCAAAAGCTATATACCGTGAAATACAAATATGAAACATTGCAGATTAAAATACAGAATGCACATAATACAAAAGTGGAATTCTGACCACAATGTATATGGTTTTATAGCCCTCAGGTTTTTTTTTGTTTGTTTGTTTCTTAAAATGTATTTGGGTTCAGAATTTGAATCTGAATGCTATAAAGTTGACATAAATTCAGTTTTAATCCCTTCAAGTTCACTCAGGAAATAAAAGGAAAACATCCTGTTTCACCACACTGTTTCTCTCATGGCCTACCCACTGGCAACTGCAACCCTTGCAATGACTGACAGACACTAGTTAATTAAAATGATCTTAAAATGTTAGAGGAAATTATTCTATTTGTTGCAAAAGGTCTTAGTTTAACCATGTTGTATAACAATTCTGAAAGGTGAAAAGATTTTCAGTGTACTGGCTGAGTACATTAAGATTTCTCAGCTTTTGAAGTGTGTCCAGTAAGCCACTCCAGGAAGAATTCTGAAATCATTCTTGAATTAAATGGCAGGTCCAGAATTTTGTTTGTAAACTCCCAACCCTTGGAAGAAAGGCTGTTGGAAAATTTGAAAGAGCCCTTCCTTTCTCCCTGAATTCCCCCAGTTCCTCTAATACTCTTGCTCTTAGCTGTCTGAAGATGAGACAAGATACTTAAATCACATGATGGTCACTATGGGATAATGCAAGGTGGTCCATGATGACACTTTTTGGGGTAACTGGCCCAGGAAGTAAAGGATGACAGGTTCTGTGTTGTGCAGAGCACTATTACCACAGTGACACATTTTGGTATACATTTTATTTTCACAAATTCCACGAGCCACACTTTTCCTCAGTTTCACAAGTTTCAGGGAAATTCTTCCCACAATTACAGCTTTTGGTTTTTTTTTTCTATATAGAAGCAGAATTGTTCTTTTGTTTTAGAGATGTTTACGCCTTAGTTCTTAGGGATGACTATTCATTGCCTGAACATCTTTGGAAATGGTTGAAAATGTAGTCCTATTGCATTTAAAGTATACATTTCAACTTGGAGCCAGTTTGTTTCTGTTTTTATGGAATTGTACTTCCATTGTTTAATTAGTAAATGTGTATTTTCTTATACAGTAATCTTTCTGTTTCCCCTTTCTATGCTGCTTTGTGTTTCAACTGTTAGTAATTTAGGCAGATTTGCCATGAACTTTTCAGTTTGTTTCTTTATTTCCCTTTCAGATTCCTTTGTTATCTGTAGTACTATGCAGTCTTAGTGCTTAAGGTCTCCATCTAAACTTTGAGTTCAAAGTCAGATAAGAAACTTGCCCTTACTCAGTTATCCTTATTTCCTTGTTATTTGGTTGTTAGGTTGTCAGTGTATAGCAGAAGTATTAATTTTCTGTTTTTCTGCATCACATTTCATAAGTGGGAAAGACTTTTAGACATATTTACTTCCTACCTCCTATTAAAAATATTTTTTAGGTGTTTCCTTGGAAAAAACTCATGGAGAGGCTGAGGACATTTGTAACTTAAACCTGTATTTTCTTTTTCATAATTGTCGTCTTCCACCAGGGAGCACTTAAGTTCTTGTCTGTAAAGTTCACACAAGTTTGAGGTTGAATGTGGTCCTGCTGTGCTTTTACCACTTGCACCAAGAGAAGAGCCTGGAGATGAGGATGTTTTTGAATGTCAGGATTTATTGATTCAACAAGGGGTAGAGATTGTGCCTTTTAGTTATTTTGATGAATAAGTGAAGAGGCAAGGAGTAATATCCTGATTTGGCACATAAAAATGAATAGCATTAAAGTAACTTACGAAGCCATAATTTTCCAAATGAAAATGACGATTGAGTAGTCTTTTAATTAGAAGAAAATGTCTTTTCAGAAGCTATTTTTCATCATGAGGTTTTTTTTCTTGCTGATTTAAATACATATTTTCTTGTTAAAAAAGACAAATGATCGAGAATTTTGAGTGTCTCATATATTTAATAGTGAATAGTTCATATGCTTTCTTTGTGAGATTGTCTGCCTATTTTTTGTGGAATACCTGTTTTCTGTAACCTCAGTGTTTCTACATTAAGTACTTTCCCTCTCATGCTCTGTCCTAGGATCTGTGGAGCCCATAGTGCTAAATACTATTGTAAAATCTCAGTAGTTGAAGGAAATGAGAATAGGTGAGCTAGATGAAAGGGCATATTGAGTTTATAAAGCATCTAAAAACTTTATATAAGCTTCTGAAAAAGTTTTCCTAAGACACTTAAATGGGGTTTATGTATATCTGCATATTTATACAGATACCTCCACACGTTCCTCCTACCCACATACGTGCACATACGGGTTTCCAGAGTCAATTCCAAGAGTTTTTAATATCTATGTGTTGCATTAACATACTTAAAAATAAAACATGTTGAGCTATTAGTATAGTAAGAACTTACAGGGCTTCAGCAAGGTTAAAGTGGCTGAGAAAAAAATGGGTATTCGTGAATTTTTTCTCAAGCACGTTGGCTATCTCACTAATAAATTCCTTGCATGTTGAAGTCCTTATAAATAATTTTGACAATTAGTACTATTTGCTGATATTTCTATACTCATGGGATGATGTGTAGTCAGTCTTCCTTATAAATTTTAGTAATAACTTAGTCAATTGCTATCATTGCAGGTAAATCTGATAAATTTTTTTTTTTTAACGTGTTCACTAGGGTTTCAAATAATGCTGAATTTTTAAGAGGCACTGAAAATTTGATCCGGCCTTAATATCTGTTGGACATGTATATTTGATTAAAATTTCATATGTAGATTGGTTTATTTTTCATACTTTAGCAAGTTGTTCTATTATTTTCAACATTGTTAAAGTTAGGTTCCAGTTAGGTTTAGCTTCTAAATATTACTCTGAGCTGCAGTTCATCATTTTTGTCACTGGACTGATTCCACACTCCTGCTACTCAATACACTAGTACTGATTCAGTTGTTCCAGGACTTAGAATGGTACCTTCTACTCTATACCTTTGGTGAAGACAACCCTTGAATAATAACATAAAAGGAGATAAAATATGTGTTTAATTTTTTGAGGGATTTCTATTCCAAGTGTTTACCTCATTGAAAAATGGTGGCTTTTAGACAAGATCAAATTGAGTGAATCTTAGGGAGAATAATGCCAGCCAATTTTATTCTTCAGCATAAAGAGCTATTTGTGAATGAAGCAGGTAATTCAGGTAGATTTCTAGTAATACTGCTTTTTTCTCTTCACCAAAGCGGTACCCATTTAGTTCTCGGATAGTATGTAATAAAGGTTTCTCTTTTAACACTGGTAGGTGAAGTAATGAAAACTTGATTCCCATTTGGGTTTTTGGTTTCCTTTAGTCTACTGAGAAATGTATAAACAGTAGTTTGGTATTTATTGACCTATAGATATCTTTTCAAAAGAAAGTAGATTATTATCCTTGAACATTCTGTGCTGAAGTCCCTGAACCTTTTTTTCCTACTTTTTAAATTTAAACATGTAATAGCAAATATACCATCCTAACTATTTTTAAATGAACAGTTCAGTAGTGTTCATAGTGTTCAGGTTATTGTGAAGCCAGTTTCTAGAACATTTTCATCTTTCAAAACTGAAACTCCTTTCAAAACAATAACTCCTTATTGCCCCCTAGCCCCAACCACTGGCAGTCAAAGAATAGCACCATTCTACTTTCTGTTTCTATAAATTTGACTGCTCTAGAGATACCTGCTGTAAATGGAATCATAGAGTATTCCATGTTGTAGCATGTATCAGGGTATCATTTCTTTTTATGACTAAATAATATTCCATTGTATGTATATACCACATTTAAGTTTTCTCTGTGCATACCACATTTTGCCTGTGCATTAGTGATGAACACTTCGGCTGCTTCCACCTTCTGGCCATTGTGAGTAATGCTGCTGTGAACATGGTGTGCAAGTGTCTCCTGAGATCCTGCTTTCAGTTCTTTACACCCTGAAGTAGAATTGCTAGATTGTTTGATAATTCTGTGTTTTAAAATTTTAAGAAAAGGCCATATTGTTCTACATAAAGGTTACACTGTTTACTGTTCCCACCAGTAGTGCACAAGGATTTCAGTTTCTCCACATGCTTGATAACACTATTTTCCTTTTTTCTAATATTAGCCCTTTTAATGGGTTTGAGATGTTATCTTATTGGTTTATTTGCATTTACCTAATTATTTAATATTATTTATATTGTACATCTCTTCATATGCTGGGTGGACATTTGTATATTGGTTTTGGAGAAATGTCTGTTCAAGTCCTTTGCTTATTTTTTAATTGTTACCTTCTTCTGTTGTTGATTTGTGGGAGTTCTTTAAATATTCTGGATAGTACCCTCATCAGATGTGCAATTTGCAGATATTTTCTCCCCTTCCATGAGTTGCCTTTTTGCTCTGTTGATTGTCCTTTTTACAGACGTTTATTTTTGATGTATTCCTATTTATCTTTTACTGCCTTTGCTTTTGGTGTCATATCCAAGAAATCATTGCCAAATCCAATGTATTCACGCTTTCCCCCTGTATTTTCTTTTAGGAGGTTTACTTTTACATCTTAACATTTATGTCTTTAATCCATTTGGAATTAATTTTGGTGTATGATATAGGGAGTAAGGGTCCAGCTTCATTCATTTGCATGTGGACATCCAGTATTTCCAACACCATTTGTTGAAGAGACTCCTCCGCTTTGAAGGGTCTTGGAAAGTCACTGAAATTATTTTCAATAATTACTGATAGATAGGGCCCTCTATAATCAAACTGGTTTAAATGTTTTTTTCTCCATCTGTAATTGTGTAAAGGAAGAGCAGTGGCTAGGAATGTGAAAATGGAATTTAAAATCTGACCTTGACATTGAATTACTCTGTCATACTGGACAGTCACTTTACTACCCTGTGCCTCTGCTTCTTTGTTTCCCAAATTGCCAGTAATGAAGCTATTTTATACCCTTATAGAATCAATGAGAGGTTAAAATGGGAAGATATGGTAAAATGTACTTCAAAAGTTATGAAGTGCTCAGTAGATACAAGACATACTTTTCTCCCCTGAATAAATTATTTACCTCTAGTTTTCTATTATTTTTCCCTGTTGAATTGGAAAGTACAGTGATAAAAATCTAGTGATACTTAAAGCTGATATTTATTACATGCTTTGAAATCTGTAACATATTAAATATATTTATTTTTTGGGGGAGTGAGCTTTGTATTGCTTCCTAAGGGAAGCAGTGTGAAAAGTAAATATAATGTGATCAAAGTTGTCTTAATGATAGTTGATAAGCATGGGATAAAGGATGGGATTTTTTAAGTGTTAAATGAAAACTGGATGAATATAGTTCAGTAGATAAGTCAGAAAGTCATTCTTTTATAGGAATGTAAATTAGAAAAGGAACCCTCAGAAGACAAAAGCACATATTTTAGGATTCTTTCAAATAGGGAGCTCCCCCTAGTGCGTTTAAGATGATACTTAAACACATTTGATTTGCAAGGAACTTTTGAGGAGCGCATCTATTGGGTAAATCAAGGGATATTTTAATAAGGTTTGACTGAGCTCAAAGTAGTATAACATGGCTATGATTTGTTTCCTGTTGAGCAGTAATTTTGAAGGTGGTAATTTATGACAGATTTCAAGACCCAGGTTTTATTTTCTTTGAAACTCACTATAATTTGTCTTCATCATTTTACATGCTATATCTATTTTCTAAAAGATAAAAAACCCACCTTGGTATGATGGTTTTAAAAGAAAATGAAAAAGACTATCCTAAAGACATTGCATTCTTTTTTTTTTTTTTTTTTAATTTTATTTTATTTTTAAACTTTACAGTACTGTATTGGTTTTGCCAAATATCGAAATGAATCCGCCACAGGTATACATGTGTTCCCCATCCTGAACAGACATTGCATTCTTGATTAGAAATTATTGAAAATAAAAGTACAAAAGGTGAAAGTAATATGTTCCATTTCTTCAAAGAGAATATTTTCCCTTTATGCAATAGAATGTCAATAATTTAGTATTAAGCTATGTGTGAAAAATTATATACATTAAATTATGTTTGAAAATTAAAAGACCAGGAACAAATATTGAAAGAATATCACTTATTTGATTATTTTCAATTGATTTAAGGTCATTTATGGTCAGAATTAACTAAAAGTATTGTTTAGCCATGTTCGTGTTACAGATTTCTGCAAGGAGATTATAATATTTTATGTTAATTTTCTTAAATATTTAAAGTTATTTTTAGTCGTCCTACTCCACTCAAATTTATACTTTTATGAATTGTTTTGGTGGATATTTTTCCTTTGGTGGATCAACACTAACGTATTACCAGCGCTGTTTTCTTTTCCATTTTATTTTTAAATTTTCTCTCTTTAGCCATGTGGCTTGCAGGATCTTAGTTCCCTGGCCAGTAATTGAACCCTAGCCCACAGCCGTTAAAGCATCGGGTTTTAACCATTGGACTGGCATGGAATTCCCTGTTTTCTTTCATTTTAAAGAAGTAATTTCTTTACACAAACTTAATTTTTGTTTAACCTTATTATTAATCTGCTTAATTTAAGCATGGTCCCAGACCATAGAATACTGAGTTTTTTGGATTTTGTCTTTATTCCCTGATCCCTCTTCTTTCCTCCATCTTTTTTTGTTGAGATACGCCTTAAATATATATAGTATGTGTGAAGCTTAGTGAATTTTTATATACACTCTTGGAAAAACAAATTGAACTTTTTGCATCTATTGACAGAACTTTTCATTAGACTTCCTGTATTACTATAGTTACTGTATTTTGGGGCTTTAGAATTGAAAGTGATGTTAGACTTCATCTTCCTTATTTTATAAGTGTAGAAGGTAAGACCCAGTAAAGTTAAATGCTTAATTTTTTCACATTATGAAATATTTCACATTATGAAAAAGAGAGCAATTGGTTATGAAACAGTCATGCAAAATTTATTAGTAATTTGTATTTAAAAGCAAATTTTATTTGAAGGTATAACTTGTAGATGTGAATACATTTAGGTGGTAGGGGTTATATCTGGAGCTCTCTAGTGGAATATGCCTTCTTTCAATTCCTCTGAAAAGCAGGCATTTCATTTTGTCATTGTGTTGCATTTAGCTTTTCTTGTAACACCCTGTAAAAATACTGTTTGTTATATTCAGTTGGATTTCCTTCCGAGTCCCTTGTCCCTCCCCACTCCCTGAAAAATAATATGAATGTGGGGGATAGTTGACAGGATTTTATATATGTGTGTGTGTGTGTGTGTGTGTGTATATATATATATATATGTATATTTGATGGTACTTTTTGATTTTGTACTCCTAGTTTACTAAGTGTCTGATGTAGTTAATACAGTACTATTACCCTAGTCAGTCAGTCAGTTGATTTCTCCATTGTCATATGCCGGCCAGTATTACTATTGTAATTATAAGTTTTTACCTGGACAGTTTGTAATTTGTTAACTACCAGTTAGTTTCCTTTGATATAAGATACTTCTGAAAGTCTCTAGGCATTGTTTTTAAAATTCAGAAAAATCTGTTTGGCTCTTCACCCAAGTCGTGTAATCTCTGAACCTCAGTTTCCCCATTAGGAAAATATGAATGGAAGAATCTTATCTTGTAGGATTGTGGTGAAGATTGATAAACACTGTAATCTGTTAGTGTAATAACACCTATTACCATTTCTGTGAATTTCCTTTTATTTGAATTAAAAAAAACAGGAATTGTAGGTACATGGAGTATTTCATCCAGATTTTTAAGAATAAGAAATGTGATAGGGAAAGAACGAACTGCTTCGTTAGAACTGGCTATGCCAGGCTCTGCTGCTACTAGCTGAGGTTGTATTGACTGACAAGTCCCTTAAGTTTGCCTCACTTTTGTCACCCACAAAATGGTGATAATACCAATTGAAAATGTTTTTAAGGATTGAAAAGAACATTTGTTAATCATCTAGCAAAGTGCCTGCTTAGAAAAACTTTTCTAATCTGCAGCCTTTGAGAGAAAACAGTAAATGTTTTTGTATAACCCGACATGCATACATCACAAGAAGCTCAAATCAGCTGTCCATTTCAAGTGAAATTCCTTGCCACTGGGGACATAGTGGGTTTTGGTGTTGAATTGAAGCTTTCTAGATTTCTCCAAAATACTTACCCCTGAGTGTTACGAAAGTCTTCCCCCTGCCCTAGACCTCTAACTTGTTCAGAAATGTTTTGATAACAATGAGTACTTCAAACAAATATGTTTTTGATTTTCAAAGCAAGAAAAGTTTAAGCTTCTTTGAGGAACTTTCGATCTTAGACCATTTTTAGGGCTTTGTAGCAGTGTATTTTCGGAGAAGGCGATGGCACCCCACTCCAGTACTCTTGCCTGGAAAATCCCATGGACGGAGGAGCCTCGTAGGCTGCAGTCCATGGGCTCACGAAGAGTCAGACATGACTGAGCGACTTCCCTTTCACTTTTCACTTTCATGTATTAGAGAAGGAAATGGCAACCCACTCCATTGTTCTTGCCTGGAGAATCCCAGGGACAGGGGAGCCTGGTGGGCTGCCATCTATGGGGTCACACAGAGTTGGACACGACTGAAACGACTTAGCAGCAGCAGCAGCAGTGTATTTTAGAATTCAGGTTAGGATGAGATGAAAGATGTTCTTGTGCAGAAGAAAAGTCAAATGGAAAATGTATGATCCCTTTTATTGTTTGTAATTAGGTTTATTTGGGATGAGCCTGGTAAGGATTATTTTATGTGATGATGTTTCTGTTAGGGCCTGTATAATTTGAAATTTGGTGTATTGAGAGATAATTGCACCTAAAAAGTATTCTATTTATTTATTTTTTTTAATTGAAGGATAATCGCTTTATAGAATTTTGTTTTCTGTCAAACCTCAACATGAATCAGCCATAGGTATATATTCATGATTCATATATATCCCCTCCCTTTTGAACCTCCCTCCCATCTCTCCCCATCCCACCCTCTAGTTGCTGTGTGTGTCAGGAAACTCAAACAGGGGCTCTGTATCAACCTAAAAAGTATTATAACTTAAAAATCTTATAATAGAATTAGTTGTAATCAGAGGACAAATTTACATTAGCTTGAGTGAGTGAAAGTTGCTCAGTCATGTCCAACTTTTTGCGACCCTGTGGACTGTCAATTCTCTAGAACAGAATACTGGAGTGGGTAGCCTTTCCCAGCCTAGTGGTGACTTAATCAAAACTTATTCTAGGTCCTACGTACTTTTTTTTTTTTTAATCTTTTCTTGAAATGACATTTTAACATTTTCCATCTATTTGCTCAGATAAGCTGAAGAACATGTGAAGGTCCTTGGAAGGACTATATGTTCTTAAAAACTTTGTTCTAGAAAGCAAAATGGTTCTGAGTATGTGAGAAAAAGTAATGTAGCCTTAGCTATTAGGTAATGTAATTTGACTAGTCATTGACAGGTTTTGTGCTGGTATCAGTGTTTAAGGAAAACTCCCTTTGTCTTAAAGCTGGTGAAGCTAGTTAGGAATCAGGAAACATCAACGAAGTCTTCTGGTTATTCTGAAGTTTATAAACACTAGAAGCATCCAAACAACTCTTCTGAGAGGATTAAAAACAATTGATTATTTTTAATCATAGAAATTGAAGATGATAAATAACCTTTGTGGAAGGTTAGACTATGAACCACAGTGGTGATTGATACAAAGGCTGGGTCCATAAGATAATGACAGCTTTTAGTACTTTTGGATTATTAGGAATAGGCAAAGTGATGTTTTTGTGACTCCTGATGTAATGCCTGAGTTTTGATGGTTTCTGATCATTTATGTACTTTGGAAGACATTAATGTAAAATTTTGGATTTTTATTGTACATTTTTGTCAATCTCATTTTTCAAACCAGTAAGTTAGAAGGAAAACCCAAGTAATTGCATCCAGAACATTGGGCCTAAGTCAGGTAGTAGAAAGAGAAAAGGATCTTTAATCTAAATTTTGTTAATCCAGAATGGATAATGTCTAATCCCAAACAAGATTATATTGAATGTAAATCCTTATATACAAAAGTTATCTTATGTTTTTAGAGCTTCCATTTCAGTGTGCTATATAGTATCAAGCAAAAACATGCAGCAGTCAGTGTAGGCACCAACCCATCCATATGTGATATCTGCTTTTTCATGAGGTTCATTTCTAATGTAAAACCTTGGTGGATTCATATGTATAGTTAGGAAGTCTTGTAAAAATTTGTTTTTAACAATAGATCCATATATTATGTGGTTAGTTTTTTGTTTCCCAAGTATGTCATCTATTTTGAAAAATTTAAATCTATAAACACTTGTGGGGAGGTGTTTAGTACAAGCATCTATAAATGTTTGGATCAGAATCTAGCCAGAGTGCATTTCTAGAAATTCTTTTACTCAAGTTCATATACCTAAATGATGAATTTGGAGAAATATAAATATTTTCTCCTAAAAATATCTTACTGAAATTGGGTTACCACAAATTCTTTCCCAGAACACAAAAATTCTGTACTTTTTATTTTTTTCCAGAGTAGGGCCTCTTAAAACTAATCTCGCATTTTGGTTTATCCAGTTAAATTATTTTGAGGTTGACCTTAAGCCATAGCATATGAAAAACAACAAGACTGTTAGTTTTTCCAAGTGCTTATCATGAATTATTTTCCTTTATTAAGTTTGATACTTTGCTGACTTTACTAAGATGTACTGTTTATTAGGCGGTTCTTCATTTTTAGTTGTGGTCTTGAAGATACTTGTATAATAGAATGCTGAGGTTGAAGTCCATCTTTTTTGTAGGACACCTGTTATATTTGATTCTTTTGAGAGTATATTCATAATGTGGATATTTAGAAGGAAGTAATGATAATGGTTAAATAAATGATTTAATCAGACTTTTACAAATGTGATATCTGTAGGTTTGGTGGTAATCAACACCCAAGGAGATGATTATTTGTGATAGAATAGGCCGATGTGTATTTTTTTTGGAGGTCAGATTTCCAGCATTATTGCTGTATAAAACTTTCCCCATCTTTGGAAATGTGTTTTCATTTCATCTTGTTTATTTTTTAACTTTTTCTGTTATGTTTCTAACATTTTTAAATTTTAAATTTTATTTGTATTTTGGCTGCACCACAGCGGCTTGTGGAATCTTAGTTCCTGGACCAGGGATCAAACTAGGCCATCAGTAGTGCGAGTGTGGAACCCTTACAGGACCACCAGGGAACTCCCTAACCTGTTGTTATTACATATTTTACTGAAATTAATACTATGCAATCCATTTACTATTTCAGATATATTGAATTTATATTACTTAGCTTTGATACTTTCCTTTGATACACTAATACTTATCATTTATTGAGTTTCTAACACTTTTTTCCACAAAGTCAAGCTTGTAATTTTTCAGTTCTGATAGTGAATATTTTTTACATTACTAGTATGGTTGACCCTTAAATGACAAAAGTTTGAACTGTGCAGGTTCACTTATCATGTGGAATTTCTTACATACTACAACCATCTGGGGGTTGGTTGAATCTGAGGTTGTGAAATTGCAGATGTAAAGGGCTGACTGTAAAGTTATATGTAGATTTTTGACTCTGCAGGGGTCAGCTCCCCTAAACCTTGCGTTCAAGGGCCACCTGTATTTAGTTTATTATTTCAATCAAATCCTAGGATATTGCCCCTCAGTCATTATGCTAAAATTAATATGTAAGATTCCCTCCTGCTTTTGCTGGTCTTATTATTCCATCTCTTTCTAATGCTGTTTTTTAAAAATAAGGAATTAGAGGAACTGTTTTAGTATACGATTGTATAATGGAGTTACTTGAAACTAAAAGTGTATTTCTTTTAATGGGGAATTTTAACATGTTTTTAAAGTTTATGCTTTAGCATATTCTAAGTACTAGACTTTTATGCATTAGCAGATTTTTTTTAAAGTTTTATTTTTGAATATTAAGCACATTTTAATTTTGAAGAGTACTTGTTTTGAATATGTAATAAATGTGCATGGTTAAAAAGTTTAAGCATTAGAGAAAGTTATATAGTTGCTCAGCTCAGTTCTTCAGAGGCTACCATGGTAAATCAGTTTATAGTGTGTATCCTTCAGAAATCTCTTCTACATAATCAAAAGTATTAATTTAAAAGCACTAATTTGTACTAATTTCTTAAGATGAATATCTGAATTTTTACATCAAAGACTTATTTATGCCATACCACTTGGGATCTTGACTGTAAAAGTAATAATCTTGCTGAATTCAAAAACAAACATAAAACTTGTATTTCTGGCCTTGGAGTATTGATTTTAATGTAAGCCTGTTGGGCTGTTAGTGGCTTAAATAATTATTATATTTTCTTTGGAATGTGTAATTAAGCAGTTGTGTATTCATCCCTGTAATATAATGAACCTTCTCATTCTTTAATAAACAAAAGGTAAACAGTATTATGACACTGAGTATTGAATAGAAAATATAATTTGCACATCAAAACTATGATTTCATAGGTCTTATTGCTAGAGTTTGAAGCTAAAAAAATGATACAGAGTTAAAAATATTAAGTATATAAATATTGTAAATAGATATTGAAAAAATTCTGGTTGTGATTTTCAAGTGTCTGAAGTTTGAGCAATATTGAGCTAAAGAATGTTATTGATTCTGGTTGACTTGTTTTACACAGTATGTATTAAAACCTTTTCTCAATTCTGTATAGTTGTATAAGTGTTTATTAGTATTATGATTAATAAGACTTTGGATGTGAATTGCATTCTTAGATGCTTTTCTTCTAGAAATAAGTTTAAAGTAGAATATTTTTAATATTAATGTTTCTATATTTTTTATAGAATTTGATTTTTGACAATATAGGGAAGTGTCAGAAAGTTTCTAAATGAATATGAGGTGGTTGGTTTTTCATTTTAGGAGACCATCTATTGTTACTTCTTTATTCTCTATGGTATTAGAGGAAAATAGGGTAGATAATGAATGCAGGCTTCATTTCATATTTTTACTATTTATGCAGATTCCACAGAGATGTAAATAAAGGGGACTTAAAGCTTCTAGTCTTGAACTTAACTTACAAAATTTTTAGCCGCCATCCTGCTAGGTACTTGTCCAGTATATGCATGAGAACCTTTAGTGATGTAGTAGTTATTTCTTAAAGCTGCCCTTTCCATTTCTTCACATTTTTACTTGTTGTCACTGTAATTTGCTTGAAAAGGAAGTTTTAAATAGGAAAAAAGCACAGGCTGTTTCTGAAAGTTTTTTATTTTCTGCTAGGTAATATACTTTTAGCCTAGCCATATAACATTATACATCTAAACATCTTTTTTGTTGATTTCCATTGGCCATAGCTTTCTTGACACATAGTAAAATAGCTCATTGGTGATAGATGTTGGTAAGCTGAAGATACTGTCATGGAGAGAATCGGAGAGCAGATCTGTGGTGCCCATTTTCCCTGTCCTGGGAAAAGTGTAACATAGACAAGCACTTGGCTGTCCTTCTGGGATTTGTTTAAAGCATTGATATCATGGTGGAGCATGGTGGCATGGAAGGAAAACTTGAGCCCTCTGGTCCTGCAGCAGAGATAGCCACTAAAAGGTCTACTGAATATTAGAGCTGCTTTCCTTTCACTATCACTTCAAAAGATAATAGCTAAGACAAGCTTAAGGGTACAGTAAAACTCCTGTGGTTCCCCCCCCCCCCCCCCCCCCACGCACATTGTAAATTTCTTGGGTAAAACTAAAAATTCTGAATTTGAGAACCCGGTTAGTTTTTATTTGAAGGAAAATTAGGCTTATTTTTACATTTTAAAAACTATTTCTGCTGAATGCCAATAACTTGTTTTAACATTTCCAAAGCAATTTTTGCAAAATTGCAATAGGTTTTAGTTGGATAAATCTATTTTAATTTTATTTTTAAAACTTTCATATTAAGATTTTTATGCCTTACTTTAACATCACAATAATGTTAAATTATTGAGAGAATATATGTAAAGTGAAAGTTTTTGTATTTATCTTTATCAGAACTCTTCTCAGGACTTTTGGCCAATATTAAATTTAAATATTCTAAATGACAAGATTTCCATCAATAAATATCTCTAGAGGTAGATTTATACTTTGCGCAGTATTTTTTTTTTTTTTTTGGTTACATGTCTAGATTCTTTATGCCAAGAACCAGGGCTCTGAGAGGAAAACATCTGAGTTTAATTCTGCTAATGGCATAAGTAAACTTTTAGTCCCTCTACTGGCTGCCTTGGTTGTAGCAGACCTTAAATTTTTTTTTTTTTTTTTCTTTTCAACTCTAAGATAAAGATTAGCTTTATGACTGAGGTGAATTTTGAGGTAAATTCTAATATGAACTGTCTCCAAATTGAGTGACTTCATAGATATTAAGAATAAAAATGTAAAATAGTGACTCAAGTTTTGAGAATTATTAAACTTTGCTGCTGTTGCTGCTAAGTAGCTTCAGTCATAGATGGCAGCCCAGCAGGCTCGGCTGTCCCTGGGATTCTTCAGGCAAGAACACTGGAGTGGGTTGCCATTTCCTTCTCCAATGCATGAAAGTGAAAAGTGAAAGTGAAGTCACTCAGTCGTGTCCCACTCTTTGCGACCCCATGGACTGCAGCCTACCAGGCTCCTCCGTCCATGGGATTTTCCAGGCAAGAGTACTGGAGTGGGGTGCCATTGCCTTCTCTGACTAAACTTTGCAGAGTTTTGTAAAACATGAAAAAAATAATCTTGCAATACTGACAGACAACTAAAAATGTGTTTTAGTTTGCTGGGTAAAAGATAGTAAGAAAGAGAAAGATTCCAGTTGTTTACATGCTTTTGCCAAGAGTAAACATACTAGAAAAGGCAGAGGAGGAACAGCCTAAAACTATATGTAAGAAAACTTTATTGGTACAACATGGTCTGGTCATTTTCTGCAGGATATTTAGAAATTTATGCTTAGATAAATGTTAATACAATCATTTTTATATGGAGGTTGGGATAATTCTTCCCTGGGGAAATAAAGAAACCTCTCTTTGTGTGTAAATTACATTCATTAAGTCATTATTCTAATTTTTATCATAACACTGTTCCTTTTCTTAGTGTGATTCTTGACTAAACTGTCTCACCTGAGAAAGGAAGGGGTCTTAGGCACAATAGAGTTAAATGAGTAAAGAGGTGAATGAGGATGGCATATTTTTCTTTACTTTTTTCTGCCTTTGATCTTTTCTTGTATTTTCTAAAATTTAAAAGTCATTAAAAGCTTTTAATATTACTTCATTTTTTAATTTGTATATATCGTGTCTGAAAGTTGATTGAAGTTATAGAGTTTTCAAAAGTAAGTAATACGTACAACATTTTGTTTCACTGTGTTTTTCTTGGGGGAGTGGTATATTGATTTAATATAAAGAAAAATTGATGCAGCATCACAGAACTGCAGGAAATAAGACATCACAGAGCCACAGGAAACCAAATAATGGAATAGTCCTACCGTACATAGTTAATTTTACTGTAGGTAGAGTATATTAAATAAAACCAAACTGATTGTAATCCTGTAATACTGGGGGATTCCCTGGTGACTAATCCTAATACTATAATACTGGGGGCTTCCCTGGACAAGAACTCACCTGTCAATGCAGGAGATGCAGGTTCCGTCCCTGGGTTGGAAAGATCTCCTGGAGAAGGAAATGACAGTCTGCTCCAGTGTTCTTGCCTGGGAAAGCCTATGGACAGAGGAGCCTGCTGGGGTCTATGGGGTCGCAAAAGAATCGGACAGGACTTAGTGACTAAACAACAACTGCAATTGTAATACCTTTCTTTGTTGCATGAAAATGGCACAATCCAGGTTGGTGTAGAATTGTATTCAAGAGAATTTAGCTGCTGCCATTAGGACATTCAGATGCTTCAGAAAGACCATGCAATTTAGAGTTAGAATCACTTTCTGGCTTTGCCAAAATCAGTTGTGTGACTTAGGGTTATATCATTTAATCTCCATGATTAAATATGTTTACTTCACCAAGTTTTTAGGATCAGATGAGATAAATATAAGTGCTTATTGGTATTACCAAGTGCCTGGTTATTACAGTAATTTTAGGCATAGAATCTGAAGAGTATTATGTGTACAAGGCTGCAGTAAAATATCAGTTAAGAGCTTTGTTGTCAAGAAAAAGTAACTGATTTTAATGTTTTAAATTTGGCTTAAATTTTCATAACTTAAAGACTTCTTGCTAAGTTTTAATACATTTGAACTTGATTTTTAGACATTATGGTTCTTAAATAAGTATGTGTGAGTTTTGGGGTGGACGGCATCATCCATGAAGTTTTTAATAACTGTACATAGTTGTTTAATTATAAATATGACAAATCCTTTGGCTTTTGAAGGATAATTATAAGTGTGCTTATACAGAAATAAGAGTAGATGGTTTTCAAACTTTTGAACAGAAAATATGACTTTGATTTAGGTTAGAATATGAAGGTGACGCAGAGATACCTATGCAAGTATTTAGCCCATGCCCTGGTGGCATTAATAGATTTGCTGATTTGTTTCTTAAAGGAAGCAAGTCAGTCAAAGTAGTTTTAGCTTAAGGATGAAAGTGAGATACAGACGAGGATGTCTTGATTTTATTTCCTTTTGCCAGATTATATTTGTAGCCAAATATGATATTTGTAGAGACGAGAGTTATTGTATGTCCATTGGTACATACTTTTGTCATGTATGAGAATAGAGATTATGTATCATGCAGCTAACAGTTCTTGATGTAGAGTAGTCACTCAGTGTTTGAATGGCATACATGAATGAATGGACAGTGGATGACTGGATGGACGTAAGTAGGAAAGAGGTGGAATATTCTTACTGCCTAGTGTAATAAGTTTGGGAAGCATTCATTTATATTGTGGTAAAGGTGACTTCTATATTTTTTGAAGCTTGTTGAAGTTTGAGTAATTCTGATTGGCTCTGTGAACTTGGACAGGTCTATATGAGGCTATTAAAGTCAGTGATTTAAGTGTCCAGTGCTAAAATATTTTGTGCTCAGTGCTGAGGAAGAATGATGACATGATCCTTCCGTGATTCAAACACAAGAAACAATAGCAAACAATACAAGATGGTGTGTTTTTTAAAGGTATAGTAAAACTGTGTTAACAAAATTTACCATCTTAACCATTTTCAAGTGTAGAGTTCAGTGGTGTTAAGTATATTCTCATTATTGTGTGAGATGTAATATATTTAAAGTGAGCATAAGGAACAGATGCTTAGGGAAGTATATTCAAAATGTACTCCATGAAAGCACTCCAGGTCTAGTTCTATTTGGGGAAATGTTATGTTTATATTTTTATTTAAGTTTGAAAACTACCACTATTAAAATTTGGAGAGGGAAAGGGGTTGGGAGGGCAGTGAATTAGTCAAGGCCAGAGTAATCAGGGAAAGTTTTAAGGCAGGAGAGGAAGGCTTAAACTGGGCCTTAAAAAATGATGAGGAATTAGATGGGTTGTGGGCAGGGAAAAGGAAAAGCATTCTTCATGAGGGAACCAATCAAAGCTCAGAGGTTGGGAATGAACACTACCTGTTTCTAGATTGAAGAGGAGATCCGTGTTATGAGAATTTATTGTGTATGTTGGGGGTGAATGGTGTGAGAGGCAGCAGAGTAATGTAAAGTTTTCCAAAATGTGTTCCATCTCCCATGATTGTTGTAGAGGAAGAAGGGAGGGGAAATCACATCCTCCTCCAAGGTTCTAGGAACATTTGAATGCAACTGCATTTGAAAGCCTTTAGAGGTTATTCCAACATATTTTAATTTGATCTGACCAGAAGACGTTTTCTCTACTTGGAACCATTGTTTCTTGGACACTAGTTGGAAAAATGTTTATGTCACTTACATACATTTACACTTTCTTGACTTGATCAAGAAGTTTAATATACCAAATACCACTTGCTCCCTCTTTATGATTAGGTTATGATCACAATGACTATATGTGGAAACTGCTTGTAAATTCAGTCAACAAATGAGTATGTGCTGTAATCTGCTAATAACTGAGAGTTATATAAATATAAGGGAAATGTTACAGAACTATAAAATATTACATGCCACATCCTTGCTATTATGTGTGTGGTCGGTGGACATTAGTGTTTCCTAGCCTGCTATCTTGTTAGAAATGTGAAACCTTAGTCTTTGTCCCAGATCTACTGAACCAGAGCCTGCATTTTGTTAAGATCTCCAAGTGACTCATATGCATGTTAAAATGTGCATGTGACACATGCTGTTTTATGTTGTATCCAGCAAAACTTCTTTCTGTCCTTTCTTGAACACTGTTAGTAGCAGAGAATTCAATACCTTTGATTTCAAACATAGTTACCCTCTCTAACTTCTACATTTGGTCATGGTTTTGTCTTGAAGAGTTATACAAAATGTGCTTCATGAGCCATTTATGTGTAAAAAATAAGCTTATGTTTATCTGAGTCCCTAACAGAATCTGTCACCTAGAATTGATCATAGTGTTGTGACTTGGCCAGGGATTTGAGTGGAAGTTAGTGAAGTTGATTGGCCCTAACTGCAGAGCTTTTAAGAGCCTGTGCCATTGTTTCATTGCCTGTGCTGCTGCTGTTTTTTTTTACTCCTCTAGCCAAGCAATTTCTTTAAGTTGCCATCCTTCTTAATTTTGACTTTTCATATTGGACTGTTTTGCTAAACTCAGGGCAAGCCTAATGTTTCTTTGGAATCAGCTCATGGAGCCCTTCCATCTCTGTACTGGATCACTTGGCTAGATACTTTATAGGCATAGATTACTTGGTAAATGTTGAGAAAGTTAAAAATTACTTTAATGTGTAATATCTAAATATGTCAAATCATTAGAATTGAACTGTAGGGTCCCTTTTAAGAAGTTAAATACTTTTAGTTACTTAAGTATAGATCTCACTGTAAAAATGAATACAATACAAAAATGTAGAAAGAAGTGAAAAATCCATTTTTCCCTCAATTCCAACCCTTCAAGTTAATCCCTGTTTAGTTTATGTTTCCTTCTAAACCTTTTTTGAAAATGTACAAAAGGTATAGTTGTAAATAAAATTTAAAAACAAGAAAAGAGGATTTATATACTGTTCTGAAGATTGACTTTTTACTCAGAAAAATTAAGCTCATTTTTAGATTTTAATATGATCAATATGTTTTTTGACTTTAGGGAAGAAACCCCTTTTTTTTGGAGCCAGCAATAATTATTACAATTACTGATGGGAGCAAGTTGACTACTACCAGTGGAGTCCAGGATGAGGTAAGTTACGTTTATATCAGCATGGATTATGCAAAGGCATTTGAAAAAAATCTTTATTTGTATAGGCATTGTAGGATATTGAAACCTCAAATAGGTTCTCTATTTGATGCAGTCTAGACTCATCTGGCTCCTAGAGCTCATTTACCTTCTCTGTTGTTTGTAGCACTGGCCTCTAATTTTTCTTGAATAGGAATCCCTTCTGTGAAAAATTTTGGAGTTACCACCCATCTCAATTGTATGTATATTTTTGAGTTTATGTGAGGGTCACAGTGTCAGTTACAGTAAATTTAGTAAAATGAGTTCTTATTTTGAGGCTCAAAAAATGGATGCAGCATTTTAATAACGGCTTCTTGTTTCAGTGGATTGTCATGTGCGCTCCACTGTGGAGACTCCTAGAGTAAGCAAAGCCAAGAGGTTGGCTAAGTCTCGGAAAAGCGAAGGTTTTTAGACATTTTAATTCTTAGTCAAATACTATATAAATAAGTGAGAGCTAGCCTCATGTATTCTTTGCTAGCATGCATTGTGCAGAGTTGGGTGTGTGTAGTGTGATAAGTTCAGTGGAAGGGATTCATCTTGACTTTTAAGATGTTTTTACTGTAATATTTGAACTGCTCTTGAATATTGTGTTTGTTTATTAAAATAGGTTGGTATGGAAAGGAGGTGGTTTAGGCTATTCTCTTTATTGCTTGCAGTTGATTTAGAATCTTAATTTTAATTCTCACTGTATTTACAAAGGGTGTAAGTAGAAAAAGTGTAGTTTTTAAGTTCAGTAATTTGTAGAAATACTTCGATTTGTGTGACATTGTGGAATGCAAATTGGATATACAGTCCAGACACGTGGGTATCTAGTCTTTGTTCAACTACTTTCTAGCAATGAAGTTTGTACCTAGCATCCCTAAATCTCTGTATTCGTCCATAAATAAATTCTTGCCTTACCTCATAGGGTTGTTGAATGACTGAAATGAAATGATGTGAATGAAAGTACTTGGTAGCCTCTAATGAAAAGAACACTGTATAATTCTACCATGAAGCTTTGGAACTAGTATAGAATCGTTATTTCCTGATCTTGACTTGAGGGGAGGAGAGCCAAATTTATTTTGTTTGAACAGTTGGTGTTGAAGGGGAATTTAGGATATAATTCACAGAAAAACAGTTGAAAAATTGGTAGATTAAAATTTGTAATTAAATAATTTATAGACATAGCTATGAAATGCTCCATAGCTGACATTAATGGATTTGGGGGCTTTCTTAAACTTAGTTGGACTGTATAGCCGATTATATTCTGCCATTTTTCAGAAACAGATAGACATTGATTGTGTACATTAAGAGTGAACAGGTTGTTTAACTTCAATTTGAAAATTTCAAATTTTTCCCACTTTGCCTTCCTTTTGAAAAATTTGAATGAGTAATCAGGTCAGAAATACTATGATTTTGTTTTGTAGTTAGGATTACTACAAAGGTATTTTTCTTTTTTATTTACATTTTACATTTATATGAAGTAGTCCTCCATGTGAGATTATCTATTCAGGGTACTCTGTCTTACCACCTTTGTAGAAATTCCCTTTGGGGTTCAGTATATTTTGTTCCCGTATATCTAGATCTGCTTTGTTTGTGATAATTTGTTTTAGCTTTACAAAATATCTTAAAATATGGATATGGATATTGGAATTGCTCACCTTGTGTCCTAGGCCCTTGGGAGAGATACTGGAGAAATAGAACTATGTGTTTATACTAACCTAAAACTCATTCCTAGTAAGGTTGGGAAGATTTTCCTGTGGGCCAGGATCTTAGCTTTTAGTGCTGTTGTATCTTCTACAATAGTTAGCATAGTACTGAGAATAAGGCTTACATTGAAAAAGTATTGATGTAGATATTGCGTCTGATAGTCAAAATCAAAATTGATCACAACTTCTTATCTGAGATAGACAATCCATTTGTTATGAGGCAAAGATTATTTTGGATATGCTGTTGGAACATAAGTCTGTGAGTTGTTTTGGGTTTCAAGTTTAGGAGTTTCTCCATGTTGGGTTCTTAATATTCCAACAAGACTCACTTTGAGGGCCAGAGAATGTATCCTGTATGCCTGTATGTGTTTATTGTGGAAGGTTAATTTTTTGCTGAGATGTGAAATACTTGTCTCTTCTAGTCCAAATAATTAAATAATGTGATTCATTTTGAGGACAATTATCAATTTATAAAAAGCATAAAGATGCTTTTCAGTTTGCTCATTTTTTTGTGAGTGTGTGTGTGTGTGTGTGTTATATGATCTGTATTGTAATTTTTTTTTGCTAGGAAATAACAAGCAGAATATTGCCTTTGCCTCTTTTTCTTCAGTCCTCTTAACCTTTACCTTTGGCAAAACTTGATTCTTTTTAAAGACTTACTGAATGAGTGAGTGTTGATAATTTCCACATTAGATACGTGTGTATAATTCTTGAGTAGCCGTGACTGCTGTTGATGTGACCTGTTACTGTTTGTAGAGCTGTGCATCCCACCCATACAATGCCCTTTGCCCAAAGTTCTGTTATCTCACTTAGTGTATTTGGTCTGTTGTGCTAGTGCTGTTTTCCAGTAATAAGTGTTCCTGCTGCTTTGAAATCATCCTTATGGCGTATTACTTTTTATTTTACAAATGAGGAAATTGAGATCTGGGGAGGCAAAGTGATTTGCTCAAGGTTATAACATTTATTATTGCCAAACTCTGGATTAGAATTGATCTAAATTCCAAAGATATCCCAACCTCCTCCAGACCCAGTTATTTTTCCCTGATGCTATCTGCTGTCTTTCTGTTTATTACTGTATGTTCTTGAAATTTGCATTCTACTTACCTGATTTACTGTTGTCTGCTTCCCCTCTCTGTATATTTGTGACATGGGTATTATGTTCCTGTTCTCTAAGTGTCCCTTGAATGACCATTATGACAAGGGCATTTCTAGGTAGTGAAGATAACAAAGATGAATAGGGTGGGTTTCTGGTTCTTAAGTTCACAGTCCTAAGGGGAGGATTGTCTGTTAAATGGTTTTATGAATGATAGAATAGAGATACATACTAGGTATATGGAAGCACTAAAGGAGGAGAGGAGGGTTAATATTACCTATCCTGTGCGTGTATCAAATCCTGTGTAATGTAAATTTTTAGTCATTTTAATTTTGATTAAATTCAAGGATCTTGTGATTCCTTATAAGATGTGGCTCATAGATTACGTCTGTGAAAGTTATAGAGAAACTTGGTACAAAGTTGTTTTGAGCCTAGAAAATAGTTCATGGAAAAACTTGGTGCCATATTGCCTCCTGACCTGGCTAAATTTGTACAGGCCAGAATGATCTAATTACTTATAACTTGTTTGTCAAAATAATAACAGGGATACTGTTTCCTCTATGACAGGTCATCATTTAGCAGCGTGTTAGGGGTTGGAAGAGAAACAGCATGTGTTATGGACGAAACTTCTGAGCAATCATTTTACCTTAATTTATGATTTTAATTATCTTTTTTGGCCTTATTTAATGAAAATCCAGGCCATTGTCTTGAGTTGTTCATGAGTGTGTTTCTAGTGTAGTGTTTTTAGATAACTGTAGAAATTTTGATGATGGCTTATGGTAGAAGAATATGTATGTATCTTTTGACTTTTTCATTTTAAATGTAGTTATTTGATAATTTTTTTTTTTCAGTGTTTTCATTTATGAGGTAGGAGTTAGATGGGACCTTGAATTCTGATACATGAGAAATCTGTGTATTTCTTATTGCCGTAGTTATCTTTGGTGTTGATAAACATACTTGTGGTCAAATACTTCTAGTATCATTCATCATGTTATGTTACTAATGTATCAGATGTTTTGGTAGATTCACCAAATTATAATTAGAGTTGCTGAAAAAAATTTTTTGGTTTTTATTGCTTGAGAAGATCTTTTATACTCTTTTGCAATGGAAAACTCTGCTGTGCTATGATTCCAGGAACACGTGGCTAACTATATTGCTCAATAAAGTAGCCAGAAGAAATCCTGCCAGTCCCTTCTTGGTGATGAATGACATTCCAGGATCATGTAGCAGTTGTTTTTCTCTTCCTTGAAAGTGCTAATAGTAGTGTTACCTTTCAGATATTGAGATTTGCTGAAGACTCTTTGCATCTCTTTATCAATGTTGTGATTGCCCTATTGTTTTAGAGAAGATATTTGCTGTCAAAAAAACCTATTGGCTTTTGACATGAAAAGTTTTGCCTTCTTATGAGTTTTCCAGCTTTTTAAGACAAACTAGGACAGCTACTTTTATAACTTCTTGAAAGAGTACTTGTTTGTAGAAAGAGAAATGTCTGAGTAAGCTCAACTGTGTATTAAAGAGGCTGTCCTTTGTGATCTTATCTTTCATTTTTTCCGTTCTCAAAAGTTGATGCAGAAGTCCCATCAGTCTTGGAGATGTGGACTGGTATTAGTGATTTTTCTGGATCATTCTGGGCAATATAGAATGAATTTACCTTTTATAAGGATAATCTATAGTTAGGATCTATAATTGTAGTTTGCATTTAACTCTTCATGTTGTGTAATGTTTAAAAGACAATCCAGAATTTTAAAATGTTTCTACTATCTGAAATCAGAAACCACATCTCCATCTCCCCATAAGTATTTTTGTTTCCCTAAAGCTACCATAATATGTGCCAGAAGCTGTTGAAACTATTTTAATCATGCAAAGATTTTTAGACACATATTTTAAATTGTTGTTTCTCAGTACTCTTAGAATTTGGGAGACTTTTATTTTTATTTTTTTCTTTTTCAAAAAGACTTCTAAGGAATCTTGAAGGATGTTATTGTAGTATGGTAGAATGTATTAAACAGATCTGTGTATAAATGCGTTCCTGAGTTTTCATTATCAAGATTAGCTCCTGTCTTACTGATTGAGATGTTCTGAACATATGTATGACATGACTAACTATGTTAGTCTCTATTATTTCAACTTGCCAGGAACATTTAATAAGAATTTGTTGGATGTAGATCATTCACATTTTCCTTTGTACCCATATTTTTGGCCCTATTAAATGTATATATATATCAGCAATTATTAATATTTGAAAATATGTAGTTATAAAAATGCACAATTAAAAGGGTTGATGATATATTTTAATATTGTAATGAATTTTCAGTAATCACATTTGCAATACCCTTAAAATATATATTTTTTCAAAGTCAGACTCTTAAGGATTTGAGTTTGAAATCAGCAAAGAGAAACTCTTAAGGATTGTCTCTAAACAACACTATGATAGAATAATTAAAAAGAAATGCTGGCTGATCACTCTTTAGTGAAGTTGTATGGCTGCAACTACTAATGTATTATCTAGAATTCTGTATTAAGCTATACCAAAATAGTTTTTATTCAGAGTGTGAGGCAACTTCACCCTGCATTTATTAGCCTGTCAGAACCAATAAGCAAAAGCAGTCTCACACATGTAAGGAAAATTTCATTTGTAGACATTTCTATTCTTCTGATTCTAGCTCTTCGATATATAAATGACTGATATTTAGCAAAGTGGTTTTCAAATGGCTGCATCAAAACCACCTGAGTTTTTTGTAAAATGTACATGCCTCAGCTCTAGTTCTGGACATTTTGGTTCCATTGCTCTGGATATGTACCTAGGAATCTGTACTTTTTTCAGTGTGTCCAAGTTGATTCTGATGCACAGTCTGGTTTGGAAACCATAGTTTCAAACATAACTGTAACCTCAAATAGATACATTTTTAAAGTACAAAAAAAAAACACACATGTGAAAATAAACCACTTTAACAAAGCAAGGTAAAACTGTTTTTCATGTACATGTGTAGCAATACATGTGGCTTCCTTTGTGGCTCAGCTGATAAAGACTCTGCCTGCAACGCGGGAGACCTGGGTTCAATCCTTGGGTTGGGAAGATCTCCTGGAGAAGGGAAAGGCTACCCACTCCAGTATTCTGGCCTAGAGAATTCCATGGACTCTATAGTCCATGCGGGTCGCAAAGAGTTGGACATGACTGAGCGACTTTCACTAGCGATGTTTTGTTTAAAAATTGACTCTTGGCCTTCAGAATTCTTAAACTTGGGAACTGGGTGTCTGAAGGGTATGGAATAGGTCTTCTATGAATACATTCGTTATTGTGTTTGGTGTAACTTAGATCTGTTATTGGATAGCTGTGAAGTAAGCTCTGTACTGACTGTAGTCAGTCTTCAGTTGCTACACACGGTGTGCTCTATTGAAGAGGACTCCCAGACCCTGAGACTGAGATGGGGAGGACAGGGGAAAAGAGGGGAGAATTAGTTCATACTTCATACTATTGGTTATTTGGCTTAGGAGTTTTTATCTAAAGGACTATATAGTTTTCCGTTATCTTTGTTATTCCTCAATTCCTGATTTGGATGTTTGTAACTAGCATTATTTTAAAAAGTGATATGTATATAGAACTGGTGATAGTTAAACTTAATTTTTACTTACTAGAGAGTTGCTGCTAAAATACCCTTCTATAATGAATTGTTCCAATTTTGAATGCTTAAAGTATATTTTAGATTAATTCAGCAATGATTTTTCTTGCGCTACATAGTGACTTTGGTTTGTGTACAAGAATAGTGGCATACCATACATTTATATTTAGTATTGCTGTAGTCTGTGTACTGAGGACACAAAGATGGAATTAAGCAAAGCTTTTGCCCTGGCTGCTGCTGCTGCTGCTAAGTCGCTTCAGTCGTTTCCGACTCTGTGCGACCCCATAGATGGCAGCCCACCAGGCTCCCCCGTCCCTGGGATTCTCCAGGCAAGAATACTGGAGTGGGTTGCATTTCCTTCTCCAATGCATGAAAGTGAAAAGTCAAAGTGAAGTCGCTCAGTCGTGTCCGACTCTTAGCGACCCCATGGACTGCAGCCTACCAGGCTCCTCCGTCCATGGGATCTTCCAGGCAAGAGTACTGGAGTGGGGTGCCATTGCCTTCTCCGTTTGCCCCTAGACAACATTATCTTTGAAGATAGGAAAGTAAATAAGCATTTTTAATACTCTGAGATAAGTCTCATGATAGAAATAAAGAGAGAAGCTAAGTTTTGAGAAGTGAGTAAGGAATTGAGCCATGACACTGCAGGAAGAGGGAACAGTGTATATAAAAGTATGAAAACAGTGTATTGGAAGGTGGTAAATTATATAATGGGAGTGTGGTCATTGTGAGGAGGACTGTGTGCTTGAAATGCAGGCAGAGGCCAGATAACCATCCTAAGGAGATGATTTTGTTAACATGTGCCGAGGAGGTACTGAAGATGTTAAGCAGATGAGTCACGTTTTAGTAAGTGTACTTTGCTGGAACGTGAAAGAATGGTAAACTGGGAAGAATTAGCAGACTATCAATACATGCAATAACCCAGGAAAAACATGGGATGTGCTGAAATGAAGCCAGTGCCTGCATAGGAAGGCAGAAGTCTCAGTCAGGTATGCTAGGTAGGACAAAGCAAAGCATTTGACAGGGTTCTGAATAGGGTCCATGCTTGGATTTCAGAGGGTTCTGTGAATTACCTGAAATCTTTATCCAGATACTATCTAGATGTGTATGCATATTTTTGTGGGGGACACAGGTCAAACTTTAACCATATTTTCAGACAAGTGAAAACAGAATATCATAGTTTAATAATATTTTGAGGTTTCCAGCATGGAAATCTGTGTGGATTTGGTAGTGGTAACTGAAATGGGAATATGGGATAAGTAGTAGAAAAGAATATAAAATAATTGTTTGATAAAGTATCATTATTTTTAGGGTACAGATATATTAAAGGAGTTAGAAGCAACTTCTAAGACAATAAGCATAAAGACTATTTCTTGCCTTTTAACATTATGTCTTAGGAAAAGTGATTTGTATTTAAAACCAGAAATAAGCAGAATTTTATCTTTGGATTCTGATAGAATTTTTGTCTTGAAGCAGATTAAATAAACATTAAGTCATTTTATTATTTATCTGATCTTTGAGTTGTTTTGTTTAAAGCCGTAACGTAAGCATCTTTTAAGTGCTTATTTTAAACAAGTGTGAAGATTGATATTCATAATGCTAGGAGCACTGTGTGTGTGCGAGGGGTATTCCTTGTAGTGTCAAGTCATCTATAAAGAGGATGGAAACTTAATTCCTTTTCTGTTCAACAGTATGTAATTTAAGAATACTAGGAGATTGGCTTTGACTGCACTGACAGTTTTCTGCCAATTAAACTCAGTTCAGGTCTGCCTGTTAGGTGTATTTCATGCCTCTCTAAGTCAGATTACAGTTTGAGAGCGTGAAAAGGCTGAAAACTTGGACTTCGGTTGGGACACATTTGCCTAAGCCTGAGGCTGTTAGTTTTTTTTTGTAAATACCTTCATTATGTTATTTAGGTGTGTTCCATAAATAGTTATTATACATAACTTCCACTTTGAAGCTTTCTTTTCAGGTGTAATACAACAGATTTACAGGTTTTTAGACTTGCATATTAGGAATAAATGTTGTACAGTGATTGGAACGGTACTCAAACTGATCTACTTCAAGGCAAGGCTACATTTTGACCTAGACAAGGCTGTTTTGGTATATTTTTCCCCACGTTCTGTCTTTTCAGGTTGAATTACTGATTTTTTCCCCCTTTGTTTTGTTTGTTGTGGTTTTGATGTTTTTTTTCCTTTCAGCTAAAGGAGCAGTCCAGTGGTTTTCAAGAAGTGCCAAAGTGCACTGACTGTCTCACGATGACTGGTGCCTCAGGGAGGGTCGTGATTCCTGGATACAGGATCGACCTGGTCCTGGATGTCACTTCAAGCAGTCAGATCGTGGGGAAAAGCCTTGTCTAATGGCTAGCCTTCCTCAAAAGTCTGATGCTAGTCATCTCGGAAGGCCTCAGAAAGAGCCTTAAAGGTGAGCAGAGTAGAGTGTAGTTCTCTCTGGGGGCTGTGACTATTGGTCGGAGAACATGATTCAACACAGAATGATAATCCTAACCTGACAAATCCAGGTTCAGTTGATAAATTCAATTTATAAATTTGTTGAGCATGGCAATCAAACCTCAACTTTTGGGTTATTAGAAACCACCTTCCTAACCTTAAGGACCTATAAAAGGAGGAATGTGGTATTTCCTGGGTCCTTCAGGATCTTAGGTTAGTATCTGTTGTCTTAAATGGAAACAGCCTACAATCACAGCTAAGGAACACTTTTGTTACAAAAGCACTTTATGTTAAGTACTCGTGGATTAAAAAAAAAATCTAGTGAAGTATTCTATTAGCGTATATGTTTTAGTCAGTTCAGTTTAGTCACTCAGTCATGTCCGACTCTTTGCGACCCCATGAATCACAGCATGTCAGGCCTCCCTGTCTATCACCAACTCCTGGAGTTCACTCAGACTCACGTCCATCGAGTCAGTGATACCATCCAGCCATCTCATCCTCCGTCGTCCCCTTCTCCTCCTGCCCCCAATCCCTCCTAGCATCAGGGTCTTTTCCAGTGAGTCAACTCTTGGCTTGAGGTGGCCAAAGTATTGGAGTTTCAGCTTTAGCATCAGTCCTTCCAGTGAACACCCAGGGCTGATCTCCTTCAGAATGGACTGGTTGGATCTCCTTGCAGTCCAAGGGACTCTCAAGAGCTTGCAGTCCAAGGGACTCTCCAACACCACAGTTCAAAAGCATCAATTCTTTGGTGCTCAGCTTTCTTCACAGTCCAACTCGCACATCCATACATGACCACTGGAAAAACCATAGCCTTGACTAGATGGACCTTTGTTGGCAAAGTAATGTCTCTGCTTTTTAATGTGCTATCTAGGTTGGTCATAACTTTCCTTCCAAGGAGTAAGCATCTTTTAATTTCATGGCTGCAGTCACCATCTGCAGTGATTTTGGAGCCCCAAAAAATAGTCTGACATTGTTTCCACTGTTTCCCCACATGTTTAATCATTTATCAATTATATATCAGGCAGTTGGGCTTCAGGACTTAGGGCAAATTGGAATTTGATTTGATTGTTACACTGATTTTTTAAAAACCATAGGCACTTTTGAAGCAGTTCAGATATATGTAACACATATTTTATTGCATTCAACTTGAAGAATCAGTACTATCTGCATCCTTTGAATTACATTTTTAACCTCATAGAATATTCCTTAGAGATGTTTTGAGCATTTGGGTTTGAAAAATATTTCATTCTAGGCCTCTTTCTCTGTGCTTTGAAGCACTTAGAGAACCCAATTGTTCATATAATAATTTTGATTACTAAATTTTCAAGTAAACGCTAAAACTTGTCTGTCCTAATAAGACTTATTAGGCTTTTTGTTTAAAAAATTTTTTTTAATTGATTCACCTGTATTAATAATACTATGGACATGCACCATCCCTAATGTATGCACATTTTTGTATTTAGTAATTCTGTATCACTGATGTGTTAATATTAGAAAGCATACACAAAAATAGAAGTTTTGAAAGATGAGATGAAAAAAATTACATATAGGCAGTTGTGATATTTTGTTTCCCTTCACCGTGCGTCATGATGTAATTCCGGTTGGCAAATTCTTTTTAAAGGCCAGATAGTAAATATTTTAGGCTTTTCAGCCCATATGGTCTCTGTTGGAACTACTCAACTCTGCTGTTGTAGGGTAAAAGCAGCCACAGACAATACTGAAATAAATGAGTGTGGCTGTTTTCAATTAAAATTTTGTTACTGAAACAAGCTGTGGGCTGGATTTGGCTGGAGGGCCATAGTTTGCCGACCCCTGGAGTGTACCCTGTTTTGTAGACCACTGCCCTAGACCTTGCATTTGTTAACACAAATGTCTCAAAACTCACTATGTCTGCTAGGTCCTTTTACCTTCAGTTTTAAGAGTACAGTGGATCTTCCTTATTGAAGTGAGCAGAAGAATGTTAGCAATTAGAACATATTGTTTAATTGAACAGATACTTACTGAATACCAGTGATGTTCAGACACAAGGTTAGGTGCTGGGATGAGTTTGGTAAGAGAGAGAGGTAAACAGTTAAGGCATGGTGTCAGAAATAATTATAGCACATATTGCTGGAGAAGGCATTGGTACCCAACTCCAGTACTCTTGCCTGGAAAATCCCATGGATGGAGGAGCCTGGAAGGCTGCAGTCCATGGGGTCACTGAGTCGGACACGACTGAGTGACTTCACTTTGACTTTTCACTTTCATGCATTGGAGAAGGAAATGGCAACCCACTCCAGTGTTCTTGCCTGGAGAATCCCAGCGACGGGGGAGCCTGGTGAGCTGCCATCTATGGGGTCGCACAGAGTCGGACACGACTGAAGCCATTAGGCAGCAGCAGCAGCACATATTGCTGAGAAAGTGAGGCTGGCGCTGGGAAATGGTATATTAAGTTGGACTTTGAAAACTTAATGAAAGTTTGTAAAGTAGATGAGTACAAGGGAATAAAAGGTGATAGAAGAGAGCATTGGAGGACCGTATATACCTCAGTAACTGATTGTTGGCAGAGTGTGCAAGAAAGAAGCAGCAGGGAATGAGACTGGACAGGTCAGCATGGCCCATAGTGTGTGCTCTGCCGAGGAGTGTGGACTTGGCCTTATAGGTTGATGGTAATCGTTGAAGAGATTTTAGTAGAGGAAGAAATGATTGGATTTGGATTTTAGAAAGACAGTGGCAGTGGTGTGGAGTATACAAGGAGTAACTATTTTGGGTAGCCTTTTTTTTTAAACCTCCTTGTAAAAGAGATCACAGATTGTTTGTGGGTTAGAAGATAAACTTGGAATACTATTTAGCAATGAAAATAAATGAACTGTTAACATGCTACAGGGTGGATGAACCTCCAAAATGTTATCCTAGGTATGAAAGACCATATGTTGTATGATTCTGTTTTTTAAGGAATGTCCATAAAATAGATTAGTGGTTGCTGGGAATTGACTGGGGACTGACTGCAGATGGAAATGAGGGATCTTTTCATGGTGTTGGAAATGGTCTAAAACTGGATGATCTAAAATTGATCTAAAAATTTACACCACTTTGTAAATTTACTAAAAATAATTGGATTGGACACCACTTTTCCTTTCTTTAACTTGAAGTATAGTTGGTTTACTGTGTTGTGCCAGTCTCTGCTGTATAGCAAAGTGACTCAGTTCTATATATATATACATTATTTTTAAAATACTCTTCTTCATTATGATATATCTCAAGAGATTGGATATAGTTTGGATTAGACACTTTTAAAACTGGTTGCATTTTATGGTAGGTAATTATAGCAATAATACTAAAAAATTAGACCTCACTTTTGAAATTTGTTGGAGTAAAACATATTGTTGATTCTCAAGTAATTGCTCTTTCCTCTGAACAAATTATTGATCTTCCACTGCTGGAACAAAAAAATAAAAAGGTGTTTTTTCCTCTTTAAGAGTATACACTGCAGCTATAGAGTGTAACTGTAGGAACTAGCAACTAAATAAATCAGGTTGTTACTAAATCTTATTGAATACACTTTGACTCTTATGTTTAAATTTTTCCTTTCCTTATTAAATAGCATATGAGGAGAACCATCTTAAATGCAGTATTGCATAATTCTCAAAAGCTAGAAGTAGCCTAAAGGAAATTTACTTCCTTTTTTTCCCCAAGGAAAGAATTGCTAAAGAAAGAACCTGATGATTTAAAATTTTAAGTTTTTTCTTCAGTCTTAACATAGGAAATAAATAGAAAGAATACAGAGCAATTGGAAAATAGTTAATTTCACTCAATAAATATTTATTGAGGCCCTACTGTGTGCTAGGTACTGTTTCTTAAGAAATAAATCAATGAAGGTTTTTATTATGTGCTTTTATTCCTGACTGCCAAAATTTATGAGTTTGATTGTAGTAATTAATAAAGCATGTACAAAATTAATTATATTACCCTTTATTGTTTACAAGATAATTTTACATCTTACTAATTCTGTAAGAGTGAGGAAAATGAGTCTAATTATAGCCAATTCCCAAGTAAGAGGCAGAGGTGGGACTTGACTATTGGTTCTTATTTTTACTTGAAGTCCATTACTCTTTATACTCTATTGTGGGATTAAAAAAACAAACCCACCAACAACAGTGCAGTAGTATTTAAAGATAGGCATATAGATCAATAAACAAACCCATACATTTTTGGTCAGTTGATTTTTGAAAATGGAAATAAGACATTTTAATGGGCAAAGAGGAGTCTTTTCAAGCAGTGGTAGTGGACAACTGAATATCCCCATGCAAGAGAGTGAAGTTGGACTCTTACCTGACGCCATATTACAAAAGTGAAATCAAAATGAGTGGGCAGCCTAAATGTGAGAGCTAAAATCCTTGAAAGAAAAAAACCTAGGCATAAATTTTCATGACCTTGGATTAATTAGACAGTGGTTTCTTAGACATAACACCAGAAACACAACCACAAAAAATTAGATAAATTTGACTTCATCAAAATTAAAAGCATTTGTACTTCAAAGAATACGGTGAGGAAAAGACAGTGAACAGAATAGGAGAAAATATTTGCAAATCATATATAGGATAAGGGTCTGGTATCCAGAATATAAGATAAATAAGCAGGGTGACATGAGAAATGCTGGGCTGGAGGAAGCACAAGCTGGAATCAAGATTGCTGGGAGAAGTATCTATAACCTCAGATATGCGGTGACACCACCCTTATGGCAGAAAGTGAAGAACTAAAGAGCTTCTTGACGAAAGTGAAAGAGGAGAGTGAAAAAGTTGGCTTAAAGCTCAACATTCAGAAAACGAAGATCATGGCATCTGGTCCCATCACATCATGGCAAATAGATGGGGAAACAGTGGCTGACTTGATTTTTCTGGGCTCCAAAATCACTGCAGATGGTGATTGCAGCCATGAAATTAAAAGACGCTTACTCCTTGGAAGGAAAGTTATGACCAACCTAGATAGCACATTAAAAAGCAGAGACATTACTTTGCCAACAAAGGTCCGTCTAGTCAAGGCTATGGTTTTTCCAGTGGTCATGTATGGATGTGAGAGTTGGACTATAAAGAAAGCTGAGTGCCGAAGAATTGATGCTTTTGAACTGTGGTGTTGGAGAAGACTCTTGAGAGTCCCTTGGACTGCAAGGAGATCCAACCATTCCATCCTAAAGGAGATCAGTCCTGGATGTTCACTGGTAGGACTGATGTTGAAGCTGAAACTCCAACACTTTGGCCACCTGATGCGAAGAGCTGACTCATTTGAAAAGACCGTGATGCTGGGAAAGATTGAGGGCAGGAGGAGAAGGGGACGACAGAGAATAAGATGGTTGGATGGCATTACTGACTCAATGGATATGGGTTTGGGTGAACTCTGGGAGTTGGTGATGGACAGAGAGGCCTGGCATGCTGCAGTTCATGGGGTCACAGAGTTGGACACGACTGAGCGACTGAACTGAATCCAGAATATAAAAGGAACTCTTAAGACACAGAAATAAAAAGACACACAATTAAAAAAAATGGGCCACAGATTTGAAACATTTTTCCAAAGAAGACACAAATGGCCAATAAGCATGTGAAAAGATGTTCACCATCGTTATTAGCTGTTAAGGAAATGCACACCAAAACCATAATGAGATACTACTTTATACCTACTGTAGTGGCTAAAACTTTAAAAAATGGATGAAGGAAATGTTGATGAAAATGTAGAGAAACTGGAACCCTCATTGCTGGTAGGAATATAAAGTGATATAGCTGCTGTGGAAAGTAGTTTGACAGTTCCTCAAGAAGTTCGACACAGTACCCTGTGACCCCAGAACGCTGCTTCTTTGTATGTACCCAAGAGAAATGAGAAAATTTCCACATAAAATGTCTTATCAGTATTATTTATAATAGCCAAAAAGTAGAAACAGTACAATGTTCATCAACTGATGAATGATTAAACAAGTGTGGTATATCCATACAATGGATATTATTCAGCCTTAAGAAGGAATTAAATTCTAACATACACTACAATATGGATGAACCTTGAAAATATGCTAAGTGAAAAAAGTCAGACATAAAAGATTCCATTTAAATGAAGTGTCTCAATAAGCAATACCATACAAACAGAAATAATGGTTGCTAGGATTTAGGGATAAGAGGAGATGCTAATGGGTATGGGGTTTCTTTTTTGGGTGATGAACATGTTCTGAAATATGTATATACTCACACACATGTATTTTTTGAAAAATTGAGATAATTGACGTAACATTGTATATGCTTTGGCTATGTAGCACAGTAATTCTATAGTCATGTATTGTGAAACAATCACTAAAACAACTTCAGTGAACATTGACCACTATACATAGAAAAAAATTTTTTTGGTGATTGGAACTTTTGAGATCTATTCTCTTAACAACTTTCAAATATACAGTACAATATTGCTAACTGTAGTCACTATGCTGTGTAACATCCCTGTGACTTGTCTCTTTATAACTGGAAATTTGTACTTTCTGATCACCTTCACCCATTTGCCCGCCCCCACCCGCTTCCCTTGTGGTTCAGCTGGTGAAGAATCCGCCTGCAATGCGGGAGACCTGGATTTGATCCCTGGGTTCGGAAGATCCCCTGGAGAAAGGAAAGGCTACCAACTCTGGTATTCTGGCCTGGAGAATTCTATGGACTGTAGACAACTGAGCGACTTTCACTTTAAAATAAGGGGCTTCCCTCATAGCTCAGTTGGTCAAGAATCTGCCTGCAATGCAGGAGACCCCGGTTCAATTCCTGTGTTGAGAAGATCCCCTGGAGAAGGGATAGGCTACCCACTCCAGTATTCTTGGACTTACTTGTGGCTCAGCTGGTAAAGAATCCGCCTGCAGCGTGGGAGACCTGGGTTCAATCCCTGAGCTGAAAAGATCCCCTGGAGAAGGGAATGGCTACCCACTCCAGTATTCTGGCCTAGAGAATTTCATGGACTGTACAGTCCATGGGGTCACCAAGAGTCGGACACAACTGAGCTACTTTCACTTGCCTTTATATTTCTTACTGAGTTTTGGTGCCACTTAGGTGTTCTTCCTTTTTCCCTTATTTCCTACCTTGGATATCTGTATTCCCTAATTGGGCATGAAAGTCCTTTATAAATTTATTCTAACTTTTCCCATGATTTATTTGGTTTTTACTACCTTTAAGTGCTTCACCAACACTGAATTGACCCCATTGTTCCTTGAGTACATGACACTCTTATTTGTCAGAGCGTGTTCCATAATTTTGGAATGTTTCCTGTTTCTTTCCACCTTTCTTTTTCCAAAACCTACTCAGTGTTTGCTGAGGCATGGGTCAAGTGCTCTCCCCGTAGTGCGTTTAGGCCTTTAGTTGTGCATCTTCTCTGCACTTTCAGGGCTTTCTTGTCACCCCAGTTTATGGTCATCATTTCATTTGGTTACTTATCTTTGTGTTTAGCTCCTGGCAGGCCCCTTTAATTTAGGAATTCTTATCTTTTAAGTTTCAGAAATGTTCTTATTTGTTTAATGATCTTTTCCTTCCCGTGTCTCTGTTCTTTCTTTTTGGATGTCAGCCTTCTTGAATTGATTTGTTACAGTCATCATTATCGTTTATTTTTTTCTCTCCCACTTTCATCTTTGTCTTTATTCATTTTAACGAGGTTGATAAAGGGCTTGGCTTTTTGCTAAGTTTTATATCTTTTTTTGTTGGAGTAAGATACACATAACATAAAATCATTTCAAGTGAAAAATTCAGTGACATTTAGTACATCCTTTTTAATAACATTCTCATACTAGGCAGACACATAAAGGTGCTGTAACAGTGTGTTGTTCTTTCTAATCCTAAGCAGCAGGTTCTAGGATAGGCAGATTTCTTTCACATACCTTTTCTCCATCAGATAATTTCATCATGGGTATCCTTGGATTTTAAACTATCCTTGGATATAAACAGAAAAATAACTGAGGATTATGATTGTTGAAGGGTAAAATCTTAGGGAAAGAAAGAATATTGAAGGACTAAATCTTCTACATGTATTGGGAAGGAAGAAATGTAAATGAATCTATAAGGGCCTGATAACTATTTATATGGATTTTTGTTGTTCATTGAGTAAGAGCTAAGGCTGTATTACATTTGAGGAAGTAGATTTAAGAAGTACTCATTTTATTTGAAGCTTTTTTCCCCATCTACATTATCCAAGCAGATCTGAGTAATGGAACTAGAGCGGGACTTGATCCCCGAGGAGCCAGCTTCCTGTTTATTACATCACAAAGAGACGTTCAGCGTTGGTTTGATTAGAATGGGTGCTTCCCTGCCTTTAATGCACAGTGTGTCTTTGAATGCATATTTTCTGCCACAAAGCAAAAGAATTGACAAGCACCCAGGTCAACTTTCAAGGATTCAGGAAAGCTTCTGGAAAGATACTGATTTTTATATAGGATATTGGTTCAGCTGCTGTAATTGGGACAAAAGTATTAGTGGCTTAAAATAGGAAGTTTCTTATTCTCTCACGTCAAAGACAAACTGGTTGGTGGCCTGGAAGGTACTGTGGTTCTGCTCCAGCCGATTGTGTAGGCCCTGGGTTCCATCTCCTTTGTTGCTTTTATCTGAGCGGTTGATACTGGTTTTAACACACATCCTAGTTCAGTACTTCAACTGACTTTAAGCCTGTGGGAAGGAGTGCAGGATATGGAGGGCAGGCAGCTTCCTAGTATGGAGATGACCTAAGCCTTGTATATGGCAGTTCCAGTCAGAGTCCATCAGTCAGAAGCTGGCAGAGTAGAAAATGGGATCTTTACTTGGGCGGCCATGTGTCCAGAAGTTCTGAAGTTGAGAGGTTTTGATAAGAAGAAAGAAAGATTAGGCTTTCGAGGGCCAGTTTTTAGTTTCTGAAATAAAAGGGGTGGTAAAGAATTAATTATGCTTTAAAAACTTTGGGAACATCCTTATCTTGTAGTTTGACATCTTGTTCTAAGTTTATCTTGTACATTTTGCCCCAGACCTGGAATCATACCAGATTCTGTGTACTTGGAAATGATATATAGAAACCATAAACCTGGATGTTGTTTTGTTTAGTTGCTCAGTCATGTCCAGGTCATTGCAACCCCATGGACTGTAGCCCACCAGGTTCCTCAGTCCATGGGGTCTTCCAGGCAGGAATACTGGAGTGGGCTGCTACTTCCTTCTCCAGGGAATCTTCTTGATTCAGGGATTGAACCCACGCCTCTGTGTCACCTGCATTGGCAGGTGAATTCTTTACTGCTGAGCCATACCCACCTTTACTTATACATTTATTTACTGTGTACAACTTCAGGATCTCTTATAAAAGATGTCTTAATTTCCTTCCTCCACCCTCACCTAATTTTTTAGAAATATAGGCATTCCAGTTGTCTTTCAGTTTCTCCTCCTCCTTGCTAAATACCAAAAACAACAACAACAACAACAACTAACCTCTGACTCCATAAAAAGGGGTGTTAGAGGTGATATTGGGCTTCCCTTGTGACTCAGCTGATAAAGAATCTGCCTGCAGTGTGGGAGACCTGGGTTTGATCCCTGGGTTGGGAAGATCCCCTGGAGAAGGGAAAGGCTACCCACTCCAGTGTTCTGGCCTGGAGAATTCCATGGACTATAGTCCATGGGGTCGCAAAGAGTTGGATGCAACTGAGTAGCTTTCACTCTCACAGATGATATTTACTGTTGAGTTGGTGATTGTCCTCATGCCTTTGCAGTAGACAGAGTTAGGAAATAGATACTTTTTTTTTTCACTGAAAGAAAATATGTCATCAATTCATACCAGTCTTTCCAATTCAAATTTAAGGTAGTTTTAATCTAAAGAATACTATTAAAGAATATGTTTGTGTTATAAAGATCCAGGTTTGAGTCCTCGCTTTGCAGCTAATTAGAAATGTAATCTTAACTCTCTCTTTTTTAAGCTTCAGTTTCCTCATCTTTAAAATGGGGATAATAATAACTGTATCTCATGGTTATTGTAATGATTAAATGAGAAAATAGGTGCTCAAGAAATTCTAGTTTTACTATTCTCTGTCAAACTACAAAAAGGAGAGACTTCTAATTTTTGTAGGGGTTAGAGAAGGCTTGCTCATGAAGGTAACACTGGTACAATCAGAAAAGATCTGGTGTTAATGGGATGTAGAGATTTTTAGAAAAATATCAGGGCAAGAGACTCGCCAGGGGAGAGTGATCTGCATTAGTTAAGACTGGAGCATAGGATTCTGTTTTGATGTTTAGAAAGAGACAGTAAAGAACTTTTTTCCCTTATAGCATTTAGTGTAATGTATAATTACATAGTGATCTGTGTACTTATTTGATTAATGTCAGTCTGCCTCCATGCCCCACAAGGGCAAGGACTCGCCTGTCTTCCTTTTATTTACAAGTAGTCACTGCACAGTGTAGTCTCTCAGTTGATATTCATACCCTAAATGAACTTTTCCAGCATTTATAACTACCACAAAATTTAACATTTAATTATTTACCTATATTATCATTCTGTAGTTATTTCATTTTTTTAAATTATTTTGTTTTATATTTTAACTTTACAATATTGTATTGGTTTTGTCATATATTGTATTGGTTTTGTCATATATCAGCATGAATCCGCCACAGGTATATACATGTTCCCCATCTTGAACCCTCCTCCCTCCTCCCTCCCCGTACCATCCCTCTGGGTCGTCCCAGTGCACCAGGCCCAAGCATCTGGTATCATGCATCGAACCTGGACTGGCAATTCGTTTCATATATGATATTATACATGTTTCAATGCCATTCTCCCAAATCATCCCACCCTCTCCCTCTCCCGCAGAGTCCAAAAGACTGTTCTATACATGAGTGTCTCTTTTGCCGTCTCGTATACAGGGTTATTGTTACCATCTTTCTAAATTCCATATATATGCGTTAGTATACTGTATTGGTGTTTTTCTTTCTGGCTTACTTCACTCTGTATAATAGGCTCCAGTTTCATCCACCTCATTAGAACTGATTCAAATGTATTCTTTTTAATGGCTGAGTAATACTCCATTGTGTATATGGAATATTACACAGCTTTCTTATCCAACTGTAGTTATTTCATTAATGCTGCCTTGTCCCTAGCACAGCTATAGCTATTGACCTAATTTCTTTAAGTTCAATGATGTATAATACGTTAATACACTGCAGATTTTTGCCATTTATTTAGCCATTATCTGACAGCATTAGTTCTTTGTAGATTTTTATTCAGAGTGAATTAATGAATGAAATTGTTGGTGACGCCCATCTGGGTCTCAGCATATTGTGGAATGTGTGCCAAGTAATTTATTGTTAAAGAGTTTATAAAGTACTTCAGCTATCCCTTAGAATGAAGCCACTGGGTTGCTTTCGTTTTGTTATGTTGCCTTAAGTGGGAGAGAGCAAGGTGTATATAGTTAAATTAGCCTCCTGAGAATTGAGTCGACTATTCCCATAGAGGGGGAAGATAGAGTGTGTGTACGTACACGTGTGCATGTGTATGCGTGTGCTTGCATACACATCTTCTGTCCCATGGGAAAGATTGAGAATGAATATTCTGCCCTGGATATTTAGAGAGGAGGCAGCGTGGTAATAGTGAAAGGCACCAGACTCCAAATTAAATGGCATATGTATTCCAGGGAATTTTCTTTCTTTCCCTTTTTTTGCCACTAAATATATGGTACTCAAAATTTGTATTTGGTTATATTTCTTTTGTTGTTATTGTCCCCTTTGTGTATAACTGCAATCTATATGTAATAAAATACAGCAATTTGACATATAAGATTTGATGAGTTTTGGCAAATATAAACACTTATTAATAGCACAGTAATGCTATAAAATACTATAGCTGTCATTCTGAAAAAGTTGTCTTATGGCTTTGCAGTTAATTTCTATCACTGTCCCCTGGAAAACACTGATAGGCTTTGTTTCACTTTGTGTGTGTGTGTGTATGTAGTTTTGCCTTTTCTGGAATTTCATATAAATGGAATCATTCAGTATGTAGTCTGTGTCTGGCTTTCAGTTAGCATAATGCTTTTGAGGCTCATCCACATCATTTTTTGTTATTGTTTACTTGTTTGTTTGTTTTTTGCCACATAGCTTGGCATTTGGTCCCCAGCCAGGGATCGAACCCATGCCCACTGTAGTGGAAGCATGGAGTCTTAACTATTGGACTGCCAGAGAAGGCCTCATTCATGTTGTTGCATCTGTCGGTAGTTCACTCCTTCTTATTGAGTAGTATTTCACTGTATTGCTGTATTATAATTTGTTAGCCACTCACCAAGGTAGAAGAGTTGGATTTTCCCCTAGTACTATTATAATAAAATCATTGTGTACATTGGCATGAAAATAGTTTTGTGAGTGTGTTTTCATTTCTCTTGGGTATATACTTAGGAGTGCAATTGGTAGGTGATATTACCGTAGTGTATATCTACCTTGATAAGAAACTGCCAAACAGCTAAAGTGGCTATACTGTTTCTGCATTCCTAACCAGGAAGTGTATGAGAGTTCTTAGGTGCTCAACATCCTTGTAAACTTGATTTTTTTCAGTCTTAAATTTTAGGCAATACAGTGGGTGTGTAGTGGTATCTCATTTTGGTTAGTGTGCATTCCTTAATGACTGATGATGTTGAACATCTTTTCATGTTCTTATATGTCACCTGTATATCTTTAGTGGAGTGAGTGTTCTGATTCTCTTGCCCATTTTTAAAAAACTGGATTGTTTGTCTTGTTATTGTGCTATAAGAATCTTTCACATATTCTGGATACAAGTCTTTTATTGGATACATGTCTCAAATATTTTCTCCCAGTCTTGTCTGTTTAAAGAGCAGATATTTTTGTTTTTTTCTTTTATGGTTTGTGCTTTCTGTGAACTATTTCAGAAATCTTTGCCAAACTCAATGTTACTAACTTTCTGCTGTGTTTTCTTTAAGGAGTTTTATAGTATAAGCTTTTACTTTTAGGGTCATGATTCATTTAGAAATTTTATTGTATAGTAGGAAGAAAGTGTTGAGGTTCACTTTTTTGACCCCGTTAGCTAATTGTATCAGTGTCACTTTTTAAAAAGATTATCCTTTACCCATTGAATTGCTGTGGCATCTTTGTCAACTGGCCACTTATTTTAGTGTCTGTTTTTGGATTTTCTATTCTGTTTTGTTGATCTCTGTTTCTGTCTTTTGCCAGTACAACACTGTCTACCTGAGTTTGTCTCCAGCTTTTTATTTTTCAAGCTTGTTTTGTCTGTTCTAGGTCTTTGAATTTCCATGTTAATTTAGAATCAGCTTGTTAAGTTTTACAGGAAACACTACTGCAATTTTGATTGTAATTACATTGAATCTCTAAGTTAATTTGGGGGAAATGTACATTTTGCATTATTATTCTGGTACATGAGCAAGATATATATCTCAGATTTAAAAATTTATTATTATTTTTAAAAAATATTTTTTTATTTGGCTGTGCTGGTTCTTAGTTGTGGCCCTCACGATCTTTAGTTGCAGCATGTGAGATCTAATTCCCTGACCAGAGATGGAACCCAGGCCCCCTGCATTGTGAGTATGGAGTCTTAGCCACTGGACCACCAAGGGAAGTCCCTTGCTCAGACTTTTTAAGTCTGATTTTTCTCAGGAATGTTTGTGTGTTTTCCTTGTGTAAGTTTTGCACATATATTTTGATACTTTTGTAAATTCCTAGTTTTACTTCAAATTTTGATTATTTGTTGCTGTTACATAGAAATATTTTACTTTTATATTTTGACCTTGAATTCTGTGACCTTCCTAAAATCAGTTATTATCTAGTAGTTTTATCCACATTTCTTGAAAATTTGTTTATGTGAACTGTGAACATAGACTGTTGTACTTCTTTACAGTGTTTGTCCTTTTTTGTTTCTTTTTCTTGACTAAATGTACTGGTAGAGGTTGTGAGAATAGACATATTTGCCTGTTTCCAGTCTTGGGGAATGAGGTGGGAGTAAAACCTTTCACCGTCTAAGTGTGATTTTAACTGTAGTTTTTTTTTTTTTTATTCCTTTTATCAGATTGTGGAAGTTCTCCTTTGTTCCCAGTTCGCTGTTTTTTTTTTTTTTTAATTATGAGTATGCAGTTTTGTCAGTTTTTATGCACATGTTGAGATGATACGATTTTTCTTTTTTAGTTTTGTTAATATAGTGAATTACATTGATTAGTTTTTAATGTTAAAACAACCTTGTTTATAAGAACTTCCCTGTAGCTCATACGATAAAGAATCTGCCTGCAATACAGGAGACCAGGGTTTGATCCTGGATCAGGAAGATCATCTGGAGAAGGGAATGGCAACCCACTCTAGTATTCTTGCCTGGAAAATCCCATGGACAGAGAACCCTGTCAGGCTACAGTCCATGGGCTCGCAAAGAGTTGGACATGACTGAGTGACTGCTATTAGCCTTATTTATAAATATATATAAACAGACATAGGAACTAAGAAAGCAGCAATCTGAAATTACTTTAAGTCAAAGAGGAAAACAAATTTTTAGTAGTGTAACACACTATTAAACACAGTGTGAACATCAGGTAAAAACACAAATACGTAACAAGAATGTAGCAAAATGGGAGAATGTGGGTGTAAATCTTGCTTTTTCCAGAACCTGCAGTTACTTCGACAAGTTTCTCAATCTTTTTGTGTCAAGGTTTCCTTACCCTCCTCCTACCCCTAAAGGATAATTCTGTATTTGTTTTGTTTTAAGAAATGTTATCCACCCTTTCCTTACCTTCTCTGCATTTCTGAAATCAGGAGACGTTTGTTAGCTTTCAGCTGGACTCTAAGGACTTGTATCTGCCTGTGTCTGTGCATATTGACACATATTGCATATGTGTAGATCATTTTGCTCTCACTTGGGCTGAACTGTTTGCTTTCTTAGCATTTCATGTTGGAGTAAATTTTTATATTCTATTTAAAAGAGTTAAAATGTTTTGGTTTAAGTATGAATATTTGGCTAATGATGACATTTATACAAGGGCTACTAATAAAAGCAAGACTTCTCATTCCCCTTCCACAGAGGCTTTTTAATTGCTTGCATTTTTAATTGTGTTTATTATTCACATATGTCCAAATATAAAAATTATTTTGGAACTTTTAAACATACACAGAAGTAGAGAAAATGAAATGATTAACCTCAAGAACCCTTCCCTAGCTTCAATCATTAGCTACATTTTGCTGGTCTTGTTTCATCTGTTCTGCCCTTGCCCCATACACATTTATACAGTTAAATACACAATATGCATTTTTTAGGAGGATTATTTTAAAGTAAATTTCAAACATTCCATTTTACCCTGAGTACTTATGTGTGCATCTTTACTGTGTAAGTGCACATGCTTGCACACACACATACTTTCCTGCAGTGCTCTTTGACTCAGCAAAAAGTGATTTTAATAGATTTTATTAAATTTAAGTTTACTTTACAGTATACTTACTGTTAATTAAATTAGTTTAAATTTAATTTCTTTATAGCTTAGCAAAAACTTTAAGGGGTTTAATAAATAATACAATATCCAATTTATATCCCAGTTTTGCTACTTGTCTCACAAATGTTGACAGTTGTTTTGTTTGAATCACAGTATAAACTTGCTTCCCATGATATCTGGTTATAAGGTATTTTTATCCAGAAGTCTCATAGTTTTTTTTTTTTAATATTTATTTATTTGGTTGCGCTGGGTCTTAGTTGTAGCACATGGGATCTTTCATTCCAGCATGAAGGATCTTTTAGTTGCAGCATGTGGGATCTTGTTTCCTGACCAGGGATTGAACCCTGGACCCCTGCATTGGGAATGTGGAGTCTTAGCCACTGGACCAGGGATTCCCTCTCATAGAAGTTGCAAGAACATAAATTTGTATCCCTCATTGTTCTGTAAAAAAAATTTTAAGGAAATTATTACTTTACAGTGAATTAGCATTGAAAGAAACAAAAAATACGATACACACATATGTACCTATGGTACAATAGGCAGTGCAGTATATAGGCAGTTCAAATTGTGAAATTTCTGAGGAGAGAGGTAAAACTTTGAAAACTATGATATGGTATTATGACTCTTACCAATTATGAATAACTATTACTGATGAATCCAACATCTGTTCAAAGCAGCCTTTTAAAAAGGAGAAGCGTTTTTGTCATTTAGTAAATTATCATTGAAATGAAGAGAATATAAATATATTCTATGCTATGCTATGCTAAGTCACTTCAGTTGTGTCCGACTCTGTGCGACCCCAGAGACGGCAGCCCACCAGGCTCCCCTGTCTCTGGGATTCTCCAGGCAAGAACACTGGAGTGGGTTGCCATTTCCTTCTCCAGTGCATGAAACTGAGAAGTGAAAGTGAAGTCGCTCAGTCGTGTCCGACTCTTAGCGACCCCATGGATTGCAGCCCACCAGGCTCCTCCATCCATGGGATTTTCCAAGCAAGAGTACTGGAGTGGGGTGCCATTGCCGTCTCCGAAATATATATATTCTAAGGTTAATCAAATAGGAACTGCAAATGAAATTCTAGTAGTCTTTGATGTAGACTTGAAATGACACTCTTCAAACTAAAAGTGCCATAAAGAAGTCAAGATCATAAGCACAGGCTATAAACTATAAACTCTGGTGTTCTGCTTAACTTCTGATGGCCAGAAGGGATTCACAAGAACCTTCAGATCCAGTGTGGAGAAGACTTAGATGCAAACTCCATAATACTCAAGTGGTATGAACCTCTGTGGTATGGAAGAAGAATAAGGGGGTTTATGCAGCTTGAGGGATAATTATGTGCTGCTTATGGAAGAAGTTTCATTTATGTTTCATGTTAAAGTTTGGAGAAGCAAGGAGATACATTAAACTGGTGATATACCTTAGACTCTATTAAGTTATAGGTGCCAAGTATGTTGGAGGATTAAATGTGATGATTTAAGCAGAGTATCAAATTAAAACCATGGCACACCCTTCAGTAAATGACAAATTGTCAGCCTGTTAACTTGATGTGTGATTTGGGGCGATATTTGGTATGAACAAGAGGTCTTTAACTTTTTATCTCTCACTCCATCTTTGATATCAAGAAAAGATTGTTATTGTTATTTTTAGGGGGCACAATGTATTTCCAGATGATAGGGATGTATATAGCATACTCAAGAAAGTTTGGTTGATAAGTGTTTATGCTTGAAGCATTAAATGCTCTCAGTTACCTAGGAAATAATTATTCTCAAACTGATTCGCCAGGCTTTTACTGTATTTTTGTGTTTTAAGTTTCTTTACCAATGTGCTTTAAGTTAGCCTTCTGATCTAATACTTTATAATTATTTCATTTTAAATGTTAGATTCCAAAGAATTTAGAATACTATTTAACAATTGTATGTAGTTATAAGGTAGAGTTGGTGACATTATTGTGCATCTTTTAAGAAAAAGTGCTCTTTTTCAGAGTGTGTATGTCCTTTTGGAACTTCAGTTTCTCATATTTTGAAAAGTCATGCTTTGTATGTTACAGTAACTTGTTATCATTTGAACATGTTAAATCATTACTGTATTAGTGGAGGTGGAGAACTGTCAGAGCCTCTGTAATTGTCTTTGGTCTTGGTCCCTTGCTTTTTGTTTTTATTAATTTGTTTCTTGCTTTCCTTCCTATTCCTTTTGCCTTGGTGTTATTCTTAAACTATGATTCAACTCCTTAACTTGTCTTGGTTGCCTTCAGTCTGTCTTTCTCTGGCTATAATTAAGACTCTAAAGCACACAGTTTAGGTGTATTATTCCACTTGTTCAAAATATTTCATTGCTTTTTATTGTCCACTAGATTTCTCAGGGCCTGTTACAGTTAAGCCATCCATCCATTTTATTCATGCAGCCATATTTTATTGAGTTCCTTTTGTGAATTGGACACTGCTAGGCTCTAAGGATCAAGTGGTAAAACAAGCAGGAGCTCCGCCCACTTGCCTCTAGTTGAGAAGACAGAAATTAATAAAAGTATCATGTGATAACAGTAAAACTGCAGTGATCATGTGTCCTACAAAAGGGAGGAGTATGTACTCTGAAAGCTTATAGTAAGTGCATACTAGATCTAGTCAAGAAAGTCACTGAAAGCTGAGATTTGAAGAGGTGAGGAGGATTTACTACACATAAAGTGGGAAGGATCATACCAGGTAGAGGCACTGTACAAAGGCTCCTGAGGGGAGTGTTTTGAGACTGAGCGACTAGAAGAAGGCTTATGCGACTTGCACTGTAAACGAAGAAGGATCATTGTACAAAATGGGAAAGAAGGTTGGGCTTGATCACACAAGGAGTTTTGAGGCCATGCCAAGTAACGTTATTAATATGACTGCAATAGGAAGTCTTCCAGGGGTTTTATCTGGGGAGAGTGGGTGGAGGAGTGGAAGACAAGCAGATGTTGGAAGACCAGTTAGGCATTGTTAGTTCTGACAGTAACTTGATTATGGAGGTTGGTGATAATAAAACAGAAAGAAGCAACAGTTGCAAGAAATATTTAGAGAGTTAAATCAACCACATGTGCTGACGTATAGTGCTTTTGGGGGTATAAGGAAGAGGGAGATGGCTTCTTGCAAAACTGGATAGATTGTGGTGCCTTTCACTGAGCTAAGAGGTTTTGAGAGAGTAGTTCCATTTTAGTTGGAGGAAAATCATGAGTTCAGTTTTGAGCAAGCTGGGTTTGAAGTATTTTTGAGCCATTCGAAAGGGAATGGCAAGTAGACAGAAGAATATTTGGTACTCAAAAGAAAGATCTAGGCCGGACATGCACAATTTTAAGATACTGAGTGTAGGTAGTATTTGAAGCTGTGAGTAAGTGGGTTGTGTGTTTTGAGTATAAACTGGCCAAGGCTTAATACTGAGCCTTGAGAGACTGCAGTATGGAATGGCTAGGTGTTAGAGGTGGAGGGGAGTGGTGGAGTGGAAGACAGAGGAGCAGCAGAAGAAGCAGAGAAAACCGTGAGACTATTTCAAGGTGAAAGCCAATGGAGAGTGTCTTTCTAAAGAGTGGTAAATAGCTTTGAATGCTGCTGGGAAGCATAACAAATCATGCTAAATCTCAGTGACTTGATACAGTAACAGTTTATTGTTTCTCAAAATTTTTTGAGTTGGCTTTATTGAGCTGGGGACTTAGCTGGGGCTGGAACATCCAAGATGGCCTTGTTTACATGTCTGGGGCTTTGGTGCTTGCCGTTGCCTGGGTACTGGCTTCTTGTCTCTTTGACTTCTGTCTCTCCGTAAGGTATCTCATCATGCAAGGGTCTAGTTCATGCTTCTTTACCCAGTAGCTGGATCTCAATGCCTTGACAGTGAAGCTTTGAGGCCTGTTAAGACTTAGACATGGAATACTGTCATCTACCATCATGGCCAAAAAATGATCACCGATGACTTAATGTGGGAGTTGTTTTAGTAGAACGGAAAGACTAGGAAATGATTAGCAGATGAAGAAAAATTCCTTATCATTCCCCTGTATTTTCTCTAAAGTGTGTCTTAGTCACTCAGTTGTGTCCGACTCTTTGCGACCCCATGGACTGTAGCCCACCAGGCTCCTCTGACCATGGAATTCTCTAGGCAAGAATACTGGAGTGGGTTGCCTTTTCCTTCTCCAATGTTTTCTCTAAACTTGACCTGAAATAGGCTACTAATTTCCTGAATGCTTCCTGTTTCTTTCCTCATATGCTTATTTCCTCTGAATATTATTCCTCTCTCTCCCCCTTATTAAAATCCTACCATTCTTTTTTTTCCCAATTTTAATTGGAGTATGCTGCTGCTGCTGCTAAGTTGCTTCAGTCGTGTCCGACTCTGTGCGACCCCAGAGACGGCAGCCCACCAGGCTCCCCTGTCCCTGGGATTCTCCAGGCAAGAACACTGGAGTGGGTTACCATTTCCTTTTCCAATGCATGAAAGTGAAAAGTGAAAGTGAAGTCGCTCAGTCATGTCTGACTCTTCGAGACCCCATGGACTGTAGCGCACCAGGCTCCTCCATCCATGGGATTTTCCAGGCAAGAGTACTGGAGTGGGGTGCCATAGCCTTTTAAATCCTGAAATAATGCCTTACTTGTGCTAGGCACTCAGTGAATAACTAAATAAAATTTAAGTTGTTCTGTAGTCCAGCCTTAGCAAAATCATAAATAATTAGGGACTAAACCATAAACAATACAAAACAAGAGAAAGTTGCACTTTTTTAAGTACCTAGAGTTTTGAATATGCTCAGTGATAGACTCTCACCGTCCTAATCTGCCTTTTGTTTTTTATACCTATGGAGAAATTGTATATATATTTTTTTTAAGAAATTCAGGAAAGACTAAAAGGTACAAGGACAGTAAGATAGTTCTCCAAAGGAAAGAAGGAAAAGTAGGACAGTCTTCCTTAGTTTAAATTGAAGTTACATTTCCTTTTCTGTCAGCTACTAAGGTAATGTAAGAAACCTGGAATGGTGAGCTCAATAAAATTAATCAATTAAAATAGTAATACAGAAAACCTCAATTGTATTCAAGTAAAAATGAAACTTGGTTAGTATAGTTTTCTTTGCTTATTAGTCCGTTAGACTGAAACTTTGCAAAGTACAATTTTAAGAAGACCTTAATAAAGATCAGTAATGTCATGGTTATGGGTAAGTTAATTGAATTTCACATGATTTATCCAGTTTTTAAAATTTGCAATCCTTCTTTGGTGCTCTAAACTTGATTATTATTTAAGTCTGTGTTTTGCAGACAGGAATCTTCTGACACACAATCTTACATTGTACCTTGGCTATAAACTGGGGATAATAATAGTACCTACCCCACTGGTTTATTATAAACATATTATAAATATGAAAAGCTCCTAGAATGGTGCTTGACACATACATAGTGAGTGCTCATTATGCAAGCAGTTATTATTATTATTGTTTATTTGTGTTGTTCTTGTTACCTTACCTGTGTACTTGAGAACTGGAAGTGAATAGCAAAAGGGGAAAAGAGTGTCTCTTCCCATCAAAGACTCATGGGGGACTGTGGTTTATAAAAGGAAATCATTCTAAAATGTTTATAAGATTTAGGATTTAGTGGTTCAAAATCACTGGATTGATTCAGAATTGGATGAGTGTGTGTGTGTGTGTGTGTGTGTTTAGAACAATGTCTGCCATATAATAGTTCAGTTCAGTTTAGTCATTCAGTCATGTCCGACTCTCTGCGACCCCATGAATTGCAGCACGCCAGGCCTCCCCGTCCATCACCAACTCCCAGAGTTCACTCAAACTCATGTCCATCGAGTCGGTGATGCCATTCGGCTGTCTTATCCTCTGTCGTCCCCTTTTCCTCCTGCCCGCAATCCCTCCCAGCATCAGGGTCTTTTCCAATGAATCAACTCTTCACATGAGGTGGTCAAAGTATTGGAGTTTCAGCTTCAGCATCAGTCCTTCCAAAGAACACCCAGGGCTGATCTCCTTTAGAATGAACTGGTTGGATCTCCTTGCAGTCCAAGAGACTCTCAAGAGTCTTCTCCAACACCTACAGTATAATTGTTGTTAATAACTTTTTGCATCATCAGGCATTTGAATTTGAGTACTCTCTTACTAAAGTTTCCTGTAATTAAGTCTCAGAAAACAGCTTTTATAAAACTGTTTTCCAGTCAAATATTCAGAAATAAAAATCCTAATAAATGTTTTGGTAGCCAGTACTGTGACTTTCTGTCTTCTTTTTGTTTGTCAGCTTCTCCTTAAACACATTTCTAAAACTGTTTCATTTAGGAGCATGATCCCTGTCCTCAGAAATCTTGGAGTAGAGTAACCATGTTTTTTATGCATCTTTAAGTTCCCTGATCCCACATACTGAATATTTGGTAGGGGCATAAAAACGGGAGAACAAATATAATTTTCAAGAAATATTCTGTCTTATAGTATATTTTAATAGCACCAGTTAAGTAGAACTCTGTGTAGAGTCCTTATGAATAACTGAGCTTTGGGGCTAATGATTGATGTGTATATACACTTTTCTTGTGTTTGATTTTGTTGTAAAATAATACTGTTATAAGAGATGTATAGGTAACTACTTGAATGGATAATTTACTGGTTTTGCATATTAATGTATTCTAATATTCTGGATAAGAATATGTGATATAAACATTTCTTGACATATTTGGCTAGTTTAGATTTTTTTGTTGTTGAGGATTTTTAAAAATTTAGTGAATAAAACAGAACATTGCAGATAACTGAGTGCTGTTTCTTTTCTTCCCCTACTCAGTTGTTATTTCCCTCCCTGTTCCCCATCTGAGAAGCAGAAATTATCATGAATTTGGTGTGTAGCCTTCCATTTCATGTTTTCTTATTTTACTCTATGTGTTATGTTATACACATGTAAAACTACTCTTTAAGTAATTGTTTAGTAGTGCATATAAATGTTGTCTTGGTGTCTCATTTTGCATTTCGCCTTTAATTTGTGTTACCTGATCATCAGTGTATTTGAGTTTTTTTATATATTTATAGGCCATATGGGTTTCCTCTGGTATTTTGTTTTTTGTTTTTTTTTTTAGCCCTTTTTTAACTTTGGGAATTATTTATTCATATTTATTGCACATTTTTCTAATGGTTGATTTTATATTTTTCTACTTGATTTCTGTGCTCTTTGCCTTGATTTTCCATATATTCAGAAAGACCTCCCTTTGTGATTATGAGACATTGCTAGAATTTCAACTGTAGACTTTCAATTTGGAGTAATTCAGCTCTCTTGAGTATTCACTTTTTAAGCTAAAGCATTTTATCTTTTTCCTGTACCTGTTTGCTTGCCATCACTCCTTACTATTTTACTACTGCATTTCAGTTACAGGGAATTTTTTTCCCTCCTCTTTGGTGATGAGGGTGGTAGTGATATGGAAGGCAGAAATAATAAGAAATAAAAAAATGAATAAAAATTTGACACATTTTTAAAATTAATACAGCTATGTGTAAAATATACTCATGACCCTTCTTGGCCTTTTGTTTTACTTGGAATACATTCTTGATCTAGCATTATGTAGCCAATAAGCAGATAATGCTCATTATTATCTGATTAGGGGTGGGGGTGTATGTACATGGTAGGGGTCCACGGTCCTGTCCATCGTTGTACATGGGGTCTCTACAGTGCTGTTAGCCACTGGATTCTTGAGCCAGGGCCAGATACCGTTACTTTCCAGAGCTACTGCACTACCAGTTGGAACCTTCTTCCTCCAGCGCCACTGGTGCCTTGATGTTTATCTTCTGGCAGGTGTGGCGGGGGCAGCAGCAAGGGCTTGGGGTTCCCAAGCTGTTTTGCAAGTGTCACAGAAGCTTTAAGGTTAGAAAACCTTTCTCAGGGAACATCCTGGCCCAGATTTCTTTGAGCGTCTCTAACTTCTGTCTTAAAAGTAGGATCAGTGCCAGATGAAAAGCTCATGACTCTTGGCCATGGGCTCGAAGTCTTGGCTGACTTGATAGAGGAATCTTGCAGGAGGTTCTCTTGGCATGAGTCTTGTGGAGAGAGGTGCCATTATAGCAGAGCTTCACTAGGAACTCTTTTCTTAGCACTGAATCTGATTTTTTATTAGTGGTTTGATATAAGTCAGTGAAGAGACTTGAGTTCTTAAGTCAGTGTAGAGTGACTTCAGCCCCTAATTTATCAAGTTCAGAAATTTTCGAGGTCAAAATTAGAAAGGCTATAAGTGATATAGTCATCTTGGTTTTGACAAAAATAGTGTAAACTCTGGCAATTAATTTGGAAGTGATATTTTAAAATGTGTTCTGTATTTAAAGAAAACTCCAATATTTGAATAAATCAGTCCCTGAGTATGCTGATCTGGGATTTCATATCATTAAAAAAATTCTTTTTTATAAGGGATAAGGATTTTTGTTTTCCTTAGCACTGTATTATCATCACACTTAATGTTATTAATAATCCCAGTAATATATATTTTGAATTTTCCCAGTTGTCTCACAAGCCTTTGCTCTTGTTTTGTCTCTTATTCTCTAATGGTCTGGCCACCCTCCCCACCCCCACTCGTTGCTCTTTCCTGCCCAGTAGCGGGTTTCACTGGAGAAGCCAGGTCCTGTGTCCTGTCGAGTGCCCCACACTCTGGGTTTGACGGACTGCTCTCTGTGGTGCTGGATAAGTTGATCGTGTATCCTCAGGAGTCCTGAGGGACTACCAGTAAACTGGGTTGGAACTGAAGGCTTGGTTAAATTCAGATTCAGCTTTCCCTCCTTTCAATGCTGTGTCCTTCCGGCATGAGGCTCACACTGTCTGGTTCTCCCCTTTACTTACGAATGAGACTACGGTCTGGGTCTCTTGGTGCCTTGTGACTCTGTTAGTACGGAGGTACACAGTAGAAGCATGTTAAAGCGCTTTAGATTTCTTAAGAATCTGAGATTCTGATTGAGGAGGTCCTAGAGTGGGTGGGGAGAGACATAGGTTAAAGACCACATGCAAGAAACCCCTAAACCCTCTACTGTTACTTAGATGGGTTATGAATCATTTCCTTTGGTACATTTACAGTATAACTGGAGTGACACAACTTACTTTTAGCAGATGCTCTGGGAAGATCTGTGTTTCATATGAAATGAAGCCTATTTAAATCATTTAACTGTGGAAACGTTTGAGATGTGGTGTGATAGAAAAAACAACTGGTTTGGACCCAGGAGGCCAAATCATTTATTCTCTCTGAGACTTGTTTTTTAATTTACATCTAGAAAGTAGGAATCCTAAGATATTTATCATAGGCTTGTTTTAATGATTAAATGAAACAATTTATTTGGAAGCAGTCCCAGCACCTAGTGGTGAGTTATACTGAAATCTGAAAAGCATTACAGAAATAGATTTATTTTTTTCAATTGAGGTCTTCAGAGTAGAGCTTAAGAAAACTGAAGTAATAATATCTTATGTGCTATTTCATATATATATACACATATAAGCTTTTGTTTTTTAGCTTATTTGAATGATGGGAGACTCATGATGTAGTTTCAATGTAAGTGTAATAAATGTAGCCTTTTTGGGAGGCATAGTGTGTGGACATCTTTTTTTTTTTTTCCCCTTTCAGCTTCATTTACCTCTTAATTCTCCTTTGCCTGGAAGTGAATTGACCAAGGAACCTTTTCGTTGGGATCAGAGACTCTTTGCATTAGTGTTGCGGTTGCCGGGGACGATGTCCGTAGAATCAGAGCAGTTGACAGGTGTGCCTTTAGATGACTCTGCAATCACACCAATGTGTGAGGTGACAGGCGGTAAGTTTTTCGCTGGCAGTAATTCAGTGACTTAAGCAGATTTTATCTGAATGTTTTAAAATGTGCATTTCAAAAACTCCGTGTTTGTTTTGTTTAACAAGTTACTATTAGAAGTTACTAGACATACATGGTTTTAAAACTACATTGATGAAGGTCTTTGATCTGTTGAATAAGATGTAAATACTATTGGGTCTGATAATGCATGATAATTTTTTTCTAACCGTATAGCAAATGCTAATATTTGAAGTTGTTAAACTTATTTTCTTATCTATAAAGATTGCCAATGATTTACAAATGCCATAGAATTATTTTCTCTGACAAAATGTTTCAAGAATCACCTCATTGTCCATGTAATGATTAATGCCTAGTTAAGTACAGTTTTACCCAGAGGCAAAGAGGAAGTGAGATAGGTTAGAGGAAAACAGGTAGTGAACTCTTAACCAGCTGTGTTAAGTGAACATTAGTAAAACTCTTGAAACAGAAGATGTAATAGACTCAGAACTTCTATATGGTGGAATTGGTTAACAACAGGTGGGTTAAATTCATATCAATATGCATTGAGTGCCTACTGTGTACCAAGCACTGTCCATGCTTCAGGACTTCCACAGTAAATATGACAAGCATGGTATTCTTGCTTTCACGGTGCATCGTCATTCTCTCTTAAGGAATTGATGGTAAAATGTCCAGGTCTGGTGCACCACTCTTCCATTGGTGTCCTGGGTTGTGACACAGCCTCCATTCACTGTCCATGCTCTGTTGAGATCCCATCATAGCCAGCTGTGTAAGTCAAAGGAAAATAAGGTCTAATTAATGTTTTAGGTGCCTTTCTTCTAATATTCTGTGGATTTTGGAAGCCTGCAGATTTCACAGATGAAAAAGAATACCCTACATAGATAGGTATGTGAAGTAGATAAGTTAAAAGATTCAGAAATCACCATTGATGATATCTTTCAGTGACCCAGAAACCTTAGTTGGTCAAAGAATTAGGGAGCTTTCCACAGACGTACATCCTGAACCTCTTCTAATGTAGTACTTTGCTTTTCTTCACGCTCCTGCTAGCAGTAATGGGAGACTGCTCAAATGCCACTCGTTTTCTTATAGTATGCTTTCTTCTTTATTTTCAATGAATGCTGACTAAGAAGTGTTTTGAGGATAAAACACCGAAAAAGTAGCAATAACTGAAAAGCTAACATCCACTGGTGGAGTACTGTTCAAATATGCAATCATGTTAACAATTCTGTGCATTTTTAAACGATAAGAATAGTGTATGCATTTGTTTTTTCCTTTATAGAGTAATTTATGTTCATTAAGGAAAAATTGGAATGAAATTTGCATATGTTGCCAAAGTGATTAATATTTTATTCTATTTTTAATGTATACCTTAAAAATTATATAATTGTCACTGTAAGCATTTTTATTTTATTATCTTTAATTAATGAATACTCACTCAATGCCAATTAGCTGTTTTTGATCATGGGACTACAGCAGGAGCAATAGAGAGAAGGCTTACATTTTTGGGCTGTATGACAGATAAAATGCTGTAACATGAATAAATCATGTTTCAGAGAGTTCTGCTTACTATCAAGTAAAGACACAGGGTGAGATTGCAGGGGGCAGTGAGGCAGAGAACAAGTCTTCCTGGGACGTCTTCTAAGGAGGTGACTTTTTTACCGTAAACCTAAAGGATATGTGTACCCCAGTTTGAATCAGTATAAAATGTTGCATGTCCTTGGAAATTGTTATACTCTTTGTGTAAAGAATTAAATAAAGCAACAATTATTCTTTTATAAAAGATATTAATCCCTTTAAAATGATTGTTGTAGCGTCTTCATCAACCCTCTCTCCTTTTTAAAATTGAGGTATAATTGATACATACAACATTTTAGTTCCAGGGGTAAAAACTATGATTTGATATTTGTTTAAATTATGAAATAATCACTGCAGTAAGACTAGTTAGCATTTGAACAGAACTCAGAATAACGGAGTAAACCATACAAAGATCTCTGTAGAGGAAATAGTAAGAGAAGGATCATGCCCTGTATTTTGGGAAGCAACAGGAAAGCTGATATGGCTACAAGCTTATGTAGGGAAAAGGAGAGAATAACAGGTTAGTTTCTAGAGGTGGGCAAGGGCCAAATTGTGAATAGCCTTTTAGGCTGAAATATTATTTATTTTCCCAGTGTGATGGGAAGTCACTGGAGGGCTTTTTATAGGAGATGACATTGATTTCCGTTTCTGAAAGACCACTTCAACTGCTAGATGAGAATATACTGTAAAGCGGTGGGAATGAAAGCAGGGAGACTAGGAGAGAGGATAGTACTTTGATCTCAAATGTTTATGTTTGGAGATGATGAGAGGTGGTCTGATGGAAAGGAAAGACTGAGGGTAATGCAGGAAGAAGGAATCAGGGATGATTCCTGGGTAATTCACTTGGTCTGAACAATTGGAGGTGAACGGCTATGCTATGTACTGAGATGGTTACTCAGGAGAAGCAGGTTGGGGGGAGGTGCAAGGATGGTATCAGATTTTAAAAATACCTAATGGACATGTTGGTAGAAGTATTGAGGATAAAAAGCATTTTATAAAAATTGTAGTACTTTTCTAGATTAAATAAATTTAACTTTCTTAACTTCCGTAAATAGGACTGTTGCCCAACTTAGTATTACTACTTTTGTGTCTTAATCCATTTTATTAATACTAAAATCCTTCCTAATCCCAAGGGAGAAAGTTTTTTTTTTTTTTTTTTCCCCCACTTTATTGCTGTGTTAAGATTTTTTGTGAACCAGCTTCTTGGCTTGAAAGTGTGTGTTTTTCTCACAAATATAATGAGTGATCTCAGACACTTTATCCTTTAGTACAAAGTATCAAGCATTCCAAGAGGTAAGTTTTGACATAAAGAATAAGAGAAACATGACATAGGTTATGGGCTCACTTTGTAAAGATGTCTAAATTTGCTTTAACTTTGAAAAGAGTTAATGCATTTTTATTATTTTTATAAGTGATTCAAGTTTATTTACTTTTTCTCTAATTTTCATAAAATATCTTTGTTAGTAATTTAATGTCATACTAAAATCATATCTTATTTACTTATATTTTCCTAATCAGTTAGTTGATGACACAGGTTAGAGAAGTGTAGAGGATTGCCACAATTTTATATTTAGGAACTTTTGATTTTATTGACATCATCAAAATATGTTTAAATATCATGAAATAAGATACTGAGCCTTTATATAATCTCCTAAATACCTTATGTATTAAGATGATCAGCATTTTTATGTATGTGTTTAAACTGACTCAAAGAATTTTTAATTTGCCAGTTCTTTCTCATAAGTGTGGTTCCATATAAACTTTCTTATTTTAAATACTGATTTCAAATTAACATCATGGTTTTGAGGGAAGAAGGTGGTATATCCAGATGAATGTTTCTGATGCCTTGTAAGGGTTTGAATCTTGGCTGCTCTATTGTATTAACTTGGATAAATTAATCCCTCTGTGCTTTAGTTTTCTCATTTGTAAAGTGGAGAAAGTAACCCATATGATTGCTGTTAGGATTAGAGAAATTAATGAAATAGAGTGATTAGGATACTGCCGGGTGCACAGACACTCAGTAATTGGTGGGTATTTTTATAATTACGGCTTTCATTGTTGCATCCAGGTAAACCATTTGTTACATGATACTTGTTTTCCTAAGTAAAGCTGACTCTGAGGAGTTGAATCACACTATTGCCTAATGATAATATCCTCTTTTCTGAGTAGCCTTTAGCAAATCACGTGTTCAGTTTAAATTGATACACGAGTAATTTGATATGTCAAGTATAATAATATAACATTGTTTGGTAGTAATTGGTTGAATTTGTTAAGGAATAGGATTTTTCCATATTGAGCTTATTACAAATAACACTGTAGGATGTTTGATTAAAGATTTTTAGTTGTCATGATTTTAAGCACTGGTCTAGATCAGAACATACAAATATGTAAGTTACATATATAATGATAAATTTTATAGTAGTCACATTGAAAAGAAACAGGTAGGGAACTCCCTGGTGATCCAGTTCTCAGGACTCTGCATTTTCACTGCCTGGGTTCAGTCCCTCAAGCCATGTGGTGTGACCAAAAAAAAAGGAAGAAAAACAACAAAAAACCTAAAAACAGGTAAAATTAATTTGTATAGAATCATTTATTTAAATATATATAAAATATTTCAATGTGAAATTGATGTTTTAAAATTATTGAGATATTATCATCTTATGTCTACAAAATGAAGTGTGTATTTTTTATAGTTACTGTACATCTCAATTTGGACTAGCTCTGTTTCAGGTTCTTAATAGCCATGTACAGCCAGTGGCTGCAGTATGGGACAGCACAGATCTGGCTGTATTTATTGAAAAATCCCTGTTAAAGAAATGTTTCCACTGGTATTTTTTCTTAATTACTATCATTTTAATGCTTCTGAACTAAAAGTTTTATAGGTTAAAATATTCAAGAGGGAAATTCATTTAAGATAGGTAATTTCTAAGTATGTAAGCCAATTGAAATTCAGAAAAGCACATGCTACTGTGTATTATTTTAAAGTGCAAATACTTAAAATATGTGGTGTCTGCCAGCAGATTACTTAAATAATTATTGGGTTTCTTCTATGTCCTTAGCATTAATATTTAGTGATACATTTTTCTTCAGCAGGTGTAAGATTTTGAGGGGTTAGTTACTATACTTTACCACAATATGTGTAGTAAAGATAAATTATATTGTAACTCAGTTGGAAAATAGTTTTTTATATTTATATATATACTTAAAAATTTTTTTTCATTTCATGTGATATACATTGTATATATGTAATGATTTTTTTCATTGTGGTTTGTTCAGACCAATATTTTTATTTTCTGTGTACCTTTAATTAGAAGAAAAAACTTACATACTCTCATAAAATGGAATTGTTGATTGAAAATAACTTTTTTTGTTTTGTTACTCTTCCATTAGATAATGAAAAGTCCAAACTTTACCACTGAACTTTTGTGAATCAATATTGTCAAAAACCCCACTATGGTTCTTTTTTGCTTAAAGTAGCAATTTTTGCAACTAACTAGTTCACTTTATGTTTTTTTTTTTTGTTTCAGGCCGCTCATACTCTGTATGTTCTCCAAGAATGCTTAATCAGTGTCTAGAATCCTTGGTGCAGAAAGTACAAAGTGGGGTAGTAATAAACTTTGAGAAAGCAGGACCAGATCCTTCCCCTGTAGAAGGTATTATTGTCATTTTCTTACAGACATTTTAAACTTGCTTTATCAAGTATTCAGCTAGAACTGAAAAATTACTATGATTTGGTTTTAACGTTGACAAGGTCAAATTATTAAGATGACAAAAGAGCTGTTGGTAAAGTGGCACGATTAAATAGGAAAGTCAAGGTTGTATGATAGTGGTTTGGTCGTATTGCCTTTTTATATTGGTTGTTCATAGCCTGATAATTTGTAAGAGCTAAAACCCTTTTTAAAAAAACATGAACAGAATAGTGTATTTCATTTTTTAGTATTGTAACATTGACTCTCTCCAGCGTATGTGCCTCTCCCGTGTCCCTTGATTCACAAGAGTGTTCAGCCCTAGGTGTTTATTTAATTCCTTAGCTACAATTTTTACTAAAGATCAGACTGATCAGAACCAAATGGTTGGTGTGGTTCCAAAACTGAGAAACCAGCCTTTGCTATTGAACTTGATTCTTTTAACTCTAGCTGAGCCCTGCCTGGCTTTATTCTAATATTCTGTGATCATGAACTATTTATATTAGCCAGAGGGTATAAGGAGTTTTGCCAGAACCAACGGACGGCTTACATCTGGACCCTCTGCCTTGTACGACATAGCTGAAAACCAGAATTAGAAAGTCGTTAATGACACTTTGGCAGAGGTAAGGCAGTAGAGTGGGTAACTGGGAGAAGAGAAAGGTCATAGAGATGAGAGCAGAAGATGGAAAGATTATATAAATTATATTGCTGTGTTCAATTTAAAAAAAAGAAACCTTAAAAGAATTGAATTGTTAGACATGGAATATATTTATTTTAAAATTATTTTAGGACTTTGCTTAGAATTAGGCACTCAGTAAATGTTTGCTGTACTGTTGAAGAGAGTTCCCATTTTCTAGGATTGTTTTAGATTAAAGGTAGGTGCCTCAAATCTGTATTTATACATTAGACTTTTGTTCTAGTTTTTAGGCTTTAGGTAAAATGATTTTTAAAAAATACTTATTTAGCCGTGCTACTGCTGCTAGGTCACTTCAGTTGTGTCCAACTCTGTGCGACCCCAGAGACGGCAGCCCACCAGGCTCCTCTGTCCCTGGGATTCTCCAGGCAAGAACACTGGAGTGGGTTGCCATTTCCTTCTCCAATGCATGAAAGTGAAAAGTGAAAGTGAAGTCGCTCAGTCGTGTCCGACTCTTAGCGACCCCATGGACTGCAGCCTACCAGGCTCCTCCATCCATGGGATTTTCCAGGCAAGAGTACTGGAGTGGGGTGCCAGTGCCTTCTCCATATTTAGCCATAGTTACTTAGTGTTAACTAAGCTGAGCATGATGATGAAAAAATTGATTATTTGCCCTTATCATCTGGTGGGGGGAAACATGTCATTCGTTAAGCAAGTATTTCCTGTGAGGTATATTGGGCAAGCAAAGGATGCTGTGGGACCTCCTTTCAATTGTGGAACTCAAAGAGTCGAAATTTGCTGATGTTACCCTCTCATGAATTCTGGTCTAATCTAAATTTTAAAGTCTTAGTCGTGATAGTATTCTACTGTTTAAGAAAAACAGGAAAATCCAGAACTGAACAAGTATTAAGATATTTTTACTAAGTAATATTAGACATAGTTTAACTTCTTATGTTTTTTCCCTTTAATGATATTTACTTTTTAAAATTTCTTTGCTATAGATGGGCAGCCAGATATATCAAGACCTTTTGGATCGCAGCCTTGGCACAGTTGTCACAAACTCATTTATGTCAGACCAAATCCTAAAACTGGGGTTCCTATAGGTCACTGGCCTGTTCCAGAATCTTTCTGGCCAGATCAAAATTCTCCAACACTAGTAAGTACCAGAGATTGTGACTTCATAATAGTAACTGCTTTTCATACCAGCTTTAAGTACTACTGTCAGTTAAAGGTGTGGCTATTGTATAGAAATTAGACAGATGTTCAAGTGCTATGATAAGCTGTTATTTGCTTTAGTATACTGTGTTGTTCATTATAAAATAATAGAAAAGAGGCATCGTTTTCCTTTGGAATCTGAAGTTATGCTTATGTTTTTATTATTGCATCTGATTACAGAATCATAGATATATATTCTAAATATATAAATAACATAAGGCTTTGTTCTCAGGGACATAATACAGAATTTAAATGAATGGTTATAAAATAATTTTGATGGTTTCCCTGCAGCCATTTAGGACTTAATCTTAGAAATTCATGTTGATTTGCATAGTTTTAGTTATATTCAGTGTTCTCAGTCTGGAAGTTTAAGATAGAAAAGATTTTCTGGTCTTATTTATAGGAATTATTTTTAGTAACAGTAGGGCTTGTTGAGTGGTCATGATGAATTATCAGTATTCACTATATGGTTCTTATAATAATAGGGTAAATTTAACAAATATCTATTCAGTCTTGTTAATACACATTTTTCAGATTAGTATTTTTTGTAGTAACTCAGAGGACACTGGAATATTTTGTGGGAGAGCCTGACAGTGGTTCTTTTGATGTTACCCTTAGAAGATAAGAATTGTTATTTCAAAGATCTTTAAGTAGTCTTTAATAACTTTTGATGTGGCTGTCATTTATGAATTAAGTTAAACTCTTTGAAATCTTTTATACTTTAAATCTGTATCAACTCTTCAGGATAATTTTTTACTTTTGTTCTATACAAGAGCTGTGATATTTCTTCATTAGGGATTTAATGAAGTAGTACATGAAATAAAGTTTCTATACATTTCAGTGAGAGATCGTCTTCCTTTTTTTGATTGAACCATGATAGTTTTTTAGTCTAACCTTAGAGAGCTCTCGATTCTTTGGTGATTTTAATTTCTCTTCTGGAGCCTTTCAGAATTCTGAAAGAACAGCTATCATATTTGTATGAAATATTATATTGTTACTTATTCAGTTATATTTAACACTTACAGTAGTGCATATGGTACATGTTGAGTCCGCATAGGAAGAGATCCAAAGCCAGTATCACAGGCATTATCTATCAATATTACTCTAGTGGTCTATTGCAGATTGTTACAAGCCATAGAGGATTTTGGAATGTGGATAGGATTTTAGTTGGAACAGAAAACAATGTTGAAAGTATGGAAGTAGGAAAGAACAAGGTGAATTTAGAGGAATGGAAAGTATCTGAGGATAGGTGGTTCATAATATGTCTGTAGGACACTGAGAATACTATTAAATAGACTAGATTGCTCATGACTTTACATGCAAGTTTAAGGAATTTGAGCTTTTCTCAGTGGGGTTCTTAGAACTGAAGACATTTCTAAGACTGTTGCTTTAGGAAAATTAATCTGGTGGTTGTTACATGCAGCAGAATCAGCAGATGAATTGGCAGGTAAGCTGTTTACCTAGAGGACTATTGCTATAGTTGACTTAATACAGAGCTGTTGTGCTTAGTCACTCAGTCGTGTCCGACTCTTTGTGACCCCATGGACTGTAACCCGCCAGCCTCCTCTGTCCAAGGAATTCTCCAGGCAAGAATACTGGAGTGGGTTGCCATTTCCTTCTCCAGGGGATCTTCCCAACTCAGGGATTGAACCCAGGTCTTCGGCATTGCAAGCAGATTCTGTACTGTCTGAGCCACCAGGGAAGCCCAATATAGAGCTAGTAAGAGTTTGAATTAAGATGTTGGAAGAGAGAATGTTAAAAAAGAGATATTGGAAAGAACTGGCAAATTTTAGTAACTGAAGGATATTAGAGGGGAAATTAAATTTCTATAAATAATAGGATTTCATATAAGAGGTACTGATACTGAAATTAAATGTGATTTATTAGAGACTGGTTCTGAATTTGAATTATGGCTCTACCAGTTATTAGCCATGTCTTTGGTTAATTATCTTCTTTAAGCCTCAATTTACCATCTGTTAAATAAAGATAATAACTCCTATCTCATAGGATTATTTTGGATATTAAATGGATCTTAGTATTTTCATCCAAAAAAACCCCGTGAATTTCATAGACTGATTCAATAAGCTGTTTGTCAGGTACGTGACAGGTACAGGAGCAGAAGATAAGTAAAACATAGTGCTTCCCATCTGGAACCTTCTGTAGGAAGGTCAGCTGTATAAACATGATAGAGTCCAGTGTGCCACATGTCAAAGTGGTGGAGCAGAGGCCAGATGAGGTGGTACCTGACTGCCTGGTGTGGGTTTGGGGTATGTGGTAAGAGTGTATCAGGAAAGAAGCCTCTTAGAGGTTGGTACTTGCCAGTTCAGACTTCAAAATTTTGTTTGCATTAGGCAAGGAAGAAAACTGAAAAGCAGCCAGGGATAACATGAAACACGGGAGCATGAAAAGACAGTGATTTCTTTGGGCCACTGCAAGTTGTTTTTAAGGCTGGAGCACAGGGTGTATATGGGGTGGTAGTTAAAAGGCATATAGGGACCATACAGTCAAGGCTCTTTGTTTAAAAAAAAAAAAAACCCAAAAGAGTCTGGCCCTATTTTTAGGTGATTGGATGCTACTTTTACTCAATAATTTGAGGCAGGAAAATTATATGATTATATTTATATTTCATGGCCATGGGGTTGATTGGAGGGGGCTGACTAATTAGGGATACTAATTAAAAATATACAGTTGTACAAATCTAGTCTAAGAAATTATGAAGGCATGAATTAGAGTGGTAAGAAATAGAAGAGATGAGAAATCAGAGAGATGAGAATTTAGCACTGACAGAGGGCAGCATCTAAAGTAGTGAGCATCTGCCCCATATTTATGTGTTTGCTAAGTGGCTTAGAATTTGTGGTATCACTGAATCTAGGTCTTTGTGACAGTTAAGTATGGAGGGTAAGGCGGAGATAATTAAGGATAACATTTAGGTTTTTAGAACAGGTTATGTGGTTTGGGGGTGAAATAATGAATTGGGTAGTACTATGTTTGAGGGACCTATAGAAAATTGAGGTTATGTCCAGTAGGTGTTTAGATACATGAAGAGAAATGAAAGATGGTCCCAAGACAGTAGTTTTGGGAGCCACCAGTGTATGTACTGATAGATAGTAACTGAAGCTAAAAGGAGTCCTTTGTATTTATGAAGTTTCACATTATTTCCTCATAGCTCATATTTTCTTCACCAGTCTTCTTTTGGTGAGACTTTTAGGAAGGAGACTGTTAAAGAGGGGGAATTGAATAACATGCTTTTTTTTTTTTTTTTTCTTTAAAAGTATTGCAGTTTTTTCAGCTCTAGACCAGGGTCTCCAGAGTGGGGCATATTTACCATAGGGGTAACCAATAGTTTACTGGAATAGCAAAGGAAACCAGTAGAACGTCTATTTGTTTTTTCTATTTTTTAATATTATTTTGGTATATATTATATACCTATAGATTAATAATTTACAAGTATATATATATTTAAAACCTCATACTGATCAGTGTGCATCATCAGTTTGGAAATCAGGTAGTTAACCTGCTACAACTGTGGCCTTAGGAAGGTTTCTAATTACATTAACTACTTGTTAGATGTAAAAATTAATGAGCACTTAGTTAATCCTAAAATACTGCATTTAAGTTTTCTGATGAATTTGATTTTAAGACTTAAAAAACTTTAATCCTGTGCAGATTTTGAAGTGTTTATTTTTTTTTCTTGTGCATATTGATAGTTTAAGCATTACATTTTTAAGTATTATCTTTCCGCTTAGTGGTGCTTTTGATAGTAAATTAAACTCTCACTAGTGAAACTGAGAAACTGAGTAAACTCTGACGGTGAGGGATACGAAAAGTTTGTTTCTGAGAGTTTGTGCAAGAGTAACAGTAAGACTTTGCCTTCTAGCCACCTCGTACATCTCATCCTGTAGTGAAGTTCTCCTGTACAGACTGTGAACCCATGGTTATTGACAAATTGCCTTTTGACAAATATGAGTTGGAACCTTCACCGCTGACTCAGTTTATCCTGGAAAGAAAATCTCCTCAGACATGTTGGCAGGTAAGCTGAAAGACTGCAGTGATTTAAAAAATTTATTTAATTTTATTGAGGTGTAATTGATCGACACTGTTGTTGCATTAGTTTCAGGTGTACAGCAAGCTACCTGTTACACATGGACATACAGCCTCTCTTTTCAGAGTCTTTTCCATATAGGTAGAGCATTATAGAGTAATGGTCCCTGTGCTGTGTAGTAGTAGGTCCTTATTAGTTCCATCTATTTTATATACAGTAGTGTGTATATGTCAATTGCAATCTCCCAGTTTATCCCTCCCTGCCTCCTTAAACCCCAGTAACCATAAATTTATTTTTCATATCTCTCACTCTTTCTGTTTCGTAGGTAAGTTCATTTGTAGCCTTTCTGTTTAGATTTCACATATAAGCAATATCATGGTATTTGTCTTTCTCAGTCTGACTTAATTTCACTCAGTATTAGTTCAGTTCAGTTCAGTCGCTCAGTCGTGTCCGACTCTTGGCGACCCCATGAACTGCAGCATGCCAGGCCTCCCTGTCCATCACCAACTCCCAGAGTCCACCCAAACCCATGTCCATTGAGTCGGTGATGCCATCCAACCATCTCATCCTCTGTTGTCCCCTTCTCCTGCTCTCAATCCTTCCCAGCATCAGGGTCTTTTCAAATTAGTCAGCTCTTTACTCAGTATTAGAACCTCTAAAAATTTAATTTGGTGTTGTTTTTTTTTTAATTTGGTGTTTTTTAAAAAGTCAAATTGAATCCATGGTTTATATAACATTCTGCAAAGGTTATTAAATGTGAACTTTTAACTACTTTTTAACAGGTATATGTGAGCAATAGTGCAAAATACAGTGAACTTGGCCATCCCTTTGGTTACTTGAAAGCCAGTACAGCACTGAACTGTGTCAACTTATTCGTGATGCCTTACAATTACCCAGTGCTCCTTCCCCTTTTAGGTAAGTCATTCTTGTCATGTTCTCTGTGGCCTAGCATACATATGAATTTTCCTAAAAGCAATCTTTGGGAACATCCCTCCCTTTTTGAGTTTTCTTGTCTTCTGGAAATTAATGAAGATTTTTATTAATATTTTAAAATATTGAAGCTGTTAAGGGTTTTATAGCAACCTCTGCATGTTTCTGATATATTGAAAGTCAGGGTCAAACACCTTTGATTCTACAAACTATTGAAGATAATACTATATTTTGTTTCTAAATTAAATATTCTAAGTTTTTTGCAAATCAGATATCTTACATAGTTAGAATTAGTAATGCAGACTTTGTGTATGGTAAATAATTAAGATATTTTGTAGAAGCATAGTTCTTGGATCTGAGTATTTTCTTTTTAAGAATTTTATTTTGGCAAATTTTTTAGTGCATGAATTTGTTCTAAAATAATATTCTAAATAATATTGATAAGCCTAAAGTTGATTGGAGACCCTTTGGCTGTAATTTTTTGAGGGGTGCTATTGGAGAAGGCATCTTTTCCTTCATGGAATTGCACCAGATTTAAAGCTTAATAGACAAAATATTAGTGGTATGTTTTCATGTATAGTTTGTTTCTGTATTCCAGTCTGTTTCATATCTAGATTTTCCTTGTGTATTTTCTCATTCTACCTTTATTATTTAATTTGAGACCTTAATTGGCACCCTTTCATTTTTAAAGTGGTATTACTACTACTCAAAAATGTCAGAACCCCAAATTTATCACCTTTAATTTTGTTAAAAATATATAATTGATGTTTCCTCTCTCTCTTGTAAATAGTAAAGCAAACTTTAAAAATGAAACTTACTTGACTTGGTTTTCATGTGTGAAAACACTGAATGATGATAGTTTGTTCTCATTATGCATTCATTTATAGATGATCTGTTTAAAGTCCATAAAGCAAAACCAACATTGAAATGGAGACAGTCATTTGAAAGTTATTTGAAGACAATGCCTCCCTACTATCTTGGGGTAAGAATATTATTCTTAAAAATAGAATGTTATAAAATGTTGTATTATGCTTATAGTTTACTGTAGGTATTAAAGCTTTTATTTATTGCTGTTACAGAATAAATGTCATGAAAAATTTACAAATGACCCATATAAATATGAGAAAGAAATGTTTCAGTGATTTGCAGAATAATGATGATGGTGAGAATATATATAATGCTTATCCAGGCCTGCCTGATACTATCCTCAGCACTTTACATGTGTTACTTAACCTCATTTAATTTATATGGTAACTGTATGAGGCAGAAATAACTGTTTTTATTTCACAGATATGGAAACTAAGACACTAAAAAATTAAACAATTCATCTAAGGCTACACAGCTAATATCAGGGTCAGGAATTCAATCCCAGGCAGCTGGCTTTAGAATTTAAGCTTTTACAATTAACCTTTTTAAATTGCAGTTTTATAATTATTTCTCCTTACAGGTACAAAAAAAGGTTTGTTTGCATTATTCTCTGAATCTCAAGAAACATTCCCTGAAACCTGGTGTATCACAATAGGACCAGTAATACATATATTATTAAATACATTGTTGTTGTTGAGTTGCTAAGTCATGTCCGACTCTTTGTGACCCCATGGACAGTAGACTGCCAGGCTTCTCTGTCCATGGGATTCTCCAGGAAAATAATTACTTTATTGATTTTGTGAAAAATAACTTCTAGAACACTTGATTAAAACATTACTTCTGCTTTTACTGCAGGAATATTGTAGTATTCAACTGTAATCTTTCTAAATGGTCTCTAATAACATTAATTTCTTAAGCTTTGAAATCATGTATTATAGTTGTAAGAGAAAATCTGTGTGTGTCTAGCAGATAGTACCAGCTGTGTAGGAGACGGGAAAGGAGGAAACACTGGAATATGAACTGCTGCATATATTTGACTCATGTTTCATAGCATCTGGGGGGATGTAGCCAGTGCCACATGGATATTAAATATCTGGTCTGGGATTTGATTCCAGTTTGACACCAGTGCTTTTATACACTTTGTAATATGTCAGTGGGTGGCTGTCATCCTTTTTCTGACTCTGTCCCATTCACATATGCTAGACTGTTGTGCCAGTGACATTTTTCATTGCACAAAGTAGTTCTTAATTAGCCTATCCTTACCCAAGGTAAGAATCTTCTATTATCCTTGACTCCTCTTTTCACTTACCACCCAAGTTCTATCAAATCTATATCTGCAATGTGTCTTCTGCCCTCTTTTTCCAGATGATACTAAGAAGTCCAGGACTCCACACTTTCTTACTCTGGGGGTTGTTATTACAGTCTCTAATCCTTTAGTATTTCAAACTGCCTTTGATACCACTGACAAACATTTTAATGAAGTACAAATATGATTATGTGACCCTTATTGAAGAAAAGGAGAGGTTTTGCGGGGGTGAATTTTTCAAAATTGACAACACATTTATGGCCCCACTGGTAAAGAATCGGCCTGCAATGCAGGAGACCTGGGTTCTATGCCTGGGTTGGGAAGATCCCCTGGAGAAGTGAATGGCTACCCACTCCAGTATTCTGGCCTGGACATTCCATGGACTGTATAGTCCATGGGGCCTCAAAGAGTCGGACATGACTGAGCAACTTTCACTTTCACTTTTCATGGCTATAAATTTTTGACAAGCTTAGGATTGAGTGTGATATTTTCTTTTTTTCCTATAGCCTTTGAAGAAAGCTGTTAGAATGATGGGAGCACCTAACCTAATAGCAGACAGTATGGAATATGGACTTAGTTACAGTGTCATTTCATACCTCAAAAAACTGAGTCAGCAGGTAATGTTAAGAAATAGAGCCATTAAGTATTTTGAATGGTATTGGCCAAGTTGGTCAATAGGCCAGATACTAGTTCTTGATGGTTCTAGTAGAATTGTATTAATAGATTACGTTTTAAAACCACATATATATTAACATAATTCTCAAGTGCATGATATGCTATGTTTTGAAATGACAATTTCAAATAATAATTTCTAGTTTGTGAAAATAGCTTTATTAATGTGATCCTAGCCTTATATGTTAACATTCCTCATGTTTTCTTTTGGGAAATTTGTTAGAAATTTGTTTTTCTTAGTCAAAAAATATAAGTTTCTTTTGCTTTATGTTTTAAAACCTATAGCATTTTCTATAAAAATGGGAGTTTCTTTTGAAATATGTATAAAAATACTGAATTTTGTCCTTTTGGATATAAATCACGTTAGTAGATACCAGATTAGTCAAGCAGTATGCCCTTTGACTGCCAAGTTATTAAAATTATATAAAGCACAATTTTTCCAGTACTTTTGCCATCTCTACTTCAACTGCTAATTGAATTGTAGAAGAGTCAAAATATTGCTGTTTGCCTAATCTGTGAAAATTTAGTTATGTGCTAGTAATAATGTCTTTAAGTAGATATTGATAAGATTGTTTTCTAATTTTATGTCACCTCTGAATTGGGAATTTTTATTTAGGGTGTATTAACTAACATATCATGGTTTCAATGTAGTGGGTGTTAATAAATCTAAGTTGTGTTTGTGTGATTTTCTCCAAAAGGTAAGAATTGTGATGATTTAAAATCATAAGACATTATTGTTTAAACTGTGTTCAGTTTACCAAGCATTTGACATAGACTGCATAACTTAAGTAGTGTTTTTAATTCCTTATGTTCTTTTAAAATGTGATAAATACTTAATTTATAAAAGACTGAAACTACTTTTAGCCTTTAATTTACCAGTTCAGATCACATGAAGACAGCTTTTATTTATTTTTGCTTTAGGCCAAAATAGAATCTGATCGAGTCATCGGTTCTGTAGGCAAAAAAGTAGTACAGGAAACTGGAATTAAAGTCCGAAGCAGATCACATGGTTTATCAATGGCATATAGGAAAGATTTTCAACAGCTGCTCCAGGGAATTTCAGAGGATGTTCCTCACAGACTGCTGGACCTTAATATGAAAGAATACACTGGGTTCCAAGTTGCTTTGCTCAATAAGGTAATAGTTATGTGAATTTTGTACTGCTCTAGTAATAGTCTATATTGTCAAATATGTCAAATTTTCTATTAACTGATACCCAGTTTGTCCAAACTTCTATACCTCTGCAGAATAATGATCAATTATGCTATTAATATTATTGAATCATTGAATTTTAAAACACTATACATGGTGAGTGGATGAGCAGATGGACTGATGAAGAGCAAACCATCATGTTCATTTTATAGATAGAAAACAGGCTTAGAGATTGCCTGAAGTTACATAGCTAATAGTAGAATTCACTGTAGTTTGATACTTATACTACTGACCTTGGCTGCACAGTATAATCCTGAAATGCTTTATGAATACTCATTATTAGAAAGATCTTCATCCCAGTTGCCTGTTTGTCAAAACTGACAGACTGGTTCTAAAATTTATATGGAGGTATAAAGGTCCTAGAGTAGCTGAAACAATTTTGGGAAAGAATAAAGCTGAAAGACTTGCACTGTCTAATTTTAAAAGTTACTATAAAGCTGCAGTGATCAACATATGTGTTGCCGGCATGAGGAAAAATATTTTGGTCAGTGGGACAGAAGTAGACCTTCATATATAAAGTTAATTTTTAACAAAGATGCCAGAATAATTTAGTGGGTAAGAAGACAGTCTTTTCAACAAATAGGGTGGGAACAGTTGGCTATCCATCTGCAAAATAATGAACTTGATCCTTATATTAGTTAATGTGATCATAGTTACAAATGTAAGAACTGAAACTATAAACTTCTACAGGAAAAATATCTATAAGATGTTGGATCTTGGGTCAATGAAGATTTCTAAAATACAACACAAAAAACACATACACATAACAATTTCATACACTGAACTTCAGTAAAATTATCATTTTTGTCTTCAGAAGAAACTTTGAAGTTTCTCCCAGACAAGCTACAGCCTGGGAGAAAAGCATATGCTGAATAAAGAACTTGTATCAAAATATATAAAGAAATCATAAGACTTAGTAATAAAAAGATAAGCATCCAATAAAAAAATACACAAAGTATTTGAATAGACACCTTACCAGGTAGGATATACAGACCTGAACAAGCACATGAAAAGATGTTCAACATTATTAGTCAAGTGGGGAAATGCAAATTAAAACCACAGTGAGATACCACTTTATGCCCACTAGAATGGCTAAAATTTAAGACTGAAAAATATGAAGTGTTGGTAAGGTTATAGAGTAGCTGGAACTCTTACACATTGTTGATGAAAATTATCAACAGTTAATTTGCAGTTTCTTAGGAAAGGTAAATGTTGCTGTATACCAACAGTTCTACTTGTAGGTATCTACTGAGATAAATGCAAATACGTGTGTATAAAGGGTTTATATGCAAATATTCATAGCAGCATTAGTAATTGCCCCAAACTGAAAACAGTCCAGTTCAGTTCAGTCGCTCAGTAGTGTCCAACTCTTTGCGACCCCATGAATTGCAGCACGCCAGGCCTCCCTGTCTATCACCAACTCCCAGAGTTCACTGAGACTCATGTCCATCGAGTCAGTGATGCCATCCAGCCATCTCATCCTCCGTTGTCCCTTTCTCCTCCTGCCCCCAATCCCTCCCAGCATCAGAGTCTTTTCCAATGAGTCAACTCTTTGCTTGAGGTGGCCAGAGTACTGGAGTTTCAGCTTTAGCATCATTCCTTCCAAAGAAATCCCAGGGCTGATCTTCTTCAGAATGGACTGGTTGGATCTCCTTGCAGTCCAAGGGACTCTCAAGAGTCTTCTCCTGCACCACTGTTCAAAAGCATTAATTCTTCGGTGCTCAGCCTTCTTCACAGTCCAACTCTCACATCCATACATGACCACAGGAAAAACCATAGCCTTGACTAGATGGACCTTAGTTGGCAAAGTAATGTCTCTGCTTTTGAATATGCTATCTAGGTTGGTCATAACTTTCCTTCCAAGGAGTAAGCATCTTTTAATTTCACGGCTGCAGTCACCATCTGCAGTGATTTTGGAGCCCAGAAAAATAAAGTCAGCCACTGTTTCCCCATCTATTTCCCATGAAGTGATGGGACCGGATGCCATGATCTTCGTTTTCTGAATGTTGAGCTTTAAGCCAACTCTTTCACTCTTCACTTTCACTTTCATCAAGAGGCTTTTGAGTTCCTCTTCACTTTCTGCCATAAGGGTGGGTGGTGTCATCTGCATATCTGAGGTTATTGATATTTCTCCCGGCAATCTTGATTCCAGCTTGTGTTTCTTCTAGTCCAGCATTTCTCATAATGTACTCATAATGTACATAATGCATAGAAGTTAAATAAGCAGGGTGACAATATACAGCCTTGACGTACTCCTTTTCCTATTTGGAACCAGTCTGTTGTTCCATGTCCAGTTCTAACTGTTGCTTCCTGACCTGCATACAGATTTCTCAAGAGGCAGGTCAGGTGGTCTGGTATTCCCATCTCTTTCAGAATTTTCCACAGTGTATTGTGATCCACACAGTCAAGGCTTTGGCATAGTCAATAAAGCAGAAATAGATGTTTTTCTGGAACTCTCTTGCTTTTTCCATGATCCAGAGGATGTTGGCAATTTGATCTCTGGTTCCTCTGCCTTTTCTAAAACCAGCTTGAACATCGGGAAGTTCATGGTTCACATATTGCTGAAGCCTGGCTTGGAAAATTTTGAGCATTACTTTACTAGCATGTGAGATGAGTGCAATTGTGCGGTAGTTTGAGAATTCTTTGGCATTGCCTTTCTTTGGGATTGGAATGAAAACTGATTCCAGTCCTGTGGCCACTGCTGAGTTTTCCAAATTTGCTGGCATATTGAGTGCAGCACTTTGACAGCATCATCATTAAGGATTTGAAATAGCTCAACTGGAATTCCATCACCTCCACTAGCTTTGTTCCTAGTGATGCTTTCTAATGCCCACTTGACTTCACGTTCCAGGATGTCTGGCTCTAGGTCAGTGATCACACCATCGTGATTATCTGGGTCATGAAGATCTTTTTTGTACAGTTCTTCTGTGTATTCTTGCCACCTCTTCTTAATGTCTTCTGCTTCTGTTAGGTCCATACCATTTCTGTCCTTTATCAAGCCCATCTTTGCATGAAATGTTCCCTTGGTATCTCTAATTTTCTTGAAGAGATCTCTAGTCTTTCCCATTCTGTTGTTTTCCTCTTTTTCCTTGCATTGGTCGCTGAGGAAGGCTTTCTTATCTCCTCTTGTTATTCTTTGGAACTCTGCTTTCAGATGCTTATATCTTTCCTTTTCTCCTTTGCTTTTCGCTTCTCTCCTTTTCACAGCTATTTGTAAGGCCTCCCCAGACAGCCATTTGCTTTTTTGCATTTCTTTTCCAGAGGGATGGTCTTGATGCCTGTCTCCTGTACAGTGTCACAAACCTCATTCCATAGTTCATTAGGCACTCTTATCTATCAGATCTAGGCCCTTAAATCTATTTCTCACTTCCACTGTATAATCATAAGGGATTTGATTTAGGTCATACCTGAATGGTCTAGTGATTTTCCCTACTTTCTTCAATTTCAGTCTGAATTTGGTAATAAGGAGTTCATGAGCCACAGTCAGCTCCTGGTCTTGTTTTTGTTGACTGTATAGAGCTTCTCCATCTTTGGCTGCAAAGAATATAATCAGTCTGATTTCGGTGTTGACCATCTGGTGATCATCAACTGGTGAATGGATAAAGATACAGTATATCCATGTAAAAAGGAAAAGACAGTAAAAAGGAATAAACTACCAATACATGAACAACATGGATGAATCTCAAAAACATGTTTGTGGAAAGAAGCCAGATAGAAAAGATTACATATTGCAAGATTCCATTTATGAAATGGGATGTAGAGAGACAGAAAGCAGATTAGTGGTTGCGGGGATAGGAATTGCAAGTGACTGCAAATGGGCACATGGAAACTTGTGGAGTGATAGGGATGTTCTAAAACTGATCCTAGTGTTGGTTTAACAACTGTACATTTATTAACGCTCAAACTGTTTATGTAAAATGGGTTGTTTTATGGTATGTAAATTACACATCAAAGCTTTTATTTACTTCTGTTAGCCAGGATACATAATGAAATCTTGGACAGATATGAGTTTGAGATAATTCGGTTGAGCTTCACTACCGAGTTTTTATCTTTTGGTTATTAAAACAGTACATTACAATGGTATCATATCTATTTATTCTATTTTTTTAAGCTAATTAGTTGACTTGTATATCTTATTTTCAAAGCTGTGCTGCGGGCTAGAGATTGTAGTCTCTTAATTCTGTTTCAAAATACATTTTGTCTTTGAATCTTTTTAAAACAGGATTTGAAGCCACAGACGTTTAGAAATGCATATGACATACCAAGACGGAATCTTTTGGATCACTTAACAAGAATGAGATCTAATCTTTTGAAGAGCACCCGCAGATTTCTTAAAGGACAGGATGAAGGTTAGATCATGGTTTTAATATTGGTATTTCTTCAGTAAACTTTTCTTTATATTGAAAATACAGAGTGTTATTGTAACTTTTAAAGAGTTGACTGTAATATTACATTCTCATTGAATGAAGGATAAAGTTGAGTCATCTCTAATTGTCTACACTTCTTCCTACCATCACTGTTGCCCCAAATTCTGTTCTCCAGAGGAAACAACCTTTGGTAATAGCTTAGTTTCCTTGTGGCTTTCTTCATACATTCACATACACAGGCACACACAAAATCATTTTCTTGTGATCTACTAGTATCTGATAGTTTAACTCGGAATGGCCAATATATGTCATATTCTAGTATTTCCTTAACCATACCTTTGGCACCTACAAATCAAGTCAGATGAGAACTTAACCCTTTTGCCAACTCTGATGTAAAGGATCATCTATGTGATAACCTCTTTTCTGTAAATTATGCTTTAACTAAATTCTGCTTTGGAGTCGAATAGAAGAGACATTTTCATAGAAGGGTTACACATACTGTTTATTCTATATACTGAAACTAACGGCAATATTTTTGCTTTGTTTAGAAGATAAAATTGATTATTTAAAATTTTATTAAAAAGCACTCAAGATTTTATGTCACAATACTTATAATGGCAACAAACTAATTTAGAATATATGGTAAGGAAAAGTTGCCTGGAATAGACCAGGTAGCATTCACACACAAGAACACATTATTTGTTAACTAAATGGAAGGTAGTTTCAGCGAAGTTAACTTTTGTTATTGATTTGTTCTGTTTGAAAAGACCAAGTGCACAGTGTTCCTATAGCACAAATGGGGAATTACCAGGAGTACCTCAAGCAAGTACCTTCTCCATTAAGAGAACTTGATCCTGATCAGCCTCGGAGGTTGCATACATTTGGCAACCCCTTTAAGCTGGATAAAAAGGTAAATTTGAAGTGTTCGATTATATAATTTTTTTTTTGTGGGAGGCACAGTAGATTTAATAGTTCTTAATTTAACTAAAGTAAGCCGAAATTATTTGCTTGGTAGAATACTATGTCAACATCTTTAAAATGTACTTTAATGGGAATTGGAGTTTGTCGTACAACTGAAAACCATATGTAAAGTCAGGGAAATTCTTCATTGTTACAGGGTATGATGATAGATGAGGCAGATGAATTTGTGGCTGGACCTCAAAATAAACATAAACGACCTGGAGAACCAAATATGCAAGGTGTCCCTAAGAGACGACGCTGCATGTCTCCACTGCTGAGGGGCCGGCAGCAGAGCCCAGTTGTGAACAACCACATCGGAGGGAAAGGCCCACCGGCACCTATGACCCAAGCACAGCCAGACCTCATTAAACCCCTTCCTCTTCATAAAAGTAAGAGTTTTTCTTTAAACAGTATTTGCTGCTTTTAGTTTGGTTCTTCATGAGAGAGAGTTTTCTGATATAGAAAAAGTGAATAAAGTTCCAAGAGTGTCTAGAGAAGATATTTGTTTATTCCAGATTAGCATGTAATCATTTTTTATGTCTTTTTAATGAACATTTCATATATTCATTCATTATGCTTAATAGCTATCATGATTTGAAATATCATTTGCAAATCTTTAGCATTTAGAAATGACAGTTTTTAAAGGGGCATTATCAATACCCACAGAAAGATAGTTTTCAATTTGTTTAATTCGGCAACTAATTATTAAATGATATGCTTAATTTAGACAGGGTTAGGCATTGAGATGTAGCTGTAAACAGATAATAGGGATCTCTGCCTTCATTTATAATGAGGAAAGAAAGTCATCACACATTTCCTTAGAAGTGTGATGAATATTACAAAAAGGGAAGTCAAGTATACTTGGGAAAGTATTTGGCAAGAGGATTTAGTCTGTGGGGTCAAGGCAGTTTACTGAGGAGGTTCTGTTTAAGCCAACACTTGACGGATGAATGGAAATTAGTAAACTGAAGCTGTGCATTTACCTATGTGACAGTAATAGTGCTCTTACAGGAAGAGTACACTCAGAGGCAAACTGTGAGGAGCAGGGCATTAAGGGAACTGAAGCATTCTGGTATATTTGCGGGCTGCTGGGAATGAGGTAAGGTGAGAACCAAAAGATAGACATGCAGAGTCTAGATCATAGCGGGTCTTGGAAGCCATTGTAAAAAATTCTAGACTTTATTCTAAGGACAGTGAAAATCCATTGAAAGAGGTAGTGATCTGATCTGATTGGCATTTCATAAAGACCAGGCTGACATTACTGTGTGGAGTATTTTTTGTTGTTCAGTCGCTGAGTCAAGTGGAATATTATTGGGGAAGAATGAGAGTTGATGAAGGGAATGTTTAATGGAGTAATTAATTATAGGTGGTGATCATTCATGGGTAAGAACATCTTAACTGGAGAGAAGCCAAATATGATCCCTCCTGATGGGATTACACAGTACTACATTTGAAGTATCTGCCACCCAAAATACTGATCAAGCCTCTGTAGCTACAGGGAAATAATTAGCAAAATCCAGATTGTGGTAAATTACAGGACAAAGAATCTGGTGTGGATATATTTTTCCAGGAAAAAAAGCATAGAAAAAAGAGAGGTACAGAAGGATTTTATAGATGAAAGAGCAAGAGTTTTCACAAGAGTGCGTGGAGAAATGCTCTTGAAGTGGCATTGGAAAGAAAAGGGACTAGTGACGCCACCTCATTTTAAGTCCATGGAGAGAGTTTGAGAGCGAGGGCTTTCTTTGCAGGCGAGTTGGATTTCAGTTAAAACAGGAGTTGCTGTTGAGATTATTCATAGAAGTTTGCAAATCATGGAGTAAGATTTAGGATGAAGGAAGGGAGTCAGAAGTTCAAAGAATTTTTGTGGCGGGGAGGGAGTTTAAATTTTGAATAGTAAGGTGATGAATTCAGCTGGATCCTGGTGGTTTGGTGAGCAATCAGGGAACTGAGAATTCAGCTGCTTTCTCTGGTGAGCAAATACAATAATCTGATATTAAGTGGCAAGCTTGCAAGCCTTTTACGTCTAGTCTAGTGAACTGAAGTGGAACCAGCTACTCTTCATTGCTCAAGTAGTAAAGACCATGTGGATGGTTATATGGAAAGGCGCTCTGGAGGTTTGGGGCCATGTTGCTGCAGAATACTGATTAGCTTAAGCTTCCTGTGTTGACTTTTGCCTCTAAATAGTAACTGAGTAAGGCAGAGGTAAGTTGGATTGAACTGCTGCTGCTAAGTCGCTTCAGTCGTGTCCGACTCTGTGCTACCCCAGAGACAGCAGCCCACCAGGCTCCCCCATCCCTGGGATTCTCCAGGCAAGAACGCTGGAGTGGGTTGCCGTTTCCTTCTCCAGTGTATGACAGTGAAAAGTGAAAGTGAAGTTGCTCAGTCGTGTCCAACTCTTAGCACCTCCATGGACTGCAGCCTACCAGGCTCCTCTGTCCATGGGATTTTCCAGCCAAGAGTACTGGAGTGGGGTGCCATTGCCTTCTCTCTAATAAAAGGATAACCATGATAATCTTGATCATATATGTGTCCTTAAAGCAGTGAAAACCACTTATTCAATAAAATTGCCATAGAAAAAAACCAGAAAACTAAAAGTTTTTTTAAACTGACTTTTATTTTTTCCCCCCAGGCAAAAATTGTACAGATTTTGTAAATACTGTGAATGTTTCACGTTGAAATACACCGTATATATGGCAAAGCTTAAGAACCATATCACATTGTTAATTTCTAAGAGTCAAGGAGATAGTTGTGATTTGCTACAATATTGTTTCTTTGACGTTTTCTTTACTGTGTGCTTTGAAATTGGCTCTCATCTTTCTTTCTTTTTTCCTTATTTTTAGTTTCTGAAGCCACTAATGATTCGACAATGGATGATGTGGTTGAAAATCATGTTGCAGACCAACTTTCATCAGATACTACACCAAATGCTATGGAAGCTGAATTTTCAGGATCTTCTCCAGCCAACTTACTGGAACGACCAAGCAATCATACAGAGGCTCTCGGTCACGACCACTTAGGAACTAATGACCTCACTGTTGGTGGATTTTTAGAAAATCACGAGGAGCCCAGAGATAAAGAACAATGTCCTGAAGAGAATATACCAGCATCTTCACTCAACAAAGGAAAGAAATTGATGCATTGCAGAAGCCATGAAGAGGTCAACACTGAACTAAAAGCACAAATAATGAAAGAGATCCGAAAGCCAGGAAGAAGTATGTATAATTAGAGACAGACAACAGATTTGATTTTTGTATGTGCTCTAAGAAAAAAGTCAAATTAACTAAAGCATAGATCTGATTTTTAGATCAGTCTTGAGAACAACATATCAGCTATATAAGATCCCATTCTTTATTCAGCCAACACTTACTGCTATATCCAAAGTACTGTGTTAGGTGTGATAAATAAGGAGGGATGAGAGTAGAGTAGGGAAACACACATATAAAAATCAAACATGGTTCCTCCCATGACAGGAACCGATAGTCTTGAACATTCTGCCAACCAGCAACTGGAATTTTAAGGTAACAGAAAAAACCCCCAAAGATGCAATAAATATTAAATGACTTCGTATCTGTAAAGTTCTTGGCACAGTACCTACCCACCATCTTAACTTTTAAGATTTAAACTATAATAGTGACAGGGATGCATTTAGGCCAAAAAACTAAAATTATGAAGTTGTCTGTTATATGAGTAGAGAAGAACTTTGTGAGATAAAGTTTCAATATTCTTACTGATATTCATTCAGAAGATTTGGACAGATCACCTGCTATGATGGTGCCCATGGGTGGTCCAGAAGTGGGTAAGACTCAGTACTGGTCATTTTAGGAGCTTATAGTCCTTGACAGAGGACTATTAAGTTTTATGTGAAAACTTGAAATTGAGACAGCATTCTTGTTTGTTTTTTTTCCTCTATTTTATCCACTTCCTATGTTAGCTGTAATTTAGAGTTTGTTGTAAGGTTGGATTTTTGTAAAGGCCACTTCTTATTTTTCAGTGGCACTACCAAAAAGCTGTTTACTCGTTCTTCTAAGCTGTATGTTTTGATATATATATACATGAGTTCCCTAATGAGAACTTTTACCAAGAAAAGGCAGTGTTTGACAAGTTATTTTATCTTTGTTGATGTCTGATGAAATACATGTATTATAAAATCTCTATAAAGAGCGGTGAAATTTTTAGGTAAACTATTTTTAGTTTTGTCTTAATCTTGATGTGTAGTAAACTGTAATAGGAAAATATTGAATAAGTGTGCAAAGTAACACCACTTTTCTTTTTGCTTCTCTTATTTTAAGAATATGAAAGAATCTTCACTTTACTGAAGCATGTGCAAGGCAGTTTACAAACAAGACTAATATTTTTACAAAATGTCATTAAAGAAGCATCAAGGTAAGTAATCTGTTGTACATTATGGTATGATGAAATGAGTCCCCAGTTTCTATAGTTGGTATTTTAACAGTATCTACTTTATACTTGTGTTGTTATGCATGTATATGACACATCAATGTGTAAATAAGTAATTCTTATTTTTGGTTTATTGGAAGTTAAGGTCACTTAAAAAATAGCCACACACAAATTCTTTAGAAATCATGAACCCTTTCTCTGTACACATTACAGGTATTGGCATAATTCTCATTTATCCTACTCTGTGGCTTTTTGATGTCTTTATATTTTACAGTCTTTCATTTTTCTCTGTATATTTGAACTACAGTTAATATTAGTGATTAAAAGTAACCTTGAAAGGCAGTATTTGAATGCAGGAGTTCACTTGTACGTGGGAAAACATGTAATTAAGGGACAAGAGCTGGACAAATGAGCCTTATTCTGATTGCTTCAGTAGCCCAAGATTATGTACTTTAGTACAAGGAATGTGGATCAAGATTATAAACGGTGACCACACAGTGCAATTAACTGGAAAGCATAGTTGTATGAGTTTAGTGAGTAAAAAAGCGTTTTTTTAAATTTCTCCTTTAAGACTTTTTACAATTCTAGTATTGTAAGAAAACTTAAGGTTTATCTCATCTGACCTTCCAAGATACCCATCTTTTAATTATGCTACCCACCCTTTAATTATGCACCCCACCAATTTCTTCCATGCTTCATGTAAAGGTTTTTATTTTTTTAAGATAAAGCCATTAATCCTTTTTTTTTTTTTCCCCCCTCTATGAGTGGCTAGAGCATGGGCTACTTTCAAGTCTCAAGATAAGGCCATAACTTTTCATATTACTTATTTTGAATATTTAACCTGTTTTGCTCTTTATATAACATGCTATCAACTCAAACTTCATAGATTTAGCTGTATTCCTGGTGCCTGAATTCTACCTCTGTTACCTTTTAGAGAGTTGTATAATATTATGGTGGTTAGTTGTTATTAGTTTACAAGTACAGAGGAAGTAGGCATCAATTGGGCCGTGTTTTTGGAGAGTCTAAAAAGCATCTGCATACTTCTGTACAAAAGCAATTTTAGTCTGCTGTATTTATTACTGAAAAAATTTTAAATTTTTCACTTGAACTTTTAACTGTTAGCTATATCCTATAGTGCTGATGTCTGATTGTCCTTAACTTGTTGCTGGTTTTCAAATTGTGTAGTAGTAGAACATCACAGTTTAAATGTGAATGGCCAAATTTCATTTCTTCCATTTTGTGGGGGATTATATTCATATTTTATTCATACTCCTTTCAACATTGCACTTTCATAGAGCATAAGAACCTACTGGAGTCATTTCTTTGGGAACCCAGATTGCTGGAATGTTTATAACCCTTGTATTTATTAGGTTTTTTTTTTCCCCCGTTTTTCTTTTTTATTGTGAAAGAAATAACCTCTTATCCATTGTACCTAGGCCTGGATTGCTTGTTTTAGAAACAAACTATAATACTGTACTGATAAAATAATTTGCTAAGAGATTTTATATATCATAAAGCTGTTGATTTTTCATTTTCATTTCACTTTAAAAAATCTTCTCAAGGCAATTTTTCTCTTTAAAAAAAAAATTATACTGATATGTAACTATTTGTTAAAAAGAAATTGAGAGTGCTATTATACTTATTTTTTCATACAGGTTTAAAAAAAGAATGCTAATAGAACAACTGGAGAACTTCTTGGATGAAATTCATCGAAGAGCCAATCAGATCAACCATATTAATAGCAATTAAAAGAAAAGAGAATGTGGCCACTTATTTCACTACCTTCTCCAAATACAAAGTAAATACAAGACTGTTGTGATCTTGCATTCATTTTTTGACATGCATTGTTGGCTTTTTGAAATACTAAGAGCAAGTCTACAGATCCTTTTTCCATCATTTTACAGTGACCTTTTCTTCATTTTGGTTTATTTTTGTAATGTGAAAAGTATCACTCTAAAAAAAATTTTTATTTAACAAACTAAAAATATTCCTCCAAATCTCTTGCTTGTCATTGACTCTTGCGTGTCAATTTCCCTCAGGTTCTATTTTCTTAAACCAACCTTCAAAATTGTCACCTCTGTTAAGGTTGAACTTTGCCAAAAAAATAAAAAAGTTACTTTGTAATTTTTGGGGAAAAAAAGCACATACATTAAAACTAGGCAATGTTTTGTATATACAGTTATTTTGGATATATTATTGTAAGTTGTACAAATGTATTTTGAAGAATATTTAAGAAAAGCACTTTTGTTATTCCATCAATAAATGCTCTATTTTACTCTTGTGTGGTTTAGGAAATAATCACATTGAAAGTAATCATTCAAAACCATCTTAAGATAATGGAATTTTAAAGGCATTGCTTTTTAGCATTGGAAAAATACACCACTTGAAGTTCACATATGTTAAACCTAACTGTAATGACATGTTAACATAATCTGCATTGTCTTTTTACTCTATGTTCTTAGATTTTATTGGCCACTCCGACACACTCCGTTTCTGCCTAGACAATGGAAACGTATCTGCGGATAGGCAGACTCTTAAAAGCTGTTTCAAAAGCAGATAGCTTTGAACTCTATTGGTTTCCTTACTTCCTTTCCTTCAACCCGTCCCTTCAACCCGTCCCTTTTCCTTTCTCACTAGGACTGTGGTGAAGCTGTCAGGGAGTTGTAAATTTGGGGGACACCACATACTTTGAAATGTGTAGCATTTAGCAGCTTGATGCCATGCTTGCAGAAGTCCCACAACAGACTGAGGGTTCCATGGATCTCTTTGTTCTGCTCTGCTGTTACACTTAAACTGTCCATTTCCTTTAGAAGCTAAATGGAAAGGAAACACATTTTAAATGACTTTGTCCATTCTGCATTCTCCCTGAGTTGTCCAGTATAAGGAAAAGGCAATGCTATTCACTGTCCACCCTCAGTCCACCGTGGCCTCACGTGTCCTTACTGAGGACTGTGAGCCTGTGGCCTGACTCACTCACCATTCATAGGTCACTGCTGTGCCTTGTAGTGCTTCGGGGATAATGAGTAGAAAAGAAGGCTAAAACACATTTAGATTAAGAGAGGGTAAAATAAATTTATAAAATTATGGCAAAGTGGAAGTATTTTTAGGTTCATAATATTTGAAAAACACATACCCTTATCTTTGTATACACTTCAGCAGATCATTTTTTAAATTTCAGGGGTATAGGAAAATGAAATTGTAATTTTTGAAGAAAAGCATAGATAAAAGTGGAGAACATGCTTGAGCTCTGTTACTTCAGTGTAGGGGGTTCAAAACTCTCCCAATACTGAAGACAAATGCTGTAAAGAAAAAAACATAATGTAGTGTTACATAGTATTTTCATATGCAGTTCTTTAAACATTTTTTTAAAACCTCTTAAAAAATACCTCTAAGCAGGATATCACTTAGTAAGTGGAATTGTTAAGGTATTAATAGTTAGCTGCAGTCACATGGCTAAGTTCAACATGAGATACACAAAATCCAGAATATATTGTCTGGTTTTAAATTATATATGTTTAAATTCTGAGATTAACAGAAGAGCTTTACAAGTCATTCAGATAAAAGTTAATATTTAACAAGAATATTTAGTAAAGCAACTAAATATTCTGTCTGTTCCAATATTTGCCCACTTTGCCTTATCAGAATGTTCTTTCTTGCATTTCACAGGTTGCTCATGAGGTGATCCTTTAGACCCTTGATCTTTAATATATTTCAGGGTATGAACCGTAGGTGGAGTTGGGAAGAAGCAGTTTGTTTTGTCTCCTCTTGTCCTTAATCTCTCTGCCACCATACTCTCTCTACGCTCTTACCCCAAAATATAGTCACAAGCTTTGAAACCCATAAAAATTCAAGCTTAATATTCCATTCTTGCAGGGCTTTTTTTATTTGTTTTTACAGATTAAGAAACTGGGCATATTAGTTAAATTACTGACTACTACAGCAAAGGGGAAGGGGGAGCACATGGAGGGGAATATCATGTCTTTTAGGTCCTTTAGATCACTGGATGGCTGACTGTAGGCTGGACAAGTGATGTTCTCCAACAGTTTAATCTTGAGGTGAAGATCATTTTTGGTAATGTTCTTCCATGTGTCCCATGTGTCGCCTGATTGAGTCATGATTTGCCCTTATCAGTAAGCTTCGTCAGTTCGGTGTACTGAGGCTGAGGCTCATTTCTGTCCTTTCATTACCCCGTCACCAGAAGAGTAGCCACTCGGCCTTGTGTGATGTGAGCAGGTACCTCCCAGGGAGAGAGGCAGAGAAACTCACGGGGACTGTTGTGGATCATGGAACTGGTGTTGGATTATATTTTCATTCTGTTTATTAAGGCAGTTCTGAAAACTCTTTATCACAGAAACAGTGATGTATTCTTTACTAGTCAGTTTAAGGATTTTCCATCATTTTATGCAGTTGAATTCCAGAAGAGAAATTGTTCTCTTAACTGTCATCAACCTTTATTGGCTATGAGCTTTTGACAGTGACCCTTCTGTTCAGGTTTAGTCCAGTCTCTTGTTTCTTGAGGGAGTAGAACCTGTCGTTCTTCATCTTAACTGTTTTTGACCTGTATCCTTTCTAAGAGAGGGCTCTCTGATACCTGTTCCAAGTGATAAGTGACATTCTCATCTGGTGAAATACTATGAGGATATATTCTGTTGATGGACTTTCTCTCCCCCCAATAATCCCTTAGTAGATAATTCCCTAGTGAATGATTATCTTCATCCTTTTTGTCACAAGTGTCTTTGCTTTCTAGCACAAATTACAGCCGTACGCAAATGATTCTCAGATAAAATGATGTTGACAGTATTTCCTTAACGATTTGTGTAAAACCTATGCATAATTTTCATTATTCTAACTTAACTTTTTTTCTCTCCATAAATAAAAATAATGCCTGATGTTTAGTTAAAGTAGATCCACTTTTGCTTGATTTTGTTAGTCCTGGTCCATCCTATTTATTTTTAACACATTGTTTAGACTTGCCAACAACTCTTTACTGAGAATCTCTCTTTTTTCCCCAGGCTGATAAGTAATTGCCAGAGAAGGTGGGGCAACATTACGAGGAATCATTTGAATACTTTGTTCACTGTTGTTGAGACTTAAAGGACTTCTGCTTGTCCTTCTGATGTGCTAAGGCTCTGCCTGTACCATACCATCTTTGGATTAAGATGGGGTTGTATGGTAGGACAAGGCCTAGGGCAAATATTTGATTTCTGTGTAATTTCAACAAGCTTGAGAAAGATCAACAGAAAAGCTATAGAAACGCAGGTGCATTCCCTAGGATACTAGGGGTGCTGAGAGTACCAGGGGACAACTTGGACACTTGCGGCCTGAATGAACTCTCTCATCCTACAAGGCCAAGAAAGTTCAGCAACAATGGGGAAAAAAGATATATCATTTATTTTACTTTCATAATTTTTTTTAAGTCCTCCCCAGAAGTAGAAACTTAAATTTTTAAAGACCTAACATCAATCATAAATGGGCTGAGAGTAACAGAAGGCAGAAAAGCCACAAGAGGGTATTAGTCTCCTCAATAGTTATGAAATATTCCCCTTTCTCAGGATACATGACATAGCAACTGGGGAGCTTTGGAAGCACTACAGAAACCAGCTAAAAGGAATGCTTGTTTTAGGTAGGGGTGGACAAATGAGCCCTTGTTGCTAGAGAGGTGCTGATAAATATTTACATGACTTCTATCAAAAAACACTACTACCTGTGTTCGGTTCTCTCAGGAAAAAGATGAACGGCCGATCCGCTTTAAAAATAGGAATCCGAGACCTTTTCAGTAACAACAGAGCTGCAGGAAAGATAAAAGAGTAGAATCCCATTGTATTTTCTCTTCATTTGAGGAAAGTCACTATTATAATTGGATACAAAGTCACTTGATTTTTGAAGACATAAAAGCATCCTAATGATACAGCATTGTTTTAGTGTTATGATGGGGTGCAAATGGGAAAATTGAAAAGATAGCACTTAGCCAACACTGTGTCCTATTCTCAGAATATTTCATGGAATAAATTCCTTCCTGAAGGTAATTTTCAGAATGACTATTCCTTATTTATGGGGTCATGGTGCAGATCCTTTTCAAAATGGCTCTTTTTCTCCCATCATTTTCAAGAACTTGATTCTGTTAACCCTTTTTTTTTTTTTAATGCTCTTATCACATCTGGACATGGGGTTTTAGTGGGAAGGCTTAGAAGTGTGAAGGCTGAAGTGGATGAGTCTAACGAAGGGGGAGACGCGGGCCTGCAGCATTCCTGAGTGCTGCTGACACCCAGTCCTCCTGGGCACACACCTGTGACTGCAGATGCCTGGGTGCCTTCCTCTGAAACCTCAATCTTGGCTTTGTGGATCGCTTCAGAAACATAAAAGCCATCTTGGCCTAAGCAGAGGAAATAGAAATGGGATTATTTGCATTTTGTTGAAAGATGTGAGTACATTTTTAAAGAACAGAGTTATAGTCTTGCATGCTGCTTACTGTGGAAATAGGAAGAGATTTGGGAAATTTTAAGGTGCAATATTTTATTTAACTTTCAAAGCCTCAAATTTGGTTAAGTATCCAATAAGTGAAAGTGTTAGTTGCTCAGTCGTGTCCAACTCAATTGCGGTCCCATGGACTGTAGCCCACCAAGATTCTCTGTCCATAGAATTCTCCAGGCAAGAATACTGGAGTGGGTTGCCATTCCCTTCTCCAGGGGATCTCCCCAACCTAAGTACTGAACCTGGGTCTCCTACATTGCAGACAGATACTTTACTGTCATAGCCCTATCTAATAAATAATCCCACTCAGTATTCAGGGCTGTGTCCCCATTTTTTCAAGTTAATTTTCAAGCCCAATTTCTAGTTACTGTTGAAATCTTTAGTATTTCTAAAATTTTGGTGTATAAGAATTGCCAGAGTATGTGTTAAATTGCAAATTCCAGAGCCCAGGAATCGGCACATTCAGCAAGCTTCTGAGATGACTTCCCCTGAATGCCTTCTTGGGCTGCATTTTAAGAGCCACTTTTAAATGACAGTCAGAGGTTTGTACTATGGGCTTTAAAAGGCAATGTATTAAAAATATCTCATGCCGCGTGACTGCATTCTGTATACCGAGCAATCAGTTATGCAATTACCTTGCCTCATGGGCTAGAGTCTGCAAAGAAAACGAGAGGTGAGAACTATAATGGTTGTATGTCAACAATTTCAAAAGCATCATAAGCTTAGCAAACCGGAATTTGGTGACGGTAGAGAAATGGACAGGTTTTTATAATTTAGCCATCCATCATGTTTAAACAGTTTGCTTGGTACTTGACACAAAAAATGAAAGTAAGAATCTTGAGAACGAGAAGAAACTAGAAATCCACACGCTTGACCAGAGGTCCTGTTGGGCAGATACAGGCGTTCTGACAGCAGGTACCGTGCCCATTTCCACTCAACCCTTCCACATGGATGCCACCACCTTGCAAAAGTGTGTTCTAGTTGATTCTAGCATGCCCTGGAAAGGGAGCGGTGTCAGGAGTCTTAAACATCGTGAGGGACATGCTGTATTCTGAGAGGGCTTCTCTGTTTTATCTTAGGCTAAATTATTTTTGATTTCTCATACGCAATACGAGGGGACAGTGAATGAACGTTATGAGAGAGTAAGACCAGCAGAGTACAGGATATGTGGCGTCTCATCTGTCTTTTACATAAGGGAGTTGTGAGTTGGCTGTTTGCTGTAAGGAACAGATCTTTCTCAGTGCCAGTGAAGGGGACCAGACAAGGGCCAGAGGGAGAGAAAAATCAATGGAAACAGTCACTTGGCATCACTCATCCTAACACTAGTGCAGAATCTGATTGGTTTTAGCAGTTGGTCTTTTTCAGTAGCATTTTTAGAAAATCTGTTAGCCTGTCTCGCTATCTCACTGAGCAAATGGAAATGCGGGACCCAAATGAGAACTGTGTGTATAAGGAATGGTTAATGGTCATGGGACGGTTTTACTAATCTGTGACTTCATTACTGTCTAGAATGGTATCCAAATATTTAATGAAATGAGCAGAGGTTCTCTGTCAGCTAGAATACAGTTGAATACATTTGTGTTAGAGTCCAGACGCCCTGGCACAATGTGAGAAATGGTGCCAACTGGTTGGTATGAATGAGTTTTTCAGTAGATGACTTGGCTATTTCACTTTCTTGAAACTGCAACTGAGGAGCTTTTTTCTCCATCCTATTACAGGAGTGGCCCAAGAAGTGACATTTACATGTTTGCACAGACGTAGGCTTAGACCCATAGCCTGGCATGCCTCGGCATCCTCATCTCCTATACATTTTATCTCTGGTAAGAGTTAATATTTCAGAAGACCAGCATTTGTCATCAAAACAAGGATTCAGGAGTCATCTGTGGGTTGTGTTTTTCTTCTTGCTTGATCTTGTATTGCAGATCCCAATTTGCTTACTTCTGTTAAGTGGCTCTGGATATGTTATGCAATGAACTCAGCCTAGAGGATCCTCCTGGCTTTGGGCATATTCTCTCCTGCAGTGTTGGCAACTGTCTAATGCCACTGAGGGCCATTCAACCTGTTTCCCCAAAATTTGTTCCCAAGGTTGTTTACAGGTGCTATTCTGTATAAAGGGTTCCACGAGTAATAACATGGGAAATGCAAATTGAATAGGCTTGTGCTTTTGTTTTTAACAGTAGACTTCTTAGAGTTGCTCACTTGTTAATGTTCATGGTGTTCATAGCTCTACAGGAGCGTGGTCATATGTAGTGTTTAACCATGGAATGACTCACACGATCTCCTGTCCCCAAATTTACCAGGTTAGCATTCTACAGAACCTACTTTGGCTAGCCGCCTTCCCCTCAATAAACCCTTCCACTCCTATATTACATTTCAATATCCAAAGCAAATGAATAAACTCTTCTTCCATAACATCTTCTGTGTTTCCATCTGAACCTTCCTTTTTAGACTGTAAGCTCCCAGAAAACAGAAGCTGTATTATTCTAAATACTTGTTACCTCGCTCAACTAGCATAATAGTGCTTGGCACACATAGGTGTATAGTGAATGTTGGACGAATGACTGAATACTGGGGGCTCGCTCCACACACTACATTTGTTTCATTTCCCCCATAAAAACAGCTGCCTTAATGTCCTTTAATCTGATTTTCACTCGTAAGGAAATGGTTGGTGTCTGTGGACTCAGGGGCGCAGCACAGGAGTCCTTGGCAAGTGTCATCTGAATGACTCCGAGCCCCCTTCCCCTTTGTTAGTGGAGCCCATGGTGCTTTGTATGTGGCCATACTCTCAGAAGGTTAAGGGTTTTCATAATGTGAGACTGTATAAACATAAGATTTGCAAAATGTAAACTGATAATCTGACATTCCATTGTCAGCTTCTCATCGTCACATCGTTGGCTGTGTCTTTTGTCTCCCCAGATATTATTACTTAATATTGGCAGTATTAATGCTTTGAAAAAGTTATTGCCAGGATCTGCTTCTAGTTTATCTTTCCCCTCTTCTTGTCACTTAGTTGTAGATGGAGAGTGTATCTCACATAGCAGCCAGCCCAGAATATACAGAGTGCCGGAAAGAACCTGAAATGGCCTCTGCAAGTAGGTAGTTAGTTCCTCTCTCCGTCCTTCTCCTCTAGCCCTCTCCTCACATCTTGCTTTCTTGCCACTCTCCCAGCCAGCTTTGTTAAGGTGTAATTGACATGTACAGTGTAAGTTTCAGGTGTATAATATGATGATTTTATGTATGTGTATATTGCAAATAAGATAATATACTTTGTATCTGTACCCTTTGACCACCTTCAGCCATTCTCCCCACCCTGGCCACCACCACTGTGTACTTTGATTCTATGATTTTAGCTTTTTATTAGATTAGATTTAGATTTTAGATTATATATAGTATATGTGAGATCATACAGTATCTGTCTTTCTCTGACTTAATTCACTTATCCTAATGCACTCAGGGTTTTCTATAATGTTGGAAATGGCAGGATTTTCTTCTTTTTATGGCCAAATAATATTCCACTGTATATGTTGACACTTAACTTTTTCCATGACTGTTCTAAACAATAGAACATGAGGGTGCAGATATCTCTGTGACACAATGATTTCATTTCCTTTGGATACATACCCAGATACGGAATTGCTGGATTATATAGAAGTACTATTTTACTTTTTTGAGGAAGCATGATACCGTTTTCCATAGTGGCCGCACCAGTTTACATTCCTACCAACAGTGCACGAGGGATCCCTTTTATCCACATTCTTACCAACACTTGCTATTTCTTCTTGGCTATGGCATACGGCTTGCAGGATCTTAGTTCCCTGACCAGGGGTCTAACCTGCGCCCTCAGCAGTGAGAGTGTGGAGTCCTAACCACTGAACCCTTGCCATTTCTTATCGTTTTGATAACAGCCATTTTCAAAGTTTCTGTTGAGAAATCCACTGGTTGTCTTATGGGGGTTCCTTGTACGTAACTCGTTTCTTCTCTTGTGTGCATGCTTAGTTGCTTAGTTGTGTCCAACTCTTTGAGACCCCATGGACTGCAGCCTGTCAGGCTCCTCTGTCCATGGGGATTCTCCAGGCAAGAGTACTGGAGTGGGTTGCCATTTCCTTCTCCAGGGCATCCTCCTAAGCCAGGGACTGAACCTGGGTCTCCTGCATCACAGGCGAATTCTTTATCGTCTGAGCCATCAGGGAAGTCCCCCTTCTCCCTTGCTGCTTTCCAAATTCTTTGTCTTTGACTTTAGACTAATTATAACGTGTTTCAGGGTAGCCCTTTTCAAGTACAACCTATTTGGGGTCATGGCCCTCAAAAATCTGGATGCCCATTTTTCTCTCCAATTTTGGGAAATTTTCAGCCAGTATTTCTTTAAATAGACTTTCTGTCCCTCTCTCTTCTCTTTCTGGGATTCCCATAGTGTATATATTGTTCCTTCCCATAGCGTATATATTGCTGGCTTTGAAGAAAGCCAACTACCGTAGGCTTTCTTCACTCTATTCCTTTTGCTCCTCTTACTAGATAATTTCAAATGTAATTCACTGGGGTTTTTGTTTTTTCCTTTGCTTGATCAATTCTGCTGTTGAGGCTCTAATCTTCAGTGCAGTGACTGTATTAAGCGTTAGGATTTCTGTTTTGGTTTTTTGATAGTTTCTGTTTCTTTCTTGAACTTACTTATTTGTGCACTGTTTTCTCAGTTTTGTCTGTGCATTCCTGTAGTTTACTGAACTTCTTTAAGAGGATTACTCAGAATTCTTTGTTCATAGATCTCCATTTCTCTATGAGAGTTGAGTGAGTGGGTGTTAGTTGCTCATTCATGTCCCACTCTTTGCGACCCCATGGACTACAGCCTGCCAGGTTCCTCTGTCCATGGGATTCTCCAGGCAAGCATACTGGAGTTAGTTACTGGGGTTTTATTTGTTTCTTTCAGTTCTATCATGTTTTTCTAATCCTTCATGTGCCTTCATTCCTTGCATTAACATCTATGTATTTAAAGTAAGCAGTCTGCTCTCCCAGACTTTATAGATTTGCTGTGGCAGGAAAAAGACCTTCACCAGTCAGCTCCCAGCAGCTATGGATGGGTGAGGCCTTCTATCAGGGTCTCTGTTTGAACAAGGCTACTGCATATGCTCAGAGATTGCAGGGGTTGCTGCTGGCTGGGTTCTTTGGTTGGGTGGGACTGCTGGCTAGACTGTGCGTTCTAGTGGAGCCACTGGGTGGGCTTCCTCTTTAGGTGGAGCTTCTGGCTATGTTTCATGGTTGGGTTGAGCTGCTAGTTCGGTAATCACCTCTGGTTGAGTGAGGTTGCAGGCTGTGTTCCCTGGCAGGATGGTATGATTGGGCAGCTGTGGGCTGGGCTCTGCAACCATTCCTGGTCAGATGGGGACTCAGGGTGTGTTTCCCAACTGGATGGTGCTATTGGCTGGGCTCCGTGTCAGGTGGGGCCACAGGCTGGGCTTTGGCTTGGTGGTACCATGAGTTGAGCTCGAAGGTCATCCACAGTCCATGATCAGGCTTCCTGGTTATGTGGTGTCAGGGACTGTGCTCAACAGTTGGGCAGGGCGTCTGACTTAGCTCTGCCCAAGCACGGCCGTAGGATAGGCTTCTTGGCAATCTGGGTTCTCTGGCCAGGCTTCCTGCATGAGTGGGACATGAGACTATGCTTGGTGGTTAGGTTGGGCTGTGAACTTGCTTTCCTGCCTGGGTGAGTTGGGAGTATGGTGGCCCTTTCACCAGAGACCCAAATCCCAAGAAGAGCCAACTGAGCCCTCTGGCCAGATGGGGCCACTGGCTTGGCTCTGCCCATGGGCATTGCTTCTGGCTGGGGATTTTGCTCAGGTGCACTGCAGTATGCTCTTTTAAGGTGTAGGTGCTGAATGCTGTATGTAGGCTTTGCCCCCCTTCTCCATCTCTCTGATCCGTGAGGCAGGACCTGAGTGGGTCTGCCAGGATGTGTCCTGAAACACTTGAATGAGCTGGATGAGCCAGATGTCCACCTTGGGCCTCTCTTCTCTCACTGGAGAAACCATGGACCAGGGGGCACACTCGGTGCAGTGCTGCGTCAGCCTGGAGCGGGTGGTGATGTGGTCAGAAAGGAGCCATTCCTCTTACTTTCTTTTTATGCCTTTTTAAAAAAAGTATAACTTTATTTACTTTTGGCCGCACTGGGTCTTCATTGCTGCATGGGCTTTTTTCTAGTTACAGTAAGTGGGGGCTACTCTCTAGCTGTGGTGTGCGGGCGTCTCATGTTGTGGAGCACGGGCTGTGGGGCACGTGGACTCAGCAGTTGCAGCTCTCGGGCACCACAGCACAGGCTCAATAGCTGTGGTGCACATGGGCTTAGTCGCTCTGCGGCGTGTGGGATCTTCCTAGCCCAGGGATCGAATCCATGTCTCCTACATGGGCAGGCGGATTCTGTACCCCCGAGCCACCAGGGAAACCATTTCTTCTTACTTTCTAACGTGGTCCTTCTCAGTCTCTGTGTTTCAGAGGGGTGCTTCAGCCTCACCCCCAGGTGAGGGCATTTCTACAATGTTGATGTATGTGTGGAGACTTGCTAGTTGGTCTTCTTGGGAAAGAGACTGAAGACCAGAATGACCTATGTTGCTATCTTGATGACCTTCTCTAGCTCTGCCCAATCACTGGTATGGCATAAGTTAACTTCAGTTCACAACCAAACAACTCTGGCTGGTTTGTTCATTCACATCATAGAAATAGGGAGCTTGTACGTCTTCCCGAGCAGAGGTTGGAAACCAGTCACAAAAGTTAAGAATAAGACAGTTTCTTCAAAGTTTCAAGTTTGTGCACAAGGACTATTTCTTAGATTAGGAAGCTTGGGTTGGTATCAAAGCCTACAGGAAGTGGGACTGCTCAGAAAGTGGATCTCTAGCTGGTGTCTTTAGTGTGAGTGACACTGGCATTATTCTTAAAAGCTTCATAACATGTAGTGCCTAGGTGGCTAGAAAAACAGCATAGGCCCAGCTGGGCGTTCTTCATGCAGCAAAAATAGGATTTGAGGCCATAAAAGAAGAAATGAGTGACTTTTTAAATGGAGAAGGGGAACTTGATTCTGGGCTTTGGTGCCAAATAGAAAGAAAAAACCAAATGTTCCCAGTGGTTGCTGAGTGTCCATTAGTAGTACAAAACTACTTGTTAATTGTAGGATGGGAGGCCCCTTGTTAATTGTAGGATGGGAGACCAGCATTTTCTGATCACTTGCTCTCTGTCAAGCTCTCTTTGCTGTATGATAATTTGCTTTGCTGTATGATAATTTCATCTCTGCAAGTAAGATGTGAGGTGGGAGGTGGCTACCCCATTTTAGGCATGACACATCTATTGTTAGATTCAGTGGCCATGTCTCCAGAATTAAGTCAACAGTCTACTTAGGCACAGAAGTAACTAGTCTATTGATCATATTTAAAGAAAGACATCGGAAAGCAGTATTTTAGACAGCTAACTCTATCTGTAAAAAGCCAGATATTAAATATTTTAGCCATTATAGAGCATATGGCATCTGTTGCAAAGTCTCAGTTCTGCCATTATAGCAGGAAAGCAGCCATGGGTGAGTTTAAATGAATGGGAGTGGCTGTGTTTCAATAAAACTTTATTTATAAAAACAGGTGGTAGGCCCTCATTTGGTAATCCCTGTGTTAGAGGAATAAAACTTTATGGGAGAAGATTGTAAGGTGGATATATTTTATTTGAAGGAAATAGGCATGCAAGCTTCCCACTTGGTGTGTGGTAACTGCTTGATACTTGTTTAACAAGCCAGATCCATAAGCCTATATTTCTGCTGATTTGAGCAAAAATAAGTAGACTTTAATTGCATTGTAAAACAAGAGGTTAGGTATTTTAAAAGGTTCTTTTTAAACTCAGCTGCTTGTTAGATCTTGTCAAAGGAGCTCTGAGCCTCAGAGGTCTTTACTGATAGGAGAACTGCATCATGTGGGTTGAGCTCAATTCTTTTTGAGGACACAGGGTTGACTGCCTTTTAGGATGTATTTCTGAAAATGATGAAGGAACAATCAGTGAGTCACAGTGACTACTGGAATGTAGCGGTGTGGAAGAGAAGGTCAGAATGGCTCCCAAATTTTGAATTAGGCTGGTCAAAACAGGAATGCCATAGCTGAGCTCCAGAGCCACAAAGATTGTGATGGGATTGTGTTATTAAAGATAGACTGCACACAAATCCTTCATCCCTTGCTCTTTCCTTGCCTCTTAGCCTTTAGCTCTAGTCTTCTTTTCCTGGCAGTGCCAGATTATGTTTGTGTCACCAGGGAAAATTTCTGGTAGAGTCCAGTCACCAAGTCAACAGAATTTACTGGCTCCCCACTGTATGCCAAGCATTGTTGGGGGGCACTGGGCCCAAACTTGACTATTGCTTTGCTTACTATCTCTTTGCATGTTTAGGCAATAAGTTCAGAGCTGGGAGATTATAAATAACCTAGAATAGAGTCTTCCTCGTGTGTTTTCTGATAAGTAACTTTGCCATGGAGTCTAACTGGTCACGTCTAATATCCAAGCTGAAACTCTGTTGTGGACTAAACTCACTTTTTTTTTTCCCTGCAGTGGCTTAAGAAAGAAATCTGAGCAAGGCTTTAGAAAACATATCTGAGCTATGAGGTTCTAGCATTCCAAACAGAGGTTTCATCAGCTCCACGGGCAAGGAAAGCATCAAGGCCAAGGCAATGCCTGCTCCAGGGTCATCTTCGCACAGATAGTTCATTACTATCCAGAGCAGCAACGAACCCGAGTCTTTGGAGTTGGCAGTAGTTTCGCCAGTGGTCTCCTGGGAGGATTCTGAAACATTAGGTTCTGGCTTTCCCCTCTCTTTTAACATTAGATGTCAGTTCTGTCAGACCACAGGTGAATGCAGAGCCCGTAGATTAGCAGGAGCTCGTCTACTATAAGCCACAAAATCTAATACTCTGGGGGAGAGAACATTTTAAGGCCAGGTTATAATTTGTGGAAGTAATTTGAAGAAAGGAAGTTGGATGGATGAGGGTAAGTTCATTAGAAGAAGACAGAGAGGTCCAGGGAGGGAGGGAGGGGGCAGAGATAGAAACGAAGAGTGATGGTGGGAGGTCAGAATGATGGGCTCTGTTGTACCAGTATCTCTGGTTTCTCCTATCATGACGGGCAGAGGGAGGGGAGCTGTATTGTGACCTCTGATCACTGACTTCACTCTGAAGGTGTGGTGCTTAGAGGCCATCTCAAGAAACACCCCCGCCCCCACAAAGTCCAACCCAAATCTGGCATCTGAAGCAGCATGTTCTTATATACAGTAAAGCACTTTCTTTATTCTTTTAAGCCACATCAACTCTGGCTGTTTACCTCTAAAGGCTTTGTAGGTGTGAATCCCTTCATCAGTGCATGATTACTGATTAAAAACAGCACCTACCCCACCCCCCCACCACACACACAATGCCAATATACTTGGAAAAAGAACTGTTGTTACCTGAAATTCCTTTCAAGTTAGCTCTGAGTGGATCAAAAAGATCGATGACTCCCCAGGAATATAAAATGTTTTTCAAGTCGAAATGATTTTGGATCCTGAACCTAAAACAACAAAAGATATACACTTTCACTTAAGATTCTCATCTTGATATTCATCACATGCCAACCCACGCCCCTCCCTTCAAAGTCAGGGAGCTCCAGGCTCACTTCCAACTTCATCTATCACTGCTCCTTCCCACACCCCGACCCCCTGACTAATCTGACCCCACAGCCCCTTCTCCCACCTCTGGACCTTTGCTTCTGCTGTTCTTTCCAGGTCTGCCTTGAATTTGAATTGTACTATCCTCTCCTCTAAGCTCAGTTCAGCCATCACTCCTCCTCTTCCCCAGCTGTTCTGTGACCTTCAGTATTTTAAGCCCTATTAAGCACTTTGTTCCACTCTTTTGATGTATAGAATGGTCTGTTTCCTATTAGTGTTATTTATGATACTGTAAACTATTTGAGAAAAGAGGCTCATTATTTCTTCATAATAATTAATATTTAATGAGTGCTTACCATGTGTAGGAAAATGGCAACCCACTCCAGTAGTCCTGCCTGGAGAATCCCATGGACAGAGGAGCCTGGTGGGCTGCAGTCCATGGGGTCTCAAAGAGTCGGACGCGACTGAGCACCCATGCGTGCATACCATGTGCCAGGCACTACAAGTATTTTATGTGGATGATCTCATCTCTTCATCACGTAACCGTGTTATTATTCTCGTTTTACAGATAGAACACTGAGGCTTGAAGAGTTTAAGGAGCTTGCCCAAGAGGACGTCCTGAGTCTGCGACGGAGCCTGCCTGGACGAGGCTGACGGAGCCCAGAGCCTGTGCTCTCGGTGTCTACACCCTGCCACCTGCCATCTGCCTCCTGGCTGGCATCTCACACACAGTAGGTGCGGAAAAGAAGTTGCTGACTAACTGCCAGCTAATAGTGGCTCGTTGAACATTTTTCTATTTGATACAACATATTTTCACGTTTGCTGTGTGCAGCGTGGGTCTTTAGTTTTCCCAGTTAAGTCCCGAGAGCAGGAAAAACCAGCCCACCAGCTTTATCATGTTTCTCCAAGGGCAAGGCGTTTAAAACTTTACTATTGAAGGAGGCTTTAAAAGGATGAATGATGTGATTTTCCTTTGAGAACAAAAAAACTTCCAAATTGGAATTGAGATGGTCTTTTCTATAAATCATGCAGAACTTACTGGAGAATAAAAATACTGTACCAGACTGTTAAATATCCAAGTTCTTCACTGCCATACAAGACAATGTGCCCAATATTTTAAACAAAGGTATCAGATTTTCTCATAAATGTGTGTTCTGAATCTTGGCCATAGTTTCCAAAAAAGGCACCAGCTTTCTCTAAGTATGCTGATGTTTCACAAAAATTAAAAAAAATTTTTTTGTGGGGGCTACACCTCTCAGCATGAGGAATCTTCAATCCCTGACCAGGGGTCGAACCCACACCCCTTGCACTGGCAGTGTAGACCCCTAGAGAAGTTCCTCAAAAAAAGTTTTTAAACCACCTTCTCTGAAATTTTCTTAAATCCTTAAACCTCACTTTTCTGAGAACTCTCAGTGCTGAACATATCGGTTAAGAACATGAACTTGGGAACCCAGTGCCTAGGCGTGAATGCTGGCTCAGCCTCGTGCTAGCTGAGGGAACCTGGGCAAGTCGCTTTGCCTCGGTTTCTCTACTTAGGAAATGGGCCTAATACTAGTGCTCAGTTCTTAGTTTTGTGAATAGTAAGTGCCGTAATCCTGGTAAAGTGCTCAGAACAACGTCCAGGACAGCTCACACACTTTACTGTTACCTCTGTGGTTCTATTGTTTCTCACTGATACTGATTAAGAGCTAAGGTATGTTTGAAGCCACGTATGGTGGTTATGGTAGGAGATAAAGCTGGGTAATACCATTTTTAGTAACTAAAGACAACAGTAAAAACGAGGTATGACTATGAAAGAGGACAGTGATTTGTTTCTTGTATGGCTACGAAGGCCAGGCCAGAAGAGATGCTACAAAAATATCTTGGGTTAGAAAAAACACCCTTTACCAAAACCAGACAAGGATATCACAAGAAAATGACAGACCAGTGTCCCTTGTGAACACAGATGTAAAAATCCTCAACAAAATATTAAAAAATTGAATCCAGCAACATATAAATCCCTCTATGACCAAGTGGGATTTCTCCCAGGAATGCAAGGTGGGTTTGACATATGAAAATCAATCCATGTAAAATACCATATTAATGAAATAAAGGACAAGGGTGACATGATCATTTCAAGAGATGCAGAAAAAGTACTTGTCCAAGCACTTGACATTCTTTTATAAAAACAAAAACCACCTAACAAACTTGGATAGAAGGAGATTTCTTCAACCTCAAAATGGGCATTTACAACTCCCTACAGCTAGCATCATCCTTAATGGTGAAAGATTGAATGCTTTCCCCCAGATCAGGAACAAGATAAAGATGATCACCACTTCTATTTAACACTTTACTGGAGAGTGTGCAGGGCAATTACACAAGAAAGAGAAAGCAAATGTGCCCAGAATCAAAAGAAGGAACTAAATCCCTTTCTATTCACAGACGACCTGGTCTTGTATATAGAAAATCCTAAGGAATACACACACACACACATACACACAGACAAAAAAATATTAGAGCTAATACGTGAGTTCATCAAGGTGGCAGGATACAAGATCAAGATACAAAAATTAACTGTTTCTTTATACTAGCAATGAACAATCTGAAAATGAAATCCCATTTACAATAGCATCGAAAGGAATAAAATACTAGAAATTTAACAAAACCTGTACACTGAAAACTACAGAACACCTTTGATAAAAACTAAAGAAAACCTGAAGAAAACCAAAGACATCTTGTGTTCATGGACTGGAATACTTAATATTGTTATAAAGCAATATTCCCTAAGTTAATCTACAGAGTCAGCAAAGTCCATATCAAGAACCTGGCTGTTTATTTGCCAGAAACTGATAAGCTGATCCTAAAACTCACACAGAAAGACATGGAACCCAGAATAGCCAAAACAATCTTAAAAAAAACAAAGTTGAAGGGCTCATACTGCTGATTTCTAAATGGATTAAAAAGCTATAGCAAGCAACCAAGAGTGTGCTGCTACTGCTAAGTCACTTCAGTCGTGTCCAACTCTGTGCGACCCCATAGACGGTAGCCCACCAGGCTCCCCCGTCCCTGGATTCTCCAGGCAAGAACACTGGAGTGGGTTGCTGTTTCCTTCTCCAATGCATGAAAGTGAAAAGTGAAAGTGAAGTCACTCAGTCGTGTCCAACCCTCAGCGACACCATGGACTGCAGCCTTCCAGGCTCCTCCGTCCATGGGATTTTCCAGGCAAGAGTACTGGAGTGGGGTGCCATTGCCTTCTCCGAGAATAAAACTAGAAGTCTAGAAATAAACCTATATTTATGGCCAATTGATTTTGACAAGAGTGTCAAGAAAATTCAATGGAAGACAGAACAGTCTTTTCAATAAACTTGGTTAGTTTTGCCTGTGAAACACCCCTAAAAGATAAGGGAAGTTTTATTTCCCTAAAATCTTATATTCTTCTCAGATAGCAGGCTGAATAGTCTTAGATTAAAAAATTTTTTTTGTTTTAATCCAGATAAGGTCAAGTGTGAATGAATACTTGGGTTACTATGACCTCTGCCTTCTTGTCCCTTCCCCATCCTCCAGAGTTTTTTAGGATCTTTTCTCAAGGGATTGCAAGTTCTAGAGGCAGAATCAGCACCAGTGAATAGTTCTCAGTGGCGCTGGGCATCTCCCTGGGGCCTCTTCCTTACATCAGCTGCTCCAGGACGAGGCCAGCCATTTGTCTCCTACACTCAAAGAGACTGTAGCAAAGTCCTACTCCCACAGCTGCATTTTCTCTCTATTGTTAGCCTTGAAAGCTCTTCGTCCTTTGCTGAGCTTCTCTTAAACATAACAGAAACATCAGGCTTGCTTCTGCTTCATGCTAGAGAGATCTGCTGAAATAGCCAGTCTTTGGGCTTTGATTTGGGGTTCAAATATTTGGTTTGGAGAGATAGGCATTATGTCTGAGTTTAATTCACCTTCTGCCTTCGCTAGGCCGATCTCACTTTAGACCTTGGCCCTTCACTCACTGGTCTCTCTCTCTCTCTCTCTGTTTTTTGTTCCAGGGCCTGGACTTATTTTTAACTCCTCAAAGGAATCCTGCCAAGGCCTCTGGCTCAGCAATGCAGAGAGCCTGGTCAGTGGAGGAGGCTGAGGTGGCCAGTGGGGAGGAGCATGAAGAATCCACACACTGCAAATGAACCCTCGGATAATTTTTTTTGTTTAGCTGCTGGTCTCCAAATTAATTATGCATTTACTCTGATTTCAAATGAAGCTTATCATTTAGAGATGCTCCTTGAGGAACCCTTTGTAAAGTAATGAGTTTCGCAAATAGGTTTTGCTTTGGAGAAGAAAAATCCAGCACCATCATTTAACTTTTTGACCTCTTGGGGTTTTGTATTTGTACCTATTGGGTTTTCTTAAAGAAAGGCTCACCTCTCTTTAGAAAGAATGAAACCTTCAGTGCAAGGATGTAAAGCCTTCAACTTTTATGCTTCAGTTTGCCTTCTGATGGGAATTATATCTGTATTTGCTCAACTGCATAAGCAATCTTGCCTGTTTAGTTTTGAAAAATGATGGCTGTATACTCTTAGGATGTGATAAGATTTAGAGGCACTCTCCAAGGTAACTGCACAGACCCTAGAGCCAGCCGCCCGGGTTCTGTAATGCAGGTCTGGCCGACTGGAGCAGGCCTAGGAGCCCGCCGACAGGACAATGCAGCCGCTCACCTGGGCAGGAACACCTCCATCCGGGCTCTCTTCAGGCTGGCGGTCCAGGCATGGAGGAGGCTGGCTGTGAGGTGGGGCTCAATGTGGCTGAGCGCTGTGTCTCTGTGCCGAGGCAGCACCAGGAGTAGGCTGGCCGTGTTTCCCAGGTACGGCAGCTCCAGCACCCCCACCTGATGGCCCGCAGGGTCCTGAAACTGGCCTGGGGGTTCAGTGGATGGGGGATCAGTTCTGTCCCGGGAGCCCAAGGAAACAGACAGTGCCGGACCCTGGGAGGGGCCAGCTCCCAGAACTGGAAACAATGCATTTTATTAACAATCAGGTGTCCACCTCACCTTCAGGGAGCTGTTTTAGGACCAAGCCTGTTGGGGGCTTGTGGCCACCTTTGCTGATCCTAAGACCTAGAATGTCTCTAAGATATCCATATGTGGATTGAGTCCTGGGGCCTGCAGCGGCCGGGCAGGATGGGGGTACTGGCATGCAGGAGAGCCTAACCCCTCTTAAAGGGACGGCCACCACAATCCTGGCCTCTTGTTGCCATATCAGGACCCAGGCTCTTGGTGCCAGATCTTCCTATCTTTCAACTAAAAGCTTCCCAGGTGGCGCTAGTGGCAACCAGTGAACCAGTGAAGTTGCTCAGTCGTGTCCGACTCTTTGCGACCCCATGGACTGTAATCTGCCAGGCTCTGCTGTCCATGGGATTCTCCAGGCAAGAGTGCTGGAGTGGGTTGCCATGCCTTCCTCCAGGGGATTGTCCCTGACCCAGAGATTGAACCCGTGTCTCCTGGATTGAAGCGCTGCCTGGGTCAGCGGTAAAAAATCTGCCTGCAACGCAACGCAGGGGACGTGGGTTTGATTCCTGGGTTGAGATGATCCCCTGGAGAACGAAATGGCAATCCACTCCAGTACTCTTGCCTGGAGAATCCCATGGACTGAAGAGCCTGGTGGACTACAGTCCACGGGGTTGCAAAGAGTCTGACTGAAGCGATTTAGCACACACTCATGCAACCAAAGCTCTAAGCCTAGATGTCACATGAAATTTCCCAGCATCTGAAGCACTGCATATGCATGCGTGCGAGCATGCTCAGTTGCTAAGTCACATCTGACTCTTTGTGACCCCATGGACTGCAGCTCACCAGGCTCCTCTGTCCATGGGATTTTCCAGGCAAGAGTACTGGAGTGGGTTGCCATTTCCTCCTCCAGGGCATCTTCCTGACCCAGGGATTGAACCCAGGTCTCCTGCATTGGCAGGCAAATTCTTTACTACTGAGCCACCTGGGAAGCCCAAAGCATTGCAAAGACCTAAGGAAACAGGAGTTCAGGCTGGATTCGGACTGATAATTTGTACCCTGTGACATAAACAAATGGGCTTCAGGATGGACAGGTGGGAGCTTGTGGGTGATGGCTATGACTGGCCAAGGACAAGTCCAGGCCACTGGGCACAGCCTAATTTCAGAAGTGTGTGATGGGACAGGTGGCAGCAGACACAAATGGCCCGAGATCAGGAGACCCAGAGAGGGTTTCTGGTGAATGCAGATGTAGTGGCCAGACCCAGTGATGGGACAGGGCGGGCAAATCATAGGGAGCAATCTACGTGAGCTGGGTTGACTTCGCAGCCTGTGGCAGCCCCAGTCTCAGGCAGAACTCCAGGCTTGATCCCTTCCCTGGGAGGACAGCAGGGCCTGGGCCTCAGGGTGGACAGACAGCAGAGCCGACTGGCCACTGCAGCAAAATCTTACAATCACTAGGGAAAGACAGGGGCATGGTTCATACACCTTTTTGTATCTGCTCAGTAAATACTTGCTCAGCCTCCATTATGTGCCAGCCACCCTGCGTGGCTGTTCTCCCCAGCCACCCTGCACTGTGCTGGGGAGAACAGGAACATCTCGGAGTCTGCCTGCCAGCATCACCCAGCAGACAGATCAACCAGCATGGGTCACAGCAGCGACAGGAAAGTGTTAGGAGCAAGAATTATTGGGTTGGCTAAAAAGTTTGTTTGAGTTTTTCCACAATAGCTTATGGAAAAATCTGAATGAACTTTTGGGTCAACTCTGGCTCATTTGGTAAAAAATCCACCTGCAATGCGGAGAAGGCAATGGCACCCCACTCCAGTACTCTCGCCTGGAAAATTCCATGGATGGAGGAGCCTGGTGGGCTGCAGTCCATGGGGTCGCTAAGAGTTGGACACGACTGAGTGACTTCACTTTCACTTTTCACTTTCATGCAGTGGAGAAGGAAATGGCAACCCACTCCAGTGTTCTTGCCTGGAGAATCCCAGGGATGGGGGAGCCTGGTGGGCTGCCATCTATGGGGTCTCACAGATTCGGACACAACTGAAGCGACTTAGCAGCAGCAGCAGCAGCCACCTGCAATGCAGGAGACCTGGGTTTGATTCCTGGGTTGGGAAGATCCTCTGGAGATGGGAAAGGCTATCCACTCCAGTATTACAGCCTGGAGAATTCCATGGACTGTATAGTCCAAGGGGTCACAAAGAGTCGGACACGACTGAGTGACTTTCACTTTTCACTTTCAATACAATCCATTGTAAATGTATGTTTACTTATTCAACAGACGTTCTTTCATTCCCATCTTACTTGACCTCAATGAATAATTATTGGTTGAATAAACTAATGAATAAATGCACTGGGAACTCACAAGGGTCCTGTATGGAGGCAAAGCAGGATGATAGCAAGTGTTCTCAACACCAAAGCTCCTAAAACACTGTTTTAAGTCTCACTGACTTCTTCTGGAATAAGAACATAATTAGTCCCACAAGCTGGAGGGGGCTGAGCAAGCAAACCAGGGTTTAGAGGGGTGACCAGGAGAGGAGATGTGAGGCAGGCAGGGCAGCGGAGCCCTTCCTGCCTGGTCTTGCTGGGCCCCCCACCCTGGAGCGTCCACAGCACACACAATAGTCTGCTGGGAAGGGGAGCTGCAGGTGCACCCCACCTGCACCCCACCACGAGGGAGACGAGTGACTTCCAGCAGGATGGGCGGGCAAAGTGATGAGCACTTCCGGATGGACATGCTCTAGGGAAACTTCTAGACTGGACTCTCCACCAACCGTCATTTCTCAACACCAAACGCTGAGGCAGGTGTTCATCTTGAGGAGGTGACTGCCAGGGGAAGGGGGTTTGCCCAGTCACATGACTCCCCGCTTTGCTCCGTGCAGAGGTAAAGGCCAGGCATGAAATCGGGGTTCTCTTCCCCATCGGCTCCCTCACTGTCCTGAGTCTCCACCTCCCTGGCCTTCGCTTACTCCTCGGCGGCGCGCCTGGTACCGCAGAGGGACCCGCAGCGCCACTCAGCCGCATCCTTTTAGAGCGGAGCCCAGCCCTCCCTTCCCGGGCTCCTCCCGCTCACCGTAGTTGACCTCGGCCATTTGGTACATCATGGGAACCTCGAGGGTCAGGCCCTGGGCGCAGGTGAAAGGCAGGAGCTGAGTGTCCGAGGAGAACTGATGCCGCCAGGCGCTCTGGAAGGACACGGTGCTCACCAGCACCAGCTGCGCAGACTCCGCGCCGCCACCGCGCTCCCACGCGGAGCCCACAGGCCCGTCCCCTGCGAGCAAGAGAGCAGGGGGCCGCTGAGAGGCTGCCGCCCGCGTGAGGCATCCGCGGAGGGTTGTGGCTTGCTTGTTCGTACTCTTAGCTGTGGAACTGTGGTGCTTGTAAAGAGCTGTGGTTGGAGACCAGGCTTTAATTTTTTATTTTTTTATGTATAGCTTGGGGTGCTACGGGCTGGTTCCAGTTAGTTCTGGCTAGTTCTGGCTGGGATTGTTTCCCAGAAGCAGAAGGCTGCCCTGCTCAGGCAGACCCCTGGGGCGGGGGTGAGACTAAAAAGTGAGACTGGGTGCTGCCCAGTGTCACCCCTACCCCCGACTCCCTTCACCCCAAGTGCTCTTGGGCCTCATCCCTGGCGGAGCCTTTGTTTACATGATGACCTCCAGGGCACGGACTTTAAGTCTCTTGCCTTACCTAAGAGGGGAGCTGGCTGGCCACCTGTCAAGGGGCTGCGTCCTTCCAGCTCTTTATCCCTTTAATAAACATGTCCTTTGTGCTAGGCTCTGTCTTCAAGGCTTCAGCAAACCCTCCTCGACTCCTCCTACCAGTTCTGTTGTTATTCCTAGTTTAGATGGGGCCCCAAGGTTGTCCAAGGTCACATACTTGTGAGCAACAAAGCCACCATCTGCCCACTTGCCCAAGATGGAGACCTTGGCCTTGAATCCAAGCAGCCTGGCCCCGGTCTTTTCAGGGGTACCGTCTCTTTCTTAGAGGACCATTCACCCCTGGGGTTGATAGCAGCTGACCGTGGCCTCGGGCCTCCCAGCAGCGCCACGAGCTGCAGCAGGGAGTTAAACATTTTGAAGTAAACTGAAAGACGTTGTGAAATGTTGGAGCAAACTGGGAGGGGAAACCTCCTTATCAATAAAGATCCTAATATTCAGTTCGCCTTTGCGCGCCTGCCCACATGCTGTTTCTTGATTCATAAAGTGCATGTTCCCTGTTGTGCCTTTTTAAACATTGGGTCTTCGGTGCTCTCCCTAGTTCTCTGTAACCTTTGTAATCGTCAAGGACGCTGGAGCCAGACTGCCTGGGTTAGAATCCCCTACTCTGTGGATATAGGGCTGCAGGCCCAATTCTCTGTGCCTCTGTTTCTCCGTTTGCAAAACGGGGACAATGATGGCACTTAGCTCTTAAGACTATGGCGAGGGGAAACTGAGCTCGTAACCACAGAGTACTTAGAAGAGTGCTGAAGAAATAAACTGAGCACTCAGTAAGTGTTCGTGACGTTCATCATCTTTGATGGTAATTACAACTGCGTGATATGTGTGCGTGCTCAGTCCTGTCTGACTCCCTGCTACACTCTGGACTGTAGCCTGCCAAAGCAGGTGCTGATTTTCATTAAACCATCCCTAATTGCTGCACATTAAGATAACCCTGGGCTAAACATTATATACAGTTATTACATACAGTTATTGCCTTAAGCGAAATTCCTAAGAAACCACATTTTGGGCTCCTACTGCATTTTGCATTGAAGAGGGTTAGTGGTTGATGAGAACAGAGCTCAGTGGAAACACACCTGGGGATGTTGCATGACCCAAAGTCTGCTGGACTCCCTCTGCTGGGATTCTGAAGAGCACCCTTTTGTGTGTGGGTGTGTGTGTGAGGGGTTGTGTGTCTGTCCCTGGGGGTGGGGTGGGGGTGGGGTAGGGACAGAACAGAACCAAAAGTGAGCCCTGTTCACTCGAGGGTCGGGTTTCCCAAGAGGATAAGCCTCTGCTGCAGGTGAGGGCTGCCTGTGTACCCACTGCATGGCTTCTGATGGGTAACAGCTGGGACCTGTCTCCCCAGCCTTCCTCCATTAACCTCATCAAACTGGACGGTTTTTCCTTACCTGCGGTCTGCCTGGGGCCCCATCCGTTGGCCAGCATGGCAGTGCTGTTGGGCTCCCTGAGGTTGGCCAGCTCCAGGCTGCTGTTTGCCCACCGGGAGACCTGCTCCACAAAGCAGGGGGCGAGCGGTGTCCCCGTCTGCACGTAGAGGGTGCAGGCCAGCTCCAGCTTGGCCCCCGGGCTGGTGCTGGGCAGCACAGCATAGACAGCCTGGAGCCATTCTCTGACCTTGGGGTCTGCAAAGAAGATCAGTCAAAATGGTGAGTGTAAGACAGGAGTTACCCCCGGCTCTGCTTGCTGGGTACAGGGGAATGGGACCCCTGCCTCTCCACTCTTAGGTCCCGAGGTTCATCCACCGTAGACAGTCAGTTTGGATAAGTCATAGCTCAGTTGCTCAGGAGTTAACCTGGTTCCACAGATGAAAAGTCAAGGAGGAAGAAACCATGCTAGATTTGAAAGAAATCAGGCTGTTATTGTTCAGTCGCTAAGTTGTGTCTGCCTCTTTGCGACCATGGACTATAGCCCACCAGGCTCCTCTGTCCATGGGATTTCAGGCAAGGATATTGGAGTGGGTTGCCATTTCCTTCTCCAGGGGATCTTCCCGACCCAGGGATCAAACCCTCATCTCCTGCATTGGTAGGTGGATTCTTTACCACTAAACCACCTGGGAAGCCCAAATCTAGCTGTGATTAAGTCAGATAGAAAAAGACTACCAACCTCCCAAAGACTGTGCTTCCTAAACTTCTTGAGCCAGATATATGCTGCTGCTGCTAAGTCGCTTCAGTCGTGTCCGACTCTGTGCGACCCCATAGACAGCATCCCACCAGGTCCTCTGTCCCTGGGATTCTCCAGGCAAGAACACTGGAGTGGGTTGCCATTTCCTTCTCCAAGGCATGCATGCATGCTAAGTCTCTTCAGTCGTGTCTGACTCTGTGCGACCCTATGGACGGCACCCCACCAGGCTCCTCTGTCCACAGGATTCTCTAGGCAAGAATACTGGAGTGGGTTGCCATTTCCTTCTCCGAGCCAGATATGTGGAGCAGTGCTAAAGCAGAGAGACCTGGGCTGGTGGGCAGAGGGTTTCAAGTATGTACGAGGCCAGTGGATTTATGGGGAACATCACGAGTAGCAGTACTGGGCAGTGACCAGGGTGTTGAATTGTCGCTATCTCTGGTACAGGGCCTCACGTTCATCCCCACAACTAAACAACTGAGCAGCGTTTGGATGTAGTCTTTTGTGGAACTCTGCTTTCAACCTGGAAAATCTAGGGGCAAGGTAAGGACTCCTCCCATTCCCCCTTCTCTCTGAGCCCCAGCAGACAGCCCATTATTCATGTCAGCGGGAACCTGTGAGAATGTTGAAATACGAGGCATTTGAAAGAGTCCATAGCTTCTACCTTCCTGATGGTGGACTTGTAGTCATTTACAGCTCACGCAGGAGGCCGCTTCCTTCTCTGCATATTTGCGGTGGAATTCTTTATCACACTATTGTTCACAGCTGTGGCTTCTCTTCTCCCCTGAGCATGTGGAGCTACTGCTGAGTCACGACACAGTGGCATACCCTCCTGACCTGTGCACACAGGGCTTTTCCAGCCAGCAGGACCCCTTTGCAGGCAGGCTGCCTGTGGAACACAGCCCTTCCTTCTCCTTTTCGCCTCCCCTTCATCTTAGGGACAGCCCCCTGGCTGCCCCCAAGTCTCCCCCGTGACTCCCAGGCTCTTTGCACCCTCTTTCTGCCCACCCTGCCTCCACCAGCTCTCCTAGGGCACCAGGTGGAATGACCCTCCTACCTGGCTTGGGTGCCTGTCCATTCCATGTCCCCTCACAGAGGTCTAGGCCAGGAGACAGCAGCAGATGCACCCCCCCCACCACCACCCCTAACTTGCCTGGCTAAAGTCCTTCTGGGGGCAGCGGCACCCAGAACACACCCTGGGCCGGGGGCCCCAGCCACCAGGCTGCAGGATGCGGTGTGGGCAGGTTTACTCCACAGAACTTTCATCACCAAAGCCGCGTCTTAGAATCTACTGCTGTAAAAACTGGACTCAAGGCATATATAAATACATAGCCTAGCAAATTGCAGCCTAACTCAAGTGCTTGTTTTTGTTTTAATGAGAAAAAACTGTGAATGAAAAAAATAATAACTCATCGGATTGTCCTTTCATGAGGAAGGTCATAAATACTCATTGAATCACGTCCCTGTGGGGTGTAGACTGTCTGCAGGGGTGAATGGAGACATGTCTGTGGTCCTTAGTGTCACATGACTTTAGGGAGCGTCACAGAGCTCTCTGTCCTCTCCCCCTCTCGGCCCAGGGGACCCGCCATCCTTCCAGACAGACACGCCCAAGGCGCAGAGTCAGTGGGCTTGAGAGATCTTATCTCCTCCGGAGCCTAGTTTGTCCCTACCATTAGCACATCGGAAGTGGTTTTCTAGATGCTGCTGGAATGAATATATATCGTCAGAATAAAAAATGCTGAAGGTTGACGAACTCTGCTAAACCCTCTGCAAGCAGGATCACTTTTAATCCTCTCAACAACCCTGCGAATTAAGTGCAATTATGATCGCATTTATGGATGAGGGAGTGGGGGTTCAGACAGATTAATAAAGTTGCTCAATCAGTTGTCATCTGATTGTTGGGGTGGTATCTCACCACCCCCTGCCCCCTGCTCCCTGCCAGGTGAAGGACAGGTGGGCTGGGAACAGTCTGCCTCTCTGCTGGGGAGAACCTCACAGAGCCTTCTGTTTTGCTGAGTTGCCTGTATTTCCTAGTCTGGTCTCTGCTGTGCTTAGTCGCCCAGTCGTGTCTGACTCCTTGCAACCCCATAGACTGTAGCCCGCTAGGCTCCTCTGTCCATGGGGATTCTCCAGACAAGAATACTGGAGTGGGTTGCCATGTCCTTCAGTGGGGCAAAAGGGACTGACTTCCACAGTGACAAACTGCGCCTCCCCTGCAGCCCTTGAAACTACTGCCTCGATTCCTCTCCCCTCCCATTCCCCCTCCTACAAAGCCGTCTTTGTTGCTGGAGGGGTTGGGTGGCTGTAACAGCAAGGAGGGGAGGACTGCAGTAGATCAGGGGTGTACTGGGGAGGGGTGGAGAGTTTGAAGGGAGAGTCCCTGGAATGGCATGGAGTGGCAGGAAAATGCTAGAAGAAATGGTATTTTTCTTCTTTTTTTTTTTTAGAAATGGTATTTTTCTGAGTCCTGCTGCAGACCAGCCTTTTAACTCATTTGAGAGACCAGCATAGAAAGAGCCTTCCTCCTCAATATATTAGCTGAACTGAACTTCTTGAATGTGACACTGAATCTAAAGGGTGGCGGTTCTGGATTTTAAAGTTAATGTATATGAAATTCTCAGCCGGCCAGAACCATCTTTGTGGTGCTGATCAAAGAGAGTTAAGTTTAGGACAATGTGCAAAGGGTTTGGTTGGGTTGAGAGAGCAGTGAGGATACGTGCGTGTGTGCTAAGTCACTTCAGTCATGTCCGACTCTTGCAACCCAATAGACTGTAGCCCACCAGGCTCCCCTGTCCATGGGATTTTCCAGGCAATGATACTGGTATGGGTTGCCATGCCCTCCTCCAGGGGATCTTCCCAACCCAAGGACTGAACCCACATCTCTTTTGTCCCCTGCATTGGCAGGTGGGTTCTGTACCAGTCATGCCACCTGGGAAGCCAAGTCTGGTGGAAAACAGTGAAGGCAGGGGGCTTAGATAAATTTGTATGCCTGCTCAGTGGCTGAGAGGGAGGCTAAGGAGTTGAGGAAAGAGCACAGGATTTGGAGTCAGAAAATCTGGAATTGGAATCCTGGCTCTATCACTTGCCTGTTGGGTGAGCTGAGTCTTAGCAAATCATTAACCTCTTGCTGCTGCTGCTAAGTTGCTTCAGTCGTGTCCGACTCTGTGCGACCCCATAGACGGCAGCCCACCAGGCTCCCCCATCCCTGGGATTCTCCAGGCAAGAACACTGGAGTGGGTTGCCATTTCCTTCTCCACTGCATGAAAGTGAAAAGTGAAAGTGAAGTTGCTCAGTCGTGTCCGACTCCTAGCTACCCCATGGATTGCAGCCCACCAGGCTCCTCTGTCCATGGGATTTTCCAGGCAAGAGTACTGGAGTGGTGTGCCATTGCCTTCTCCGCATTAACCTCTTGTCTCACTGGTAAAATGGGCACTTTAGCAGGCTTGGCGATTGCATATGATTTCTATAAGGATCAAGTGACATAACAACTGTAAAAGTGAGTCCACGTGCGTCATCAAACAGAATTCTTCCCCACCCCCATCTCTGAGGCCTCTGTTCCCAGCATCGTTCTTGTGACAGAAAGCTGAGATGTGTGAAAGCTGAGATGTGTTCTTTATTGACTTGGAAAAGCATTGGAAATCCCTAGAACTTGGACCATTGGGAAATCATATTTTCATGCAGTGAAAACAAAAATATTTTGGGGATATCACTGGTGTCTGCTTTGAAACTCATGCCCAGCTTTAGGACCAGCTGGTGGGGATATTGGCAAAGCTGCTGGTGGTCAGGCACTTCCCTGGTGGTCCAGTGGCTAAGACTCCTTGCTCCCAGTGCAGGGGGCCTGGGTTCAATCCCTGGTCAGGGAACTAGATCTCACATGCCTAGCCAAAAAAGAAGATTCTGCATGCCAAAACAAAGGTCAAAGATCCCATGTGCCGCAACTAAGATCCAGTGCAGCCAAATAAATATTGAAAAAAAAACTGCTGGTGGTTACCTATTGGCTGGATGTCAGTGAGAAGACAAGCGCCCATTGTCTCATTGCGAACATGGATAGAGCTCTGTTGATCAGATGGGAACAATGCCCCAAGCCCCTGGGCTGTGGGTTCACATTCCTGATCTGTGCTCCTTTGTAAAAGAAAGACTGGGACAGGGCAGGTGGTGGGCAGTAGCAGGTTGACTTAATCAGCACCCATGTGATTCTCTGAGCCATTTGGGGGCAAGCACATGCAGGGGTATTCCGTTAACTAGCACTCTGCAAGCAGCACATTCCTGTTTGTAATAATTAACCATGGATCCAGGAGATAATGAAGCCATTTATAAGTAAGAAAAAAAAAAGTGGGATTATGTTCCCCAGAGTTTGACCATTAAGCATTCTGGACATTTGGTCATTCTTGAATGGGCTCTATGGAAGCCCTGCTAATCACCACACTTTGCTCAAGCAGGTACCCTGACGTTACCTGACAGCAAAGCACCGACTGTCATCAGTTCCCTGGCTCTGCAGGGAAACTCCATTTGCGTTTCTCACTTTCCCCCTAGTCCTGACTTCTGTGAGAAAATGTTTCAAGGCCGAAATGCCTGCCCCTCTTTCATATTCCTATTTGTTCTTCATAACCCAGCTCAGGGGTCTTGTTGTCTGGGGAGCCTTCCTGATCTGCTAGTGGAATAAATCATTCCCTCCCTGGTACGAACATATTTCACATAAGTACACTAACTGCCCCTCATTAAAAATGTGTTTCTGTGTGCATTGTTCCTACGAGACTGAGAGTCTTGTGTTCAAAGGGTTCCTTATATACCTGGCTGCTAAATTCCTGGCATAGCACCAGCCCACACAGCAGGAGCTCAGAAATACTTGATGGATGGCTTTGCACTGAATCTAACGTGGCTGGAGAGCAACTCCACGGATACGTGCATTTCTATAATATACTTGCCGAGCAAAATTCAACGTGATAACTTCTGTTTATTTTCACTTATCCTAAGAGACAAAACGCATTTGCAGGTCGGCCAGCAGTCTCACGAGAATTATTTTGGCAGAGGACAGGGTGTGGATGGGGAGGGATGGGGACAGTTCACACAGGTAATGCCTGTGGCCTGCTGTCTGGAGCATTCACCTTGCCAATGCAAGATGCCACCTCCAGGGAGCTCTTGCTATGGCTGTCTTGGTATTAGTACCTGGGTGCTCTAAAAAAGGGTTAATTTATATAATTTTAATTCTCATCCTTTTTCACTGGCATCTTATTCTTAGATAGAGAAAAAAGGTTGTGTGTAAAGTGTTTGTGTTCAGATGGAGTTGGGAGGTTGGGACCAGGGCCAGAGGCCCCAAGTGGGACCAGGTGTGGCTGACCTGGCATCACAAGACTCTTGCCCCCACTGGCAGAGGTGTTCTGAATTATGTTGGTAAATATGACTGCCTAAAAGTCACACATTTATGAAAGTGGGATGGTCTCTGGAACCAGACAGCCTGGCTTGAGTTCCAGCTTGACCACTTGCTGGCTGTGTGACCTTGGGCAACTTGCTTACATGCTCTGTGCCTAAATTGGCTTATCTCTAGAATAGGGATGATAAGATAATTACCTACCTCAATAGGGTTTTTGCTACAATGAATTAGATTGTATTGGTAAGGTGCTTCTAGCAGTTTCTGGCATCTAGTAAGCATTCTAAAAGGGCTTGTAAAATGCAATGGAGAAATTGCTGCCAAACCCAAGGGTAGAAGGGAACCTTAGAAATTTTATCAAGAGTAACCACGATGTGGACTTCCCTGGTGGCTCAGTGGTTGGGAGTTAGCCCTGCAATGTAGGGGATGTGGGTTCGATCCCTGGGTGGAAAAATCCTCTGGAGAAGGAAATGACAACCCACTCTAGTATTCCAGCCTGGAGAATCTCATGGACAGAGGAGTCTGGTGGACTACTGTCCATGGACAAGACTGAGTGACTAAACAGCCACCACCATGATGTAGAGTGTCAATGCCTTCTGTTGCACACTTGCCAGTGGGCAGCCTTCTCTGCCTGTCACCCGAGGCAGCCTGAGCATGAGGTCAGGTGTAAGTATGAGCAGGGCCGTGGGCGTGAGCAGCAGAGTGGGAGGAGCAGCGGTCCGCTTACCGTGGACGGTGTAGCCCAGGGCCTGGGCCAGCTGCCGACCAGTGTTCCCCCGGGCTCCAAACTGCAGGAGCTCCAGGGGGATGAAGGCGCCAGCGGGGGAGAGGACCAGGTTGGTTTGGTTGCTGGCCGCGGCCACGCTCCGGTACAGGCGAAGTGCCAGGTCAGTCCTCAGCAGGGTCAGGTCCTCATGGAGGTTGCTGGCTCCCCCGGGGGGGCAGACGTGAAGGAGGAGGAGGGCCAGTAGAAGAGACTGCATGGCTCCTGCAGAGGAGGGAAGAGATGCAAGTGAGGCAGGAGCTGCTCCATCCTGCAGAGGAGTGGGCCAGGGGCTGGTGCCCTGCTGCGGCTGAGGATCACTTAACAGGCCTGTTACCCGGCACCCTTCTACCCGCAGCAGAATGCGTCTCTGTATCTGCCTTAGAAACACTTGCTGGAAATCAAACCATGAGTTGAAAGGTCTGAATTTTAGGCCTGCCCTGTCATTGGAAAAGACCCTGATCCTGGGAAAGATTGAAGGCAGGAGGAGAAGGGGATGACAGAGGATGAGATAGTTGGATGGCATCACTGACTCAATGGACATGAGTTTGAGCAAAGTCCGGGAGATGGAGAAGGACAGGGAAGCCTGGCTGCGGTCCTTGCTGTCACAAAGAGCCGGACATGACTGGGTAACTGAACAACTGTCACTTACTACATGCATGACCTTGGGTGAAGCTCTGGTCAGACCAGAAGCATTATGTTGGCTCAGAAACTTGAAAAGCACGTCTTACTCATTTTTCTCAGTACTTAGTTAGCTCAGAGCTGGGCCATGAGTAGTAATAATAGGAATCACTATTAGGAATAGTAGGAATAATAGGAATTACTACTATCAGTAGTAATAATAGGAATAACAAATACTATACTCTGTTAAAAAGGACTTTGTATTTTCACGATTAATCATTACAACAATCTTACGTGGTAGCTGTTATTATATTGCAAATATAGAGATGATGAGGTTTAGAGACTTCAGTGGGTCATTTAAGAAAACATGGGGGTGGAAACAGGCCTGGGATTCCAGTCCTGGTCTTCTCTGGGTGGTCCATGAAAGACTGAGCATATAAATGCACACTAAAATATTGATCCATGAGCTAATTGTACCTAGGATATCAGAATTCTTGTGATGTGAATTATTTTCATAAAAAGGACACTTTCACAGAGAGCAGAATGCTGCAGATAGAACTCCTGCTACAGAGATGTACCCCTTCAAGGAAGAGAGTGTCTTTGCTGGAAATTAATGCAAAGAGAAAGGCAAGGCACAAAGTGTTCTCAGTGACTACTCCACACGGACAACCTGTGGCAATTTCTGTTCTGTTGTCTGACTGCGATATCAGGCAGGATTGGTGAGAGAGGGTCCCAGCCCAAAGAAGTCATCTGAGGATGAGAGTTGGCATGTAAAGCCACTGGGCTCAAAGGTGTTTATTTCAGATAAAGACCCCACGTGGAAAAGCATCCTCTCTTTCTCAGCTCTTTCCTTCTGCAGCCAAGCGCACAAAGGCATCATAGGGGTGGGCGTGTGCACAGGTATGGGGGTCTTTCTCTGTGTGTTTGGAAACCCCAGTCCAGGGTCTTTTTTGAAATGACCAACTCCCAGTGCTCTTGATGCTCCTATTACCTCCCCCAGGGATGCAGCAATCAACCCTTCACGCCCTTAGGCTCCCCGTGACCACGTCCCTGCCATGATTCACTGCGGACGAGCTGTACACTCACCTTCTCTTGGATGGGACTGTCCAAGTTTCCTTGCTGACTCCTGTCCTTGTGGGTCTCCCGTGTTAACGTGCTCCCCCTTTTAAAAAAGTGGAGCAGAATCTGCTTTGAATCACAAGACAGCATAGGGAGGAAGCTGGCAGTTGCCGTCTCTGTCGGCGATGTCTCTACCACTCAGTCCAAATTCCTGGAGCCTGAGGTCCCACAGAGAGCCAGGGGCAGGAGCCTAGCCTGGCCAGCCAAGCCCAGATCGGAAACAGAGCGGGCCCTGGGGAGGGAGCCAGCCACACCCGTCAAGCCTGCTTAGGCTTGTGACCTGATTGTACCAGCGAGGAACCCCTCTTGTAGCCCTTTGTCACTTGGAGGAATTTCACTGATAACTCTGCCATTAGGGCTTTTGCTGGGTACCAGGTACCTCATGCTTCTCCCCGCCTCCTGGGAAGAGAACAATACATTAGTCATCGGGCATGACTTGAAACTTTTAGCAAATGACATTCTGCAGAAAAGGGTGGGGGGGGGGGTGGGAAGCAAAATATAGCACAATCAGTTTGGAACAAGGTGCCTTGCCTTATTTATTATTAATAAAAGTGAACGCATTTATTTATATATAATACAATAAATATAAGAACTCTAAGCAATCTTGTTCTCAAGATATAGAAGTTAATAAATCTGGTGACTCAATATGAGAAAGAGACTGTGTTGTCAGTTAAGTGAAGGCACGTTCTGGGGAAGAATAAGCAGATTCTGTCCAAAGTCTGTCCTTGTGACCTAATTCAGAGTTGTAGACATTTCTATGAGTTTCTTAGGTGTCGTATTAAGTACAAAATACGTGTTAGGTTACACGTCGTTAGAGATTAAAGAAAAGAAGACACTTGGAAATGAATGCAGCTCTCAATAATGTTCTCTCAGGCATCTGTTAGAGTTAATATTTGAAAAAGAATGAGACTGTTTTTCATCTGACCACCACTCACACCCCTGTAATCAGCGGGCGCTTCACTTTCAAGTGGACTTAATTGCTGACACTCAAGCCTGGAATAGTTTATAGCTCTTAGGAGAGTTCCAACTCTAGAATTATTTTGCATGAAATTTCCCCAGATCTTCAATGTAGAGATTGTGCATTTTTTGCATGCCTTGAACTCTAAATTGTAGTATGATGGGGGAATAAATATATATAACTTATTCTATAGCATCCAGAGTGGGCATCCCATCCACCCACCCACCCATCCACCCATCCATCCATCCACCCACCCATCCATTCACCCACCCACCCATCCACCCACCCATCCATCCACCCACCCATCCATCCATCCATCCATCCACCCACCCATCCATCCATCCATTCATCCATCCACCCACCCATCCATCCACCCACCCATCCATCCATCCACCCACCCACCCATCCATCCATCCATCCACCCACCCATCCATCCATCCAGTAGCTCTTGCTTGCCTGCTAGGTTCTGAGGCTCTGTGCCAGATCTGGTGGAGGTGGCAATGAACCAGCCACCTGGACTCAGCTAGCTCTCAGGGGACCTAGAGTCTTGTTCCCTGAGTGCAGATTTTTGATGTTGATGCTGATAGGTTTAAGAAAAAGAGTCCTTCATGAGGAGGACCGTGTAACTTGCAAGGGCTCTCTCCCAATGCTGAGTTCCCCGTGGTTGCAATTATTTGAGCAGAAGCTCATTCACTCTCTGCCCATGGTGGAACTGGGAAGATGCTTATAAAAAGGTTTCCCAAATTTGAGAAGGTTGGCTGTGTGACTTCTGTAAGCATTTCTTCCTACCTGACTCTAAGAATGTATCATTTTAGATTGCTTTTATATTCTCTAGAAAAAAATACTGAGTGGAAGCCCTATGTATAGACTGCTGCTGCTGCTGCTGCTAAGTTGCTTCAGTCATGTCCCATTCTGTGTGATCCCATAGGCAGCAGCCCACCAGGCTCCCCCGTCCCTGGGATTCTCCAGGCAAGAACACTAGAGTGGGTTGCCATTTCCTTCTCCACTGCATGAAAGTGAAAAGAGAAAGTGAAGTTGCTCAGTCGTGTCCAACTCTTAGGGACCCCATGGACTGCAGCCCACCAGGCTCCTCCGTCCATGGGATTCTCCAGGCAAGAGTACTGGAGTGGGGTGCCATTGCCTTCTCCATGTGTAAAATAACTAGTGGGAATTTGCTGTATAACACAGTGAGCCCAGCCTGGTGCTCTGTGATGACCTAGAGGGTCAGGATCAGGAGTCAGGTGGGAGGGAGCCTCAAGAGGGAGGCGATATGATTCTCGAAGTTGTAGAGCAGAAACCAACACAACATTGTAAAGCAAATATCCTCCAATTAAAAATAAACTAAAAGAAAATACTGGGGAGCTGAACATTCAAAAAAAAATTTCCTGTGTAGGTTAAACATTTCAAAGTGTGAATGAATGAAAGATGGGCAGCAGTTTTTGTTTTGTGTGCTCAGAGGTGAACCTGTATAAGCCTCTGTGTTCTCCATCCGTTTAAGCAGAGGTTATCAAGCTTGTTTTGACCTGGCTGGCATATTGGTTTACACTGCTCAGGGAGCCTTTATTTGTGAAGATATTTACCGTAATTATAACAACAAAAATAGTGACCATTGTTGAGCACTTACTATGTTCCAAGTACTGTGTTACATCCTTTCCATTCACTATTGCAATGAATCCTCCCAACAGTCATATGAGGAATGTGTTATTATCCCTGTTTTGGAGATGAGGAAACAGACTTGAAGAGCTCAAGGTACTTGCCCAGGTTCCTGCAGTTAGAGGTCAAGCTGGGTGCAGGGTGGGTTGTGGGCTTATCCACGCTGATGAGCTCTGGTCCTCAGCGCCGCTGCTCTGCAGTCCAGAACCACTGTGAAGAGCAACTTGGCCTCAGAGCTGGCTCCAAATAATCTGGAAACAGGGAAAATTAGGCAGAGAGGAACTAAGGTTGGAAATAGAAAAAAGGCATCAAACTGTGTTTGGATATTCTGGTTCTGAAGAGCTTGCTTTTGGTGTTACTTTCTCATACATTTCAGTGTGATTAGCATTTTGGCCGTTTTTATCAGTTGGATTTTAAAAGTGATAAAAAAACAAGACTTGAGACCATGCCGTGTTATCCTCTCTAGCCCTCAGTCTAGGGGTAACTAGACAGGAAAGGCCGATCCTCACTAAGCCAGTGTCAGGGATTGTCAGGAAAAATCCATGTGAAAAATCTACCCGAGGGCTGTAACCCTTCTCTATCACTTCAGAACTGTGGGCATCAGTGATCTATTACAACAGTATTTCCTGAGAGCCTGGCCTTGACCTCCAAGGCTTCTCTGAGTGGGGTTTGTGGGAGCCACATTTTTTTGGGGGGGAGCCATGCTGTGTGGCTTGTGGGATCTTAGTTCCCCAACCAGGGATTGAACCTAGACCCTTGGGAGTGAGAATGTGGAGTCCTAACCACTGGACCACCAGGGAATTCTCAAGGGAACTGCTTCTGATTTATCATAGTTGGTTCATGTCCTGGCCAACTCAGCCTGGTATGACAGAATAACCCAGACTGGGTGGCTTAAACAACAGAGATCTATTTTCACAATTCTGAAGGCTGGGAAGTCCAAGATCAAGCAGATTCTGTGTCTGATGGAGGCCTGCTCCCTGGTCGGTAGACAGCCAGCTGCCTTCTTGTATTCTCACATGGCAGACACAGAGACAGAGGGGTCAGCTCTCTAATGTCTCTCTTTTTTTTTTTTAATTTTTATTTATTTTATTTTTTAACTTTACAATATTGTATTGGTTTTGGACCATTCCATTCATGAGGGCCCCACCCTTGTGACCTATTTACCTCCCAAGGGCCCCACCTCCTAGTACCATCACAGTGAGGGTTTGGAATTCAAAATATGAATTTGTGGCAGGGAGGGATAAACACTCAGTCCCCCATCGACTGTGCAAAGAAATGTATTTGTCATCTCTGCTGCTGCTGCTAAGTCACTTCAGTCGTGTCCGACTCTGTGCGACCCCACAGACGGCAGCCCACCAGGCTCCCCCATCCCTGGGATTCTCCAGGCAAGAGCACTGGAGTGGGTTGCCATTTCCTTCTCCAATGCATGAAAGTGAAAAGTGAAAGTGAAGGCGCTCAGTCGTGTCTGACTCTGGCGACCCCATGGACTGCAGGCCACCAGGCTCCTCCGTCCATGGATTTTCCGGGCAAGAGTACTGGAGTGGGGTGCCATTGTCATCCCTGAACTTCCTCAAAAAGCACCTCTGGCTCGACTCAGCTCTGAAAACTCCAGTGACCTCCTGTGAATCCAACAAGTCAGGACCCTGCTTTTGCAGGACCACATGGCTTCACAGGTGTGTGGGCAAAGCTGCCGAAATACGGCGAATACACAAGGAAGAGACTCCGACAGACCACAAGCCCACTTAGGAGGCCCTGAAACGCGAGGCCAGGAGAGGGAGCTCCCTGTGGGCTGGGCTGGCTCCCGCTGTCGCGGTGGGGGCGCACGGCTGTCCTCTTCGTTTCCGACACACTGTCCTTGTGGCCCGAGCTGGCCACTTCAGAGAGGTCTGCTGCTGGCCACATGGAAGCCACAGTCTGGGAAAAAAATCATGAGCCACTAGGCACCTGTGCAGGGGGTTATGAATGGGAGCACAGTCAGCAAGGCTGGGGAATCCAGTGAGTGGTTAAGTTGTGGCTTTAAACACATTCTACCCGAGGGAGGGTTGGGATGGAAGGAAGGACTGTGTGGTCCCTGCGCAGACCCTGAAGACTCCAGGCAAGAGCCTGGGAGCAGGAAGACATGTATTCCAAGCAGGAATACATCCACACGATCAATTCTTCTGTGTTCACACTGCACATTAAAGCAAATGATCTCCTTGTTTTTTGGAGGCAGGGGTGGAGAGAGCAACAAGTAAACCTCTAAAAGCAAATCTTGGGAAAGCTCTAACTTTGCAAGTGTTCCTTGGCACAGTGCTTTGAGGGGTTCGTCTGCTGCCCTTGGGGGCCTGAGCTGCAGAGCAGCCCTGGACTGTGGGTCCCAGAAAGCTATGCCCCCACCATCTGATCTGCTGCTGAGACATTGCAGTGAGTGAAGTGACTACATGAGGAGGTGATTTTAAAAACATAGGTGGGAACTTCCCTGAAGGGCCAGTGCTTAAGAATCCACACTTCCATTGTAGCAGAGCACGGATTCAACCCCTGGTCTGGGAACTAAGATCCCACATGCCCTGAAGAGCGGCCAAAAAGAAAAAAACATCTGAAGCAACGTTCCCAGCACACACATTTAGTTATCGCACCCGTACTGGAGATGAGGAGGTGGAGGGTGTGTGGGAGCAAGATTTAAAAACATTATTTCTATTTTCAACACACTGGTGATAATGGTTAAGAGTGATGTGGTTTGATTGGCGATGGAGTCTGTGATGCTGGGAAAGGGAGGCCGAGCAAAGAAACGTCAGATGCGGGCACAGTTCTGGAATATTCCTGGATGCATAAGCTGGAGACATAATGTCCAGTAGGAATAGCAGTGACAAGCACAGATCTGGCCCTCAATGCTCTGAGCCCAACCAGCCAAGTGGGAAAGAGTGTGTGGGTGCTGGGTGGCAGACACAAGGCAGAGCCCAGGGAGGCCCCCGATGGAGCCAGGTGGGCTGATGTTTTGGGTGATGAAGGCCCATCAGTACTGCCAGCTCTTTAGCCGAGGCTATGAGGTGGAGGTCTCCATGAACAAGTCAGGGTCTATCACAAGGTTGTGCCCCTTGAGAGTAATGCTGCACCTTAAAATTACTGTTTTTTAAAAAATGTATTTATTTTTGGCTGCACTGGGTCTTCATTGCTGGGCACAGACTTTCTCTAGTTGCAGCGAGCATGGGGCTGCTCTCTAGCTGTGGTGTATGGGCTTCTCATGGCTGTGGCTTCTCTGTTGCAGAGCACAGGCTCTAGCGTGCATGGGCTTCGTTGCCCCATGGCACTTGGTATCTTCCCAGACCAGGGATCGAACCCATGTCCCCTGCTTTGGCAGGTGGATTCTTAAGCACTGGACCACCAGGGAAGTCCAATGCTGCACTTTAAAGGCCTCCTGCCTCATCCCCAGGAGCATCCTCATGCCAGTAGCATCCCAACCTGATCGTTGAAGAAGAAATGGGGACTCTCACATGTGGTGGCTCCCTGCAATTGCTTTATTGGGCTTGGCACTGCATGTAATGATGTGATGGTGATTTGTCCTGAGGAATCACACCTCAAGTCAAAACAGAGACTCGGGTGCAGGATGTCAAGGAGTCGGAACCATCGGGCACAAACACCACTCACCCTAAATGAGGTTCAGGCCTTTATCTCCTTCACTGAACTCAGGGGTCCCTTTGGGCCGGCACAGGGGTAGGGGTGGAAGGCACGCCCAGCTGTCTGGGAGCAGCTTTCCCTCACTGCTATGGCTGCCACTCAGTCTCAGCCAGTGTGTCCAGAGGCATCCACTGGCAGAGATCTCATTCTCCACCTTCCTCAAAGGCAGGAGCCCCTTATGGTCAGACACGGCAGACTGTATCCTGCTGAGGCCACATCGGGATGTTGTCGGCACTCGTGTGGTCTGGCAGTTGGTACTGGATGCCAACTGGGGAGTCTGGGCACCCTGGCCTCCCCTCACAATCCACTGGTTTACAGGTGTATCTGCCACACTGATTCCATGTGAGACATTACATGATTGTCCATATACGTTCTTTGCAAGTTGCCACAACTTACCAATGTATTCCTTACTTTTTCTGTACTGTCCAAAACATGTTTATGACTTTGGCATACAGCAGATGTTTATCTCCTTTAGAAGAGGTAGCCATATATTTATTGGTAATGGGATAAGCATGTTTACAATTCCAAGTGATTTTTGAGGAAAACGTGTTTACAAGCAAAGGAATGGTTTTGGTGGAAAAGCTTATCAGTTTTAAGCACAGCATATGGGTGTTTATTCATGTTGGTTAAAATATAGGATGAAGCATCATTTACAAAAAATAATTTTGCATAGCTCAGAGTGGACAGTGGATTATCTTTACCAGCTATTGTTTGCCTCAATATATATTTAGATTTGTTTGCATTTTCTAGTATACCTGGTTTCTCATCCTGGAAGCAGGGTAGTGCTGTGTTCATTGGGAGCAGTTCATTGAAAAAAGTGCTACCCAAAATACCTAGGAGAATAGTGGTGAGATGATGTATTGGGTACTGGGGCTTCGGGTCTAGATTTTCTGGACATTGTGCTCCATGAGGTTAGGAGATGTTCTTTCTTGCTCACAACTGTATTCTCAATCTTGAGAACAGAGTCTAGCATGTAAAAGGTGCTTAATACACATTTGTTGGATGATTGAATGAATGAATGAATGAAAGGGAAAATGACTCTTTTAACACCTACCCCCCAAAAAACAAAGAATTCAAAATACTATACAGATCTTATTTCTCACTCAGAACTTCTTCCAGATGAGATGAGAAAGAGTAGTATTTGAGCCATTACAGCTTTGCCCTTGGTTTCCCAGGTGGATCCTGAGTAAAGTGGGGTCTCTTCTCATCCTGGGCACCAGGGGACTGGACCACGTGGCAGGTGGGGAAGCCGTGAACTGCTGCCTGCCTGCCAGAAACGGCTTCCTGTCCCCGCTCTGGGTCTCTGCGTCCTGCCTGTCATTTTGGTGGAAGTCAGCCTCCCTCATGCACCCACCAGGCCTGTAGCTTAACCGATTCTGTCGAGGGGGAGGGACTTGTGATGACTGCGGATGGATGTCTGATTTCTAGACTCAAGAGTTAACAGGGAGGGACTTTGCTGATATAAGCCTAGTGGTTAAGAGTTCACCTTCCAGTGCAGGAGGTTGCGGGTTTGATCCCTGGTTGGGGGAGCATGTCTTAGGGCCAAAAACACCAAACCATAAAACAGAAGCAATATTGTAAATAATTCAGTAAAGACTTTTAAAATGGTCCACATTAAAAAAAAAAAAAAAAACAGCCTCTTAAAAGAGAGTCAATGGAGCCTGGACTCAGAAGTAAGGACCAAGTAGTACTGGGCTTCTTTGTCAGACAGACGCAGGGAGCTGCCCGTGGGCAACAGGGGTAGGGCATGAGCTGAGGCCCTGTGGGTGGACGTTGCACCCTGTGGCCCCTCATGGCGAGTCCATAAACAGGATCACGGCCATGGACCTCTTGACTCGGCCATGATGCTGCCCACTAAGTCACCCAGGGCCAGTCTTCAACATCCTTATACCTTAGTTTCCTGGTCTGTAAGGTGGCAATAATAAACTCATCTGACAGTCGTGAGTATATAAATGAAGTAAAGCATATGAAAATAGTTTGCAAATCATGAAGCTCTAGAAAATATATTCTTGTTTTCAGTTAGATTGTTTTTTTTAAAAAATGAGAGCTGACTTTTATTGGCTAAGTGGCATGCTAAGCCTTTTATAAACATGATCTCATTTACTCTTTATAACCATCCTGTCTGTTAGGTAAATGTTCCTCATGGTCATTTTAATAGGATAAAAATACAAAGAAAACCCCAAATACCTGTGATTCCACTCATCTAGTCTGATAAGTAGAATAGTTTGTGGTTATTTCGGTTTTCTTTCTATCCTTTGGGATGCCAGGGACAGTGAGGTGAGGGAGAAGGGGTTGGGAAAGGTGCATGTGTACCAGGGCAGTGCCCAGGCCTGCATTCTGGCCACTGACTCTCAGGGCAGTTGGGGTTGGGGAACAGGGGCTAGAGGCCAGCTGGGGGTATAAAAAGAGAAAACAGTGGTTCCCGTTTTGAGCCCAGGCACTCAGCTAAGAGTCTTGTCCAGTTCTCATTAATCCTCATGGCACCTGGGTGTCAGCTATGGATCCTCTTGTATAGATCAGAGATGGAGGCACACAGAGGTGATTTGCCCTAAAATACTTCAAGGAAGCATCAGGCCCAGATGCGCTGCTTGGTGGACTACCTCCAGGCCCTGGAAGCCCCTTGGTCTTCCAAGAAGAGTGAGAGTTTTGCCACTTGTCTGCTGAAATTTCTCTCTTTCTGAGGGAGGTCCAGCCTAAAGGGATTTGTCCCCAGGTAAAAAGAAAGAGCATGTCTTTAACACTGCTGGTGGATTGCTATTGTCTCGGCAGCCAATTAGATGCAATTGTGACTGGTTCCAAACAGGAAAATGAGTACGTCAAGGCTGTATATTGTCACCCTGCTTATTTAACTTCTATGCAGAGTACATCATGAGAAACGCTGGGCTGGAAGAAGCACAAGCTGGAATCAAGATGGCCGGGAGAAATATCAATAACCTCAAATATGCAGATGACACCACCCTTATGGCAAAAAGCGAAGAACAACTAAAGAGCCTCTTGATGAAAGTGAAAGAGGAGAGTGAAAAAGTTGGCTTAAAGCTCAACATTCAGAAAACGAAGATCATGGCATCCAGTCCCATCACTTCATGGCAAATAGATGGGGAAACAGTGGAAACACTGGCTGACTTTATTTTTTTGGGCTCCAAAATCACTGCAGATAGTGACTGCAGCCATGAAATTAAAAGCCACTTACTCCTTGGAAGGAAGGTTATGACCAACCTAGACAGCATATTAAAAAGCAGAGACATTACTTTGTCAACAAAGTAATGTAAAGGTCCATCTAGTCAAGGCTATGGTTTTTCCAGTGGTCATGTATGGATGTGAGAGTTGGACTATAAAGAAAGCTGAGTGCCGAAGACTTGATGCTTTTGAACTGTGGTGTTGGAGAAGACTCTTGAGAGTCCCTTGGACTGCAAGGAGATCCAACCAGTCCAATTCTGAAGGAGATCAGCCCTGGGATTTCTTTGGAAGGACTGATGCTAAAGCTGAAACTCCAGTACTTTGGCCACCTCATGCGAAGAGTTGACTCATTGGAAAAGACTCTGATGCTGGGAAGGGATTGGGGGCAGGAGGAGAAGGGGACGATAGAGGATGAGATGACTGGATGGCATCACCGACTCAATGGACATGGGTTTGGGTGGACTCCAGGAGTTGGTGATGGACAGGGAGGCCTGGCGTGCTGCAGTTCATGGGGTCACAAAGAGTCGGACACGACTGAGCAACTGAACTGAACTGAGCATACAAATGATAAAAGAAGTACATTTGTAAGACTTCCCTGGTGGTCCAGTTGTTCAGACTCTGCACTTCCAATGCAGAGGGGTGCAGGTTCGATCCCTTATCAGGGAACTAAGGTCCATAATAAAGGACAGAAATGGTATGGACCTAACAGAAGCAGAAGATATTAAGAAGAGGTGGCAAGAATACACAGAAGAACTATACAAAAAAGATCTTCATGACCCAGATAATCACAGTGGTGTGATCACTGACTTAAAGCCAGACATCCTGGAATGTGAAGCCAAGTGGGCCTTAGGAAGCATCACCACGAACAAAGCTAGTGGAGGTGATGGAATTCCAGTTGAGCTATTTCAAATCCTAAAAGATGATGCTGTGAAAGTGCTGCACTCAATATGGCAGCAAATTTGGAAAACTCAGCAGTGGCCACAGACCTGGAAAAGGTCAGTCTTCATTCCAGTCCCAAAGAAAGGCAATGCCAAAGAATGCTCAAACTACCACACAATTGTACTCATCTCACATGCTAGCAAAGTAATGCTCAAAATTCTCCAAGCCAGGCTTCAACAGTACATGAACCATGAACTTCCAGATGTTCAAGATGGATTCAGAAAAGGCAGAGGAACCAGAGGTCAAATTGCCGACATCCATTGGATCATCGAAAAAGCAAGAGAGTTCAAGAAAAGCATCTACTTGTGCTTTATTGACTATGCCAAAGCCTTTGACTGTGTGAATCACAACAAACTGTGGAAAATTCTGAAAGAGATGGGACTACCAGACCACCTGACCTACCTCCTGAGAAATCTGTATGCAGGTCAAGAAGCAACATTGAGAACTGGACATGGAACAACAGACTGATTCCAAATCGGGAAAGGAGTACATCAAGGCTGTATATTGTCACCCTGCTTATTTAACTTATATGCAGAATACATCATGTGAAATCCTGGGCTGGATGAAGCACAAGCTGGAATCAAGATTGCTGGGAGAAATATCAATAACCTCAGATATGCAGATGACACCACCCTTATGGCAGAAAGCGAAGACCAACTAAAGAGCCTCTTGATAAAAGTGAAGGAGGAGAGTGAAAAAGTTGGCTTAAAGCTCAACATTCAGAAAACTAAGATCATGGCATCTGGTCCCATCACATCATGGCAAATAGATGGGGAAAAATGGAAACAGTGGCTGACTTTATTTTTCTGGGCTCCAAAATCACTGCAGATGGTGACTGCAGCTATGAAATTAAAAGACACTTGCTCCTTGGAAGAAAGCTATGACCAACCTAGACAGCATATTAAAAAGCAGAGACATTACTTTGCCAACAAAGGTCCATCTAGTCAAAGCTGTGGTTTTTCCAGTGGTCATGTAAGAGTTGGACTATAAAGAAAGCTGAGCACCAAAGAATTGATGCTTTTGAACTGTGGTGTTGGAGAAGACTCTTGAGAGTCCCTTGGACTGCAAGGAGGTCCAACCAGTCCATCCTAAAGGAAATCAGTCCTGAATATTCATTGGAAGGACTGATGCTGGAGCTGAAACTCCATTACTTTGGCCACCTGATGGAAGAACCGACTCATTTGAAAAGACCCTGATCCTGGGAAAGACTGAATGCGAGAGAAGTGGATGACAGAGGATGAGATGGTTGGATGGCATCACTGACATGAGGGACATGAGTTTGAGCAAGCTCCAGGAGTTGGTGATGGACAGGGAAGCCTGGCATGCTGCAGTCCATGGGGTCGCAAAGAGTCAGACATGACTGAGCGACTGAACTGAACTCAAAGTCCCTCAGGCCGTGTGGTGCAGCCGGAGGGGGAAAATAAAATGCATTTGCTCACTTGCATGCTGTGCCTGCCAGGGAGTGCTGTTTGTGGGGTTGTATGAGTTCAGGTACTTTTGTCCACAAGCGGGTGGATTTTAGCTTTGAGAACTCAGTGAACCCCCGGGGCAGGTGCAGGGCTCCGGGCTATGGGGCCAGTGGCCTTGGTTGGTCTTTCTCTCATTTTACCCCAGCCCATAAGTTAAAAAGGAGAGGCAGTCCGGCAAGATGCCTTCCAGGGCTGGCTGCTGGAGAAGGCAGTCAACTGCACAGATACTTTGGAAAATTTGGAGAGGGGGTGTGAAATACAGATGCTGGAATAGGCAAGCCCTGAATTCCAATCGTGGACAAATTACTCACCTTGCAAAGCCTTAGTTTCCTCCATCTGTTAAGCAGGAATGGTAATATTACCTGCCTCTCAGATGGACGGGGAGAAAGAATGGAGGACTACATGAAGTCACGTATATCTAGTGCCTAGCACAGAGAATGTGCTCAAAAAGGACTAGTCATAGTTATTATTGTAATTATAAAATTATACTTGTACACTGTATAATATGTAACAATATCAATAATTAGTATATATTATAATAATTATATATGATCACAATAATTATATATAATTATACTATATATGGACTTCCCTGGTAGCTCAGCAGGTAAAGAATCCACCTGCAATGCAGGAGACCCCAGTTCAATTCCTGGGTCAAGAAGATCTCCTGGAGAAGGGATAGACTACCCACTCCAGTATTCTTGGGCTTCCCTGGTGGCTCAGGTGGTAAAGAATCTGCCTGCAAGGTGGGAGACCTGGGTTTGATCCCTGGGTTTGGGAAGATTCCCTGGAAGAGGGCATAGCAACCCACTCCAGTATTCTTACCTGGAGAATCCCCATGGACAGAGTAACTGGGTGGGTTACAGACCATGGGGTTGCAAAGAGTTGGACACGACTGAGAAACTAAGCACATATACCCATGCTACACATATGTATTATATTATATATAATATGTATATAATTTTATATAATAATATAGAATATATGTAATATACATTGTATAACATTTTAGTAGAAATTATATTATGCTTAATATTATTTATATTAAATATGTATTATATCTTATTATGTAACAGCATATAATAATAGTGATAGTTTTGAGATATGGACAGATCATCAGTCTACCCTTCCCCCGTGTGCATGTGACCACCCACACTGAGCTAGCTTCCTAGGGTTCGTGTGACAAAGTCCACAAATTGGGTGGTTTATAACAACAGAAATATTGTCTACCAGTCCTGGAGGCCAGAAGCTGGAAATCAAGCAGTCAGTGGCTTTGGCTCCTCTGAGGGGCTCTGCAGAAGAGCCTGGCTTCCTGCTGCTCTCCAGCCTCTGGGGGCTGGCAACAGTCCTTGGCCTTCCTTGGCCTGTGGACACATCACTGTGATCTCTGTCACCACACGGCTTTCTCATAAACACACAGGTCATGCTGGATTCAGGGCTTCCCCTAATTGAGTGGGGGCCTCATCTGAACTTGATTACATCTCCAGGACCTTCACAGGCACCCTTGATTAGCATGACTTCAGCATCCTTCTAGGGCACATAATTCATCCCTTAAGACCCACCTCTTTATGCTGGAGTCTTTCCTTTTCAGTTCATTCTTCTCAGCCCTTATCCTCTGTTGAGGAGTTAGTTTTGTAATTCTTTCAGATGCTCAGGTGAGTTCATTTCTGTGGCTGGACTGCCAGGTCTTGAGACAGAAACATTCCAGGTAGAAAGGGGTGCACTGTCTTGTCCATGGCTTTCCCTTCATTGTGAAGGAATGAGGTCACTGATTCAACAAGTGCATTCTGAGGTCCTACTCTGTGCAAATAACCACCTGGGATTAGGGCTGAAAATGAATGTGACCTTTGGAAATAGCACTGTGCGGAGTACGGGAGTGAGCAGTGAATTACACACAGTCCTGTCCACACAGGGATTCACAATCTCGTGGGAAGATAGTCAGAATATAAATAGATTGAAAAGCAAAATTATTATTATGGTATGGAAAGTAAAGGGCACAGGGAGAGCATGAACTGGGGCTGTGTCGAAGGCTGACTGGATTCACACAGCTGGTGGGAATTAAGGCTCCATCTCCTGCCTCCTGGGTCTTTTTTTTTTTGGCTGTGCTGCCTCTGTTGCCGTGCGGGCTTTCTCTAGTTGGGGGCAGCGGGGGCTACTCTCTAGTTGCGGTGCTCGGGCTCCTCTTGTCGTGGAGCACAGGCTCTAGTGTGCGGGCTCAGGATTTGCAGCACATGGGCTTGGCAGTTGCGGTGCATGGGCTTAGTTGCTCCACAGCATGAGGGGTCTTCCCAGACCAAGGATCAAACCTGTGTCCCCTGCATTGACAGGTGGATTCTTAACTGCTGGACCACCAGGCAAGTCCTGACTTCCGAGCCTTAGGTCCTGCCTGTGATAGGGTAAGGAAGAGAGTATTTAAACAACACCCCACCCCCGACCCCAGCTAAGTCGCCATCAGGTACTTGCAGAGGCCATACCTTCCTGGACCTGTGACCATGGCCTTAGGAAAAACTCCCAGCTGAAGAGCCATGATTTTAATACTAGATTGTAGGCTGCTCCTCACGGGCGCTAGCCAAGGGGCTTAAGTAGCAGCAGCTGGGCATCCTGTCTTTAGCATCAGTGGTGTATGGTTATTCTGAATTTAGATGAACCTGATGGTGGGTGGGTCGAGGGCAAAAGGAAGAAAGAGGCCAGAGGTCGGCTTGATCCTCACAGGGTAACCATGACACAGGCCCCAAAAGACACATTTGACTGCATGCTTGTCTTTCCTGCCCTGCTTCTAAAGCACATTTTCACAATGCATTTGAGAAATTATTACTGGTGAGTTCTCCCACAGAACTCAGCAGGAAGCTGGAACAACACGCATTCTGGGTGTGTTGTAGATTTAATTAATTTGCCTGAGAATACTTCAATTGCTTTCTCTCTCATATGAATGAAATCCACATGATTTCCAATCAGTTTCTTTGGTTTTCCTTGCTCTGTTCAGGTACATTAATTAGCTTGTCAGTTCATTATGGATATTGCCTTTCCCCCCGCTTCAAAGTTGAGCCCATATTAATTTATTTTTGATTTCCACAGTGTTTAAAAATAGAGCAAAAATTATTTTGAGTAGCATATAATCAGGCCTGTAGGTATTAAGGGGTTTGTCAAAGGCATCCAGATTTTCATTGCGTTTCTCTTTTCCTGGGCTGGAGATGTGACTGTAATCTCCTGTCTTACCTTGCAGCAAGGTGAGTCAGTCTCAGTTTTCTCTATAAATATTTAGTGTCACTTAAAAATCCATGGCTCTTGACCTGCCATGCAGTCCCCTGCTCTGGAAACCATCAAGACTGTCCTTAGGGTAGGCCTCAGTAAATATATCTTCATGAAGAGGAAGATTAGTTGTGCCGTTTTAATTTAGTGTTGAAAAGCATGGAAAGCGCAGGCTCCCTCATCCTAAGACACTGGGGGCCATCATTTGACGCTGTTCCAAAAGGCTGATGTTTTCAATCCAAGTGCCTTCCTCCGGGCTGCTCGGCCACAGCCCGGGTGACAGCCGTGGGTGCATGGCTCGCTCGGGCAGGGGTGGCGGCCCTGTGTCTCTGGTTCTTCAGCTTGTTTTACTCCCAGGGCAGCAGTGCTCAGGCATGGCCATACTTTTGGATTGTTTGGGGGAAAATTGTAGAAAATCCAGGTGCCTGGGCCCCATCCAGCCCAAGTGAATCAGAATCTGAGTAGAGCCTGGTATTTTTTTTTTTAAATCTTTTATTTTGTATTGGGGTATAGCCGATTAACGATGTTGTGATAGTTTTAGGTGACCAATGAAGGGACTCATACATATACATGTATCCATTCATATACACATACATATACGTATGTCCATTCTCCAACAAACCCTAGAGCCTGGTATTTTTGTTTTGTTTTGTTTATTTATTACTTGGCTGCACTGGGTCTTAGCTGTGGCATGTGGGATCTTCAGGATCTTGATTTGTGGCGTGGTGGAGGGGGGAGTGTCTATTTCCCTGACCAGGGATTGAATCCAGACCCCCTGCATTGGAAGTGCAGTCTTAGCCACTAGACCACCAGGGCAGTCCCAAACCTGGTACTTTTAATACCTGATGGACAGCCAGGTTTGACGAGCACTGACTGTTTGAAGGCCTGGTAGGAATGGGGTGATGAGCACCAAATTGTGCCACCCCAAAAAGGTACATTGAAGTTCTAGTGCCCTAATTCCTTAGCATGTGACTTTATTTGGAGATAGGGTTTTTGCAGAAGCAGTCAAGTAAAGATGAGGCTGTTTGGATGAACCCTAATCCTGCCCTTTTAAGAAGGGGAAACTTAGGGACAGAGCCAAGGGGTGATGAAGGCGGAAACCATGCTGATGCTTCTATAAGCCCTGGAATGCCGAGGGTAGCTGGCAAACCTGCAGAAGTGGGGTGGGAGGCATGAAACAGACTTTGCCTCACAGTCCTCGGGAGAAACCAGCCCTGCCTACACCTTGATCTTTTGGCCTCCAGAACTGTGAGATACTAAGTTTCTGTTGTTCCCAGCCACCAGCAGGTGGTACTTTGTGACAGCAGCCCCAGGCACCCAGTGCAGGGGCTTGTATCCTACACGTGGAGGTAGCCCCTGGCTTCTGGGAGTTCCGGTTCATGCTTAAATGTGTCTGAACCAGGCAGCATCTCTCAAAGACCCCCTCCTCCAGCCCAGGGCCGAGGGCTACGAGGACAGGCTTCAAAAGTGCATCCCCACGTATCATGTCTGCTCGGGTTCACTCAGTCCTGTTCACTCTCTGCCAATCAGGCAAAACACTCCTGAGGAGGTGATGCTTTGCATCTTTCCAGGATCCCTGTTCTGGCTGCTGACGCCGGTGACCCTTTGGCCGGTCCTCCCTATACCCACTTTCTTTCCCTTTTCCCAAAGCCCCAGCAGGGATTGAGCCATCCTTTCCCACATGCTGGAGGTTGGATAGACTCCTGAGATGCCTGGGGCTCTCTCTATGGCCCCCAAAGACTTCTGGAACATCCTTACATCCACCATGTTGGTGTCACCTGCTGTCCCCTGGCTGGAAGTCCATTTCAACTTGGATCTGAACATAGCAACATTCTTCCTGTGAAATAAACATTCCTAGTGACTGGTACTGCAAGGAGCATCCCTGGTTTGCTTCTGCCAAGTAAAACTCTTCATGAAAACTGTTAACATACAGCTGATATGTTGGGTGAAACACCAGCCATTTCTACTCTGGGCCTACCAGATTCATTCCAAATGACCACAATGACCATGAAACATCAGAATATCGTTTCAGAAAATTCCTGAACATGAGGCAGATGCAATGATCTGTAGTTTATTTGTCAAAACATCCAGGTAGAAAGTAGAAAACTCAGTTTGCCATCCAAACGTTTATTTTATGTATCTGGGATAGAAGAAATGGAGGCCCTGAATGTTTCAATTCTTACTAGTTTTTGCCTGAGCTCTTAACTCCCACCTCCCCCCAGCCCTCCTCAGCTGCAGTAACTGAGGCTGGGTGCCTGATCCAGGTCGGTAAATGTAGCAGACTCTCTATCCCTGAGTGGGTGAGGCCTGAAGTTCATCTTGCTCCCTAGAGGCTGGTGGTGCTGTGAGCATGAGCCCATGCTTACCGAAAGCCCAGAGGCTTTAGGGGCAGTGGGATGTAGCGGTTAAAGATGAGAACCTGGGAGTCAGAGCTGGGTGGGTTTCTGCTCACTGGCCCTGCAATCTTGGGCTGCTCTGTAACCTCGCCAAGCTCCTGCTCCCTCTTCTGTAAAATGAAGTTCACGAAAAACTCCTTGTTAAGGTTGTTGCGAGGTCACGGGAGACGTTACACAGAAACACTTGATTCAGGTTAAGTCCACCTGGACTAACAGGGGCTCCTGTTACCTTTAACACCTCAGTTCCTCCTGTTATGCACCGCTGTGCCTATGGCTTCCGACCCAGGCTCCCTGTGAAATCACTGCTCCTCCTAGGGTCTTTTTTGGTCTGACTGATGACCCCTTACCTTGCATCTGCTTGGGGCCATCCCTGAATTCAGGTGGACCACAGAGAACTATGATGTCACCACACCCCCTGCCCACTGGACTTTAGGTATCACCTCCACCCAGACTGGAATCCCTGAAAGAATAACAGTAGCAGATGGAACGCAATTGTTCATCCCTTTTGGTTAGTGCAGGAGGGGTCAGCTCAGCCTCCAGCCCAGCCTTGTTCTGTCCCACTATCCTCATCACACAGGTCAGCTACTGAGGCGTCAGCAGAACATAGGACCCAATTGCCAACTTCAGGGGAAGACAGATCACACATTTGTGAGAATTTGTATTTCGAATCGTCATAGACATCCATCTCTCTTTTTATTCTCTGTAGAAGAGGAAATAGAAAGCAAAACCCCATCTCATTACAGAAACCTGAAGACGGATGCAAATCTGTATGGGTCTCTTGGTGCCGTTATAGGCAAAACATTGCATTACAAAGGAAAGTGAGAACTTCAATAAAACGTGTGTGTGTGTGTGTATGTGTGAGAGAGAGAGAGAGAGAGAGAATGACGCTTGTCCAGATAGATCTCTTCAGGTAAGGGCCAGCCAAGTCAGCCTGGCACAAACTCAGTCCTCAGTCCTCAGTTGAGAGCGCTCCCTGCTTCCTGCCCCACACCTGTCTGGTTCATCTGTCTGCTTCCAGCCAACTGGGAGCATCTCGGGACCTAGTCTTATATTCTTGACAGAGCTGGGTTTCTGGCACATAGTAGGTGCTCAGTAAACACTGGACGAAGGTGAAAACTAGGTCCTACAGTGTTAGCTTCCTGAGCCTATCCTCACTCGTGGCAATTTCAAGTGTGGCCTACGCTTGTCAATTTCTTCTCTTTAAAAAGAAGCACCTCCTGGGTACTAGATACGTACTGAACGCTTTTTCCATATACTGTTTTTTTTTTTTTTTTTTCCCCAATGTGGACCATTTTTAAAAGTCTTGATTGAACTTGTTGGGCTTCCCTGGTGGCTCGGGTGCTAAAGTATCTGCCTGTAATGCAGGAGACCCAGGTTCGATACCTGGGTCGGGAAGATCCTCTGGCGAAGGGAATGGCAACCCACTCCAGTATTCTTGCCTGGAGAATCCCATGGACAGAGGAGCCTGGTGGGCTACAGTCCACGGGGTTTCAAGAGTTGGACACGACTGAGCGACTAGCACTTTCACTGGAACACTGTCACTGAATTTGTTATAATATTTCTGCTGTTTTATGTTTTGGTTTTTTGGCTGCAAAGCATGTAGAATCTTAGCTCCCCAGACAGGGTTCGAAACTGCACCCCCTGCATTGGAAGGTAAAGTCTTGACCACTGGACTGCCGGAGAAGTCCCTCCATGTAATGTTTAGCTCCCTTCTCATAGGAGGACCTTATGAGGAAGGTATTCTTAGCCTCATTTGGCAAAGAAGGCCCCTGAGACTCAGCGGTGGAAGAATTAGCTTTGGTCATACAGCTGAACAGACACAGAACCAGGAGTCGGGCTTGGTCTTTGCTTAGTTACTCAGCTCTTTTATTTGTATTTAACTTTTAAAGCTCTTGAACCACATCCATTGCAACAGTACAGTCATGTGGTTTTGAGGGCAGGAACCGAGTTTCTTTGAAACTCCCACAGGGTCAGGAGTACCTGATAAAGACTTGTTGATTGATCCCCATAAAAGGCCTTGATAGCAGACAGCTGACCATTCTCATGACAAACCTTTCTCTTTGAGAACCTGCAGACCCACGAGCTGGCTCCAGGACGCAGGGGTGAAAGCAAAGTATTATGTTTGAGGACAGGAGACCCTGCCTTGCCAGGAGCAGTGGGCATGAGTCAAGTTCATGGTTAAGGTTCTTAATATTTTATAACCTTCTGTGGCCTGTATACACAGAGACAGGCAGTCAGCATGGATTAAATGAGCCCCAGTTAACCCCTAACCATAGCTGGTCACTGCACAGAAGTGGGCTGCCAGGTACTGAAGATTAACTTGTTTGGATTATCAGCCTGGGCACATTAGCTTGCCCATGTTGCAGCAGCTGAAGGTCCCTCAGCTGAGTGGCATGAATTGTATGTAGGTCGGGGCAATGGAAAGTTCTTGCAAGATGGAGGGCTTGCGAGAATGCCGGTCTGCGTTGTGTTATGTGAGTGTATTAGTTGTAGAGCTGCCATGGCAAGTCCTACAGACTGGGTGGTTTCAACAACAGAGATTTTTTTTTTTGGAATTCTTGAGGCTGGAAGTCTGAGATCAAGGTGCTGGCAGGGTTGGTTTCTTCTGTGGCCTCTGTCCTTGGCTTGTTGATGGCCGTCTTCTCCCTGTGTCTTCAAATGATGTTTCCTCTGTATGTGTCTGTGTCCTAATCTCTCTGGATGTAGGGGGGACACATGTGTCCCTGTGACCGATTCATGTTGATGTATGGCAAAACCCATTGAAATATTGTCAAGTAATCATCCTCCAATTAAAATAATTAAAAAATACAGTATTCATTCATTGCAGGCTTACCTGGTGGCTCAGATGGTAAAAAATCTGCCTGCAGTGCAGGAGACCCGGGTTCAATCCCTGGATTGGGAAGATTCCTGGGAGAAGGGAATGGCAACCCACTCCAGTATTCTTGCCTGGAAAGTCCCATGGACAGAGGAGCCTGGTGGGCTACAGTCTCAGGGGTTGCAAAGAGTTGGACACGACTGAGCGACTAACACTTATTAATTAATTTTTAAAAAACATTAATTTGGCTGCATGAAGTCTTAGTTGCGGCATGTGGGAGCTTTTGTTGCAGGGCGCAGACTCTCTAGTTAAGGCACTCAGGCTCAGGAGTCGCAGAGCATGGGCTTAGTTGCTCCATGGCAGGTGGGATCTTAGTTTCCTCGACCAAACCTTTGTCTCCTGCATTGCAAGGCGGTTTCTTAACCCCTGGACCACAGGAAGTCGCCTAATCTCCACTTCTTATAAGGATACCAATCAGGTTAGATTAGTGGCCACCCTAACTTCACAAGTGTCAGTCACTCAGTTGTGCCTGACTCTTTGCAACCCCATGGACTGCAGCCCACCAGGCTCCTCTGTCCATGGGATTTTCCAGGCAAGAGTACTGGAGTGGGTTGCCATTTCCTTCTCCAGGGGATCTTCCCGACCCAGAGATCAGACCCAGGTCTCCTGCACTGCAGGCAGATTCTTTACCATCTGAGCTATGGGGGAAGCCACCCTAACTTTATTACCCCTTTCAAGACTCTATCTTTAAAGGCAGTGACGTTCTAAGTCCTGCAAGTTAGGGCTTCAGCACATTAATTTGGAGAGGGGATACAGTTTAGCCCCCTAACAATGAGATCATTGATATGGTCACCAAAAAGGCTTATTGTAGATGGATGCCCCACACCCCTGCAGTTGCTATGCCATTTGAAATTGTAAAAGGAGTTGTTTCCTGTTGTGGCTGGCTGGGCCATAAGATGTGTGTCAGGAAGCTTTAACTTAGGGACCCAGAATCAAAGCTATGCTCCAGGAATTAATAAGGAGAGATGATTCATATCCTCCAAATCAGGAAGCTTTGAAGTGTGAGAGAGAGAACTGTTAATAAGTGTATGGGGTCAGCAGATAAAGACTTAGGAAGGTCTGGCAAACTGGAGTCATTAGTCTTTTAATTAATAAATCATGTTACCATACTTTTCTGCTCTCCAGTCCTACACTGAGCTAGGTCAGTGTATCACTTGCATTGAACATACAAGAACCTCTGATTTATTTGTTCTTGATTTCAAGATATGCTTAACCGTGTTAAAGTTCATAGTGTCAAGGAACAGAACCCCACTCTGCTTTGAGCAGAAGTAGAATTTTTATAAAGGATGTTGGTGGCTCACATCTCTGGGAGGGCCAAGGAACAAGACTGCGGGGCAGAGTCAGGAACGATGTGCAGAACTGTCCAGTGAGGCCTCGCTGGGCTCACACAGCAGCCTGGGCTTTGATACCACGTGTCCTGGATGCTGGGCGTGGCCTCTGGTCTGGACAATTGAGCCTGTCGCTTAGTTTCCTCCCTTGCTCCTTGTATTCCATCCCATTCTCTGCGTGGCAGCCAAAGCGATTTTTGAAAACTGCCAGTCACGTCACCTCTCTCCTCAGGTCCTCCCATGAGGTGTGGACTGCAGACTGGGTGGTTTCTTCTGGCCCTCCTCTCCCTGCCCTTGCCTTCTGAGTTGCTTAGTCGCAAGCTCTTCCCACCTCGGTGCCTTTGCATAGCTGCTGTTCCCTCTGCCTGGTGCCCTCTGCCCCAGGGGAGCCAGTTCCTGCTTCTGATTCAGGTTTTTACTTAAATGCCACGTTCTCAGAACAGAGGCCTTTTCTGACCATGCAGTCCACAGAAACCGTTCCTTCCAAATGACTCCAGTCATGATAATAGCACGCCGGGTTATCACAGCCCTTGTCTGAAACGTTGTCCACTTTTTTGCTTGCACTTTGGGGTCTGTGTCTGGGCTCTAGACTGTTTTCTGTCAACACCCCTGCTCTTCCCTGCTCTCTCCTCAGCCCCAGGACCTGCCCGGCCCAGGTCAGTGCTCAGTAAATGCTGGGCCTCTTCGTCTACAAATGTTTGCTGGACAAATAGGGAAGGGGTAGATTCAGCAGACAGGAAGCAGGGGAGGGGAGTTTGTGTGTCCCGAGGCATGGTTAGGGGGTCAAACACTCCCTTCTCTACCCTGTCGGAGTGAGCATGAGTTGGCTGATTCTAGGACCCCAGGATGCACAAGGCTGACTGCCCCCAGGACAGGAGGAAGGGCCAGCCCTCCCGTGCCCTCTCCCTGGCAGTGGCCCCATCAGGAGGCTTTTTCTGCAGAGCAAGCCCTCCTCACAGGCCTGTGGGTTCAGGGAGGAAAAAAAAAACAAGCTCTGTCTGGCTCCAGCTTCCGGTTCCGGGTTAACTGGTCTGGGTGGAGCCTGGGCATCCCTAGTGAGCTGAAAACAGCTCCTCTGGGGCTTCTCAGATGGGGCTGAGCTGGAGAAGTGGGCAGAGGGTAGGCCTTCAATTTCCACAGCTTGCAATCCCCTCTGCTCCTGCATTCAGCATCTCAGCTTTGCTGGGACCATGGTGGATACCCAAGGCCCTCAAGATGCCAGGTAGGGCTCTGGTTGACGTGCAGGATCCTGCTTGGCTGGGTTCCACCAGCTTCCAGGGGATATGGCTGGGATCTACATCTGTCCCAAAGTATAATATGACAGCGAAGCAGGAGCCTTTGGGTTGGCTTTAGTCCCTAGCCAGCTACTTCTGGAGGGCTATGCATTTCAAAGGTATGGAACTTACTCAGACATAAGTGGTTATGGTTTCCATTTTGCTAGTGTGATGTTTGCATGTGTGCGTGCATTTTCTCTGATGACCAGAATTCCCCCAGTCCCCCAGTTGAAGGGGTGCAGCAGGGTGGGATCCCCGGGCATAACTGGTTCCCTGCCAAGATATAATCCAATGGTAATATATCAAACCCCTCTCCCCCACCTACAACCCTACATGCAGTATCTCAGACTTCCAAAGCCAGCCTGCTCAGGTGCATGCAATCAAGTTGTTTTCCTGGCTTTGCATGCAGGTCTCGGATGCCTCTGCTCCTGCATTCAGCATCTCAGCTTTGCTGGGACCACAGTGAATACCCCAACCCCAGAAGGACGCCAGGTAGGTCCTCTCAGTTCTGACTTCGTCTCTGGACCAAGCGGGGTCTTGTTGCCCCGCATCTATGTCCTTCTGATATTCACAGTCCTCTGCCTTCTGGATCCTTACCTGAAAATTTCCAGCAACACAGCCTGAGACTGTTGGTTCCATCCGTGTAGAAACTGTGTCCGAGCCATCACCAGGTCCCTTGCACTTAAATACCGTACCTGGCGCTAAAGAATTGAAGGAATGAATGGTCTCCTACCTTTTGTTCTCTAGTTCTGACTCCAAGCACAGTTTCCTTTAACGGGGTTATTTGGGGGTAAGAGACAGGCTTCTGTTTTACCTGTAATGATGTTGTGTGGTGCTAGACTTCAGTCCAATAAAGGGCACAGCAGGGTTCTGGGATAAACCTCAGTAATTCCAGGTTAGACATCTGCAACAATGATAAATTTTGGTTGAATTTATGAGCTGTGATCTCAGTCATTCTTCATCCTGGTTGTACTTTAAAATCACCTGAGGAGGCTTTTTAACTGTAGATGTTGGGTTCCCGTGCAGATTAATGGAGCCTTGGGGATCTTTACAGGTGATTCTGCAGCCCGCTGATGGCTGAGAGCTATATATATAAGTGTGAGATAGACAAAATCTGGTGTCTCAGAAACACCAGATTTTCATCTTATAGAAAAGCCTGAGAGTGGTCGGGTTGCTTCTAGTAGGCCATTTGGAAACTGCCTGATGTCTTAGAACAGTGGTTCTTAAAATGGGATCCCAGGAACTGGAACTTCAGTATAACCTGGAAACCTGTAGGAAATGCAAGTTTCTTGTCTGAGTCCAGACCCACTGAAGCCAAGACTCTGGGAATAAAGCTTAGTAATCTGCAGTTTAACAAGCCCTCCAGGTGATTCTACTGCAGACTCAAGTTTGAGAACCACTGCTTGAGGGCACATCCATGGCACCTGGAGGAAGTCTGTCCCGAGGGTGTCTGCTTCCCTCCATCTATACTGTCTTGACTGGGTTCATTATCAGACCCAAATCCACCCATGCAACCGGTATTAACCAAACCTCTACAACAGCTGGTACTATTCTAGGCTCTGGAGATGCAAAGGTGAGCAAGTTAGACAACTTCCTTGCTCATAAGTCCATTGGGGAGGACAGATATTATTTCAAAACAATAGCCTAATTATGTGATAAATGGTGAAACCTGTTGTGCGGGAAAAATTAGCTTATGATGGGGAAGCTGACTTCATTTGAGAGCACAGCCTGCTCCAAGGAAGTGACTTTGGAGCTGGGACCTTAAGATTAGTACCAGTTAGTAGGTGAGGGGCGTTTGTGGAAGAAGAGAGAGATTCAGATGTGGGGAGGGCAGGTGCAGGCTCTGCAGTGGGCGATGGCATGACACTCAAGGTGCTGCGAGGCCAGTGTGGTGGGACGAGGGGCACTGGACAGATGGGCAGCAGAGCAAGGAGCCTCAATGGTAGTGGATGTAGTGGTCATTGTGTGTGTGTGTGTATACATGCACACACATATATACATATTATATATATTTGTTGTTGTTCAGTTGCTAAGTTGTGTCCAACTCTTTGTGACCCCATGGGTCGTGACTGCAGCATGCCAGGCTCCCCTGTCCTTCACTATCTCCTGGAGTTTGTTCAAATTCATGTCCATTGAGTCAGTGATACCATCCAACCATCTCATCCTCTGTCATCCCCTTCTCCTTTTGCCTTTAATCTTTCCAGCATCAGAGTCTTTTCCAATGAGGCAGCTCTTTGTATCAGATGGCCAAAGTATTGGGTAATATATACATATTATAATATATATCATATATTTAATGTATTTCTGTATATTATAATCTATATACTATATAATATGTATGTATATATTATATACATATAGCCTCTATTTATAGTAGATCTATTCTTGCCTGGAAAATCCCATGGACAGAGGAGCCTGGTAGGCTGCAGTCCATGGGGTCGCTAAGAGTCGGACACGACTGAGCGACTCCACTTTGACTTTTCACTTTCATGCATTGGAGAAGGAAATGGCAACCCACTCCAGGGTTCTTGCCTGGAGAATCCCAGGGACAGGGGAGCCTGATGGGCTGCCATCTATGGGGTCGCACAGAGTCGGACATGACTGAAGCGACTTAGCAGCAGCAGCATTGATATATATAGTAATGTGTATAGTGACTACGGTATTTACATATAAGTAATTTGTGTGTATATATTGTATATACATATATCAAATGGGTAGTATATAGAATATAATGCAGTATATCCAGTGGCTACGGTAGTTTGGCCACTGGATCTCTGTGATTACCTTCTCTGATCACAACCGCTCATGTCCTAGGCACGATTCTGCATCACTACTAACTCCCCAGCCTTGCTGCTCTTCATCCACCACATTCACCTCATTTTGCAGTAATGACAGCCCCCAGGAAAAGCCCAGATTGGATTAGTGCAGGGGACTGTTATCTCAGCACCCTGGGGATACACAGCTGGGATTCACAGCTGTGACAAGTCGGTTCAGCCTGACTCCCTTTCTTTAATTATCTAAACAAAGTAACTCCAAGGCCCCGGAAATCTAGCTGGAGTCAGTTCACGGACAACTCAAAAGGCACCGGAGAACAATGAAAAGTTTATGGTTCTCCAAACTATAGTAAAAAGCCAGGATTTATGGATTTGTCCGAGTAGCCCTCTAGAGCTCAGCTTTCTCACAGTAATTGCTGTTCAGGAGGGTTTAAATGCAAATGCCATAGTGTTCCAGGCTCCCTAGGGAATTTCACTTTGTCATGAGACTAAGTTTGTGGATCTCTTCCTCATCTAATGTTTTTGAATCGAACTTCAATTCAGCACTTTGCATTTTTTGAAGAAGGGTAAGGTGCAGTGTGAAATTCCAGGAATTCCTTAAGGAAGTCACAGAGTGGCAAAGGTCGCATGTTCTCAGCAGCCCATGAAAGGTGCTCACAGATGCGGCTGGATCTAATATGATGTGAGGATGTGGAGAGAGGGTGATACTTGTGTGTGTGTGTGTGTGTGTGTAGGGTGGGTAATAAATGAAGCATCATTTCCTTCTGGAGAGAAGAGGCTTTCTTTCCTTCATTGATTTGAATTACTCTTTGGACCAAGAGGTTGTGGAGGTGGGTAGGGAAGAGTGCACAGAAAGGAAACACTTGGCCTGTGAATTTGAGAGAAATGGCAGTACAAGCAAGGAGAACACAATCAAGTGAGACAGAGCTGCTGTTGCTGCTAAGTCGTTTCAGTCGTGTCCGACTCTGTGCGACCCCATAGATGGCAGCCCACCGGGCTCCCCCGTCCCTGGGATTCTCCAGGCAAGAACACTGGAGTGGGTTGCCATTTCCTTCTCCAGTGCATGAAAGTGAAAAGTGAAAGTGGAGTCGCTCAGTCGTGTCCGACTTTTCATGACCCCATGGACTGCAGCCCACCAGGCTCCTCCGCCCATGGGATTTTCCAGGCAAGAGTACTGGAGTGGGGTGCCATCGCCTTCTCCAAGACAGAGCTGCAGGAAGATGCTAAAACAAAAAGAGCTGGGGATGAGATAAGGCAGGGATCACCTGTATTTGAGAGGGCTTCTCGACAGAGTCATGACGTGATAAAAGTCAAATGAACGGAAATGCAGGTTGAAACTCATCGTTTAAAATAATGCATTGGCTGAAATGGTGAACTGGTAAATATGAGTATCACCCCAAGTTTTTCAGATATTGATAATTTTGTTTTGCCAGAGAGGCAGTTCAGCAGTGCTTTATATCTGAGTAAGCATTTCTGCTCATTTTCTAGCATATTAAATGGTATTCATGATTTTGGATTTTTACTGCTTTTGTATTTTAATTCCAATTTACTTTCAGGCATTTGTGACTCCTTTAGTTGCTAATCAATGTATTCATGAATTCTTAAAATTTTGCCTTTGGCTGTTAGCAAATTCACCATCTGGAAAAAAAATGGTTAAAAGTGAATCTTTGTAATCACCAGCTCAGGTTTTTTCCTGCCATCCTGAATGCATGTGAAACCAGCTGAGTCCGTTTTCAAAGTTATTATTTTAAATTGTTAATTCACTTTCAGTTATGGGGTGACAGCTGTCCCGGTGTGCCTGGGACTGAGGGGTTTCCAGTGACACTTTGAGTGCTAAAACCGCGAGTGTCCAGAGCAAAAGGAGATGGTAGCCATCCCAGGTGGCCCTGCCTGCTGGGCAGAGATTGCCAGCTCTACCCCAAACACTCACATTTTTCTCTCATGGTGTCACATTTTTGTCCAGCCAGGGACACATTTCCCAGCCTCCTTTGTGTCCAGGTGTGGCCACGTGACTGGTTCTCATCAATGGCTGTCATGTTAGCAAAAGTGATTCAGAAGCGGGTGCTTCTCTGCTGGCTTCTCTTATATTACCTGGGTGCTGTCACCTAAGGCAGCCTTGGGAATGCCACACGCTGCAAATGGAAGAGCCGCTGTGGCCCTGGGTCGGTGGTTGACTGTGTGTGGCCAAGGCGCCCCGCCACCCACCGAGTCACCACTGCTGGGGGGCAAGCAGGATACAAGCTTCTACTGGGTGTCGGAAGTAAGGAGTCAGTGTTCCGGCAGGCAGCGCTATTATAATTAATATAGCTGCCCGACCTTTTAAGCTATTTTTTGACCATTTGATTGTATATTCTTTTTAAATTTTTTAAAAGACCAGGGAGTTTTACCATGCAAGTTTTTTTTTTTTTTTTTTTTTTAAACAGTTCATGATATTCTGTGGGGCTTCCTGGTGGTAAAGAAATTCACCTACCACTTCAGGAGACATGGGTTTGATCCCTGGGTCAGGAAGATCTCCTGGAGAAGGAAACGGCAACCCACTCCAGTATTCTTGCCCGGAAATTGCACAGAGCAACCTAATGTCCATGGGGTCCCAAAGAGTTGGACATGACTGAGAGACTAAGCACGATGTTCTACAGTCACCATTTGATATGACTCTCGCTGACAAGTTTAAAGGCTGAAACTCCCCAGTGTGGATTCAGACTCAGTTCGGGCTTTGGCAGAGAATTCTTAGAACAAAAGTGGCAGGTGTATCAGTGAGGAAAGGCCTGCTGGCAGATTTCTCATTTCAGAGGGCCTGGGGTGAAGGAAGGATATGAGATTACTGCAGGTAATAGTCTTCTTTCCATTCAACCTACAACCTAATGCATTCATTATCCCTTATCTGAGGCTCATGAAAACTGCATCTTGACTCCAAATATAGCTTCTCTAAGAAAGCTTAGAAGGGCTGGCAGCTCTGTAAATACTCAGGGTATCAGCAACCACTTTACCAACCAGAATTCCCCTTAGATTTTTTTTTTTAATCTTGGAATAATAGTGCTTACCTTTATGAATTAAATGAAACAATGTATTTTAAAATACCTAGCAAGATTTAAAATGGACAACCAACAAGGACCTAGTGTATAGCACAGGGAACTCTGCTCAGTGGTATGTGGCAGCCTGGATGGGGAGGGGAGTTTGGGGGAGAATGGATACATGTATGGGCTTCCATGGAGAAGGCAATGGCACCCCACTCCAGTACTCTTACTCTTACCTGGAGAATCCCATGGACGGAGGAGCCTGGTGGGCTGTAGTCCATGGGGTCGCTAAGAGTCGGACATGACTGAGCGACTCCATTTTCACTTTTCACTTTCATGCATTGGAGAAGGAAATGGCAACCCACTCCAGTGTTCTTGCCTGGAGAATCCCAGGGACGGGGGAGCCTGGTGGGCTGTCATCTCTGGGGTCGCACAGAGTCGGACATGACTGAAGAGACTTAGCAGCATGGGCTTCCAGGGTGGTGCTAGTGGGAAAGAATTTGTCTGCCAATGCAGGAGACGCAAGAGACATAGGTTTGATCCCTGGGTGGGGAAGATTCCCTGGAGGAGGGAATGGCACCCCACTCCAGTATTTTTGCCTGAAAATTCCATGAGATAATCTGTATGTATGGCTGAATCCCTTTGCTCTTCACCTGAAACTATCCCAACATTGTATGTTACTTGGATTTACAACAATACAAAATAAAAAGTTAAAAAAAGACAAATAAAATACCTAGCAATTCCTGACACTTAGTAGATGCCTTGTAAACCTTTCCTTCCCCCGCTTTTCCCCTTACAAAAACAAAAATGACATTTTCCTCTCCTTTTACTAACATTCAAATGTTCTAGGGTAATGAATCCATTTGAGTCCTTGAGAAGAAGATGAAATTAGACGTGCAGGTGATTCATTGTAGAAAAATAGAAGGGGAGAACAGGACAGAAGATAGCCTTCAGACCAAGATGCTGGCCTGCCATCTGGGAGAGGAGAAACGGTTGGGGAGGAAGAGCTTGAGAGTTTGGTGCAGGTTTGAGATGCTCTTGGCCAGACAACACGGAGTCCAAGCAAAGGTTGCCTGTTGGAGGATGGTGCCTGGGGAGGAGTGGCCTGTCCCTGGTGTACCCACTGGGCCCAGGCACTATGCAGCCCACTATATCCCCTGCAGCAGCTTCTCTTCGGAGGAAAGAATTGAATGGTGCAGTCTTGTAATTACTAGGTATAATGGGGAATCCCCCCAACAAATGCATAGAAAAAAATCCAACCAAAAAATCTCATTTGAGGGTTTCTCATAGATTTCAGGTTAGAGTATAACTAAACCTTCAACAGGGCCTCCCTGGTGGCTCAGCAGTAAAAAATCAGCCTGTCAATGCAGGAGACGTGGGTTCAATCCCTGGGTCGGGAAGATCCCCTGGAGAAGGAAATGGCAAACCCACTCCAGTATTCTTGCCTGGAGAATTCCATGGATGGAGGAGCTTGGTGGGCTACAGTCCATGGGGTTGGCAAGAGTCAGACACAACTGAGCGACTAAACAACAACAAACCTTCAGTAGCTGAGAAGAGCAAACTAGTGAAAAGTCCTGCTAAGAAAGCTTAGATTTTGGTGGAATAGCTCATAGGCAGAAAAAGGGTCCCATGTAACAAAGTTCAAAGTGGTCTGGCAGCCTGGGAATTCAGGGCTGCCTGTCACAAGCTGGGCTCACGTCGTCCTGCAGATGAGCCTGCGGTGTATCACTCCGTGGAGGTTCCATCACAGAGAATCATGTCTTATGATTAATCCTCCACTTGTATAAAATGAGACGTGCCCCTAGGCCTCCAACAAGTCAGGAGAGGTAGCACTTGAGGGCTTGCAGACTGGGGTGGAAGCAGGTCTGGGGAAACATCTTTGTTTTCTGTGCCCCGAGGAGACAAAGGTTCAGAGGAGAGTTAACAGGCGGTTTAGAGACCCAGGGACTTTGTTTCCACCTTTTTCACTGGTTCACATTGCTTAGCTGATCTGGGTTTCAGTCTTTAGTATAAAATGGGAGTCGCTCTGTGCTGCCAGTTCTAATCTCATGGGAGACTGGCAGATGCAAATTTTAAATTGATCCTGAATGCCAGGTGTGAGTCTGGGGGCTGAAGTTTACAGAATTTGTGGGGACCTGTTTTAGAAAAAAGATAGAACATATTTGAAACAAAATTAGGTGAATGAAGAATTAGAAGAATGAAGAAAGAAAGCCCAACAGATTACAAATTGGAAATATTCAACAAGTATCACACAAATCACAAAACCCAGAAAAATAGTCTACTATGTTAGTGAACTCAAATACTTGTCCCACCTTTATGTTTCCCCTACTTTTTTGTCCACCCCTTCTTAGGACAGTGATTTTTGTAATGTTATACCAAGATCATATTATCTTTCTATAGAGAGACTAGAAAGATAATTCAGACTTTCTGTAGCATCATGGATCACAAAGGGTTTCAGAGTTTCATAAGATCAAAATATTTTAAATTGATACATAAGATAAAAATATTTTAAATTGATTTTTAAGTTTAAATGAGTTAATACATAAAACATGTGACTTTGTTTCTGAAGTATAAGATATTTGTGTTAAATTGCCATAGGTTTGTGTTTTATGGACACAAGCATACTAGTAACTTCTGTGCCGTTCCCAGGGAAATAAAAAAATAATGAGTGGCATGTTTTCAATTGTATTATTGAGTATATTCTTGACAAGAGGACTTCTGTTATGACTAGGCACCTGTGGGAATGGAATTCTCTGCTCACATTTTTCACATCTGGGGATGGGAAGGGTTTTCTGAGACAAGCTTTGGGCTTAGGACATTTCCATCCTTTTTTTTCGCTGACCACACAAGTATTTGTAATGTCAGGTGCCCCAAAGGGCATGTTCTGATGCCAGTATGACACCTGGCCCTGTGGGCTGATGGGGACCTTTCTGGAAACTGTGCTGAGCCTGTGATACCAGCCAGGGCTTACAGTCAAGAGACTATAAAACAACACATAAGTATATCCCACTAGACTCAAATGCAGTGTATTCTCAGCATAACTCCCACTTAGTTGATATCTACTGAGCAATAAGTGAAGAACTAAAGAGCCTCTTGATGAAAGTGAAAGAGTAGAGTGAAAAAGTTGGCTTAAAACTCAGCATTCAGAAAACTAAGATCATGGCATCTGGTCTCATCACTTCATGGCAAATAGATGCGGAAACAATGGGAACAGTGAAAGACTTTAGTGGGGGGCTCCAAAATCACTGCAGATGGTGACTGCAGCCATGAAATTAAAAGACGCTTACTCCTTGGCAGGAACTTTATGACCAACCTAGGCGGCATATTAAAAAGCAGAGACATTACTTTGCCAACAAAGGTCCATCTATTGAAGGCTATGGTTTTTCCAGTAGTCATGTACGGATGTGAGAATTGGACTATAAAGAAAGCTGAGTGCCGAAGAATTGATGCTTTTGAACTGTGGTGTTGGAGAAGACTCTTGACAGTCCCTTGGACTGCAAGGAGATCCAACCAGTCCACCCTAAGGAAATCAGTCCTGAGTATTCATTGGAAGGACTGATGTTGAAGCTGAAACTCTAATACTTTGGCCACCTGATGCGAAGAACTGACTCATTTGAAAAGACCCTGGTGCTGGGAAAGATCGAAGGTGGGAGGAGAAGGGGACGACAGAGGATGAGATGGTTGGATGGCATCACTGAGTCAGTGGAGATGGTGACGGACAGTGAGGCCTGGCGTGCTGCAGTCCATGGGGTTACAAAGAGTCGGACACGACTGAGCAACTGAACTGAACTGAGCAGTAAAAGTACGATATGAGACCTATGGGTCGAGGAGGCATTCCAGTTTCAGAGGGCTCAAAAATAATAAAATCCCAAGTTATACATTCTCTTTTAAATGTTGTTTACTTATTTATTTATTTCTGACTGGGCTGGGTCTTCATGGCTGTGAGCCGGGACTACTCCCGGCTGTGCACGGGCTTCTGATCGTGGCGGCTTCATTGGTTGTGGAGCACGGGTTCTAGGGTGCGCGGGCTCAGTAGCTGTGGTGCACAGGCTTAGTTGTCCTGCGGCATATGTGGGATCTTCCTGACCAGGGATCAAACCTGTGTCCCCTGCATTGGCAGGCAGATTCTTAACACCTGACCACCATGGAAGTCCCCAAGTTATACCTTCTCTTTAAGGCACAATCTTTCATTTGTATTTTATTTTTTAGAAAAGGTATTATAATTAGAAGGTTTCAAAATTAAAGAGGCACAAAACAGCATACTTTGAAAATACTCTCATTCTGTGTCCTTAACTCACAGGCCCGCTCTTCTGAGGCAGTCAGTAGCGCTGGTCTCTTGTTTCATTTCTCTTCCTGCCAACAGTTATATGTGTGTGTGCAAGCATGCATGCATGCATGTGTGTATATGTATATAAAATCATATTCATATTTGCATTTATAAATTTTTACTATATAAATATATATATAGTAAAAAATCAGGCTTACAATAGGCAACATTCTGGTCCTTGATTTTCTCATTTAATGATACATCTCAGAAATCGTTCCATACCAGTAAAGACCTTCCCTTTTTACAGCTGCATAATATTCCATTGTCAGAGTTCAATTAGCTAGTACTCTGTTAATGGGCATTTGGCTCATTTGTGATTTTTTCCTATTACCATAAACAGTGCTTCAGTGCATGTATTATTTCTCATGTGTGCAAGTGTGTCGATAGGATAAATTATTTGATTGGGATTGCTATTTGATAGCATCAAATACAAATGGGTTTTATTAGATATCACCAAACTGTCATCCTATAGAGGTTGTACTAGTACCCTCTCACCTGCTGTACATGACAATGCCTCTCTCCCCACATTCTTACTGATAGTTGTCCTAAAACTTTTTGATCTTTTCCCATGTAATAGATTAAAAAAAATGGGATCTAAGTGTGGTTTTAGATATGGATTTCTTTTCTTATGAATGCATCTCTTTTCTTATGAATGCACCTTTCTGACCTTGTTTGTGTTACTACATCTTTTTCTCTGACTCTCTCTACCACCTCCTCCATTTAAGGACCCTTAAATGAACTGGGTCCAGTCCAATTCTAAGGCCAGTTGATGGGCAACATTAATTGCCCATGCAAGTGGCACCTTTTCACATGTCTCATTGCATTCTTTTGCTCTGTTGATTTTTCTTATTGATACATAGGAGTTCTTTGTATACGAGGAAAATCTGCTCTTTGTTTGAGACATAAATTACACATGTTTCTAACCCTCCCCACAGTTTCACATTGCTATGATGATTCTTGGAGAAGGCAATGGCACCCCACTCCAGTACTCTTGCCTGGAAAATCCCATGGACGGAGGAGGCTGGTAGACTGCAGTCCATGGGGTTGCGAAGAGTCGGACACAACAGCGACTTCACTTTCACTTTTCACTTTCATGCATTGGAGAAGGAAATGGCAACCTACTCCAGTGTTCTTGCCTGGAGAATCCCAGGGATGGGGGAGCCTGGTGGGCTGTCGTCTCTGGGGTCACACAGAGTCGGACACGACTGAAGTGACTTAGCATAGCATAGCATGATGATTCTTATCTTGAAAAATCTCAGGTTTTATGTAACAAAATTTGTCTGCTTTTCCTTTTTGGTACTGTAGTTGGGCCTTCCTTGCTCTGCACCTGTAAAAGAATTCTCTTGTGATTTCTTCTGCTTTATAATTTTATTTTTTACATTAAAATATTTTAACCACCTGGAATCTCTTTTTGGTGTAAGGTAAAACATATGGGTGGTTACCTGGTTAATTTATTGTTATCTTTTCCACACTGATTTGAAATTCTTATATAAAATAATTCAAATAACTATTTTATAATAATATAATTATCTTGTATATATAAAAATATAAAATATAATTATATAAAGTAATTTATGTATAAAATATAATTTTATAAAGTATATATAAAACATAATTATATAAAATAATTTCAAATAAATATAGAAATGGAAACCCACTCCAATATTCTTGCCTGAGAAATTCCATGGACAGAGGGGGCTGGTGGACTACAGTCCATGGGATTGCAGAAGAGTTGGACATGACTTAGCAACTAAACCACAATTTCCTCTTGGTATCTGGGTTCATTTCAGCTCTGTCTTTGATCTGTCTGGTTATTTATGTACTAGATGTACACTGTTTAGTAAGTTCATGTTTATTTTTTCTTTATCTTTTTTGATTGCACAGCAGGGCATGCAGGATCTTAATTCCTTGATCAGGGATAGAACCTATGCCTCCTGTAGTGGAAATGCAGAGACCTAACCGCTAGACCACCAGGGAATTCCCTATTCTTATTTTTTAATTTAATTTTTATTTCATATTATGATTTACAATGTTGTGTTAGTTTCAGATGTATAGCTACATAATTCAGTTATACATATATCCATTCTTTTTCAGATTCTTTTTCCATATAGGCTGGAGAAGGCAATGGCACTCTACTCCAGTACTCTTGCCTGGAAAATCCCATGGACGGAGGAGCCTGGGAGGCTTCAGTCCATGGGGTTGTGAAGAGTCAAACATGACTGAGCGACTTCACTTTTACTTTTCACTTTCATGCATCAGAGAAGGAAATGGCAACCCACTCCAGTGTTCTTGCCTGGAGAAGCCCAGGGACGGCAGAGCCTGGTGGGCTCCCGTCTATGGGGTCGCACAGAGTCGGACATGACTGAAGCAACTTAGCAGTTAGCAGTTCCATATAGGCTTACCATGGAATATTGAGTAGAGTTTCCTATGCTATACACAGGTCCTTGTTGGTTATGTATTTTGTATGTAGGAGTGTGTATATGTTAATCTCAACCTCCTAATTGATCTCTCCCCAACACCTTTCCCTTTCAGTAACCATAAGTTTGTTTTCAAAGTCTCTGAGTGTTTGTTTCATAAATAATTTAATTTCTATCATTTTTTTTTTAGATTCCAAATCTAAGTGATATCATACCATATTTGTCTTTCTCTGTCTGACTTCACTTAGTATGCTAATCTCTAGGTCTATCCATGTTGCTGCCAATGGCATTATTTCATTCTTTGTTATGACTGAGTACCAGTCCATTGTACACATTGTCTTTCTCCATTCATCTGTCAGTGGACACTTAGGTGGCTTCCAGGTCTTGGCTATTGTAGGTTGTGCTGCAGTGGACCCTGGGGTGCATGTATCTTTTCAAATTACGGCTTTCTCTGGATATATGCCCAGAAGTGGGATTGCTGGATCATATGTTACTTTTGTTTTTAGTGTTTTAAGGAAGACACACTATTCTTCATCGTGGCTGTACCAATTTACATTCCCACCAACATTGTGGACGAATTCCCTTTTCTCCACACCCTCTCCAGCATTTGCTGTTTGTAGACTTTTTGATGATGGCCATTCTGACCTGTGTGAGGCGATACTTCATTGTGGTTTTGATTTGCATTTCTCTAACAATTAGTGATGTTGAGCATCTTTTCATGTGCTTGTTGGCCATTTGTATGTCTTCTTTGGAGAAAGGTCTATTTAGGTATTCTGCCAACTTTTTTTTTATTGGATTGTTTATTTTTTTGATATAGAGCTGGAAGATGATGATGATGATGAAAGTCGCTCAGGCGTGTTCGACTCTTTGTGACCCCATGGACTACACAGTCCATGAAATTCTTCAGGCCAGAATACTGGAGTGGGTAGCCTTTCTCTTCTCCAGGGATCTTCTCAACCCAGGGATTGAACCCAGGTCTCCCGCATTGCAGGCGGATTCTTTACCAGCTGGGCCACAGGGAAGCCCAGAGTTGTCTGAGCTGTTTGTGTATTTTGGAGATTAGTCCTTTGTTGGCTGCGCCATTTGTAAAAATGTTCTCCTATTGTGTGTTGCCTTTTCATTTTGTTTATGGTTTCCTTTGCTGTGCAAAAGCTTTTAAATTTAATTAAGTCCCATCTGTTTATTTTTGTTTTTATTTTCATTACTTGGTTTGTATTTAAATATCTGATAGGAATGGTTCCTTCTCATTATTTTCCTGGTTTCTCTTTTCCTTTGTTTTTCTATATAAACTTAGAACCAACTGGCCCAGTAAAAAATCCTATTTTTATTTAAATGAAAGCACATTAAATTTATGCACTAACACAGGGCTTCCCAGTGGTGAAGAACCTGCCTGCTGATGCAAGAGATGCAGGTTCGATCCCTGGATTGGAAAGATCCCCTGATGGAGGAAATGGCAACCCAATCCAGTATTCTTGCCTAGAAAATTCCATTGACAGAGGAGCCTGGCAGGCTAGTCCACAGGGTGACAAAGTCAGACATGACTGAGCACGCATGCGTGCGTACACATACACACACACACATGAGAAGAACTGATGATATCTTTATGTTATAGAGACTTCCTATCCAAGAACATAGTATTTCTATTTGCCCAAGTCTTTTCTGTCCCTAAGCAGTGATTTAAAGTTTTCTTTATATATATCTTTTCATTTTCCCCTTAAGTTTATTCTTAGGGATTTAAAAATTGTTGGCATGGGAAATAGGATGTTTCCTTCCATTTTTTTTCCTCTTTAATTACTGGTGGTTTGTATACATGAGGGCTATTGATTTCTATATTTTAATATTGTAGCCAGCTACCATACTGAATTCTTTTTTCCAGTTTTATTGAGATACAGTAGACATAGAACATTATATACTTTAAGATGGACAACATAATGATTCAGTTCAGTTCAGTCGCATCCGACTCGCTGCAACTCCATGAATTGCAGCACGCCAGGCCTCCCTGTCTATCACCAACTCCCAGAGTTCATTCAGACCTCACGTCCATCGAGTCGGTGATGCCATCCAGTCATCTCATCCTCTGTTGTCCCCTTCTCCTCCTGCCCCCAATCCCTCCCAGCATCAGAGTCTTTTCCAATGAGTCAACTCTTTGCATGAGGTGGCCAAAGTACTGGAGTTTCAGCTTTAGCATCAGTCCTTCCAAAGAAATCCCAGGGCTGATCTCCTTCAGAATGGACTGGTTGGATCTCCTTGCAGTCCAAGGCACTCTCAAGAGTCTTCTCCAACACCACAATTCAAAAGCATCAATTCTTCAGCACTCAGCCTTCTTCACAGTCCAACTCTCACATCCATACATGACCACTGGAAAAACCATAGCCTTGACTAGACGGACCTTTGTTGGCAAAGTTATGTCTCTGCTTTTGAATATGCTATCTAGGTTGGTCATAACTTTCCTTCCAAGGAGTAAGCGTCTTTTAATTTCATGGCTGCAGTCACCATCTGCAGTGATTTTGGAGCCCCCCAAAATATTGATTAGATATATACATATATTGTGAAATGATCACCATAGTTTAGTTAACATCTATTACCTCACATAGTTACTGAAAGGTTTTGCACCTAATTTCCAACGTGTGTGTGTTGGGCAGGGCAGATATTTCCACATCACCAACAAGCAAGCAGTTCTCTGACATCAGCTGGGTATCCTCTAGTTTAACATAATTCTGACACTATCTACCTGGAGATAGAATGAGATTCTACAGGTTGAGGGCTCAGTCTCTCAAAACTGCCCTCCTCTTCAGATGCCACTTACAACACTAGGTTGTCACCTGTGCTTCTGATCAACCAGCTACAGATTGGAGGTTCCCATTGCCCCCACTGCCTCGGGTTCAATTAATATGCTAGAGCAGCTTATAGAACTCAGGAAACCTGTTTACTCACTAGATTACTGATTTATTACAAAGCATGTTAAAGGAATGATCAACAGCCAAATGAAGAAATACGTATGAGTGAAGTCCTGAACAAATGAGGTTCTGTCTTGAAGTTTTGGTGCCGGCACTGGAAGCTCTTGGAACCCCCTTCTTTTGTTGTTGTTTTTTTTATTCTGGAGGAGTTATGACATAGGTATGATTGATAAGGGCTTCCCTGATGTCTCAGATGGTAAAGAATCCACCTGCAATACAGGGGATCTGGATTCGATCCCTGGGTTGGGAAGATCCCCTGGAGGAGCGCATGGCAACCTACTCCAGTATTCTTGCCTATAGAATCCCCATGGACAGAGGAGCCTGATGGGCTACAGTCCATGGGGTAGCAAAGAGTCCGACATGACTGAGCAACTAAGCACAACATAACCGGAAGTTTATACCTCTTAACCCCCTTTACCCATTTCCCCTACCCCCCATTCCTCACTCTGGCAACCACCAATCTGTTCTGTTTCTGCATTTGCTTTGTTTGTTTGTTTGTTTTTTTAGATTCCATAAAGAAGTGACATCAGACAGTATTTGTCTTTCTCTGACTTATTTCACTGAACATAATGCCCTCAAGTTCCACCCATGTTATTGCACATGGCAAGATTTATTCATTTTATGGCTTAACAACATTAATGTTATTGCACATGGCAAGATTTATTCATTTTATGGCTTAACAACATTAATATTCCATTGTATATTTTCCATACATATTTCCAAATATATCCACATATATTTCTATATACCAGATTTTCTTTATCCATTCATCTCCTGATAGACAATTAGACTGTTTCATGTCTTGGCTATTATATATAATGATGCAGTGAACCAACCAGTCCATCCTAAAGGAGATCAGTCCTGGGTGTTCACTGGAAGGACTGATGCTGAAGCTGAAACTCCAATACTTTGGCCACCTCATGAGAAGAGTTGACTCATTGGAAAAGGCTCTGATGCTGGGAGGGATTGAGGGCAGGAGGAGAAGGGAACGACAGAGGACGAGATGGCTGGATGGCATCACCGACTCGATGGACATGAGTTTGAGTGAACTCCGGGAGTTGGTGATGGACAGGGAGGCCTGGCGTGCTATGGTTCATGGGGTCACAAAGAGTCAGACACGACTGAGCGACTGAACTGAACTGAACTGATGCAGTGACCATGGGAGTGAAGATATCTTTTTGAGAGAGTAATTTTGTTTCCTTTGGGTAAATACCTAGAGATGGAATTGCTGGATGGTATGGTAGTTCTATTTTTACCTTTTTGAGGAACCAGCATATTGTTTTCCGCTGTGGCTATATAATTTACATCCTTACTAACAGTGTACCAAGGTTCCCTTTGATCTCTATTGTAACCAGCACTTGTTCTTGTCTTTCTGATAACAGCCATTCTAACAGGTGTGAGGTGATTTGCATTTTGATTGTTTTGATTTGCATTTTCCAGGCGATTAGTGGTGTTAAGCACCTTTTCATGCATTTGTTGGCCATTTGTATGTCGTCTTTGAAAAAAATATCTCTTAAGTTTCTCTGCCCATTTTAAAATCAGATTTTTTTTTGCTATCGAGTTCTTTATTTTGGATATTAACCTTTTATCAGATATATAATTTGCAAATATTTTCTCCCCTTTAGTAGACTGCTTTTTCATCTTGTTGATTTCCTTAGCTATGCAGAAGCTTTTTAGTTTGGTGTAGTCCCATTTGCTTATTTTTGCTCTTGTTGCTTGTAGTTACGCTGTTTAATAAGAAATGATGACTGTCAAGGCACATACCCCAGAGTTGTATGATTTCAGGTCTGATATTCATGTCTCTAAATCCATTTTGAGTTGGCTTTTGTGTATGGTGTAAGATTGGAGGTCCAGTTTCATTCTTTTGCATGTGGGTGTCCAGTTTTCCCTGCACCATTTACTGAAGAGATTATCCTTTCTTCATTGTATATTTTTATCTCCTTTGTTGCAAATTAATTGATCACATATGTGTGGGGTTTTCTGTGGACTCTTTCTTTGATCTGTTATTTTTATGCCAATACCATGCTAGTTTGATCACTATAGCTGTGTAATAAAGTTTCAAGTCAGGAAGTGAGAAGCTTTTGGCTTTGTCATCTTTTCTAAAGATTTCTTAGCTGTTTGGGCACCTTTGTGGTTCCATATAAATTTTTAGAATGGTTTTTTCTATTTCTGTGAAAAACACCATTAGAATTTTGATAGAGATTGTATTGCTTTGGTTAATATGGACACTTCAACAAATTAATTCTTCCAGTCCATGAGTTCAGAGTATCTTTCCATTTATTTGTGTATTCCTCAATTTCCTTTAGCAGTGACTTAGTTTTCAGTGTTCAAATTCTTCATCTCCTTGGTGAAATTTATTTTTAAGTATTTTATTCTTTTTGATGCAATTGTAAATAGAACTGTTTTCTCAATTCTTTTTCTGATATTGTGTATAGGAATGCAACTATGTATTGTTTTTTGTTTTTTGTACCCTGAAGCATGTGATATATCCCAGAGAGCGTTCCATGTGTGCTTAGGAAGAATGTATATTCTGCTACTTTGGATGAAATGTTCTGTAAATGTGTTAAATACATCCAGTCTAACACATGTAGTTTAAGTCCAGTGTTTGTTTATTGTCTGCCTGGGTGATCTACCTGTTTTTGAAAGTGGGGTATTGAATTCCCCTACTATTATGTGTAACTGTTTCTTCCCTTAGTTCTGTTAGTGTTTGCTGTATGTATTTAGGCGCTCCTATGTTGGGTACATAAATATAAATGTTGTAGCCTCTTGTTGGATTGACCTGTTTATCATTACAGAATCACCTTTTCTTGTCTCTTTTTACAGTCTTTTTTAAATGTCTGTTTTGTCTGATATACGTATAATATCCCCAGCTTCCTTTTAGTTTCCATTTGCTTGGAATCTTCTTTTCCATTCCTTCACTTTCAGTCTGTGTCCTTAAAGCTGAGATGAATCACTTGGTTGATGGCAGGTAGTTGGATCTTGCTTTTTTTTTTAATCCATTAGCCACTATATCTTTTGATGGGAGTATTTAGTTCATTTACATTTAATAATTGGTAGGAATGGACTCACTTTTGCCATTAAAAATTTTTTTTTTTCTGGAAATTTGTGACTTCTTTGTTCTTTCCTTCTTTATCTTTTCCTTTGTGATTTGATGGTGGCTCAGATGGTAAAGAAGCTGCCTGCAATGCAGGAGACCCAGGTTCAATCCCTGGGTCAGGAACATCCCCTGGAGAAGGGAATGGCAACCCACTCCAGTATTCTTGCCTGGAGAATTCCATGGACAGAGGCGCCTGGCGGGCTATAGTCCATGGGGTCGCAAAAAGTCAGACATGACTGAGCGACTAAAACTTATTTGTGATTTGATGGTTTTCTGTAGTGGTATCCTTAGACTCCTTTCTTTTTCTCTTTTGTGTAACTATTATAGATTCTTGCTTTCTGGTTACTATGAGACTTTTATAAAATGTCTTATTGTGACTATTTTAAGTTGATAACAACTTATGTTAAAATGCATACTAAGCTCTATATTTTTACTCTTGCCCCAACACTTACATTTATGTTTTTGGCATAACAGTTTGCATCTTTACACTTTGGGTATCCTTTAACAAATTATTGAAGTTATAGTTATTTTTGCTTTTAACCTTCATACTAGATTTAAAAGCGATTTACCTACCACCATTACAACATTAGAGTATTCTGAATTTATATATTTTTCTTTACTGGTGAGATTATACCCTTATATTACTAATCAGTATCTTTTGTTTCAGCATGAAGAAGTCCCTTTAACATTTCTTGTAAGGCTGGTCTAGTGGTGATGAATTCCTTCAGCTTTTGCTTTTTTTTTTTTTTTTTTAAGAAAACTTGATTTCTCTTTCAACTGCTCAAGGACAGATTTATTGGATAGAGTATTCTTGGTTCAGTTTTTTCTTTCATAACTTTGAATATATTGCTATTCTCTCCTGGCCTATAAAGTTTCTGCTGAAGAAATCTCACAGTCTTACTGGGGTTCCCTTTTACATAACAAGTTGTTTTCTCATGCTACTTTTAAGATTCTCTCCTTGTCTATAACTCTTGATACTTTAATTACACTGAGCCTTTGAGTGTTTAGATTCATCTTATTTAAAACTCTCTATAGGTTTTCCTGAATCTGGATGTCTGTTTCTTTGTCCATGTTATGAATGTTTTGAGCCTTTATTCCTCTGAATATGCTTTCTGCCCCCCTTTCTCTTCTCCTTCTGGAACCCCTATAATGCAAATATTGATCCACTTGAAGGTGCCCCATAAGTCTCAAGCAACTGTACTCTTTTTCATTCTTTTTTCTGTTTGTTCCTCTGATTAAATGGATTTCATTGCCCTGTCTTAAAGTTTGCTTGGTTCTGTCTTTCACTTGATCTACTCTGATGTTGAGCCCCTCTATTGTTGAATTTTTTAGTTCAGTTATGATTGATATGTCCTTTAGTTCTGCGATTTCTGTTCAGTACTTTTATATTTTCCGTCTCTTTGTTGAAATTCTCACTTCATTCATTGATTGTTCTCTTGACCTTGGTGAATATCTTTATGACCATTATTTGGAACTCTTTATCAGATAAATCACATACCCTCATTTCACTAAGGTCTTTTTCTAAGATTTAATCTGGTTCTTTTGTTTGTTACATGTGTGTGTCCGTGCTCAGTTGTGTCCAACTCTGCAACCCCATGGACTGTAGCCCACCAAGCTCCTCTGTCCACGGACTTTTCCACACAAGGCTACTGGAGCAGGTTGCCATTTCCTACTCCAGGGGATCTTCCCAACACAGGGGTGGAACCCATGCCTCTTGTGTCTCTTGCACTGGCAGATTTTTTTTTTTCACCACTGTGCCATCTGTACACACTCCTGTTTCTTTCTTTTTGACTCTCAGAGTTGGTTTCTGTGCCTTTGATGAGCAGCCACCTTTCCCAGTCTTCATGGAGTTTTGTGGGGAAGTTGAACCTTATCATTTAGCCTGGCCCTAACTCTTGCTTGTTTCTCCAATCTCTGTGTTTGTTCAAGCCATCTCTTTGTTCTTAGTGGCTCTCAGTAGTTGAGAGTGTGCCAAGACCTGTCAGTGTCCCAGAGGGAAGGATCTCAGTCAGCACCTTGATATAAGCTCATTGGATGCTGGGCCCTCAGGCAGCAGCTTCTGAAGTATGCAGGTGAGCCTCTCTCATAGAAGGCGTGAAGCTGAGCGTTTCTCTCTGCTGTGTATTGAGGAGGATACCTGGTTAACAAGAGTGTTATTGCTTGTTATAATTCAGTGGGACCTGGAACTCAAGCCCTTGTGACCACAAAACTGAGATTATAAAGATTTGTGGCCTCAGGGCAGGATCTCCAAAAGCCAGGGCTCCAGACGTGTACACATCCCTTTCAAGGAGACACCAACGATCTGAAGCAGGGCAGAGGGAAGGTGCAGAGATATCACCTGCTGGCCTCTCTGATCTGCAGGAAGAACTGCAGTCTCTTCCTAGACATGTGCTAAATTAGAGACCTGACTCTTAGGCAGCAGCTTTTATAGTCTGCAAATAGACCTCTTTCAGGGAACGACTTAAAGACAGGCATATCTGTCTGCTGCGTCTGGACTGATCCCTGGGGGGAGAGCCATGGTGATTCCAAGGAGCCTTTTAAGAACTGCATCTTAGTTTGCATGTCTCACAGTTGTCATGGATACATTCTTCATGGGCTTTCAGAGTGAGATGTTTTGGTGGCCCGTCACTCAGGTGAGAATCAGGTAGAAGTTGGGACACTGGATGTTGGATTCAAACCCTTCACTCCCCAGGGAAAATCTGAGGTTGTGAGTTTCTTCCCAAGTGTAGGTTTGTCTGTCAGGGTGGGGCTTATGGTGAGAGAGTGTCTCAGCGTTTCTTACTCTTTTTGATGTGGGTTTTTTTTTTTTTTTTCTCATTTGCTCAATGTGTGGGAGTCACTCAGCTAGTATCTGGATTTCTTTCAGAGAGAATTAGTCAATGTGTAGGTGTAGATTTGGTGTGTCTGTCAGAGTTCAGGAGTTTCTTGTGTTGCCATCTTTCACCAAAACCCTTGAATTCGTTTTGTTTGTTTATAATAGTTATCTCTTTTTTTTTCTTTTGAACAGTCTTATAATCTGCAAATAATAATTTTGTCTTTCCCATTCCAATTTTTATACCTCCGATTTTTTTCCCCTACTGGTTGATTGCCCTGGCTAGTACCCCCAGAACAATGTTAAATAAATAATTGGGGTGATAACGGATGACCTTGTCATCTTGTTTCTGACCTTTATGAGAATCCTTCTAGCATGTTCTCTTTAAGTCAGCTTTTAAATCGAGAGAAAGACAGAGAGCTCTTTTATTATCTTAAAAAAGTAGGTATCTATTCTTTAAGAGTTTATGTCAGTAATAAGCACTGATGAAATACATAGCCTGGCTGTGTGTTTGATTGTATAAGTATTTCGCTGAGACACCTGGTTTGAAGTGACTCTTTACTGGCTGGTTGTGGCGTGCCAAAGCCTCCAAGCGTGTACAACGGATGGTGCTTGTACTTGGTGTCTCTAGAGAGCCAAGAAAATGCCCTGAAGTGTGACTCATTGTGCCCCGCCTGCCTCCTCTCCCAGTCTATGAGAAGGATGCCCAGCGTTCAGGTGAAAGGATTATTGTCATTGGAAAGCAAAGGGGGATGAAATAGCTGGAAGACGATATCCCAGTTTCCTGTTGCTGCTGTAACAGATAACTACCAGTTTAGTGGCTCGAAACAACGCAAATCTATTATCTTACAGTTCTGTAATTCAGAAGCCCGAAATGGCTCTCACTGGGCTGGAATTAAGATGTTGGCAGGGCAGGCTACATTCTTTTCTGAAGACTCTCGGGGAGAATCTGTTTTCTTTCCAGGTTCTAGATACTGTCCCTGTTTTTATTTTTTTCACTTACAGCCACTTCCTCCATCTTCAAAGCCAGCAAGGTAGCATCTCTCTAATGCAGCTTTCATTGTCAAGTCTCTTTCTCTGACTCTCTTCTGCCTTCTTCTTCCACTAGTAAGGACTTTTGTGATTACACTGGGCTCACCCCAATGTGAAGATCAGTTGATTTGGAGCCCGAGTTCCCCTGTGATTGTGACCTGATGTCTTCACCGAGTCCAGGGGTGAGGACATCTTGGGAACCATTTTTCTGCCTACCACAAGTGTTAGTCTCTCAGCCGCATCTGACTCTTTGAGACTGTATGGACTGTAGCCTGCCAGGCTCCTCTGCCCATGGGATTTTCCAGGCAAGAATACTGGAGTGGGTTGCCATTGCCTGCCTACCACAACTGGCATAAATTTAGGAAGGTCCATGGCATCTTAGTAAAGGGGAGCAAACCTAGGGAACAGGCAAAGAGGAGAGGAAGGGGCCAGCAATGGAGAGGGTGACCCAGCCCTGCTTCTTTGGGGACACCAGGAAGCCACGGGGGGAGCCAAGCTGATGTCTGTAGACCTTCCACTGACTTTTTAAAGATGAATCAACTTCATTTCTTTAGAGCATCTTTGGCTCACAGCAAAATTGAGCAGAAATTGCAGAGAATTTACACATGCCCCATTCCTCCCCACGCAGCGTACCCTGACTTTGAGGGATCCCCGCATGCACCTTCTCCTGGGGGAGGAGTGTAATAATTCTTTCTATTAGTGTTTAGGGTGGGGTGCACAGGGCTCTGACCCTGAGATGCCAATCCTATTGGCCTATATGTGGCCACCTCTTCTCTGGTGGCCCAGGACACTTAACAGGGCCCTTAAAGAGAAGAATGGATCCTTCCTTCGTAATTGAAGGAAAATTCGCAACATTGATACTGGTGAAGGTCATTCCTATGACACTATTACCCACATTTAAGTTCTACTTTCCAGTAGTTTGCATAAGAGAAAGGCCGAATGCAACAACATGTCAGATAACTGCATGGTTATTCATGAGCCAAGATGACATTCTGGGCTGAACTGAACGCTTGTGGCTTAGCGCTGCTCGTACAAGCTCCAAGTATAACTCAAAGGCCAAGTCAGGCCTGGGAAGGGTTTAGGAGTCCTGGGGTAGAGTGTAAGAGTTTGGATTGGAGGAAAGTCAAACATGTAGATGTTGAGGGCTTGGCCAGGTCTTGATGGTCGCAAATGGAAGGCCATGGAGGCCAGACTCGCTGGCAGTTTGGCTGCGTGTAGGCAGGCAACGTGAAGGGCCAGCTGGCTTCACTGAGCCTCCCACGGCAGCTGCCTTTGTGGAGTCCTTGAGGATGGAGTGTGCAGCAGTAAAGCGTGACAGTTCAGGGTCAAATGCTGTCGGGGCAGCTCCAATGAGTGCTTTGTAGTCTTGGTTGCACCTGAATTTGATTGCCTTTAATATTGCCTGAGATAAATGGACTGCTGGCTAGGGTGGATTTTTTTTTTTTTTTTTTTTGCTTTTGCTACTTGAAGATTTTTATTGTAATTGTTTTTGTGGAAAAGACTGTTTACGGCAATGCTTCGAACCTGCACTCCTTTTTTCATCTCGGTATCTCTGTCACTTCTGGTGACAGAGTGCTTTAAGTACTTTATTACGTGTCTTCTGGACTGACTTCTTTTATTTCACAGCTTTGGTGGTAGGGGAGGGGGGCCTCTGGGCTCTACGTGAAAATGAATGGTGATAGGATGTTGCTAAACTTGATTATCGTGGATGGTTCAATTTGCCTTTGATCTCCAGGAGTCTGCAAGACGCTTGATGTTTTATTAATTGTCCATTTAAATTTGGGGGTAAATGTAATACCTCATTAAACAAGAGAGGAGCAAGGAGAGCCTTATTATCCTTTCCTTCAGCCTGTTAGAGCACAAAAAGGAGCAAATCATAGCTGCTCAGGCTGGTTTTAAGAGTCTTATTTATCCAAATGGCAAGAGACTGTGGCTTCCATTAGGCTCTTAGGGTCCTTGCTGTGTGGGTGTTGCTTCGTTGGTGTGTCTGCCACCTTCTTGGCTGATGCCTCTAATGGGCAGGTCTGGGTTCAGTGGCGCTGTGTAGGTCCTGCTGCCTGCCTCGATTGAAAAAAAATAAAATACTACCAGCTTGTTATATGTGTGCTGTGCTTCAGCATTTAAAAACATCATTATATATAATATCTCAGAGACCCTTCAAGTGGAGGAAACTCCTCCGTGCTCCTGGGGAGTATTAATACATATTAATATGTATGTAGGCTGTATGCATACATCGCTATAGTATTTGCATGGTGATTTATAATTTACAAAACACTTAGAAGTATATCCTCTCATGGAGGGGAAACTTCTGAACGCCCCTGCTTCCTGGAGTATAAATAAATATTAAAGTGGGCTTAATAGCACCAGGATTGCTTCCTCTGTTAAATTAGATCCTTTACTTAAAACTTGGACACCAGCAGACTTGTAGCTTCACTGAGGACCACTGATCATGCCAGGAAAGACGGCATTTTTCTACTATTACAAGACAACTCCTTAGCTCTTGCGAAGCTTTCCCTTGATGCTCTCTTGCAGCTGGGAGAATAGAAAGTAGAGCAATAGCTCTTGAGCAAGCTGTCATTCCTGTGCCTGGGTTTCCTGCTTAAATTTTTTTTTTTTTTTCCATTTTTAAGCTACAGGCAGATGACTGTCCACTTCAGATGTCAGAGAGTCTGGTGGAGGAACGTGCCTGTCTTTTAGGCACTCTTATACCCACGGACGGAGGAGCCTGGTAGGCTACAGTCCATGGGGTCGCAAAGAGTTGGACATGACTGAGCGACTTCACTTCACTTCATACTTACGGGCACCATTTTTAAATTGTTATATTTTGGGAACATCTTTTCCTGGTGTTTCTTGTTTGTGTTTCTAGATTTGATAGAAATCAGGAATATCCTTATATGTGAATCTGCTCACATTCCTTGCCCCCTTCTGTAGCTTTCTAGAGGTGCTGACCCTGTACCAGATTGGTTTTTTTTTCTTGCTGACATCTGCTCTACATTCAGAGGCCAGTTCAACTGCATATTACTGAATCTGTGATAATATTTATTCAAGGGAATGAGAATTATTTCAAGTACATTCCTCTCAGTTACATCATCTGTTCTATTCTTAAAATAATTGACTAATTTTGAGGAAGTCTGATGCTCAATTTTAAACACTTTATATTTGTCGATGATTTTGAAGCAAAATGTCCTGATACCCATTTTTCTTTCTACCTTTTAGTAATAGAGCTCTGTTTCAGTCAGACACATGGCCTCCAGCTCTAAACTACAATTCCCAGCCTCCTTTGCAGCTGTGTATGGCCACGTGACTGAGTTTGCCCAATAGGATGTGAGTGGGAGTGATGTATGCAACTTCATGGCTTCTACTATATGATTCTTGCTTTGGCTTCTCCCTTTTCTGCTTCTGCCACCTGGGAAAAGGCAGAAAATAGAGCAACCTTGCAAACCACATGTGGGCTATGGTCTTGTCCCGTGTCCCCTCTTCACATCTCCATTCAACTGCAGACTGAAGTGTTTGGCAGAGCAACTTGCTCTGTTCTTTAATAAAAATGTTAAAAGTTGAGCACTTAAATTAGAGAATACATTTCAATGAAAGCTCTCTGTGTGAAGGCAGGAGTAGTAGGGCCTGGAGATTGTGACTGGTCCCCTGCCTTCCTTCTCTCCTTTCTCCAAGTCATTCTCCAAATGACTGTCAAAGACAGGCAACTCTACTGCTAAAAATCCTAAAATCTTCTGCTGGCTCCCAAGGTACCTAAAACCCCAAACCCTTAGCATAGAGTAGAGATGACAGAATTTGGGCTGAAAAACATTCCTGAACAAAAATATTGTAAACATCAAAGCTTTGGTCTTCTAATAGAGAATCTGGAGGAAAGTGTTTCAGGATTTGTTTAGAAGCTCAGTAACGTCAGGTCTCTGCTTGAATTTGCTTCAGTTCTTATAGATTTTACCTCACAGTTATATGGGGCTGCAGCAGCTCGAGGCTTCGCATCCTCTTACGTATCCAAATGCAGGAAGGGAAAAGGCCCTGTCTTTATCAGGGAGGAAGCTATTTTCCAGAACCACCTGGCAAACTTTTCCTCATCTCTCTTTGGCCAGATTGATTCATATGCCTATGCCTTAGCTGCAAGTTGGCTGGGAAAGTGAGAGTCTCTTGTGGAAGGGAAATTCTACATATGATACACAGGGGAGCGGGCATGGCTGTAGGGCAGGCAGTTGAGCATGTACCCCAAGAGCCTCATGTACTTCCCTGAAGCAAAAACTATGACTGTAAGTTGAAATATAAAAAATGTATTTCCTGTAACCATAAGGCCCATCACAAACATTTCTTTTGAATTGTTATTGTTATGATTTATTGGTCAGAACACAACTGACCAAAACAACATGAGGTGCACATTTTGGTAAATAATGAAACAAATCAGATTTTACTGGAAATATATTTCTTAATGCTACTAAAGCATGTGTAAAGTGGAAGAATATTATTGCTGAATAGGATAGGGTCTCACTTCAACTGCATTCTAATTTCATGTGTGTGGATTGAGGTGTTGAGTAACCTCACTCACAAAAATAAGCTGATGGAAACGGAAGGCATTTTATAAACTGCAAAGTTAATCGTGTCTTTGGACTCTGTGAGTTATATATTGAAACGCACATGGTGATCTATTGTTGTTCAGTCACTCAGTTCAGTTCAGTTGCTCAGTCGTGTCCAACTCTTTGTGACCCCATGGTCTGCAGCACACGGGGCTTCCCTGTCCATCACCAACTCCCAGAGTTTACTCAAATTCATGTCCATTGGGTTGGTGCTGCCATCCAACCATCTCATCCTCTGTCATCCCCTTCTCCCGCCTTCAATCTTGCCCAGCATCAGGGTCTTTTCAAATGAGTCAGTTCTTCACATCAGGTGGCCAAAGTATTGGAGCCTCAGCTTCAGTCCTTTCAATAAGTATTCAAGATTGATTTTCTTTAGGATTGACTGATTTGATCTCCTTGCAGTCCAAGAGACTCTTCAGAGTCTCTTCAGAGTCTTCTCCAGTGCCACAGTTAAAAAGCATTAATACTTCAGTGTTCTGCCTTCTTTTATGGTCCAACTTTCACATCCACACATGACTACTGGTAAAACCATAGCTTTGACTATACAGACCTTTGTCGGCAAAGTGATGTCTGTGCTTATTATTACACTATGTTTGTCGAAGCTTTTCTTCCAAGGAGCAAGCATCTTTTAATTTCGTAGATAGTGATCTATAATAAAAACTAAATATAAGGTTTGGGATGAGTGAGAGGCATTTCTTTCTCTTGTAAAGGAGGAGGAGGAGACATGGGAAAGGGGACCCTCATAATAGTTCTGTCAAAGGGTGTATTCAGCAGATCAGATGTAGGGAGAGGGGAGAGGAAAGCTGAGAGATGAAAATTGATTGCCTTAAACCCTTTCAGGCACAGTGTTCCTCTTGGAGACCCTTTGGAGACCTGCAGTGATACCTGTACCCCAGTTTAAAGACCCTGGTTGTGAGGATCAAGTGAGATAATGTACATGAAAGCCTTTTGTGTGAAGTGAAGAACGTTACAGGTGATGTTAATAATAACTGTATGTTTTGTTTTTCCAAACTTGTGACGACAGCCCACAGGGGCTCTAAGGATTTCATGTTATGAGTCCTGAAAGCTGTCCACTAACAGGCAAGGCAGGTCCTGCCAGGCTTGCTGAGAACGTTCCCCCAGGATGAAGGAAGAAGACTGGAGGGAGAGAGTGAGAAGTGACCCTTTTTATGGGGAGTGTTGACTGGGGCTGGAGAAGGCGGGGATGGTTGGAGTGGGTGTGTAGGAGAGGATGTCCTCCTGTCCCCTGGATGGATGTCTGCCCTTCCACAGTGTGTGCTGAGCAGGTCTGGTCTGTGTGAACAAAGGGAGGAACCCTGGAAGGACACTTTTAAGGTCCCCATTTTAAGACAAACAGAAGTGTAATCCATCCAGGTGCTCAAGCCCAGGAGGCCAGACAGTTCTGGGGTCTGTAAGGACAGGTCGGATGGTATGAAGTGACCAGCTAAGGGCAGCCAGGCCACAGGGTCACCCTCAGTGGTTGGGGAAGCTGCCTGGGGATGTGTTCTCTGCCAGCAGGGCTTGGGGACCACAGCTTAGATTGGTGATAGTGACCAATAAAGGGGGGAGCACCTTCTGTGTAGTTACGTGTGCTAAGTGGCTTTAATTGTGTCCAACTCTCTGCGACCCCATGGACTGGAGCCCACCAAGCTCCTCTGTCCATGGGGATTCTCCAGGCAAGAATGCTGGAGTGGGTTGCTGTGTCCCGCTCCAGGGCATCTTCCCAGCCCAGAGATAGAACTACAGTGCCTCCTGCACTGTGTAGTTGCTGAAGTTGGAGAGGTCTCTTGGCTTTCTTGTTTCTCTTGCTCTGATGCCAGAAGAGCAGGCCCAGGAGAGGGGATGGGAAAGTGGGCCAGGCTCACCCCTCCATCCACTCCATGCAGTGCTGCTCGGGGGCTAAGCAGCTGGAGAGCAACTCCACATTCACAGACACCGCCTTAGTGGCTTGAAGTCCACCTGGCGGGAGGATTGACAGCACAAGGGCCAGCAGACTCGACCAATCCCTGTGTCCCCCTCCTTTCCGAGTTGAGAAGGGTCAGGGCGCCTCACCTTCCCCAGCACGCCCCTGACCCCTGGTCCCTGGAACCAGGAGCTGAGCACATGGTGCCGGGGAAGGATGTGAGTCAAGTGTGAGACTGAGGTTTCAAACTGGACAAGTCTTATAGGTGACGAGGTGAATAATTAAGTGATTGAAAAGCTGTTAAATGGGGTTAAAGCATCTTTTTTATTTTTGAGATTTTATTTATGTATTTTTTGGCTGTGCTGGTCTTGGTTGCTGTGTGGGCTTTTCTCTAGTTGAGCCAAGCAGAGGCTGCTCCTCATTGTGGTGCGCGGGCGTTTCATCGCGGTGGCTTCTCTCGTTGAGGAGCTCGGGCTCTAGGCATGCGGGTGTCAGTAGCTGTGGCGGTCGGACTTAGTTGCCGGGCAGTATGTGGGATCTTCCCAGCCCAGGGATCGTACCCGCGTTCCCTGCATTGGCAGGTGGATTCTTAACCACTGGACCCACCAGGGAAGTCCCAAAACGTCCTTTAAGGGAGCCTGTGACCCATCAGAAGAGTTGAATTTGGCAGAGCATAATGGTATGTGAGAAAAATAACCTGTCTCATGTCTATATTTTATAAATGGAACCTCCCCAGTCACACTGCCCACCTTCACACAACTGAAGATATTGATTGGAAAGCAGCCCATTTTAATCCAGAGTTGCTGAACATGATAAAAGTGTTGGGATTTTTTAAGAGTTGTTCCTTGACATGAGCCAACTGATCTCAAGCCTTTTCTTCCCCTTGGGTTTCGCCCCTGGAACCCCTGGGCCACAGAGCAGCGCTGATGGGGTTGGAGGTCTGGTCCTGCCTCCAGCGGGGGTGGACCCCTCCCTCAGCCAGGCTGGTTCTGGCTCCAGCAGCAGATTCTACAGAAGTGTCAGTTACCCGCCCTCCAGAACTCCAGGCTGTTTCTAAGGATGAGCAGCTGTGCAGAGTGGGTTCTTTTGCAAAACAGAATCCTCTAACGAGACTAATTGTTTTGTAATAGGACTTTCACAGGCAAAGAAAAAACCCTCTTGCATAAAAGCAAATGGATTCTCTCCTAGGAACGCACATCCTCTGCCCAGCAGGTACTGAATTGCAGATGGTGTTGTTCCGCTCCCAACTGGGTGTCTAATGAAGGAAAAGGGGCCCACTCCCCTTGCCTCTCCCCGCCCCCAACACTGATGATGCCCTTTTCTGTGTTCACTGAGATTCACTCTGAGTGGAGGGAAATCTATATTAAACAAAGGTAAGAGATTTGAGATTTCAGCTCAGTTCAGTCACTCAGTCATGTCCGACTCATGGGCTGCAGCACGCCAGGATTCCCTGTCCATCACCAACTCCCAGAGTTTACTCAAACTCATGTCTATTGAGTCGGTGATGCCATCCAACCATCCCATCCTCTGTCATCCCCTTCTCCTCCTGCCTTCAATCTTTCCCAGCATCAGGGTCTTTTCAAATGAGTCAGTTCTTCACATTAGGTGACCAAAGTATTGGAGTTTCAGCTTTAGCATCAGTCCTTCAGGTATGACCTAAATCAAATCCCTTATGATTATACAGTGGAAGAGAGAAATAGATTCAAGGGATTAGATTTGAGATTTATGTGGAATTTAAATCAAGGGGGAAAAAAAGGACCTGTACAGTTATTTCCAGGCTGATAATACTTTAAGGGCCAAGCCTGTTGTCCATCAGCTTTCCATTCCAGGTAGTTCCAGGAACATGGAGAAGCCTCTGTACCAGTTCAGACTGTGTTTGGCTGAACAGTAGTTTCAGTAAAATAGGATTTTTTAAAAAAATTTTTTTCTCTCATGTAACGAAAGAGTTGTGTGGATTATCCAGGGCTGGTGTAGCTACTCAATGGAGCTACTGTGGACCCTGGTCCCCTCTAGCTTCCAGATACTTCCTTCACATGGAGCACCTCTGCTCAGGGTGGCAGGATGGCCACTCTTCCTCCAGGCATCGCCCCTCAGTTGCAGGCAGGAGGGAGGGCACTAGACATAAGTGCAGAGGTGATGGGCCATGAGATGGGGGTTCCACTCCTTGCTTTTTACCCAGATGAGTTGAAAACTTTTATCCACACAAAAACCTGCACACAGAATTTTATGGGAGCTTTATTCATAATTGCCAATCAGGCACAACCAAGATGTCTTTCCATAAGTGAATGGATAAATAAACTGAAATATATCCAGTCAACAGAATACTATTTGGCTCTAAAAGGAAATGAACTATCATGCCATGAAATGGCATGGAGGAAACTTATTACTAAGTGAACTAAGCCAATCTGAAAAGGCTGCGTGCTGTATGATTCCAACTATAAGACATCCTGGAGAAGACAAAGCTATGAAGACAGTAGAAATGTCAGTGGTTGCAGGAGATAGAGGTAAGGAAGGGAAGGATAGATGGAACACAGGGGATTTCTATGGCAATGAAACTAACTATGTATGAATCTCTAATGGTGGATCCATGTCGCTGTGTATTTTTCAAAACCCATAGGCTGTACAATACCGAGAATGAACTCTAAACTGTAGACTTCGGGTGATAAGGATGTATCAGTGTATGTTCATCAGCTGTAACAAATGTACCCCTCTAGGGTGGTGTGTTCAAAGTGGGAGGATGTCCAGGTGTGGACGGGGGAGGCTGTTCATGTGTAGGGGCAGGAGGCTTCTGACAACTCTGTACTTTCTGCTCAACCCTGCTGTGGACCTCAAATTTCTCTTTCTCTCAAAAAATATTAAAAAAAAAAAGTGATGGGTCAACTGAATCTGTCCATTTTCATCAACAAAATAATAGCTTCCATAGAAGTTCCACACAGTAGACTTCTGCTTATACCTCATCGGCCAAAAAGTGGGTCACATGACTACTTAGTCCCCAGGCTGCACAGGAGTGACTATTTTTATTTATTTATTTATTTTTCGGAGGTACTTTTCCCTCAGTTTTGTTGAGATATAATTGATATATGTATAAGTTCAAGGTATACAGCATAATGACTTGACATATATATATTGTGAGATGATTAGCATGGTAGGTTTAGCTAACATCCATCTCTCAAATAGTTACAAAAAAAAAATCAATTTTTTTCCCCTTGTGCTAAGAAATTTAAGAATTACTCTTGGTAGCTTTTAAATGTACTGTTTTACATTGTAACTATACGCATCGTGTTGTACATTATAAACTCTGTAGAGATTTGTCTTATAACTGGGAGTTTGTATCTTTGGACCAGCTTCATCCAATTTTCCCATCCTTCACTTCACACTCTGGTAACCACAAATCCGGTCTCTTTCTTTGTGATTAAAATTCTTTTTATATTTCACATATGAGTGAGATCATACAGTATTTGTCTTTCTCTGTTTGACTTCCTTCACTTAGCACAATGTGCTCAAATTCCATTCATATTGTTATAAATGGCTGAATAGTTTTCCATTGTATATATACAGACACCATATTTTCTTTCTCTTTTTTTGGCCACAGTACATAGCATGCAGGATCTTAGTTCCCTAACCAGGGGTCAAACCCATGCCCCCTGCAGTGGAATGGAGCCCTAACCACTGGATTGCTGGAATTTTCCACATCACTTTTTTTTTTTTTAATCCATACATCTGTTGATGGACATTTAGGTTATTTCCATGTCTTAGCTGTTGTAAATAATGCTGCCATGAACTTGGGGGTTCAGGTATCTCTGTGACATAGTGATTTTATTTCCTTTGAATATATGGGGCTTCCATGGTGGCTCAGATGGTAAAGAATCTGCCTGCAATGCAAGAGACCTGGGTTGGGCAGATCCCCTGGAGAAAGGAATGACTATCTGCTCCAGTATTCTTGCCCGGGAAATCCCATGGACAGAGGAGCCTGGCCGGCTACAGTCTGTGGGGCTGCAAAGAGGCTGGTGTGACTGAGCAACTAACACTTCACTTTGGATATACACCTAGAAGTGGAATTGCGGGATCATGTGGTAGTTCTATTTTTAATTTTTTGAGGAACCTCTCTACTGTTTTATATAGTGGCTGTACCAAGTTACATTCCTACCAACAGGGCACTAGGGTTCCCTTTTCTCTGTATCCTCACCAGAATTTATTAGTGTTTGTCTTTTTGCTAATGGCCATTCTGTCAGTCGTGCTGTGATACCTCGTTGTTTTGTTGTGTGTTTCCCTAATGATTAGTGACATTGACTATCTTTTCGTATACCTGTTGGCCATTTGTATATCCTTTTTGGCAAAATGTCTATTCAGCTCCTTTGGGCATTTTTAATTGAATTATTTATTTTAATAGAGTTGTATGACTTCTTTATATATTTTGTATATTAATCACTTATCAGATATATTGGGTCTTCCCTGGTGGCTCGGACAGTAAAGCATCCACCTGCAATGCAGGAAACCCGGGTTGATACAATTTGCAAATATTTTTTCCCATTTTGTTGTTTGTCACTGGACATTGGCTCTGTCACTGGCTCTAATTAGGTTAATGCTACAGTGACCCTGAAGATAGTAATTTGATGGGACAGGGGTGGAAGAATAAAAAAAATTAATATCAAGCGTGATTTTAGCAAGACTTTCTGCAGCGATATCACCTTTTCCCCATGCAATATAAAAATGGGCTCTGCCTAATTCATCTCTCTTTGTTCTTTTATCATACATTTTTTCTTATGTTTAAATCTTTCACCCTGGCCTCCCACTCCACTTGGTCTAAATATCCTCTTTGGTTATTTCTGGTTCAACTGTTTAGAACATGCTGATTTATGGTGCTCTGCTAGCGATCTGTGGTGGGGGAGTGAGCTGCCAAATGCAGTGGAAGATGTTTGCAGTTCAGCAGAATGGTCTTAACTATGGTGCCATCTCTGTGCTGTCTAGAGTTGATATGACGCAGGAAGGAATCTCAGACAGTGTAATTAAGTGAACAGACAAAAATCCAGACAGGCGGGGTGCTTGCTTAAGAACCCATATTTGCTGTATAAAAATCAAACACATTCCCAAATTGATTGTACTTAGCTGGAAAGAAAAGCTGGACAAACTCTGATGACTTGAGGGACCCCTGTGACAAGCATTGACTATGCAAATGGCCCTCATCTGAGTGTGGAATCCACACGTGGGGCCCAGGGACCCATTTGCCTGCATGCTCCAGACGCTTCTTCCTTGTTGCTTCATTTGTTCTGATGACCCCTGGGCTCAACTACATCCTCCCAGCCTCTACCCCACTCTCTCTTTTCCAGAGGTAACTTTATCTTTTCCCGAAGAGAGCAAATTAACTTTGGACATCTCATGACATTCTTCGATCTCATTGAAAATGTCACAAATCTGACTTTTGTCAGCTGTCTGATGTTCATACCTTATTATTCCTGTCTGTGCCTGGTTGTCCTTATTTTTATTAGAATTTTAAAACTCCCTGATGTCCTCCATGGGGAACTGTGGACACGTAAATCCTTCTTAAACCAAACAGGATGCCAAGTGCTTTAATGGTGCTGAAGGCACAGGATTGAGTCGGGGTCTCCCAGGAGCACTGGCTTCCCCACCAAGGCTTCCCCCCAACTCTCTGGGGACCCCAGAAGCCAGGAGCTCTTGGAGGGGGGGCGCTTATGATTTCTTCCATCTTGCTTGCTCCTCTTCCTGCCTCTAGATATTTTCATTTCTTTTCTTTTGCTCCAAACATCAAAGTGGTGGGAAGAATCCGGCTCTTGATTGGAGGTGGAGGGAAGGCAGCTCATCCCCTTGCCTAGCTCCCTCTGGTTGCAGAGGGAAGAAGTTGCTCCCCCTGTCAAATTATAGGTGCAAGCCTTGTTGCACACTTAAAGTGGGCCTCATGGCCCTGGGTATGCAGACTGGCAGTGGATGGGCCTGCGGTTTTGTATGTTCGACCTTCAGAGAACCAGGTCTTTCCCATGTTATCTATGGATACTCCCAACTGCCTTCCAAAGACAGAGTCAGACTCTTAGCCAGGCAACCTCCTGCTTCTATCTGATGTAAGCAGGACTCTCCTATTTTTTTTTAAAATAATATTTGTTTATTTGACTGTGCCAGGTCTTAGTGGCAGCATGTGCATCTTTGGTCTTTAGTTGTGGCATGTGAACTCTTAATATTTGTAGCATGTGGAATCTAGCTCCCTGACCAGGAATTGAACCTAGGCTCCTTGCATCGGGAGTGTGGAGTCTTAGCCACTGGACCACCAGGGAAGTCCTGGGACCTTCCTATTTAAAAGGAGACAGTTTTCACTATTGCTGATCTTAATAAAGACCATAATTAAGTCATAGGGATAGAATTTTAATAGACTCTGCGAATAACTTCTGGAACGTGGGTTTAATCTCAAACAGCTATATGCTATGCCTACCAGATTTTGACTGTCAGATTTACTAAGGTGTTGTGTCTGAGAACAACAGTCTTGTGAATTGTGCTGACAATTACATATGCAAATAAGTAAATATAATACATTAGCATTAACAAAACTATGAATGGTAAAATAATAATGAAATGGATTGTACTGGATGTTGCTGGTTTAATTATTCCTGTTTGGGGGGAGCTCAACTTAAATGTGTCTGCTTAGAAGGACATCCTCACATTTTATTCTTAAGACTTTACTCCTCGTCAGAGCCCAGCACGTTTGTCACTTGCTTTCACAGGGCTGATTCCTCACTTCTCTGTAAGAAAAGAGTGCTCACAACACTAGTCACACACCTCACTCTTCCTTTTAGATATTTGTGTGTTGTTTTACCATGCCTGCTGCATCAGAAACTCCTTAGGGAAATGTTACTGCAGGTACAACTTTACATGTTCTGACACAACTTATCAGTACTCAGTATATTTATTTAAAGAAAGAATAAATGCATGATGAATCTCTGCTCTTTGCTTGTTGTGTGATCACGGCCATTTCTTATCATCTCTTTGTTTCCTCCTGTGTATAATGGTGATAACGACAACCTCATACATTTAAGATGAAATGAGATCATGTATACAAAATACTTAACATAAGGCCTGGCACACTGAATTCTCAATAAATGTCAGATCTTTATTTCATCACTATTAACATGTGATGTCGTTTTCAGTAGGTCCTTTGAAGCAGGGTGGTTTCTTTGCTGACCAAGGGCATAGTGGTAAATGAAGGGGTAATAGGAGCGATGGTATTTCATAAAAGCAAAGTAACAGCAATAAAGTCAGAGTGGTTTCAACTGGGAAAATGATGCTCAGCTCCATATGCAATAATGGGCAGGTTTCCAGAAGGACCCGATGTACTTTCAGGCGTGCATTCAGCACATAAAACTACAATCCTCATCATAAATTTGATCTACGGCCAAGGAATTATGTCCATTATCAAGTGAATGCATATTGTGCTGGTCTCCCTCCAATGCAGGTGGTACTTTGGGTAGCCTGCTCTTTTAAAAGGACTCTCCAAGGAAAGTTAAATTCATGCCTTATTTCTCTCTGCATTTATTTTCCTAGAGTTACAGAGGCCAAAGATCAACAGCTTCGGTAGGTCTGGCCAGTATCTACTGATGGTGATGTTGAGACAGTTGTTTTCACCATTCTTTTTTCTTCCTTTTTGTTTCGTAAAGCAATATTTATGTTTGGCTGTGCTGTGTCTTCATGGCTACGTGGGCTTTCTCTGGTTGCGGGGAGCTGGGGCTACTCTCTAGTTGCGGCGTGGGGGCTTCTCATCGCAGCGGCTTCTCTTGTGAAGCTCGGGCTCTGGAGCACGTGGGCTTCAGTAGTTGGGATGCAGGGCAGAGCAGGGGCTCCGGAGACAGGGCTCAGTATTTGTGGTGCGTGGGTTTAGTTGCTCTGCGGCATGTGGAATCTTCCTGGACCAGGGATGGAAACCTGCCTCCCCTGCATTGACAGGCAGATTCTTAACCACTGGACCACCAGGGAAGACCTAGAGATTCTTCAAGGTGAGAGCTGGATCTAGCATTTCTTCCCTTCGTGTTCTCCAACATCTCCAGTTGCACCAGAGCTATTCTATGTCCCTTTTCTCTGGCATCGCTCATCTTCCTAGACTTGCAGAAGCATTTACCTCATCCAGAGTGCTTTTTCTGACTCCCCAGGAAGAGTGCACTGTCTCTCTCCAGCCCTCCCTGCCTCTGGGTAACGCAGGATGGTTCTTATTTGTATCACTACTGTGACCGTAATTGTAGGGCAAATGTGAGTGTAAAGGCTTGTTTCTGTTGCTTGGGTATGAACCACTGAAGGTTTAGATCTATTCTCGATCACTTTTATGTCTCAAGGTTGTCTTATGGACTCTGTTGGAGAGGGAGAGGGTGGGAAGATTTGGGAGAATGGCATTGAAACATGTGTAATATCATGTATGAAACGAGTTGCCAGTCCAGGTTCGATGCACGATACTGGATGCCTGGGGCTGGTGCACTGGGACGACTCAGAGGGATGGTGTGGGGAGGGAGGAGGGAGGGGGGTTCAGGATGGGGAGAGTATGTATACCTGTGGCGGATTCATTTTGATGTTTGGCAAAACTAATACAGTGTTTCAGGTTTAAAAAAAAAAAAAAAAGATTACCAAAAAAAAAAAAAAAAGTTGTAACAGGAAGGTTTGGGGGCAGCGGGGTGGGCAGCTACAAGGCCTTCTGTGAGCCTGCCTGGGACAGCGTGCCTGTCACCCTCGGGACCAGAGTGCGGCTCCACTGGCCGCAGTGGTCCCCATCATGGAGCAGCCCCGAGAAGTGTGGTGGGATCGAACCACAGTGAGCGGGGTGGGGGAAGATGAGGCTGGGTAGAGATGGAGGGCTGGATCACATAGGGCTTTGCGACCGGGGGACCGGCAATTGGATTTTTAGTCCGAAGGCAAAGGGAGGCCGCTTTGAGCTTTAAGAGGGATGGTCCAGTGCACAGGTCCCATCTCCTGCACCTCTTCCTGGTTTTTTTCCTACTGGATTGTGAATGCATTGCTGGCTCCTGCAGAGTTTGCTTGTTGCAAGGAGTGTGTTCACTGCATGCTTTCTTGAATGGCCTCGAAGCCACGGATGTGCTGAGAAGAAACCCCAGAGCTTTCAGCACAGACTAGCGGCAGCAGCATCCTTGAAACGGGTGAGCTGCCCTTCCCCCACTCCCAGCATCCTCTGACCTCTGACCTATGGGCACCACATTTACTTGCCACCTGACTTGGAGAGTCTGCTGGTTTTCCATTTGATTTTAAAAATGAGTAAATAATTGCAGACAACACACGGACGTGGCAAAAATGCAAAGGAAGCGACAGAATGTGGGCATTGCAGCTCCAGGGAGTGGCTGCGACTCTGAGGGATTTTCAGAGCCCATCCATGTCTGAGGGCTGCTTTATGTCGTATGTGTGGCTTTGGAGGTTCAGGAGGCCAATCCCGAGGGACATTTTGGGAAGTGGTGATGGAAATGATTTTCAGTCCGAGGGAAAGAAGCTGGTCAGGTACCTAAACTCCTGGGCCTACCGTCAAAGGCTCTAATTCTATCCTGACAAACGGTAAAGAGAGCAAGTCAGTCCACTCACGTCACTTCAGCGTTCTTTTCCAAACATGTGGATTAAAGCCAGTTGGGTTTGGAATCCATTCAGTTTGTGATTTTGCCAGGAGTTTCGTGGGTGTAAAGTTTAAAAATAGCTACGTACACATAGGATGTCTGTGGGGAAATGTGGGTAAATTCTAGGTTGGAAAAAGGTTCTGTGAGCAAGTGCCCTCAATGTTTAGCCCTAAATGTTTGCAAAGACAAACATTTTGGAGATCAGAGTAACAATCGTGTTTTACCCTTAGTCCAAACCACAGTCCCTCTGGATCCAAATGTGGGAGTGAATAGAGTGACTCAGAAATATGTAATGGGGGTGGGGGAGCGAAATTAAAGGCCCAGAATAAAGAATTAAAATTTAAAAAGAGGTGCAGGGGGGAAACAGGGAGAAAAACTTCCATATAAATAGGATAGAGAAGTCAGGATTTTTCCGTCTAGAAGCATGAAGGCAGACGGAATTAAAACTGAAAAGTGCAGTAAGTGGCTGAGGTTTGGGTAAATACGGTAAAGGCTGAGGTTCCAGTAAATACAGCCTTGCTCAGTCATGGCCTCATGAATTTTCCTCCCTGCGCACAATTTCCCCCTCTCAGCCCTCCAGGACATTTGGATTGAATTAATTATGAAGTAAGCAGCCTGATCAGGGTCAGGGGCCTTGACTCAAGAATGTGAAAATGGGGATTTATCATGAAAGGAGCTCTGGCCGGGGGGCCATACACACATACATCACTCATACGTTCACTCCTTCCAATCTGATTTATTGCAGTACCGCTTGGACTAAGGACTGGTTTATACTTTGCCTGTGTGGATAAAACTTGTATCTAAACAACTGCAGGGCTGAGTATCCTGTGATCTGACCCGAGTCAGGGACAGCCTAGGACCCCCACACGACAGCAGCGGGAAGGGCGCCCGGGCTTCCAGAGGTGGTGTTTGCACTGGGCTTTGGTGGATGGTGGGATTCTGAAGCACAGGGAGTTGCAGAGGAATGAATGGATGTTGGCACATGGGTGAGAACACGTGTGTTTAGTGGAGAGTTAAGAGCCTATTCCTCTGGAATAAAGAATGGTAAGGACGAAGATGGAAGAGGCGATGGGACCGTGGTGAAGCCCTTGAGAGTATGTTTTAGGAGAGGGCACTTTTGCATGGTTGGCAAGAGGGAATCACGGGAGCAGGAGGGTGTGCAGAGCCTGTTAAAAATGAGCAGTTGTGTATGGATGGACAGGAGTGGACAGATGTTGGGGCCATGGAGACCAGTGGGGACTGTATGGCTATAGTTTGGGTGAGGCTTGCACAAAGACACCGGATAGTGGGCATGACTCTCAGGCAACCAAATCAGAGGTGCAAAAATATTTCTCCATTTTCTTTTTTCTTATTCAATATTTATTTATTTATTTGGCTGCATCGGGTCTTAATTGTGGCACGTGGGATATTTTAGTTGCAGAATGCGGGATTGTTTTTAGTTGCACCATGTGGGATCTAGATCCCTGGCCAGGGATCTAACTCAGGCCCCGTGCATTGGGTGTGTGGAGTCTTAGCCACTGGACCACCAGGGAAGCCCCTTCGTTATCTTTTAAATCAAGCTAATTTTGACTCAAAACCATCGTCCTATGTGTCACAGGGAAATCCCACCGAGTGACAGTTGAGGGTTGGCATAGGGACCCATCAGAGTCTGGGAGGACGACACGACAGGTGAAGGGGACAGGGCCTCGGTCTCTCATGGCCCTGCTGCCTCCTCGCTCTTCGGCCCCACAGTGGTCCATGAAGCCAGCTTCTGTACCATGAAGACAAACACCCCCAGGTGAGGTATCTGGATGCGCTCACTTTACAGATGGGGCTTCCCAGGTGGCTCAACGGTAAAGACTCCGCCTGGCAATGCAGGAGATGCAGGAGATCCAGGTTTGATCCCTGGGTCGGGAAGATCCCCTGGTGGAGGCCATGGCAACCCACTCCAGTATTCTTGCCTGGAGAATCCCATGGACAGAGGAGCCTGGTGCTACAGTCCATGGGGTCACAAAGAGTTGGACACGACTGAGCGATTGCGCACACATGCTTTGCGGATGAGGAACCTGAGTCACAGAAGGTTATGGAGCTTGTTCAGAGTTTCACAGCTAGTAAGGAAGGGGCCAGGATTAGAAGACCGGTCTCCCCCATCACTAGTCTACAGCACTTATGTAGTTAGGGCTGGAGGGAAAGGAAAGAGCAGAAGCACATAAAATCTGACAGAATGAGTAAGCTGGAAGGGGACAGATTAGATGTGCAGGTTGGGAATAATCAAAGGTGGTTGTGTTTTCATACTTTTAGAATCTTTATTTTTTTAATTGTAAAATTAATAAATACTTACCATAGAAAACATACCATGTACAAAAAGGAAAATTAAAAAATATCACCCATGATTTTACCACTCAAACAAAAGCTATTATGCATTGGCACACTTTATTTTTGTTATCTTCACTAGTTTATTTTTTAGATCCCACACATGAGTGATATCATACAGTATTTGTCTTGGTCTAACTTATCTTACTTAGCATAGTACCCTCTATGGCTATCCATATTGTTGCAAATGGCAAAATTTCACTCTCTTTTTATGGTTGAGTAGTATTCCATTGTGTGTGTATACATCTTTTTCTTTTTTTTTTTTGTAACTTTAATAAACTTTTAATTTTGTATTGGGGTATAGCCAATTAATAAAGCTGTGGTCGTTTCAGGTGAGCAGCAGAGGACCTCAGCCATACATGTACATGTATGTATTCTCCCCAATCCTCCTCCCATCCAGGCCGGCACATAACATTGAGTGGAGTTCCATGTGCTATATCATAGGTCTTTGTTGGTTATACATTTTAAATATAGCAGCGTGTACATGACCTTCCCAGAGTCCCTAACTATCCCTTCCCCTTTGGCAACCATAAGTTCATTTCCTGTCTGTGAGTCTCTGTTTTGTAAATAGGTTCATTTGTATCATTTCTTTTTAGATTCCACGTATACGGGGTGTCATGGTATTTCCCCTTCTCTAGCTTATTTCACTCAGTATGACACTCGCTAGGTCCATCCATGTTGCTGCAATGGCTTTATTTCATTCTTTTTAATGGATGAATAGTATTCCACTGTATGTATGTACCACATCGACTTTATCCATTCACCTGTTGATGGACACTTAGGTTGCTGCCATACCTCGGCAATTGCAAATAATGCTGCGACGAACATTGGAGTGCGTGTATCTTGTCAAATTAGTGTTTTTGTTTCCCTCAAATATAGACCCGGGAGTGAAATTGCTGAGTCATGTGGTAGTTCCAGTTTCAGTTTTTTGAGAAACCTCCATACCGTTTTCCACAGTGGCTGAACCAATTTACTTTTCCACCAACAGTGATTTTCCACTTTTCCGCCAACACCCTTTCCCTACATCCTGGCCAACATTTGTTACTTGTGGTCTTTCTGGTGGTAGCTTTTCTGATGTGTGTGAGGTGATACCTTCTTGTGGTTTTGATTTGCATTTCTCTGATGATTAGCAATGTTGAGCATCTTTTCTTTTGAATTAATTTGAATTGGAGGGTAATTACCTTACAATATCGTGATGGTTTTTGTTATACATCAACTTGAATCAGCCATTTCATGTGCCTGCAGGCCACCTTCATTTCCTCTTTGGAAAAATGCTTGACATGCTTCTTTACAATCTGTTTTTCTCTGCGTTGTTTTACATGATCAAGAAAAATGTATATATATCTATATATGTACTTATATTTATGTATTATATATGTGTATATATATATACATACACATTCAGGTTGTTTCTGAATGATTTGCTATTATAAATTCTGCATGATAAACAGAAGCATGTTTTTACCTCTGTTTTAGATAATTTTCTTAAGAGTGAGTCCTGGAAAGTGAATTACAATCCTTGAGCATTTCTGCGGCTACTGACATATCTATTGCCATACTTCTTTCCAAAAATATTGTACCAATTACTGCTAACAGCCATGTATAAACATAAATTGTGTATTAATTTTAAAACTTTGGCTGATTTGAAAAATGACCTCTTGTTGTGCCAGGGTTTGCCTCTTGATTTCACTGATTGCTCAGAATGACCCTAGACAAAGAGCTTTTTCGTTAAAATACTCTTAGTCTTGCTGGGCGAGTTTTTTGGCACCCTCTTAAATTTTGCCTCTGAGGTGAGTGGCTCCCTTGCCTAGCCTGGACCAGCTCTGATTCATGCCACTTTGCAAAGGAGGAAAGCAAGGGCGAGAAATGCAGTGCCTTTGATTTGGGTCACACAGGCAGTAAGTGTCTGTGCTAAGTCGCTTCAGTCGTGTCTGACTCTTTGCAACCCCATGGACTGTAGCCTGCCAAGCTCCTCTGTCCATGGGATTCTCAGGCAAGAATACTGGAGTGAGTTGTTGCCATGCTCTCCTCCAGGGGATCTCCCCGACCCAGGGATGGAACCGGTATCTCTTATATCTCCTGCATTGGCAGGTGAGTTATTTACCACTTGCGCCACCTGGGGTCCTCAGGCAGAAAGTGATGACGCTCAAATTTGGGTAGGTTGACTCCAAAATCCCGTTTCTTTCTACTAATCTGTTTGGGTGCTTTGCTCTGGGTTTTCGAATGTGAATGACGAGGAGAGAGACGAAACCATTACACAGAACTGAGGAATCCTGGAGAAGAAGGAGCTGGTCCTTTCAGGCGTGTGAAGCTGTGGCAGTAGTTTAACGTGGGTCTTGTTGATTGGGGGACATGGAGGAACCAGACGTCCACTAGGGCGTTATACAGCAGGTAGTTGAAAGCTCAGGTCTGACCCGCAGGACGGGGTGTGCCTGAGTGTGAAGGGACTAGTGCTTACCTAATCTGAGTGCAAAGGCTGGGTGAGACCCAGTACAGAGCTGTGACCAGGCAGAGTCCCTGGGGATGGTCACAGTTACACATGGTTGGGTTACAGGCACCCGGAAGTGCCCCCCCTACACAGCGGCAGCAGTTCAGGGCATCCCAACGGGGCACAGCCGTGCTTGGGGACACTCCCGGAAGCCTGGGCATGGCTGTGAGCTCTGACACCCACCAAAGGAGCAAAGAGGCCACTGTGGGTCTGCAGAACCAGCTTGGGGTAAACACAGGCCCAGACTGCTGTGAGCTTTCTGGCCAAGGAGAGTGGCAGAGCCGCTGGCCTGGGCTGGTTGACTTGCTCTGGGCACCGGAGGCTCGTTTTGCAGGAAGTGGGACTAACTCTTGGTGTGGCAAGAGGATGAGTGGTCTCCTTGCTACGCTCACCCGTTTTTCCTCCATTGCCCCCGGTTGCATTTTCAGTCTTCAGACAACTTCTGAGGGCAGAGGAGCAGGCGGTAGGTCTCTTCTATGCATCGGTCCCTTGTTGCTTGTGACCTCGTTGGAATCACTCCCATCTTATGGGGTCAGGTGGGGGCCTGCAGGGGTGATGGATGGTTCTGGGCCAAGGTTAGTCTGGGAGTCATGCAGGCAGAGTTTAGAGAGCATTCAGGAAGTTGGAACACGTTGGAACAATTGAGACATGTAAGTATGCAGTGAAAGTGGGCCGAGTAGCCGTGGGTGGGTGGACTGCCTGTGGTCTGGCAGTTTCGGAGTGGAAACAGCAAAAGCGCAGGACAGCTCGACTTGGGGGCCCGACAGGTGAGGCAAGAGGGTGGGGCGGGGGTTGCAGATGCCGCGGAGGCCACAGTGAGCCAGTCAGCCCTGGGCTCCAGGGGGGGTCGGTGGGCCTGGAACCCACGAGGGAGGAGGGGAGTGTAGAGATGGGGAACTGGCTAAGAGAAGGGAGCACAGGTTTTGTAGGCTTGGGGGATCAGGTGGGGAGCTGTGGGGAGAGAGGGTGTTTAGGGAAGGGCAGCTCAGAACTGGGGAGCTGGGAGAAAGAACAGCTTTCTTGCTGAGTGGTAACAAGCACCAGAGTTTGGTTTTGCTGACAGTGGCTTGAGATGCAGAAGAGAGACAAGCCAGGGAGGTGGATGGAGGGTGTGATGATGGAAAGATGACTTTCCGATGGGATCTGAAAGATGACGATCTGGTGGAGTCTGTCCAGAGAGACCGTGGAGAGGTGATGGTGGAATCGCGGATTATAGAGTATGTTGAAACCAAACCCTGTCTGTCCTCCTGGCACTGAGCAGTCTGTGAAGGAGGCGGATGTCAGCTGAGCAGAGCACAGGGCTGCTATGAAGCCCGAGGGAAGGGAAAGAGCATCTGCCTTTACGAAATGCCGCTGTGCTGCAGGCAGTACAGCGACTTCCTCACAAACTGTGCTGTGCTTAGTCACTCAGCTGTGTCCGACTGTTTGCAACCCCATGGACTGTAGCTCACCAGGCTCCTCTGTGCATGGGATTCTCCAGGCAAGAATACTGGAGTGGGTTGCCATTTCCTCCTCCAGGGGATCTTCCCAACCCAGGGATTGAACCCAGGTCTCCAGCATTGCAGATGGATTCTTTACCATCGGAGCCACCAAGGAAGCCCAAGAATACTGGAGTGGGTAGCCTCTCCCTTCTCCAGGGGAACTTCCCCACCTGGGAATCAAACCAGGATCTCCTGCATTGCAGGCAGATTCTTTATCAGCTGAGCTACCAGGGAAGCCCTCCACACAAATTATGTAACTTAATTCTCATAGTGACCCTCCAGGGTAGGTGTTGTCATCCATATTTTACAGATGATAAAACTGAGGCTCAGAGAAGTTAATTAACTTTGCCCTGGGTTCCCAAAGTGATGGGGTCAGAGTGGGAAGGGGTGGTCAGAGTGGTGGGGTCAGAATGGGAAGCCAGATTAACCTGATGCCAAAACCTGAGGCTCTGTATATGTAACTGGGTTAGATTCTTTAGGAGGGTTGTAAAATCTATGAAGCAAAGTGTTAGTCACTCAGTCATGTCTGACTCTTTGCAAACCCATGGACTGTAGCCCACCAGGTTTCTCTGTCCTTGGAATTTTCCAGGTAAGAATACTGGAATAGGTTGCCATTCCTTTCTCCAGGGAATTTTCCTGACCCATGGATTGAACCCGAGCAGGTCTCCTGCATTGTAGGCGGATTCTTTACCGTCTGAGCCACCTGTATAAAATCTACAGGGAAGAATAACTAGTCATGACGGGAGTAGGATGAGATTATGTCTCTCCCATTCAATCCCAGGTCCCCTGGGCTGATACAAAACTGTTCCGTGTGGTTTGCTTGTACCCTGATTTGACTTAGTGATCAAACTGTGCAGTACTTTGTGCATCCTGGATCATAAAAGGTTTCTTTTTTTTATTGTTATACCGAATTTACCAGCATATGAGTGGAAATTGTCTATGTAGTTTTTATATGTTGTAATATTTCTTCAAATAAATCTCTCCTAGAAATTATTGGCCAAAAGTTCATTTGGGTTTCATAAGCTCCTAAAGAAGAACCTGAACCAACTTTTTGGCCACTCCAATTAAAAAAAAAAAAAAAAAAGGCTCAAATAGCCCCCTGCCTGACACACAGTGTGCGTGTGTGTGCGTTCAGTTGTGTCCAGTTCTTTCTGACCCAATGGACTGTCGCCCACCAGGCTCCTCTGTCCATGCAATTTTCCAGGCAAGAATACTGGAGTTGGTTGCCATCTCCAACTCCAAGGGATCTTCTTGACCCAGGGATCAAACCCACGTCTCTTGCATCTCCTGCACTGGTGGGAGGATTCTTTACCACTGCACCACCTGGGAAGCCTCGACACATAGTGGGACTTAGTAAATACTTGTTGAATGAATAAATAAATTTACTCAGATCAATGAAGAAAGAGGTGCAGGGAATGGAATTCTTATCACTTTTTCAGGAATCTCAGTGGAGGGTGGGTTGAGGGGATTTATGAAAGGGCGTCAAAGGGCTTGCCAGGTGACTCAGATGGTAAAGAATCTGCCTGCAATGCAGGAGACTCTTTAGTCCCTGCATCAGGAAGATTCGCTGGAGAAGGGAATGGCAACCCACTCCAGTATTCTTCCTGGAGAATTCCATGGACAGAGGCGGCTGGCGGGCTACAGTCCATGGGGTCTCAAAGAGTCAAGAGCTGCTGCTGCTAAGTAACTTCAGTCGTGTCCGACTCTGTGCGACCCCATAGACGGCAGCCCACCAGGCTCCCCCGTCCCTGGGATTCTCCAGGCAAGAACACTGGAGTGGGTTGCCATTTCCTTCTCCAATAAAGAGTCCGCAACTCACAGTTTTCAAAGTGCTAGAAGGCCTTTTAACCACGAGGGGGCGCCATTAGAGACTTGACGGTAACTTTGGGAAGGGCAGAATGTGGATGAGGGTGCAGGGGGCTAGTCAAGGGCTCTCTATCCACACAGGCTAGAACCACGGGTAGAGCCTGCACTCTCCCAGGAGGATGTCAGTCTCACCAGTGGCTCTCCATTTGCCAAACAGATCTGGTCTCAAGAGACCAGAGGAGGCCAGCTTCCAGGCTTCCTGCCCAGGGCCAAGTTGCCCTCTTCCCACAGTGTGACTGGAGATGTCCAGGGAGGCTCACCCAAAGCATGAGGTTGTGTCCACCCCTCCAGCCTTTGTAAACTCAATCCTTCAGTCAAGGAAAGCTGCCAACTTGGACCAAAGTTATCACCCTACAGAGAAACTCCCTCATGAAAACCCCCTTCTGAGAAAGTGATTTTATTTTTATATTGGAGTATAGCTGATTGACAATGTTGTATTCGTTTCAGATATACAGCAGAGTGATTCAGTTATGCATATACATGTTACCTGTCGTTTTTCAAATTCTTTTTTCCATTTAGGTTATTTCAGAATATTAAGCAGAGCTCACCTGTGCTAGGTCCTTGTTGTTCTTTTTTTTTTTTTTCCTTAAAATATTCATTTATTTTTGGCTGTTCTGGGTCTTTGTTGCTGCAGGAGGGTTTTCTCTAGTTGCAGCGAGCAGGGGCTATTGTCTGGTTGTGCTACACGGGCTTCTCATTACAGTGACTTCTCTTGTTGCAGAGCATGGATTCTAGGGCTCCCAGACTCACAGACTCAAGCTCTAGAGCACAGGCTTAATAATTGTGGTTGCTCTTAATAATTTAGTTGCTCTGAGGCATCTTCTGGGACCAGAGAGTGAACCGATGTCCCTTGCATTGCAAGGTGGATTCTTAACCACTGGACCACCAGGGAAGCCCGGTTATTCATTTTACATACATCAGTGTGTACATGTCAATCCCCAAATCCCAATCTATCCCTCCTCCCCATCCCTTCTGCCCTGGTAACCGTAAATTCATTCTCAGTCTGTGAGGAGAAAGTGATAGATAAGTGTACCTCTTTGCTAAGAAAAACTTGGGTTTCTCTTGAGACATAGCATTGAGGCAACTTAAATTACAATGAAATAGGACAGTGTCACTAGGGTTTCTTATTATATTAATAAACATGAACCACTATGCTGCTCACATTTCCCTTTTTGCTTTGGCTTCTAGGAAATTCATCTGCAGCAGTTTTCTTTACCGTTGGCGTATTTCTGCTCTTTCTTTCCCTTAGCCCCTATTTCCTAATTCTCTTTGCATCGTCTTATGTCACTGCAATTTCAGTGTCTTCAATACCTTGTGGAAATAAAATAATTAAATGCAGAATAATAAATGGAAGTAAAGCACCTCCCATGTTCATCGGGGCGGAGTCTTCTGCAAAGGAAAGGGCAATCACTGGCCCTCCTGGGCATGGCGGCCACTAGGTGGCACCAAAGCTTTCCTGCAGCCATCCTTAGCCAGGCGATCTGGCCTAAAAGTGTTTCTTATAACCGGGTACTTCTTGGACTGTGCTAAGCACGTTTCGAGTTGCTCCTCTCCACAATGCTCTGGGTATAGTTCTAGGGCCTGGGCAAAGCTAACCTAGGGGAGCCTGGTTGGCTTCTTTCACAAAATCAATGTTTCAAATAAGATGAGGCGAGTCTGAACCAGATCAGGTCAACTGGGGGCCATGTGTCCCCCATGGAAGCAGCTGCATTAGTGACAGCATCCGGGAGAGCGGGAGGTGGGACCCTCCTCACAGATGGAGAGTTTAGGGGGTGTGTTACGGGGGCACGGGGAAGGGGCTTTTCAGCTTCCCCAGTGCCTGGTGACTTCTGTCTGAAATGAACATACTGCCCTAATGTTGGGCACATAACTGGACAACAGTTATCACACCTGTGAAATAGAAACTGACTTTTAAAAAGACCCAAAGGTGCCAACATTAATTACCATTAATGTTTGCTTCCATTATTCACTCAGAGAAGTTATGCCATTCAAAGCCATTTTGTAAAAAAGCCTTCCGTGGAAGTTGGAAGAATGTAATTCTATAAAAAAACCTTTAAATTCAGGTTCTTGACTCTTCTTGAATCCATGTGTTATAACTGTGAGAAAAGATGTTTCCTTTGAGAAGCCATTTTTATTCACGTCAATTTCTTGTTTCTTCAAGCATCTAATAGTATCTGATCAGTTGTGTTTCCAGAGAATTAAAGAGGAGTGGAATACTGCAGATCATTGAGGGGCATATTCATGTTCAGACCAAGAATGTGGAGCAATGTGACCCTGGGCAGGGGTGGAGGTCGGAAGGGTGGGGGGCACGGGGAGGTGGCCATCCAGCTATTCCCACTGTTCTCCTGAAATTTGGACTTGGGATCACTGGCCAGAAGTGGCTCTGATTAGTGTTCTGAGGCCTTGCGAGGGAGAAGCTCTCAACAGTTTTTATTTGCTCTCAAAAAAAATCTCTTCTAGAAATTCTATGAGTCTACTCAGGTGCCTCTTACCTGGTGGATTGGAGAATTCATTCATCTACAGAAGGCCCAGTAGGGGAACAGGAAGTACTTGGATTTCTCCTGTTTGACGAAGGGGCTAAAGAGATCAGCCATGGGCTCCAGGGTCTTCCGGATACAAGTAAACACTTGGCCTCACCCGGAAGGCGCTGGACGGTGCAGCTCAGCAGGCTTCCACGTGACTGCCCTGCTGTCCTTGGGTCTCAGGGATTAAGCAGCCCCCGGTGCTACCACCACTGTGGTCACTGCACATCAGCCCCTTCACCATCGCAAAAGTCTCTTCAGGGGCTCACCACTCTCCTCCACGGGAGACCCAACCGGGGTGACCCAGGATAGTTTCTGTAGGGCTTAGTCCATTAGGGACCCCCAAGAAACATTTGCCCTTTAAAGCAGATACCAAGTAGCGATACTAGTGGATACTAAGTGGATCTTCCTGGTGGCTCAGATGGTAAAGAATCCGCCTGCAATGCAGGAGACCCGGGTTCAATCCCTGGGTTGGGAAGATCCCCTGGAGAAGGGAATGGCAACCCACTCCAGTATTCTGGCCTGGAGAATTCCATGGACAGAGGAGCCTGGTCCATGGGGTCGCAGAGAGTTGGACACGACTGAGTGACTAACACCACTACACCACAGGTGAGACCATGGTGGGACTGTGAGCAGTAATCTGGGGAGTCTTATTTGGAAAAGGGGCAAGTAAGGGATGGCCTGTGAGCTAGACTGGGGTACTTATTAACACGACCCCTGGGGCAATGCTGGGGAGAGAAATTCAAGGTCAAGGACACATTTTATCCGTTAAACAACAACAAACTACAGCTAAAATATAGATCTTCCATCAAGAATTTTCTTTTCCAGGAGAAAAATAATTTATGAGATGACTGCAGCTTTTAAAAATTGACAAAATTTATTGAGCACCTACTGTATGACAGCCAGCATCTATCACAATAATAATCTGAAAGGGTCAGGATCCACCAGGGAGTATCAGGAGCCCTCCTGGATGAGGATAGCGCTCGAGGCGGGTCAGCAAAGGGAGCTGAGCCCCAGCTCCCTCTGGGGCTCCTCCTCCCCAGAGAGACTGCTGTCTGCAGGGAGGGGAGTGTCTGAGTGTGGTCTGCGCTGGGCTTCTCTCCCCTTCTCATGTTATGGGGATGTCTTGCATTTCCTGTTATGGAAAAGGTTTGCTGACATCCTTTGCTGTCACTCAGTTTGGTAGACTGCACTGTGCTGGGGTGAGGGCTCAGTGAGAAAAAGGGTGAAGGCAGACTGCACCCGAGTTGGCTCTGAAGCATCCGTAGCGGGCGTGTGTGAGTATTCGGAGCTAAGGGTGCTGCTGAAGGGTGAAGACTGGAAGAGCCATTGCCTGGCTGACAGTCCACTCATGATACCCCAGTGACTTTGCTGTCCTGAGCTTGCCTCCTGGTCCTTGGAGGCTACGTCAACACCTGAATGGTTAGCATGTTGCTTTGCATCCTCAGCTGCAGGCTGTGAGTCCCGTTTCCGAGCAGCAGGTAGACTGCCAGTGGCTTTCTAGGCATCATCTCTGCGGCAAGAAGCCCCGCACTGCTCTGAGCTCTGTGGTTCTGTAGTCATCAGCGTGGTCCCAGGAGCGTGTTTTCTTGGTCTTGGGCATCACAGCTGCAGAGGGATGCAGACCTCCATTCTTCATCGTTGACTGTGGCTGAGATCTCAAGTCTCAAGTCAACCTCAGTGGAACACAAGGGCTGGCCAACTATGGCTCTTGGGCCAAGTCTGACCCTCCACCTGTTCTTGTGAAGTAAATTTTCTTGGAACTCAGTCACTTCCCTTCATTTACATATCCTTGGCTTTCACACTATCATGACAGAGTTCAGTAGTTTCGACAGAGACCGTATGACTGGCAAAGACTAAAATATTTATTATTTAGCCCTTTATAAAAAGTTTGCTCACTCCTGGTATAGAATTAGAAAATAATTTTATGTACTTAAATCAGAGTACAGTATTGTAATCTGTAGTCCTGGAAGGGCTTCCCTGGTGGCTCAGTGGTAAAGAATCCACCTGCCAATGCAGGAGACAGAGAAGACACAGGTTTGATCCCTGGGTTGGGAAGATCCCCTGGAGAGGGCATGGCAACCCACTCCAGTATCCTTGCCTGGAGAATCCCATGGGCAGAGGAGCCTGGCAGTCTACAGTCCATAGGGTCACAAAGAGTCGGACACAACTAAGTGACTAAACAACAGCAGTCCTGGAGTATCCGGGCTGTTTGGGGTAGGAGAGAAGGTTCTCACTACAGGGACGGCAAAGACTTTGGCTCAAGTGTGATGCCTAGTGAGGGCTGCTGGGAGGATTGTGTTGGGGAGGATTGTGTCGAGGAGGATTCTGAAGCCCCGTCTGGGCTGGCGTGGGCACTTCCAGGGAGGTGTAAGCTGGCCATGAGCCATCCAGGCGCAGAGCACCAGGGTGGGACGGGAGCACGGCAAGTCCACACTCTTCTCCAAAGGTGCACGGCAACCAGGGACAGCGTGGTGTGGCTCCAATGCCAGCACTTGGCACTGCCGAGTCCCTAAGGTGGGGACTGTAAACATTCCCTTGCTGGAGTGGGAGAGACGTGAGATCTGAATACCATTCACGCTGCGACTTCCCTGGTGGCTCAGACGGTAAAGCATCTGTCTACAATGTGGGAGATGAGGGTTCGAGCCCTGGGTTGGGAAGATTCCCTGGAGAAGGAAATGGCAATCCACTCCAGTACTGTTGCCTGGAAAATCCCATGGACAGAGGAGCCTGCTAGGCTACAGTCTATGGGGTCGCAAAGAGTCGGACACAACTGAGTGATTTCACTTTCTTTTCTTTCTTTCACGCTGCGACAGAAGCAGGCAACCACAGGCAAGACCAAGGTCAGGTCAGAGCTCCAGCTTTAACTAAGGCTCCTCTGCACTCATGCAGCAGTGTTGGTTCAGGACAGCATCTTGTGTAAAGCTTCCCGCTTGCAGAACAGGGGAGGGCATTTACTACTCAGTGCAATGAAAATGCCAGTTAAAATAGTTACAAATTGTTTAAAAAGGAAAAAATGACAATGCATGTTTACTGGAGAAAGCAGTATAAAAAGTGGCCCCATTTACATATATGTCTAGATAGCCCTTAGATTGTAGATTTAAAAATGGAAGCATCTTACGAATACCTACCCACTAAGTCTAATATCCTGCTATCCTGTAACCCCAAAGAACGATTTTTCCTCAGTGGTCCAAATAAATCCAGGTGGTGGTCTTCTGTAGACTCCGACTTGTTACAGTGAATGTGTTTGAAAAGCGCATTCAAATCTAGTTCTTGGAGCACACAGCATATTTTAAATGCACCAAGAGTCTGTTGTTGGGGCTCAATCTGTATAAAGCTTATTAGCCACTTTTGCGTACATGCTGATTTTTGGATGGTGCGTGGCATCACTGGAGTGACAGTGCTGAAGCGAGGTATTACTGTGGTCGGATATGTATCCACTGTTTTACTAAGGTGACTCTTTTCACTGTAACACTTCCTGGCAATCCTCAGGGCCACTGCTCCCTGGTAGGGTAAACAGAAACGGAGAATCCACTGAGGTGAACATCACGAGCACTGACCTCTCCTCCAAGTCGCTTGCTATCTTGCTCACATTCAGCATTTTGGCTTTAGTCGTTTTTCCTTCACGTCATGAAAAATTATGCCATCAGCTCCAGCTGACTAGGTTTTCTTTTCAAATAATTATAGGAAGCATTTAAATTATGTAAGTGCATTAAACCGTTTCCCAAATGGAATTGAGTATTTAAAAAATATATTTTATGACCTAAAAATTCGTTGAGAATTTATTTGCATAAAAATCCCAGTATCTTTATCGACTTTTAAAATGCCATTGAGCCCCTAGAAATACACCACCTCATGGGTGAGAAAGGGTGCCGGGCAAGGGTGTTAAGGACCCATGAGACAGATCATCAGACTCTGGACGGACCTGGGGAAGCGGGGCTGAGAACACGGATGGCACGCAGACCCCAGAAGGGCAAGGTGGGACCTGAGCCTGTGGCTCTGAAAGACACGAGCGGAGGGTGCTCAGATGTAGAATTCCTCCGTGTCATTGTCTCCGCATCCGGCCGGCACTGAGGGTGCCAGGACGTCTCTGCCAGTCTGCCGGGCCTGGGGGGCATCGGAAGGGAGTTCCGGGGGTGACTCTGTGAGCGAGGAAGTGTCCGAAGCTGGGGGAGCGGTGACAGCTGTGGGCCCTTTGAAGAGAGGCAGGGTGGCCCAGGAGGCCCCCGCAGTCTCGCCGCCCGCAGTGGGCAGGGGTCCTTCTCTGAAGCCCCTGCGCTCTGACCAGAGGCCGCTGCCTCGTTCTGGGGGGTGCGGCGCTTCCTCGGGGCTGCAGAACCTGCTGGGTGCCGAGTAGGCAGAGACCACAGACAGATCGGAGGAGGAGAGCCGCAGCCCGGTGTCCACGTCCGTCTCCTGGGCCCCCTCCAGGTCATCGATGGAGAGGAGGTGGCCGCGCCCCCGCTCCGGCGCCCTCTGCCCCCTGCCGCCTATGCTTACAGACAGCTGCGCTTCCGCCGCGGAGGCCGGGAAGGGGTCTCCGGTGGGCAGACAAAACAAGGACTTGCTTCGCTGGAAAGACCAGGGGAGGCTGGGAGGGCTGGTGGCTCGTCTGGCAAATTCCTGCGGGTGCCTGGTAGACGGACCTGCCTGGCCGAGGCCTGGGTGTGACGCGTCCAGTGGCGGCTGCGGGTGGCGGCCTGAGGTCTGGCTCTGCGCAGTGGCGCGCGGGGAAGACGTGGAGCACGGTTTCTGCTCAGAGGCCTGGTGAGCCCTGCCGGGTTTAGGGCGCTTCCTGTGCCCCTTCTGTGCCTGCAGGGGCAAGAGGGGACATCGTTATCAGTGCCGGGCTGGGGGTCCACAGGGCAACGGGGATTCACTGCTAAACAGAACATGAAACACACTGATGATTGGAAACTTCCAGAACTGTCTCGGTAATAAAGCGCCGCCAGAAATGTCACTGGGGCTTCCCAGGTGCCCTGGTGGTAAAGAACCCGTCTGCCAATGCAGGACATGTAAGAGACAGGGGTTCGATCCCTGCTCCCTGTGTGGGGAAGATCCCCTGGAGGAGGAAATGGCAACCCACTCTAGTATTCTTGCCTGGAGAATCCCATGGACAGAGGAGCCTGGTGGGACCCCAGTTGGTGGGGTCGCAAAGAGTCAGACACACACATACATACATAAATTTCATTCTCCAAATTCTAAAGTGAAGACAGAGATCGCAGAGCTTGGGGGAAGACAGGTCGGACTTCTCAGTCTGAGCAGACGTCCCCGAACCCAGGAGGAGAGGCAGGCCCTTGTCACGACAGGGAATAGGACCTCTTCCAGCGCACACTCGAGGATGCTCCGTGGATTAGCCACAAGCCTGAGGCCTGGCTGAGCGGGACAGAGTTCACAGGGGTTACCATTCCGAGTACAAAGGATGCTCGAAGGGTCTGCCTCCCTCTGGCCAAAGCCCCAGCGTTTGGACGTGCTCCCGACCAACAGGGTGGAAATGTCAGGATGGGCTTGATCCTAGTGCACGTATGGCCATCAGGACACATCCCAGGGCTGGCCCTTGGTTCAGGGCGGTAAACCTTTGGTGAGCGAGGGGATATCAGGAAATCGGCATGTACTGACTTGCTTTAGGAACCACTGACTCCTCTGTGTCCCCTTTCAGAAACTGTAAGGGCAAGGGGGCAGCTAACTACTGACCAGTCCCGTGGATGCCCCACAGGGGCAAGGGCAAGCCCCCGGGGCTCAGACAGTTTCATCCTTCAGCAGCTCAGCCCTGACCTCCTGTTCTCTCCCCCAGCTTCCCTGCAGCTCTGCAGGAGTTTCTGTTGCACAGAATTAATTGGGAACCTTTCTTCCAATGTATGTTCCCACCTGGGGCTGCTGCTCTGAGGTGTTCCCCCCGGTCTGCTCCCCAGGCCTCTGGGCCAAACTTACTATGCAAAATTTCAGTTAAATAATGGATGTGGGGACAGTGATTCTGGTTCTGTTTAGGATCATTTCATTTATTGTTCAGTCGCTCTTTTGTGTCTGACTGGGACCCCACGGACTGCAGCACGTCAGGCTCCCCTGTCCTTCACCATCTCCCGGACCTTGCTCAAACTCATGTCCGTTGAGTCAGTGATGCCATCCAACCATCTCATCCTCTGTCGCCCCCCTCTCCTTCTGCTCTCAATAAATTTCATTTATGAATTTCCAAATAAGGAAAGAATTTTTTTTTAAACACCCGAGTGCAGTTTACTCCAAGGGATAGTTCCCGGCTCTCTGCAAGACTACGAGACCCTGGCCCTACCCTGGACAGCACACATCCCCGTCTCTCTGTTACACAGGAACCTGGTCTTCCCACAACTACTTGGGAAGTTTAGTTCAACATCCTGTACACTTACTTGTACCTGTTACAGGTAAAGGAGGGGAAACTACAGTGAGAAGGACTGTTTTTAACCACAGCAAGCACATTTCATTGAAAGGACAGGAGACAAAAAGAACTCAGACAGAAGCCTGTGATGACACGCACAGTGCCGGGCTGGAGAGGGGAGAGGCCATGCCTGTCTGTGGAGCAGAGGAGTGTCCCTGGAGGCGGGCATGGAGATGGGCGGCTGTGCTTCTAGCGGGAGGCGCAGGTAGAGAGGAGGCTGGGTGGGAGAGGGAGGCCAAGACACACAGAGGCTGACACTTGGCAGGCAAGCGAGGGAGTTGTGAGGGGCAGGAAGCCAGCAGTTTGAATGATTAGAGACCAGGTGCGAGGAAGGCAGTGCTGTGGGTCAGCTTGGGGCTGGAGTCTAGTAGTGGTCAGGAGGCCCTGACCACCTGGGTAAGAAATCCACAATCTTATCCTTTTGCTGGGTTCATATTCAGTCTTGATTATGTCCCCTCCCCCATAGGATCATTCCTTTCATTCCTAAGATCTTTGCTTAACTTCAGATATTTCTTAATCCTATAAATAGACTTATTGACTCCTTTTTTTTCCAATCAATATTAAATGAGGGTCTTTCCTGCAGAGCTTCTCATCTGGACTGCTTAAGCTTTGACTGGGTTATTAAAGGTGTGCTGACATATGGGTCTCTTTTAGCAGCAGCCTCTTGCCATGTAAATATTATTTTCTATGTGCTCTGATGTGGAAAAGGTCTGGAGGACCAGGCAGAGATAATTTTGAATAAGACAAGATATTGAACGCCCACAAGTAACAACACAACATTCAAATGTATTGAAGTAAGCCATGATGATAAGTTCAGTTCAGTCGCTCAGTTGTGTGCGACTCTTTGTGACCCCATGGACTGCAGCACGCCAGGCTTCCCTGTCCATCACCAACTCCTAGAGCTTACTCAAACTCATGTCCTTCGAGTTGGTGATGCCATCCAATCATCTCATCTTCTATTGTCCCCTTCTCCACCTGCCTTCAATCTTCCCAGCATCAGGGTCTTTTCAAATGAGTCAGTTCTTCACATCAGGTGGCCAACGTTTTGGAGCTTCAGCTTCAGCATCAGTCCTTCCAATGAATATTCAGGACTGATTTCCTTTAGGATGGACTGGTTGGATCTCCTTGGAGTCCAAGAGACTCTTTAGAGTCTTCTCCAACACCACAGTTCAAAAGCATCAATTCTTTGGCGCTCAGCTTTCTTTATAGTCCAACTCTCACATCCATACATGACTACTGGAAAAAAACATAGCTTTGACTAGATGGACCTTTGTTGGTAAAGTGATGTCTCTGCTTTTTAATATGCTGTCTAGGTTGGTCATACCTTTTCTTCCAGGGAGCAAGCGTCTTTTAATTTCATGGCTGCAGTCACCATCTGCAGTGATTTTGGAGCCCAAGAAAATAAAGTCTTTCACTGTTTCCACTGTTTCCCCATCTGTTTGCCATGATTTTAGTTTTCTGAACATTGAATTTTAAGCCAACTTTTTAACTCTCCTCTTTCACTTTCACCAAGAGGCTCTTTAGTTGTTCTTTGCTTTCTGCCATAAGGGTGGTGTCATCTGCATATCTGAGGTAATTGGCATTTCTCCCAGCAATCTTGATTCCAGACCGTGCTTCTTCCAGCCCAGCGTTTCTCATGATGATAAAGTGAGTAGCAATATGTGAGCGCTATTGGAATGCAAAGGAGAAGGGGGGTTGACTTTATAGAGGGGTGAGGCAGCATGGGGAGAGGGTAGGAAAAGCTTGCCTTAAGAAGTCACGCTTGGACAAAACCTTGGAAAGTGGAGGAGGGATCTGCCAACTGGAAGGCAGTGGGCATGGCATGGAAGGGCACATAGGCACAGAAACAGCCTGCACGAAGGCTGGCTCATTGAAGCAGAGGTGAGCCCTGAGAGCTGAGAGGAGCCTCACCAGGGGATGCATATATATATCCTTTTTCAGATTCTTTTCCATTTTTGTTATTATACGATAATTGAATATAATTCACCATGCTATACAGTAAACCTTTGTTATTTTACGGCTTCCCTGATGGCTCAGATGGCAAAGAATCGGCCTGCAATGCAGGAGACCCGGGTTTGATCCCTGGGTCAGGAGGATCACCTGAAGAAGGAAATGGCAACCCACTCCAGTATTCTTGCCTGGAGAATTCCGTGGACAGAGGATCTGGTGGGCTACAGTTCATGGGTCACAAAGAGTCGGACATGACTGAGTTCAGTTCAGTCCAGTCGATCAGTTGTGTCCGACTCTTTGCGACCCCATGAATCGCAGCACGCCAGGCCTCCCTGTCCATCACCAACTCCCGGAGTTCACTCAGACTCATGTCCATCGAGTCAGTGATGCCATCCAGCCATCTCATCCTCTGTCGTCCCCTTCTCCTCCTGCCCCAAATCCCTCCCAGCATCGGAGTCTTTTCCAATGAGTCAACTCTTTGCATGAGGTGGCCAAAGTACTGGAGTTTCAGCTTTAGCATCATTCCTTCCAAAGAAATCCCAGGGCTGATCTCCTTCAGAATGGACTGGTTGGATCTCCTTGCAGTCCAAGGCACCCTCAAGAGTCTTCTCCAACACCACAGTTCAAAAGCATCAATTCTTTGGCGCTCAGCCTTCTTCACAGTCCAACTCTCACGTCCATACATGGCCACTGGAAAAACCATAGCCTTGACTAGACGGACCTTTGTTGGCAAAGTAACGTCTCTGATTTTCAATATGCTATCTAGGTTGGTCATAACTTTCCTTCCAAGGAATAAGCGTCTTTTAATTTCATGGCTGCAGTCACCATCTGCAGTGATTTTGGAGCCCCCAAAAATAAAGTCTGACACTGTTTCCACTGTTTCCCCATCTGTGTCCCATGAAGTGATGGGACTGGATGCCATGATCTTCGTTTTCTGAATGTTGAGCTTTAAGCCAACTTTTTCACTCTCCACTTTCACTTTCATCAAGAGGCTTTTTAGTTCCTCTTCACTTTCTGCCATAAGGGTGGTGTTATCCGCATATCTAAGGTTATTGATATTTCTCCCAGCAATCTTGATTCCAGCTTGTGCTTCTTCCAGCCCAGTGTTTCTCATGATGTACTCTGCATAGAAGTATAATAAGCAGGGTGACAATATACAGCCTTGACGTACTCCTTTTCCTATTTGGAACCAGTCTGTTGTTCCATGTCCAGTTCTAACTGTTGCTTCCTGACCTGCATACAGGTTTCTCAAGAGGCAGGTCAGGTGGTCTGGTATGCCCATTTCTTTCAGAATTTTCCATAGTTTATTGTGATCCACACAGTCAAAGGCTTTGGCATAGTCAATAAAGCAGAAATAGATGTTTTTCTGGAACTCTCTTACTTTTTCGATCCAGCAATGTTGGCAATTTGATCTCTGGTTCCTCTGCCTTTTCTAAAACCAGCTTGAACATCTGGAAGTTCAAGGTTCACGTATCGCTGAAGCCTGGCTTGGAGAATTTTGAGCATTACTTTACTAGCATGTGAGATGAGTGCAATTGTGTGGTAGTTTGAGCATTCTTTGGCATTGCCTTTCTTTGGGATTGGAATGAAGACTGACCTTTTCCAGTCCTGTGGCCACTGCTGAGTTTTCCAAATTTGCTGGCATATTGAGTGCAGCACTTTCACAGCATCATCTTTCAGGATTTGGAATAGCTCTACTGGAATTCTATCACCTCCACTAGCTTTGTTCGTAGTGATGCTTTCTAAGGCCCATTTGACTTCACATTCCAGGATGTCTGGCTGTAGGTGAGTGAGCACACCATTGTGATTATTTGGGTCATGAAGATCTTTTTTGTACAGTTCTTCTGTGTATTCTTGCCACCTCTTTTTAATATCTTCTGCTTCTGTTAGGTCCATACCATTTCTGTCCTTTATCGAGCCCATCTTTGCATGAAATGTTCCCTTGGTATCTCTAATTTTCTTGAAGAGATGTCTAGTCTTTCCCATTCTGTTGTTTTCCTCTATTTCTTTGCACTGATCACTGAAGAAGGCTTTCTTATCTCTTCTTGCTATTCTTTGGAACTCTGCATTCAGATGCTTATATCTTTCCTTTCTCCTTTGCTTTTTGCTTCTCTTCTTTTCACAGCTCTTTGTAAGGCCTCCCTAGACAGCCATTTTGCTTTTTTGCATTTCTTTTCCATGGGGATGGTCTTTATCCCTGTCTCCTGTACAATGTCACAAACCTCAGTTAATAGTTCATCAGGCACTCTATCTATCAGATCTAGGCCCTTAAATCTATTTCTCACTTCCACTGTATAATCATAAGGGATTTGATTTAGGTCATACCTGAATGGTCTAGTGGTTTCCCCTACTTTCTTCAATTTAAGTCTGAATTTGGTAATAAGGAATTCATGATCTGAGCCACAGTCAGCTCCTGGTCTTGTTTTTGTTGACTGTATAGAGCTTATCCATCTTTGGCTGCAAAGAATATAATCAGTCTGATTTTGGTGTTGACCATCTGGTGATGTCCATGGGTAGAGTCTTCTCTTGTGTTGTTGGAAGAGGGTGTTTGCTATGACCAGTGTGTTCTCTTCGCAGAACTCTATTAGCCTTTGCCTTCTTCATTCTGTATTCCAAGGCCAAATTTGCCTGTTATTCCAGGTGTTTCTTGACTTCCTACTTTTGCATTCCAGTCCCTTATAATGAAAAGGACATCTTTTTTGGGTGTTAGTTCTAAAAGGTCTTGTAGGTCTTCATTAGAACCGTTCAACTTCAGCTTCTTCAGCGTTACTTGTTACTGTGATATTGAATGGTTTGCCTTGGAAACGAACAGAGATCATTCTGTAGTTTTTGAGATTGCATCCAAGTACTGCATTTCAGACTCTCTTGTTGACCATGATGGCTACTCCATTTCTTCTGAGGGATTCCTGCCCGCAGTAGTAGATATAATGTCATCTGAGTTAAATTCACCCATTCCAGTCCATTTTAGTTTGCTGATTCCTAGAATGTCGACGTTCACTCTTGCCATCTCTTGTTTGACCACTTCCAATTTGTCTTGATTCATGGACCTGACATTCCAGGTTCCTATGCAGTATTGCTTTTTACAGCATTGGACCTTGCTTCTATCACCAATCACATCCACAACTGGGTGTTGTTTTTGCTTTAACTCCATCCCTTCATTACTTCTGGAGTTATTTCTCCACTGATCTCCAGTAGCATATTGGGCACCTGCTGACCTGGGGAGTTCCTCTTTCAGTGTCCTATCTTTTTACCTTTTCATACTGTTCATGGGGTTCTCAAGGCAAGAATACCGAAGTGGTTTGCCATTCCCTTCTCCAGTGGACCACATTCTGTCAGACCTCTCCACCATGACCCGCCTGTCTTGGGTGGCCCCACAAGCATGGCTTAGTTTTATTGAGTTAGACAAGGCTGTGGTCCTAGTGTGATTAGATTGACTAGTTTTCTGTGAGTATGGTTTCAGTGTGTCTGCCCTCTGATGCCCTCTCGCAACACCTACTGTCTTACTTGGGTTTCTCTTACCTTGGACGTGGGGTAACACTTTTTTGTTATTTTATAGATGTAGGGTGCATCTGCTAATCCCAGACTCGTAATTTATCCGTCCCTCGTGCCTTCCCCTTTGATAACCGTAAATTTGTTTTCTATGTCAAGGGGTCTGTTTCTGTTTTATAAATAAGTTCATCTGTATCATATTTTAGATTCCACGTATAAGTGATATCATACAATAGACTTCCTTCATTTAGTATGATAATCTCTAGGTCGATACATGTTGCTGCAAATGGCATTATTTCATTCTTTTTTGTGACTGAGTGATATTCCATGGTATATATGTACCACATCTTCTTTATCCATTCATCTGTTGATGGACATTTACATTGCTTCCATGACTTGGCTATTGTAAACAGTGCAGCAGTGAATACTGGGATGAATGTATCTTTTTGAATTAGAGTCTTCATCTTTTCCAGATATAAGATTGCCCAGGAGTAAGATCGAGGGATCATAGGTAAGTTGATTTTTTTTTTTAAGGAACCTCCATAATGTTTTCCATAGTGGCTGTACCAACTTACATTCCCACCAACATTGTAGGAGGGTTCCTTTTCCTCCATGCCCTCTTTAGCATTTATTATTTGATGATGGCTGTTCTGACTGTTGTGTGGTGATACCTCATTGTAATTTTGACTTGCATTTCTCTAATAACTAGCAGTGTTGAGCATCTTTTCATGTGCTTTTTGGCCATCTGTATGTTGTCTTTGGAGAAATGTCTATGTACGTCTTTTGCCCATTTTTGATTGGATTGGTTTTGTAAATTATTTATTTTTGGCTGTGCTGGGTCTTGCTGCATGGGCTTTTTTTTCTCTAGTTGCAGAGACTGGGGGGCTACTCTCTAATTGCAGTGCCCAAGTTTTTTCTTTGGGGTGGCTTCTCCTGTGGATCACAGGCTCTTGGGCACACGGGCTTCCGTAGTTGGGGCTCCTGGGCTCTAGAACACAGGCTCAGTAATTGTGGCACATGGGTTTAGCTGCACTGTGGCATGTGGGATCTTCCCAGATCAGAGATTAAACATGTGTCTCCTGCATTAGCAGGCAGATTCTTTACCATGGAGCCACCAGGGAAGGCTTTGATTGTTTTTTATTTTTTTAATATTGAACTGTATGAGCTGTCTGTATATTTTGGAAATTAAGCACTTGTTTGCAAATATTTTCTCCCAATCTATAGGCTGTGTTTTTGTTTTGTTTACAGTTTCCTTTGCTGTGCAAAAACCAGGTCCTGTTTGTTTATTTTTATTTCTTCTGCCTTGGGAGACTGACCTAAGGAAATATTACTTTGATTTATGTCAGAGAATGTTTTGCCCATGTTCTCGTCTAGGAGTTTTATGGTGTCATGTCTTATATTTATTAATAAGTCTTTAAGCCATTTTGGGGTTTCCTTGATAGCTCAGTTGGTAAAAAATCCACCTGCAATGCAGAAGACCCCAGTTTAATCCCTGGGTCACGAAGATCCACTGGAGAAGGGGATAGGCCACCCACTCCAGTATTCTTAGGCTTCCCTCATGGCTCAGCTGGTAAAGAATTGCCTGCAATGCAGGAGACCTGGGTTCAATAGCTGGGTTGGGACGATCCCCTGGAGACAGGAAAGGCTACCCACTCCAGTATTCTGGCCCGGAGAATTCCATGGACTGTAGAGTCCATGGGGTCACAAAGAGTTGGGCACGACTGAGTGACTTTTACGTTAAGCCATTTTGAGTTTTTTTTTGTATGGTGTGAGTGAGTGTCCAGACTTCACTGGTTTACAAGCAACTGTCTAGCTTTCCCAGTACCACTTTCCTCCATTGTATATTCTTGCCTCCTGTGTCGAAGATTAATTGACTTTAGGTGTGTGGGTTTAATCTGGGCTTTCTATTCTATTCCATCGATCTATACGTCTGTTTTTGTGCCAGTCCTGTGGTGTTTTGATTATTGTAGCTTTGTAGTATTGTTTGAAATCTGGGAGGATTACTGATCCTTTTCATCTTCAGTCTCTAATTCTGTGTGTGTGTTGGGGTGTGTGTGTGTGTTTGAACCCATGACCTGCTGTTTCTCTTCCTGTCCATCAGGCTCTGTACAGCATATTGAAATTCTCAAGCTGTTCTGCTGAGGGTGGCCTAGGGAGCTGAAGGTCAAGAGCAGCAATTGTAGAGATTTCTGATGGTCTAAATTACAGATTTTTAAAGAATACAATGCAAAATGCTTTTAGTCCAGGTTGTAAGGTATGGTTCTCCTAAAGATCACACTCCCCTAGACCAGTCTATGTGCGTTTTTTTTTTTTTTTTGTGGGGGGGGGGCATGCTGGGTCTCCATTGCTGCGTGGGCTTTTCTCTAGTTGTGGTGAGCAGGGGGCTGTGCCTCTAGTTGGGGTGAGTGGGCTTCTCATCGTGGTGGCTTCTCTCACAGAGCACGGTCTGTAGGGCGCACAGGGGCTCAGCAGTGTGGCCCCTCAGGCTCTAGAGCACAGGCGCAATAGTTGAGGCACATGGGCTTAGCTGCTCCACAGCATGTGGGGTCTTCCCAGATCAGGGATTGAACCCATGGCCCCTGCACTGGCAGGTGGATTCTTTATCACTGAGCCACTGGGGATGCCCTCTATGTGCATTTTATGTGCATGGGGACCTTGCTGAATTTGGTGAGGAAGGTGCTGAGCCAAGCTGGTTCCTCCTGGGGATGTGATCCACTCCCCAAGGCTGGCTGCTCTGTGCTCAGCATCCCCGGGACCCCCAACTCAGCCAATCTGACTCTGTGCTGTGCTTCTCTGGTTAGTGATCATCTCTGCAAAGCTCTGTGCCTCACACGGGAGAGCTTGCTCAGCACACGCCCTATCCAAGTATCCAACAGGAGCTTAAGTGTGAGTGAAGAGTCGCAGCTTGGGGAGTGGGTAAGGAATGGCCCCAGAAGGTCCACGTGTGCCTGAGAGGTGTTACAGCTGGGTAGCTGTTGAAGAGAGAAACCAATTTTCTCAATCATTTGAGTTTGGCTAAATAAAAGTGAAAGTAAGTTGTGACGTTCTTTAGACAAGAAAGTCCTCAGAAAATGGAGGCTGCTTTCAATGGAGAAACAGTGTTTATTAATTAAGATGTTGAGGGATTTTCCTGGCTGTCCAGTGGTTAAAACTCCATGTTTCCAATGCAGGAGACAATGGGTTCGATCCCTGGTTGGGGAACTAAGGTTCCCACATGCTGCGTGGTGAGGCCAAAAATTTTTTTAAAAAATAAAAGTAAAAGTAAGGTTATTTATTTATTAAAAAAAAAAAAGACATCTATCTTATTTTCCCCAAGGGCTGATTCCTCTAATAGTACGTACTACCCTGTAACTTGCATCGTCAGGGTCTTATTCAAGGGGCATGCTCTGGGTGAGGCTGTCTGCAATCTAAATTTGCCTAAAAAAGGAAGCCTCTGCGAACATTGCTCCATGAGAAGCAAAAGGCCAAGGCTCCTGTGTGAGGAACTGCCTGGGGGCATCTGAACTCTCCACTATCACAGACAGAGTGGGATTAAGTTTGACTTTAAATCAGGAACAGCTGGCAAAGGATGAAAGTTTGGTGGGTTTTGCAGAGGTTTTCGTCACTCTGCTTATTTAACGGAAACCTGTCTGTACTCTTATTTTCCCTGCATCATGAAGGCTGGAGTCCAGATCAACCCTGATTTCTGCTTTAAGGAGAGGTGGCATCCAGTATTTTCCACTGGAGGGGTGCCTGCTGGGTGGGTGGGATTCGAGTTGGCACAGTGCTGGCTGGTGGGCTGCAGGACCCTGGGGTGGGGAGCTGCAGGAGGGTGGCTGCGGGGCTCCCCTCCCCCTGGGTGGTTTCCTCCAGCTCCACCTGGAGGCAGAGAAGGCAGCTTCTAAAAGCAGGGTCTTGCCTGTCTAATGACAACTCACTTGTGTAAAGGAGGCCCTTCATTCTGTGTCCTTCTCCCGGTGAAGACTATTTCTGGCCACTCCTGTCTGCCTGTCTGACTTGACCAGAAGCACTAGAAGCTGAGAATGAAGCATCACAGATGCTTCAAGAAGCTCTTTCCTAGTGGACTTTTCTTTTTAACTTATTTTTTTTTATTGAAGGATAATTGCTTTACAGAATTTTGTTGTTTTCTGTCAAACCTCAACATGAATCAGGGGTATACATATATCCCCTCCTTTTTGAACCTCCCTCCCATCTCCTGCCCCATCCCATCCCTCTAGGTTGATACAGAGCCCCTGTTTGAGTTTCCTGAGCCATACAGCAAATTCCTGTTAGCTATCTATTTTACATATGGTAATGTAAGTTTTTTTAAAAATTATTATTTTTTGGGGAGGCTAATTACTTTACAGCATTGTATTGGTTTTGCCATACATTGACCTGAATATACCACGGGTGTACACGTGTTCCCCATCCTGAACCCCCTCCCACCTCCCTCCCCATCCCATCCCTCAGCGTCATCCCAGTACACCAGCCCCGAGCACCCTGTATCATGCATCGAACCTGGACTGGCGATCCATTTTACATACGATAATATACATGTTTCAATGCCATTCTCCCAAACCATCCCACCCTCACCCTCTCCCACAGAGTCCAAAAGACTGTTCTATACATCTGTGTCTCTTTTGCTGTCTTGCATACAGGGTTATTGTTACCATCTTTCTAAATTCCATATATATGTGTTAGTGTACTGTATTGGTGTTTTTCTTTCTGGCTTACTTCACTCTGTATAGTGGGCTCCAGTTTCATCCACCTCATTAGAACTGATTCAAATGTATTCTTTTAATGGCTGAGTAATACTCCATTGTGTATATGTACCACAGCTTTCTTATCCATTCATCTGCTGATGGACATCTAGGTTGCTTCCATGTCCTGGCTATTATAAACAGTGCTGCAATGAACATTGGGGTACACGTGTCTCTTTCCCTTCTGGTTTCCTCAGTGTGTGTGCCCAGCAGTGGGATTGCTGGGTCATATGGCAGTTCTATTTCCAGTTTTTTAAGGAATCTCCATACTGTTGTTCTCCATAGTGGCTGAACTAGTTTGCATTCCCACCAACAGTGTAAGGGGGTTCCCTTTTCTCCACACCCTCTCCAGCATTTATTGCTTGTAGACTTTTGGATAGCAGCCATTCTGACTGGCGTGAAATGGTACCTCATTGTGGTTTTGATTTGCATTTCTCTGATAATGAGTGATGTTGAGCATCTTTTCATGTGTTTGTTAGCCATCTGTATGTCTTCTTTGGAGAAATGTCTGTTTAGTACTTTGGCCCATTTTTTGATTGGGTCTTTTATTTTTCTGGAATTGAGCTGCAGGAGTTGCTTGTATATTTTTGAGATTAATTCTTTGTCAGTTGCTTCATTTGCTATTATTTTCTCCCATTCTGAAGGCTGTCTTTTCACCTTGCTTATAGTTTCCTTTGTTGTGCAAAAGCTTTTAATCAGGTCCCATGTAAATTTCCATGTTACTTTTTCCATGCATCTCACCCTCCCCTCCCCTCTCTCCATGTCCATAAGTCTATTCTCTGTCTGTTTCTCCCAGTGGACTTTTTCAAGGTGAAATGAAACCCTGTGCCTTCTGTCCAGGGAAGCCTCCCCACCCCCCCCGCACTCCCCAGCCCTCGGCTTTCAGCTTTCGGCTCTGAGGGTTGCCCTCTGGAGCTTCTCCAAGTGACTCCAGCACGGTACCTGCAGAACAGCTTCCTCTGCTTCTCTCTGAGGCAGTGCAGGCTTCCTGACTCACTGGGACCCAGTATTTCCCTCTCTGCTATTTATGGAACTTTCTCTAAGGTACTCAGCATTACATCAATGACTGCCTAAGGCAACCAGCCAGGGAGATCTCTTGTGTCCCTGAAATCACCAAAGAGCTGACATGCAGTAAGTGACCCATTAGCTTTGCGTGGAACCTGGGCAGTTTGCAATGCAAGAAGTGTCAAGAGGGCTTCTTCAAGGGATCTTGTGTCAATAGACCCATGGACAGAATCCCTAGAAGGGCGATTCTGCCCCTGACCCAGTAAGCCTGGGTGGTGTCTCACGGATCCATCACAGTCAGGAAATTCTCTCTCACCCTCAAACCTCCTTGTTCTGAGAAAGGTCATTTCCTCTTGTTCTGTCCTTGCCAGGAACACAACCAGTATAGCACTGTCTGTTATGTAATGAGCCAAAGACCTTTTAACCTAGGGACTAATAAAAGTTAGGGGCAGTCTCAAAAACACTGGGCAGTGGGTTCACATGAGAAATCAGATTTTGGTTCTAAATAAAAACATCATATTTTGCGTCTCCTTTCACTGTCCTCTGGGTAGTTTTCATATATCCATTAAGAGTACTGTTCCTGGAAAAGGCTATGTTGTCTTTAAAAATTATTTTAAATTTGATTAAAATTTTTATTGAAATATAACTGACATATAACATTATATTAGTCTCATGTGTACAACATATTGATTAATTATTTGTGTATGTTGTGAAATGATTACAGTACATCTAGTTAATCCCCTACCACACACATTTATGTTTTTTTCTCGTAATGATAATTTTAAATCTACTTTCCTAGCAACTTTCAATATACAATACAGTATTGTTAACTAGTCACCAAGCTGTACATTACATCACTAGACTTATTAATTCTATAATTAGAAGTCTGTACCTTTTGATCATGTACCTGTAACAACCACCAATCTGTATTTATGAGTTAAATACTCTGTATTTATGAGTTAGGTTTTTTTTTTTTAATTCCACATATAAGTGAGATCATATGCTATTTGTCTTTCTCTGATTTATTTTGCTTAATGCCCTCAAGGTACATCCATATTGTCACAAATAAACATGATTTTATTCATTTTTTTTTTTATGACTGAATAATACTCTGTATGTGTGAAGCCAAATTCAGACTTGAAGAAAGTAGGGAAAACCACTACACCATTCAGGTATGACCTAAATCAAATCCCTAACAATTATACAGTGGAAGTGAGAAATAGATTTAAGGGACTAGATCTGATAGATAGAGTGCCTGATGAACTATGGACGGAGGTTCATGACATTGTACAGGAGACAGGGATCAAGACCATCCCCATGGAAAAGAAATGCAAAAAAGCAAAATGGCTGTCTGGGGAGGCCTTACAAATAGCTGTGAAAAGGAGAGAAGCGAAAAGCAAAGGAGAAAAGGAAAGATATAAGCATCTGAATGCAGAGTTCCAAAGAATAGCAAGGAGAGATAAGAAAGCTTTCCTCAGTGACCAGTGCAAAGAAATAGAGGAAAACAATAGAATAGGAAAGACTAGAGATCTCTTCAAGAAAATTAGAGATACCAAGGGAACATTTCATGCAAAGATGGGCTCAATAAAGGACAGAAATGGTAAGGACCGAACAGAAGCAGAAGATATTAAGAAGAGGTGGCAAGAAGACACAGAACTGGACAAAAAAGATCTTCATGACCCAGATAATCACGATGGTGTGATCACTGACCTAGAGCCAGATATCCTGGAACGTGAAGTCAAGTGGGCCTTAGAAAGCATCACTACGAACAAAGCTAGTAGAGGTGATGGAATTCCAGTAGAGCTATTTCAAATCCTGAAAGAGGATGCTGTGAAAGTGCTGTACTCAATATGCCAGCAAATTTGGAAAACTCAGCAGTGGCCACAGACCTGGAAAAGGTCAGTTTTCATTCCAATCCCAAAGAAAGGCAATGCCAAAGAATGCTCAAACTGCCACACAATAGCACTCATCTCACATGCTAGTAAAGTAATGCTCAAAATTCTCCAAGCCAGGCTTCAACAATATGTGAACCGTGAACCTTCCTGATGTTCAAGCTGGATTTAGAAAAGGCAGAGGAACCAGAGATCAAATTGCTAACATCCGCTGGATCATCAAAAAAGCAAGAGAGTTCCAGAAAAACATCTACTTCTGCTTTATTGACTACGCCAAAGCCTCTGACTGTGTGGATCACAATAAACTGTGGAAAAATCTGAAAGATGGGAATACCAGACCACCTGACCTGCCTCTTGAGAAATCTGTATGCAGGTCAGGAAGCAACAGTTAGAACTGGACATGGAACAACATACTGGTTCCAAATAGGAAAAGGAGTACGTCAAGGCTGTATATTGTCACCCTGCTTATTTAACTTATATGCAGAGTACATCATGAGAAACGCTGGGCTGGAAGAAGCACAAGCTGGAATCAAGATTGCCAGGAGAAATATCAATAACCTCAGATATGCAGATGACACCACCCTTATGGCAGAAAGTGAAGAAGAACTAAAAAGCCTCTTGATGAAAGTGAAAGAGGAGACTGAAAAATTGGCTTAAAGCTCAACATTCAGAAAACAAAGATCATGGCATCTGGTCCCGTCACTTCATGGGAAAATGATGGAGAAATAGTGGCAGACTTTATTTTTTCAGGCTCCAGAATCATTGCAGATGGTGATTGCAGCCATGAAATTAAAAGACACTTGCTCCTTAGAAGAAAAGTTATGACCAACCTAGACAGCATATTAAAAAGCAGAGACATTACTTTGCCAACAAAGGTCCGTCTAGTCAAGGCTATGGTTTTTCCAGTGGTCATGTGTGGATGTGAGTTTTGACTATAAAGAAAACTGAGTGCCGAAGAATTGGTGCTTTTGAATTGTGGTGTTGGAGAAGACTCTTGAGAGTGCCTTGGACTGCAAGGAGATCCAACCAGTCCATTCTAAAGGAGATCAGCCCTGGGATTTCTTTGGAAGGACTGATGTTGAAGCTGAAACTCCAATACTTTGACCACCTGATGCAAAGAACTGACTCATGGGAAAAGACCCTGATGCTGGGAAAGATTGAAGGTGGGAGGAGAAGGGGACAACAGAGGATGAGATGGTTGGATGACATCACTGACTCAATGGACATGAGTTTGAGTAAACGCCGGGAGTTGGTGATGGACAGGGAGGCCCGGCATGCTGCAGTCCATGGGATCACAAAGAGTCGGACACGACTGAGCGATTGAACTGAACTGATATACACACAAACCGCATTTTCTCCATTTATCCACTGATGGACACTTAGGTTGCTTCCATGGGTTCAGTTCAGTAGTACTGGAGTGGGTTGCCATTGCCTTCTCCAACGTAAGTTATTACAGAATATTAAGTAGAGTTCCCTGTGCTATACAGTAGGTCCTTGCTGGTTATCTATTTTATATTAATATATAGTAGTATGTACATGTTCGGAGAAGGCGATGGCACCCCACTCCAGTACTCTTGCCTGGAAACTCCCATGGATGGAGGAACCTGGTAGGCTGCAGTCCATGGGGTCGCTAAGAGGCAGGACGACTGAGCGACTTCACTTTCACTTTTCACTTTCATGCATTGGAGAAGGAAATGGAAACCCACTCCAGTGTTCTTGCCTGGAGAATCCCAGGGACAGGGGAGCCTGGTGGGCTGCCGTCTCTGGGGTTGCACAGAGTCGGACATGACTGAGGCGACTTAGCAGCAGCAGCAGCAGCAGTGTGTATATGTTAATCCCAAACTCCTATTTTATTCTTCCTTCCAACGTCCTCCTCCCGACCCTCCCCCTGGCAACCATGAGGCTGCTTTCAAAGTCTGTGAGTCTGTTTCTGTTTTATAAATAGTTTCATTTGTATCTTTTTGGTTTTTAGATTCCATATATAAGTGGTATCATATGATATTTGTCTTTCTCTGACTTTAGTATGATGCTGCACATGGAATTATGTCATTTTTTTCTTATGGCTGAATAATATTCCATTGTATGTATGTGCCATAACTTCTTTTTTTTTCAATTGTTTATTAACTGGCCATATTACAAAAATGATCCTGGTAGATACCTTAGTTCATCCTTCTAATAAGCCTGTTGGTTTGGTCTTCCCTGTTGCCAGCATCTCCACCTTCTACAAAATGGATGGTCTTTTTCTTCATTCCACCTTGTGGAGAAGACAATTTAAAGGGCCACAGGAAGTTGTTTGCTTCTTTGAAACATTTTCCAATGGTATAGATCTCATGAATTAGATCCTCCATGCAGATGATGCCCTATTTGCAAAGAGATCGAGCAATCGATGCGTTATCTGTCAGGGCATTCGCTTCTTGTTGATTTTGCCATAACTACGCTTGTAGATCAATTCATTTACGGACTTCAGATTTGGATACCCCCATGCAATGTAGGGCTCCACAATGTTAACTGAAGCCTTGTTGAGCTTCACAAAAGTGCTACTGAAGATCTGCTGGAGGTGAAGGAGCTGTAGCACCTTTCGAACCTTCAGGCTCACAACTTTGATACCTCTGATCCTGATGACAAATGCCAATTTGGGTTCTGCAGGTACATAAAAGTTGCCAGCTTTTCATGCCATCCTAGCCATTCGAATTTCAGTTCTGTACACCTGCCTGTATTCCTTGTGGTAATGTTTAGCTTTTTCATAGATAAGCTTCCTCCTTGCCTTTCGAAGCATCTTTTGGGCAAACTTCTTAGGTGCTTGATCTTAAGCTCTGCGAAATTCTTTCACTTTTTCTTTTTTTTTTTTTTTAATTTTATTTAATCTTTCACTTTTTCTTAAAGGTTTCTGGCACAGCAGGAATCTTCTTTTTCTCTTCTGCACCCTTCATGGTTCCAGCCAGGGAAGAGGCTACCATAACTTCTTTATTCATCTGTTGATGGACATTTAGGCTGCTTCTGTGTCTTGGATATTGTAAATAGTACTGCAGTGAACATTAGGGTGTATGTATCTTTTTGAACTATGGTATTCTCTGGGTATATGCTCAAGACTGGGTTTGCTGGATCAAATGGTAGTCCTATTTCAGTTTTTTAAAGGAAACTCTATACTGTTCTATAATGGTTGTACCAACTTATTAATACATGCTCACCAACAATGTAGAAGGGTTTCCTTTTCTCCCCACTTTCTCCAGCATTTATTGTTTGTAGACATTTTGATGATGGCTATTCTGACCAGTGTCAAGTGATACCTCACTGTAGTTTTGATTTGCATTTCTCTAATAATTAGTGATGTTGAGCATCTTTTCATGTGCTCTTTGGCCATCTGTATGTCTTCTTTGGAAACATGTCTTTTTAGACCTTCTGCCCATTTTTTGTTTTTTGGTATTGAGTTGCATGTGCTCCCTCTATATTGTGAAGATTAATCTCTTGTTGGTTGCTTCATTTGCAGATATTTTTTCCCATTCTGAGGGTTGTCTTTTCATTTTGTTTATGGTTTCCTTTTCTGTGCAAGGTTTTCAAGTTTAATTAGGTCCCATTTGTTTATGTTTGTTTTTATTTTCATTATTCTAGGAGGTGGATCAAAAAAGATCTTGCTGCAATTTATGTCAAAGAGTGTTCAGCCTATGCTTTCCTCGAAGAGTTTAATAGTATCTGGCCTTACATTTAGGTCTTTAATCCATTCTGAGTTTTGTGTGTGGTATTAGGGAGCGTTCTAATTTAATTCTTTTACATAGAGCGGTCCAGTTTTTCCAGCAACACTTATTGAAGAGACTATTTTTCCTCCACTGTATAGTCTTCCCTTTTCTCATAGCTGGGGGCATGGGTTTATTTCTGCACCTTCTATCCTGTCCCATTGATCTATATTTCTGTTTTTGTGCTGGTACAAACCCACACTGGATTATCGTAGCTTTGTAATATAGGAAGTCAGGGAGCCTGATTCCTCCAGTTCCCTTTTTCTTTCTCGAGATAGCTTAGGCTATTCAGGGTCATTTGTGTTTCCATTTGTTGTTGCTGTTCAGTCGCTCAGCTGTGTCAACTCTTTGTGACCCCATGGACTGCAGCACGCCAGGCTTCCCTGTCCTTCACCATCTCCCAGAGTTTGTTCAAACAGATATCCATTGAGTTGATGATGCCATCCAACCATCTCATCCTCTGTTGCTCCCTTCTCCTCCTGCCTTCCATCTTTCCCAGCATCAGGGTCTTTTCCAATGAGTTGAAGTATTGGAGCTTCAGCTTGTGTTTCCATCCATATTGTAAATTTTTTTTTGTCCCAATTCTGAGAAAAATGCCATTGGTAATTTGATAGAATTTGCATCAGATCTTTAGATTGCTTTGGGTAGTATAGCCATTTCCACAATATTGATTCTTCCAATCCAAGAACATGGGAATCTCTCTCTCCATCTATTTGTTTCACCTTCGATTTCTTTCATAGTATCTTACAGTTCTCTGAATGCAGGTCTCTGGCCTCCTTGAAAGTGAAGTGTTAGTGGCTCAACTGTGTCTTTTCGTGACCCCATAGACTGTAGCCTGCTAGGCTCCTCTGTCCACGGGACTCTCTAGGCAAGAATACAGGGGTGGTTGCCATTTCCTTCTCCAGGGGATCTTCCTGACCCAGGGAGGTTTATTCCTAGATATTTTATTCTTTTTGTTGCAATGGTAAATGGGATTGTTTCCTTAATTTCTCTTTCTGATCTTTTGTTGTTAGTGTATAGCAATGTTAAGAGATTTCTGTGAATTAATTTTTAATCCTGCAGCTTTACTAAATTCATTGATGAGCTCTAGTCTTTTTTAGGGCTTCCCTAGAGGCTCAGATGATAAAGAAACTGCCAAAAATGTAGGAGACCCAGGTTCAATCCCTGGACTGGAAAGAACCCCTAGAGAAGGGAATGGCTACCCACTCCATTGGTAATTTGGAGTGAGTAGACTCCAATGGCTACTCCCTCCAGTATTCTTGCCTGGAGAATTCCCTGGACGGAGGAGCCTTCTGAGTGGTTTTTCTGTTGGCATCTTTAGGATTTTCTATGTATCATGCCATCTGCAAACAGTGACAGCTTTACTTCTTTACCAATATAGAGTTATTTTATTTCTTTTCTTCTCTGATTGCCATGGCTCTGATTCCAAAAACTATGCTGAATAACTGTGGTGAGAGTGAACATCTTTGTCTTGTTCCTGGTCTTAGAGAAAATGCTTTCAGGTTTTCACCTTGAGAATAGTGTTTGTTACGAGTTTGTTGTATATTCCCTGTTAGGTTCCCTCTAAGCCCACTTTCTGAACAATTTCTTAAATCATAAATGGGTGTTGAATTTTGTCAAAAGCTTTTTATGAATCTAATGAGATGATCGTGTGGTTTTCATTCTTCAATTTGTAATGCGGTGTGTCACATTAATTGATTTTGCATATATTGAGGATTTCTTTCATCCCTGGGATAAATCCCACTTGATCATGGTATATGATCCTTTTAATGTGTTGCTGGATTCTGCTTACTAGTATTTTGTTAAAGATTTTTGTGTCTATAATCATTATAATATTTGTCTGTAATTTTCTTTATGGTTGTACCTTTGTCTGGTTTTGGTATTAGGGTGATGGTGGCCTTGTAGAATGAGCTTGGGAGTATTCCTCCCTCTGCAGTTTTTTGCAAGAGTTTCAGAAAGATAGGTGTTAGCTTGTCTCTAAATGTTTGATAGGATTCACTTGTGAAGCCATCTGGTTCTGGACTTGTATTTGTTGGAAGAAATTTTTAAAACCACAGTTTCAGTACTTATGATTGGTATTCATATTTTCTACTTCTTTCTGGTGGCCCCCCTGTGCTGAGCCCTCCTTTGAGCCCCTAAAGCTCCCCTTCTGTCCCAGCTTATCTCCCTGCCTGGGATGGAGCTTCCCCAGGTGCAAGAACCTCGCCTCACCTTTAGCTCCCTGCCAAGAGTTCAGGTCCTGTCCTGCTTTCTTTCCTCCTCCTTTTCCCTTCTTTGGTTACAAGGGGGTCTCTCTTATCCTTTTAGGTGTCTGAGGTCCTCTGCTAGTGTTCAGCAGGTGGTCCATGAGAACTGTTGCAGGGAGAGATGATTCTACATCCTCCTCCTTCCTTGCCTCCTTCCTCTCTTTTCTTTTGCCCTGACTGGTTACGTGGAGGTTATCTTGGCCTTCCAGAAGTCTGAGGTCTTCTACCAGTGTTCAGTAGATGTTCTGTGTGAATCGTTCCACTCATAGATGTGTTTTTGCTGAATCTGTGGGAAGAGAGAAGCTCCATGTCCTGCTTCTCCATCATCTTGAATCCTCCCTCCAAAGTCTCATAGTTTTCAATGTACATATGTCATTGGCCTTCTTGTATAAATTTACTCCTAATTATATTATTCTTTTGATGCAATTGTCAACTGTGTTTTTTTTAATTTCTTTGTCTGATAGTTTGCTATTAGTGTGTAGAAACAACAGATTTTTAATATTTTTGTATCCTGCAACTTTACTGAAGTTTTTAGTTCAAATAGTTTTCTAGCACAGGGTTTTGGATTTTTCTTTATAAAATAGCATTTCATCTGCAAGTAGTGACAGGTTTTACTTCCTTTTCTTAAAAACACAACGTGATTATATTTTAATAAAAATTACAATATAAAACACCATAGTAAATTGATGGCAACAAAATATGGTATTTCATTGACATTGCATGACAAATGTTAATATCCTTTAGCCATAAATGAGTTCCTGGAATACTTACTTGTTTCTAATTTGGATGGCTTTTATATCTTTTTCTTGCCTAATTGCCCTGTCTAGAACTTGCAATACTACATTGAATAAAAGTGATGAAAGTTGGGATCCTTATTTTGTTTCTGATCATAGAGGTAAAGCTTTCAGCTTTTCACCATTGTGTGTGATGTTAGCTGTTGGTTTGTCATATGTGGCTTTTTTATGTTGAGATATGTTCCCTGTATACCCAATATGTTGAAATTTTTCCATAAATGTTGAATTTTGTCAAATGCTTTTTCTGCATCTATTGATTATGGTTTTATCTTTCATTTTGATGATGTGGTGAGTGAGTGAGTAAAGTCACTCAGTTGTGTCCGACTCTTTGTGACCCCCGTGGACTGTAGCCCACCAGGCTCCTCCATCTATGGGATTCTCCAGGCAAGAATACTGGAGTGGGTTGCCATTTCCTTCTCTAGAGGATCTTCCCAACCCAGGGATCAAACCCAGGTCTCCCGCATTGCAGGCAGACGCTTTAACCTCTGAGCCACCAGGATATCCCCTTGATATTGTGGTATATCACACTAATTGATTTGCAGATGTTAAACCACCCTTGTACCTCTGGAATAAATCCCACTTGAATATGTTGTACAATTATTTTAATGTATTGTTGAATTAGTTTGCTAATATTTTATTGAGGATTTTTGCATCTCTATTCATCAGGGATATTGACCTGTAATTTTCTTATGGTGTTCTTATCTAGATGATTGGTATCAGGGTAATGCTGGCCTTATAAAATGGTTTTGGAAGAGTCCCCTCCCCTCTTTTTTGGGGGAAGAGCTTGGGAAGGACTGGTATTAATTTTTTTCTTTAAATGTTTCGTAGAATTCACCAGTAAAGCCATCTGACCCTGGACTTCTTTTTGTTTGGAGATTTTTGGTTACCAATTCAATCTCCTTACTAGTAATCAGCCACAGATTTTGTCTTGTGATTCAGTCTTGGTAGATTGAATGTGCCTTGGAATATATCCATTTCTTCTAGGCTATTGAATTTGTTGGCATCTAATTGTTCTGTTTCATGAGGCTTTGTGTTTCTGTGTTATCCATTTTAACCATTCTTCTTTCATTTCTGATTTGAGTCCTGTCCTTAGTCTAGCAAAGGTTTGTCAATTTTGTTATCTTTTCAATGAACTGGCTCTTAGATTTACTGATCTTTTCTATTTTTGTCTTTTCATTTATATCCACTGTGATCTTTATCTCCTTCCTTCCATTAAATTTGAGCTTCTTTGTTCTTTTACTAATTACTTGAGGTATAAAGATAGGGGTTTTTTGTGTGTGTTTTTTTAAGATCTTTTTTGTTAGGACTTCTTTTGCTATATCCCATAAGTCTGACATGCTGTATTTCCATTTTTATTTATATTAAGGTATTTATTTCTCTTTTGCTTGTTTGACCCATTGCTTGTTCAGCAGCATGTAGCTTAGTCTTCACATACTTGTAAATTTTCTGGTTTTCTTATAATTAATTTCTAGGTTCATAATATTGTGGATGGAAAAGATACATTTTAAATCATCTTAAATTTACATAGACCTTTTTTTTTTTGACCTAACATATGATCTATCTTGGAGAATAATTCCATGTGTGCTTGAGAGGAATGTGTATTCTGTTTTCTGTCTGATCTATCCATTGATGAATGTGGAGTATTAAAGTCCCCTATTATTTGCTTTATATATTTAGGTGCTCCTATGTTGGGTTGTGGGCTTCTCTGGTGGCTCAGTGGTAAAGATCCAGCCTGCCAACATAGGAGATGCAAGTTCGATCCCTGGATCATGAAGATCCCCTGGAGAAGGAAATGGCTACCCACTCCAGTATTCTTGCCTGGGAAATCCCATGGACAGAGGAGCCTGGTGGGCTACAGTCCATGGGGTCACAGTCAGACATGACTTAGTGACTAAACAAACAAAGTTGGGTTGCATAGCTCGTCTCAAATGTTATATCCTTTTGTTGGATTAACCCCTTTATCATTATAAAATAACCTTGTCTCTAGTCTTTTACCATTCCTTCACTTTCAATCTGTATGTATCCTTACATTTGAAGTAAGTATCTTATAGGCAACATATAGATGTATCTTGTCTTTTTATATCTATTCAGCTACTCTTTTGATTGGAGAATTCAGTCCGTTTATTAATAGGTATGTCTTATTATCATTCTGTTCATTGTTTTCTGGCTGTTTTGTAATTCCTCTTGCTCCTCTCTGAAATTTGATGATATCTTGCATTAGCATGCTTAGATTTTCTTCTCTTTATATTTTGTGTGTGTGTGTGTATTTTTTTTTAATGGGTTTTTGCTTTAAGCTACCATGAGGCTTACAAAAAACAACTTATAAGTCTGTTTTAAATTGATAAGTTTGAAAGCATTCTAAAGTTCTTGTTGTCCAGTTGCTTCAGTTGTGTCTGACTGCGTTACCCGATGGACTGCAGCCTGCCAGGCCCCTCTGTCCATGGGATTCTCCAGGCAAGAATACTAGAATGGGTTGCTGTGCCCTCCTCCAGGGGATCTTCCCAACCCAGGGATTGAACCTGTGTCTCTTACATCTCCCGCATTGGCAGGCAGGTTCTCTACCACTAGCGCCTTGCTAAACCCCTCTAGTGTATTTTTCTCTGCAGTTATTATATTTTTCAGCTCTGTGACTTTTATTGCTACTTTCTTATATTTTCTTTCCTTTGTTGCAGGTCTCACTTTGTGCATCCTGTGTTCTCCTGAACTCATGAGCATCTTTATGACCACTGTTTTGAACTCATCATGAGGTAAATAACTTATCTCTGTATCATTAAGGTCTTTTTCTGAGATTTTTATCTTCTTCCATTTGGAGCATATTCTTCTGTTTATTTTCTTTGACTTTCTGTGTTGGTGTGTGTATGCACTAGAGAAAACAGCCACTGCTTCCTAGTCTGAAGTAGCAACCTCAAGTAAAAGAAAAATTATTGTCCAGCCCTGCCCTAGTTGGTTGTGTTTGTTTAAGGAGCCTATTTTATTCTTAGTGGTTCCCAGAAGGGAGGGTGTTCCTAGACCTGTCAGTGTCCCAGAGGGGAGAATCTGTCTGCTCCCTCTGTACTGAGCCTTGGGGTGATAGCTGGTTAAGTCCTTATTGACCAGGGGATTTTTGCAGAAACTAATTCTGTTACTTGACTAACACTTCGGGGGTTATTACATTCACTAGCTACACCTGACATACCTGTAAATTCTTCTAATTTTTGTGAACTGTAGTCTTCAACGCACTCTTCTGTAGAAGCAAAGGAGTATTCGCCAGCATGGTGAGTTTCACTTTCACTTTCCATATCAGTATCAGTCACTAAGGTTTTTTGTTCCTTGGACAACTAGAGAAAGTATCTGCATGAAACTCCCTGATAAATTCATGTTTATAATATACACATGGTTGGAACAAAGGCCTAACAGAGCAAAATGTGAATAATAACAGCAGTCATAAGTTGTAAATGAACTGGACCCTTGATCAGTTTTAAGCTCCAGCAACTTTACATGCTGACATTAATTGTATCACCCTCTGAAAATGTATTGCTATATCTCCATTTGATAATGTTTGGGTAACAAAAGACATATTAATGTATGTCAATAATGTGTTAGGAACTATTTCTTTGCTACTGTCCCATTGAACCTGTGAACATAAGCCTCACTGACCACAAGAGCCAGGCTATCAAAGGATGTGTCCTCAGGGTGGCAGCCACAAATGCTGGGTCACCAGATATTTATAAGAGCTCCTTTCTCAGAGACTATGGTGAATTGGAGCTGGGAAGACAGAAAGCATGAAGATGACAGTTACCAGCTTCCCTGGTCTTTGCAGAGGACTGCAGTCATCCTCTATGTGTGTGAGAGAGAAGCCTGGCTCACAGGCCACAGCTATGAAGGTAAGTTAAGAGGCTTCCTGTACAGGAGGACTGGGGCTTTTGATTCTCTTGCTTCTCTGCTGTTCCCTGGGGTTAGATAGTTAAAATGTCTTGACTTGTTACAGTCCTGTGGGACCTGTGAGTGTAAGCTCTGCTGTCCAACAGAGCCAGGCAGCCAAGGGATTCCTCTGGATGGCAACTGCAAAAAGCAGGGCATAAGATGACCGCTCAAGCTCTTTCTAGGAGATACCAGTGACTTGGAGTGAGGGACAGTGTAAAGATAGCACCTTCCTACGTCTGTTTTGGAGAGTAAGCCCCTGCACATGTGTTAAATTAGATGCCTGCCTCTTGGGCTGAAGCTTTAAGATAAACAAATTGACCTGTTTCACAGAAAGCCTTGGTATGTTTTAGTTGGCTGCCTCTGCTCTAGGCCCTAGAATGGGTGATTCTGCCTAAGCCCTTTAAGAATTCTATCACCTTCTGAATTTCTTGCACACAAGCCCCAGTGGCTTTCAAAGCTAGAGGTTCTCAGAGTTAGAGAGAACTTGTTTCTCAGGTGGGAGCCAGGAGAAGGAAATGGCAACCCACTTCAGTACTCTTGGCTGGAGAATCCCATGGACGAAGGAGCCTGGTGGGCTACAGTCCATAGGGTCGCAAAGAGTCAGACATGACTGAGCGACTTCACTTTCAGGTGGGAGCCTTAAAAGCTGGGCTTCAAACCCTTTGCTCCTTGGGGACAGGCTGGGAGTTATAAGAGCCCTTCTGATTGTGGGTCCTGGGGATACTGTGTCTCAGTCTCTCCTGCCTACTTTGCAGGAGTTGCTCTGCTAGTTTTAGAAGAAGTTGTTCCATCTGTAGCTAGAGGTTTGCTGTGTCCATGGTGGGAGGTGAGCTGAGGCTCCTCCTGTGTCACCATCTTGAACCAAAACCCTGGGCTGTCTTTTCTGAATGGTTAGTAGAAAGAGAGGGGGAGGATTCAGGCAAGATTCACTCTCAAAGTAATCTGTGTAGGTTAGTCGCTAAGTCATGTCCAACTCTTGTAACCCCATGGACTGTAGCCCTCCAGGCTCCTCTGTCCATGGGATTGCCCAAACAAGAATACTGGAGTGTTTTGCCATTTCCTTCTCCAGGGGATCTTCCTGACCTAGGGATTGAACCCGGGACTCTGGCATTGCAGGCAGACTCTTTACCAACTCAGCCACCAGGGAAGCCTAATCTGTGTCCATTTTGTCAAATCAGCGACATTTCTAGGTTGAAAGTTTGAAAATTTTCAGAGATTCTAGGCCATACAGGATGGTGGTTTAACCAAGTCTTTGCTGGACAGTTACTTGTCTGTTTTTATCCTCTTTGTTATTATGGAATTGTAAGGTTTTCAAACTGTCAGGGCTACATACTAATTCTTTTCTTTATGAAACGAAAGACAGGATAATGTATACCATTTTGCCGAACTGGCAAAATGGCAGCAAAGTGACTATCCACCTGAACAGGCTTCCTGCCAATGGTTACATAGCCTCCCCGGCTTCACCCCACACACCTCTCCAAATACAAACCTGACCATGTTTCTTGGCAGAAGAGACTCACTGGCAAGTACTACAAGAACTTGTCTACTCCATCGAGCCCTGGGACTTCCTAGAATTGCACTCTGTATGCTCTAGTCACTTGGAACTGCCATCATTCCCAAACAAGCCATGCTACTCCTGACGCCTGTCTGCCTAGAGAACATCTGCCCATCTTCAGAGACCAAGCCTAAGGGGATGCTGTGAAGCCTTATCCGACCGCTTCCCTTCTTTTGTGAACAAAATGCACTCATTTCTCTTGGCCACATAAGTAGGAGTGGAATTGCTGGGGCACAAGGTGAGCAACTGTTCGTTTCAGCAGGCACTTCCAAACAAATCTACATCAAACCGATTGAACCAATGCATAGTTCTGCCAGGAGTTTATAAGTATTCCAACTGCTTTATATCCTCGCCAATCTTTATGGTTAGCATTCTTTTTCATTTCAGTCATTTCGGTAGGTAACGGTGTTTCATCATGCTATTAACTGGCATCTTCCAGATGACTAATAATATTATCTTTTTATGTTTATTGGCCATTTGAATATCCTCTTTAGTGAAGTGCCTGCTCTGTGTATACAGTATGTTCTAGATTCAATTCTTTTTCTTGGATGTATGCATTCTAAATATCATTATCCAGTCTGTGGCTTGTCATCTTATTCTCTTTTTGGTGTCTCTTGATGGGCAGGAATTCTTTTAAGACTAGTAATAACTTTATAAAAAAAAATAAGATAAACATTTGCTATTCCACCCAGCAGCCATTCTGAATCGGAGGGTGAAAGACACAATGAAAAGAGGATTGGATCTCTGAGGACTGTAGGCTGCCAAAAATAGGAGAGAGAAGTAAGCATCCATCATTAAGCTTCCATTTTTTTAAGCATCTTTTTCATTTGAACCTGAGCTTACAAATCACCACAACAAACAAACATTTTGCATAGAAGTACATTTACATATTTAAAGGAACTAGGTTTAATTTTTTACTTAGTGCAGTAAGGCATTTAGGAGCTGGGTTGATTGACCTTTAACACCTATCCTTTATAGAAGTATTTTTTTAAAAAAATATTAATACATTCATATTCAAATTACTACTGAATAAATATAAGAAAATCAGAGATACCAAAGGAACATTTCATGCAAAGATGGGCTCGATAAAGGACAGAAATGGTATGGACCTAACAGAAGCAAAAGATATTAAGAAGAGGTGGCAAGAATACACAGAAGAACTGTACAAAAAAGATCTTCACGACCCAGATAATCATGATGGTGTGATCACTCACCTAGAGCCAGACATCCTGGAATGTGAAGTCAAGTGGGCCTTAGAAAGCATCACTACGAACAAAGCTAGTGGAGGTGATAGAATTCCAGTTGAGCTATTCCAAATCCTGAAAGATAATGCTGTGAAAGTGCTGCACTCAACATGCCAGCAAATTTGGAAAACTCAGCAGTGGCCACAGGACTGGAAAAGGTCAGTTTTCATTCCAATCCCAAAGAAAGGTAATGCCAAAGAATGCTCAAACTACCACACAATTGCACTCATCTCACATGCTAGCAAAGTAATGCTTAAAATTCTCCAAGCTAGGCTTCAGCAATACGTGAACCATGAACTTCCTGATGTTCAAGCTGGTTTTAGAGGAACCAGAGATCAAATTGCCAACATCCGCTGGATCATGGAAAAAGCAAGAGAGTTCCAGAAAAACATCTATTTCTGCTCTATTGACTATGCCAAAGCCTTTGACTGTGTGGATCACAATAAACTATGGAAAATTCTGAAAGAGATGGGAATACCAGACCACCTGACCTGCCTCTTGAGAAATTTGTATGCAGGTCAGGAAGCAACAGTTAGAACTGGACATGGAACAACAGACTGGTTCCAAATAGGAAAAGGAGTATGTCAGGGCTGTATATTGTCACCCTGCTTATTTAACTTCTATGCAGAGTACATCATGAGAAACGCTGGACTGGAAGAAACACAAGCTGGAATCAAGATTGCCAGGAGAAATATCAATAACCTCAGATATGCAGATGACACCACCCTTATGGCAGAAAGTGAAGAAGAACTCAAAAGCCTCTTGATGGAAAGTGAAAAAGTTGGCTTAAAGTTCAACATTCAGAAAACGAAGATCATGGCATCTGGTCCCACCACTTCATGGGAAATAGGTGGAGAAACAGTGTCAGACTTTATTTTTCTGGGCTCCAAAATCACTGCAGATGGTGACTGCAGCCATGAAATGAAACGACGCTTACTCCTTGGAAGGAACGTTATGACCAACCTAGATAGCATATTCAAAAGCAGAGACATTACTTGGCCAACAAAGGTCCGTCTAGTCAAGGCTATGGTTTTTCCTGTGGTCACGTATGGATGTGAGAGTTGGACTGTGAAGAAGGCTGAGTGCCGAAGAATTGATGCTTTTGAACTGTGGTGTTGGAGAAGACTCTTGAGGGTGCCTTGGACTGCAAGGCGATCCAACCAGTCCATTCTAAAGGAGATCAGCCCTGGGATTTCTTTGGAAGGAATGATGCTAAAGCTGAAACTCCAGTACTCTGGCCACCTCATGCAAAGAGTTGACTCATTGGAAAAGACTCCGATGCTGGGAGGGATTGGGGGCAGGAGGAGAAGGGGATGGCAGAGAATGAGATGGATGGATGGCATCACTGACTCAATGGACATGAGTCTGAGTGAACTCCGGGAGTTGGTGATGGACAGGGAGGCCTGGCGTGCTGCGATTGATGGGGTCGCAAAGAGTCGGACACGACTGAGCAACTGATCTGATCTGACATATATAAGATATGTATTTTCATCTCACACGTTTTCTTGGTGTTCAGTCCCTCTATTTAGTATCTTCTGTAATGCTTACCACACTTTCCCAAGATCTGATAATATTACACAAAGGTGGTCCCTGAGGCAGCCCCTCAGATATTTCTTGACTTAAAATTTTTTCATCATTAGATACTGCTACCACTATTCAATAATACTACAGTCCTCATTTTTCCCCATCAAAACCAAATATAACTGTTTGTATTTATGATTCATAATATTTGTATGTATAAAAGCACCTTAAAGTTCCCTTGATCATAAGCGGTAAGCATTACAGAAATACTCCTTGCCACAGTTTAATGAGGAGATCCTAAAAGTAGCCGAAATGATCAACAACTTAAGAATCCCAATTTTGAAATTAGAATGAAAAAGTGAAGAATACAGACACAAACTATGTGGGACATGATCAAAAGAATATCTTCACTTTGGAGTCTTAGAACAGAGAAGGGATAAAGGGACCGAAATCTTATTCAGAGAAATATTGGCTGAAAAAGTCCCAAATCTGAGGGACAAGATAGCCATCTAGGTAAGGGAAGCTCAGAGATAACACCCAAAGAGATCCTCACTAAGACACATTATCATCAAGCTCTTAAAAGTCAGGACAGTGAAAGCAGCGGTAGAAAATCGCAACCAGGGAATTCTGATAGAACTGTAAAGCTTTCAGCAGAAACCTTGTAGGCCTAGAGACAGTGGGATGATGTATTCAAAGCACTTAAGCAAACCAAATCTGTCACCCAGAAATGAAGGCGAGATAAAGACCAAACCAAAGCATGAGGGAATTTAATCACCATTAGACCTGCTTCCCAGGTGGCTCACAGGTGAAAAATCTGCCTGCCAATGCAGGAGACATAAGAGACGTGGGTTTGATCCCTGGGTCAGGAAGACCCCCTGGAGGAAGAAATGGCAACCCACGTGAGTGTTCTTACCTGGGAAATCCCTTGGACAGAGGAGCCTGGCGGGCTACAGTCCAGGGGGTTGCAAAGAGTCGGACACAACTGATTATCTGAGAACACAGACCTGCCCTACAAGAAATGCTGAAGAAAGTTCTTCAAACTGAAACAAATTAACATGAAAACATACTGAAATATAATACTGGTAAAGGTGAATACATATAGTAATATTCAAAATACTCAATACTTCAGCAGTGGTGTATAAATCACTTTGATAGCTAGCATATAGGTTAAAGACAACAGTATTGAATGAAAGTAACCATAGCTGAAACATTATGTTAATATAACTTTTATAAATATAACAATACAGATGTTTAATATATGGGGCTTCCCAGGTGGTGCCAGTGGTAAAGAACCTGCCTACTAATGCAGGAGATGTGAGAGACACAAGTTCGATTCCTGGGTCAGGAAGATCCCCTGGAGAAGGGAATGGCAACCCATCCAATATTATGTTAATGTAACATTTATAAATATAAGTTGGGACATCAACATAATCTGAGGGGGCAGGTAAATGGGTGGATCTTTCTTAAGTAATGGAAGGTGTCATAATCATCTATTTTTAGCTGAAAACTATAAAATGTAGTATGAAAGTCTCATGGAGAAGGCAATGGCCACCCACTCCAGTATTCTTGCCTGGAAAATCCCATGGATGGAGGAGCCTGGTGGGCTACAGTCCATGGGGTCGCAAGGAGTCAGACACGACTGAGTGACTTCCCTTTCACTTTTCACTTTCATGCATTGGAGAAGGAAATGGCAACCCACTCCAGTGTTCTTGCCTGGAGAATCCCAGGGACGGCGGAGCCTGGTGGGCTGCCGTCTATGGGGTCGCACAGAGTCGGGCACGACTGAAGTGACTTAGCAGCAGCAGCAGCATGTAACCATAGACCAAAACCAGATAATAGATACTAAATGATAAGAAGTAAAGAATCAAAGCAAACTATCTTTTTGCAGTAATCAAATTCACAAAGAAAGACAGCAAAAGGAACCAAGGAATGATAAAACAATCAAATTAACATTGGTGATAGTAAATCTTTAGCTATCAATAATTAATGTAAATGGGCTAAAAATTGGTTAAATGGATTAAAAATAAGACCCATCTGTATCTGTCTACAAGAATTTCACTTAAGCAGTATAGATACTCACAAGCAGAATGTGAAGGGATTAGAAAAGACATTTGAAGCAAATAGAAACCTAAAGAAAGCAGAGGTGGTTGTATTTATATCAGACAAAATAGATATTAAGTCAAAAACTTAACAGGAGACAAGGTCATTATATAATGATGAAGGTGCAATTTATTAGATACATAAACTGTAAAGATATGCACACCCAATATTAGAGTGTCTGAAATATTAAACAATTATTTTAAAATATTATTAAAAGATCTGAAGGGAAAAACAGACAACAATACACCACTTTAAACAGTGGGTAGACTATCCAGGTAGAAAGTCAAGAAGGAAATAATGGACATAAATGATGCTCTACAACACATGGACCTACAGACATATACAGAATAGACTATCCAATAGCAGCAGAACACACTTCTTGCACACAAAACATTCTCCAGAATAAATCACAATGTCTTAGCAAATTTAAGAAGGTCAAAATTATACCAAGTATCTTTCCCAACCACAATGGTATAAAACTAGAAATTAATACCAGGAGGAGAGCTGAAATGTTCCCAAGTATAATGAAAAACAAATGGATCAAAGAAGCAATCAAAAGTAAAATAAAAAATAGCCTAAAACAAATGAAAATAATAGCACAACATATAAAAACCCATGGGATGCTGCAAAGGCAGTTCTAAGAGGGAAGTTTATAGTGATAAACATCTCAAAGAATTAGAAAGAGAAGAAGAAACTAAGCCCAAATTTAGCAGAAAGGCAATAACAAAGATCAGAGCAGTAATAAATGAAATAGAGATTGATAAGCTAATAGAAGAGATTTACTGAATAATAAATTCATTAAGTTGTAGGATACAAAATCAATATACAAAAACCTATTGCATTTCTGTATAGTAATAATGAACTATCACAAAGAAAAGTTAAAACCATCCAACTTAAAATTGTATCCAAGTACTGAGGAATAAATTTAACCAAGGTGATCAAAGACCTGTACACTGAAAACTATAAGACACGGAGGAAAAAATTAAGACACAAATAAGTGGAAATATATTCTGGGCCCTAGATTGGAAGAATATTGTGAGAATGTCCATGTTACCCAAAGCCATCTACAGATTCAATGCAATCCCTATCAAAATTCCAATGACATTTATCACAGAAATAGAACAATCCTAAAATTTGTTGTGGAACCACAAAAGACCTTGAATATCCAAAGCAATCCTGAATATCCAAAGGAATCTTGAGAAATAAGAACACAGAAGCATTAAACCTCCTGATTTCAAACTATATTACAGAATAGTAATGGTAATCAACTGTGGTGTTGGAGAAGACTCTTGAGAGTCTTCTTGGACTGCAAGATCAAACCTGTCCATCCTAAAGGAAATCAGTCCTGAATATTCATTGGAAGGACGGATGCTGAAGCTCCAATACTTTGGCCACCTGTTGCAAAGAGCTGATTGATTAGAAAAGACCCTGATGCTGGGAAGGATTGAAGGCAGGAGGAGAAGGGGACAACAGAGGATGAGATGGTTGGATGGCATCATCAACTCGAAGGGCATGAGTTTGAGTAAACTCCGGGAGTTGGGGAAGGACAGGGAAACCTGGCATACTGCAGTCCATGGGGTTGCAAAGAGTCGGACACGACTGAGTAACTGAACGGCAATCATAATAGTATGCTATTGGCATAAAAACAGACACATCAATCGTTGCAACAGAATAGAGAGCCCAGAAATAAACCCATGCATATATGGTTAATTTATGACAAAAGGACCCAAGTATATACAATGGGAAAAGATAGTCTCTTCAGTAATAGATGTCAGGAAACTGGATAGCCACTTGCAAAAGAATGAAATTAAACCATTCACTCCATACACAAAATGAACTCAAAATGGATTAAAGACCTGAATATAAAACTTGAAACCATAAAACTCCTAGAAAAAAACAGTAAGCTCTTGAGATTGATCTTGATGATGATGACTTGAATTTGACACCAAAAGCAAAGGCAACAAAAGCAAAAATCAAAAAGTGAGAAGAGAATACATCAAACTAAAATCTTCTGCACAGCAAAAGAAACCACCAACAAAGTGAAAATGCAATCTACCAAATGGGAGAAAATATTTGAAAATCATATATCTGATAAAGGGTTAATTATCCAAAATATAAAAAGAACTCATACACTCAATAGCAAAAAAAGAAAAAAAGACCAATTAAGTAGAAGTCAAAGGATCTGAATAGACATTTTTCTAAAGAAGACATATTGATGGCCAACAGGTACACAAAATCGTGCTCAATGTCACTAATATCTTGGAAATGCAAATTAAAACCACAATGAGATATCATCTCACACCTATTAAAATTACTGTTAAATAGACAAGAAATAACAGTGTTGGGGAAGGTATAGAAAAATGGGAACCCTTGTGCACTGTTATTGAGAATGTAAATTGGTACAGCCACTATGGAAAATAATATGGAGCTTCTCAAAAAATTAAACACTAACTCAAGCATATCTTCACCCCCATGTTCATTGTGGCATTATTTACAATAGCCAATACACAGAAGCAACCTAAGTATTTATCAACAGATGAATGGGTAAACAAAATGTGGGTGTACATATATATGTACACACACACACACACACATAGGAATATTAGTCATAAAAAGGAAATCTTGCTATTCTGGACAACATGGATAGAACTTGTGGTCATTTTGCTAAGGGAAACAAGTCAGACAAAGACAAATATCATAAGATCTTGGTTACATGTAGAATCAAAAAAACAAATACCAAAAAAGGAAACAAAATGAGCTCATTGATACAGAGAACAGGGTATTATTAATAATTGCCAGAAGTCAGTTGGGGGATCAGTAAAATAGGCCAAGTGGGCCCAAATGTATAAAATCCTAATTATAAGTCCTAGGAATGTAATATACAACATGGTGACTATATTAATAATACTGTATTATATATAAAAAAGTTGTAAAGAGTATATCTTAAAAGTTCTCTTCAGAAGAAAAAAATTTTCTAACTATGTTTGATGATAAATGTTAATTAGACTCATGATGATTTTGCAATATATACAAATACTGAATCATTAGGTTGTATACCTGAAACAAATATAATGTGACAGGTCATTTAGACCTCAATAAAAAGAAAACCCTAAAGACTCCAATAAAAACTATTAGAATAAATAAATACAGTAAAGTTGGGGGATACAAAATCAATATCATGTACATTTCTATACACTAACAATGAATTATCTGAGAGATTAAAAATTTCATTTACAATAGTACTATAAACAACAAAATACTTATCAATAAATTTAACCAAGGAGGTGAAAGATCTGCACACTCAAAACTAAGATATTGAAGAAAACTCAAATAAATTGAAAAAAAAATTATTTCTAGATTGGGAGAATTATTATAATGAACAGTCCATACCACCCAAATTGATCTATAGACTTAGTGGAATCACAATAAAAATTCCAATGACATTTTTTACATAAACAGAAAAAATTTCCCTAAAATGGGAAAGGAGTACATCAAAGATTATTTTGTCACCCTGCTTATTTAACTTATATGTAGAGTACATTATGCGAAATACTGGGCTGGATGAAGCACAAGCTGGAATCAAGATTGCCGGGAGAAATATCAAAACAACCTCAGATATGATACCACTCTAATGCAGATGGTGATTGCAGCCATGAAATTAGAAGACCCTTACTCCTTGGAAGGAACATTATGACCAACCTAGATAGCATATTCAAAAGCAGAGCATTACTTGGCCAACAAAGGTCCGTCTAGTGAAGGCTATGTGTTTTTCCTGTGGTCATGTATGGATGTGAGAGTTGGACTGTGAAGAAGGCTGAGCGCCGAAGAATTGATGCTTTTGAGAGTCCCTTGGACTGCAAGGAGATCCAACCAGTCCATTCTGAAGGAGATCAGCCCTGGGATTTCTTTGGAAGGAATGATGCTAAAGCTGAAACTCCAGTACTTTGGCCACCTCATGCGAAGAGTTGACTCATAGGAAAAGACTGATGCTGGGAGGGATTGGGGGCAGGAGGAGAAGGGGACGCCAGAGGATGAAATGGCTGGATGGCATCACTGACTCGATGGACTTGAGTCTGAGTGAACTCCGGGAGTTTGTGATGGACAGGGAGGCCTGGCGTGCTGCGATTCATGGGGTCGCAAAGAGTCGGACACCACTGAGCGACTGAGCTGAATGGCAGAAAGCAAAGAGGAACTAAAGAGCCTTCTGATGAAGGTGAAAGAGGAGAGTGCAAAAGCTGGCTTAAAACTCAACTTCAAAAGACAAAGATCATGGCATCTGGTCCTCACTTCACAGCAAACATAAAGGGGAAAAGTGGAAGCAATGACAGATTTTATCTTTTTGGGCTCCAAAATCACTGTAGATGGTGACTGCAGCCATGAAATTAAAAGATGCTTGCTCCTTGGAAGGAAAGTTATGAGAAACAGAGCATATTAAAAAGCAGAGATATCACTTTGCTGACAAAGGTGCATATAGTCAAAGCTATGGTTTTTCCAGTAGTCATGTACACATATTGAGAGTTGGACCATAAAGAAGGCTGAGTGCCAAAGAACTGATGCTTTTGAATTGTGGTGCTGGAGAAGGCTCTTGATAGTCCCTTGAACATCAAGGAGATCAAACCAGTCAGTCCTAAAGGAAATCAACCCTGAATATTCATTGGAAGGAAATGATGCTAAACTCCAATATGCTGGCCACTGATGTGAAGAGATGGCTCATTGGAAAATATCCTGATGCTGGGAAAGATTGAGGGCAAGAAGAGACAGGGGTGGCAGAGGATGAGATGGTTGGATGACATCACTGACCCAATGGACATGAGTTTGAGTAAACTCGGAGAGATGGTGAAGGACAGGAAAGCCTGGCGTGCTGCAATTCATGGGTCACAAAGGGTTGGACACAATTCAGTGACCGAACAACAACAGCAAAGTGTTTTTGGAACCATAAAGCACTTCAGATAGCAAAAGTAATCCTGAGAAAGAACAACAAAGCTGGAGACACCACAATATCTGATTTCAAAGGGATAGTGATCAAAACTGTATGTTTTTATGGTATGGCATAAAAACAGACACACAGACCAGTGCAACAAAATTCAAATCCCAGAAATAAATCTATGCATATATGGTCAACTAATATTTGACAAAGAAGTCAAGAATACTCTAGAGAAAAGACCATCTGTTTAATAAATGGTGGTTGGAAAACTGAATATTCACACTTGGAAAAGAATGAAACTAGGCCCCTATTTTATACCACTCACAAATATTAACTTGACATGGATTAAGGACTTAAAAGTAAACCTGAAACTATAAAACTCCTAGAAGAAACATAGGGAAAAAAGCTCCTTGATATGGGTCTTAGTAATAATTTTTTGCATATGACATTTAAACCATAAACAGCAAAATAAAAAAATATACAAGTGGTACTAGATCAAATAAAAAGCTTCTACATAGCAAAAGGATCGCCAAAGTGAAAAGACAACCCATGGAATGGAAGAAGATATTTTTAAGTCACATATTGATAAGGGGTTAACATAAACAAACAATTCACACAACCTAATAGCAAAAACAAAAAATGACCCAAACAAAATGGGCAAAGGACCTGAACAGACAATTTTTTCAAAGAAAATATATGAATGGCCAATAGGTACATGAAAAGGTTTACAACATCACTAATCGTTGGGAAATGCAAATTGAAACCACAATGAGATATTACCTCTTTTTTGTTACAAAGGCTGTCATCAAAAAGAGATAATGAATGCTGATGAGGGTGTGGAAAAAAAGAGAATATGAATTGATGTTGCTGCTGCTGCTCAGTCGCTTCAGTCGTGTCCGACTCTGTGCGACCCCCATAGACGGCAGCCCACCAGGCTCCGCTGTCCCTGGGATTCTCCAGGCAAGAACACTGGAGTGGGTTGCCATTTCCTTCTCCAATGCATGAAAGTGAAAAGTCAAAGTGAAGTCGCTCAGTCGTGTCTGACTCTTCACGACCCCATGGAGTGCAGCCTTCCAGGCTCCTCTGTCCGTGGGATTTTCCAGGCAAGAGTACTGGAGTGGGGTGCCATTGCCTTCTCCAGGGGATCTTCCCGACCCAGGGATCAAACCCAGGTCTCCTGCATTGTAGGCAGATGCTTTACCACCTGAGCCACCAGGGAAGTCCTAAAACAATAAATGGTAGCGCTACTTATAACACCTAAGACATGGAAGCAACCCAAGTGTCCATCAACAGATAAAGAAAATATGTCATATACCCCCATGGAATACTATTCAGCCTCATGAAAGAAGGAAATCTTGCCATTTGTGACAACAGGGGCGTGTATGCATGCCAAGTCGCTTCAGTTGTGTCTGACTCTTTGTGCCCCTATGACTGTAGCCCACCAATATAAGTGGACCCATGCAGTTCAAATCCATATTGTTTAAGGGTCAGCTGTACTTTGGACTGTAGCCTGCCAGGCTCCTCTGTCCATGGAGATTCTCCTGGCAAGAATACTGGAGTGGGTTGCCATGCCCCCTGCAGGGGATCTTCTCAATCTGACTTACTTTACTACCTTAATGCCTTTGTCAGATAAAGACAAACACAACTTATATGTGGGATCTAAAAACACTGAACTTGTAAAAACAATAAGATGGTGGTTATCAGGAGCTAGGGTAGGGGAATCAGAGAGTTGTTATTTCAAGGTACAAACTTGTAACTAGTAGATAAGTAAGTTCTGAAGATCTAACGCACAACAGTATTTCTAGTCATCAATACTATATTATAAACTTCAAAGTTGCTCTTAATCATTCTCTGTACAGTGTACACACAAAAATAATACAAGACATGATAAAGCTTTTAGCTAACTACTGGGCAGCTGAGGATGAGATAGCTAGTTAGCATCACCGACCCAATGGACATGAGTGTGAGCAAACGCCAGGACATAGCGAGGGACAGGAAAGCCTGGCATGCTGCAGTCCATGTGGTTGCAAAGAGTTGGAAATGACTTGGCAACTGAACAGCAACAAACTTTAACTACTGAAGTAACTGTATTGCAATATATAAATGTTATCAAAGCAACACACTGTGTGCCTGAAAATTACACAACGTTATCTATCAATTATCTCAATAAAAATAATTTTTTAAAATCCCATTTTTATTTTGAGCATTAATCAAGAGAATCTAGTTTTGAATTATCCAGATAATTGTTTCTGAGGGTATAATGCTAGCCTGTGGGACTGAACTTTAACCCATTACTATATTGTAGGTGAGAGGATTATTCATTTAAGTTAACACACACATTTGGAAGGATTATTCATTTAAGTCAACACACACACACACTTGGAAGCCTAACTGGAATCTTAGACATTTAGTTTGACTCAAGGTTTCTCAATTCAGCACAGCTGATTTTCGGCTGGATATTTCCTTGCTGTGTGTGGGGCGGTGTCTTATGCATTAGATGCTGCCCAGCAGATGTCAGCAGAACCCCTGTTCTCCCTACCACATGGAGACAGCCGCAAATGTCTCCAGGCATTGCCGAATGTTCTCAGACACAAAGGGCTACAAAAATGCCCCCAGTTGAGAACCACTGCTTTTGTATCATGGCAATATAATGCCTTTCAATAAATTCAGCAGTCAAAATTTTAGGAATGCCTCATCATCATTTTTTTTTTAATTAAATTTTTGTTCTTATAAACTGATAGGTCAGAGAAGGCAATGGCACCCCACTCCAGTACTCTTGCCTGGAAAATCCCATGGACGGAGGGGCCTGGTAGGCTGCAGTCCATGGGGTCACTACGAGTCGGATGCGACTGAGCGACTTCACTTTCACACGTTGGAGAAGGAAATGGCAACCCACTCCAGTGTTCTTGCCTGGAGAATCCCAGGGACGGGGGAACCTGGTGGGCTGCTGTCTATGGGGTCTTACAGAGTCAGACACGACTGAAGCAACTTAGCAGCAGCAAACTGATAGGTGGACAGTTTTAAAAACAAAGTACAGCTGACCCTTAAACAATATGGGGTTGAACTGCACGGGTCCACTTATACATGGATGTTTTTCCATAGTTGAGAACTACAGTGCTATATGGCATGAATGGATACTGAGGCCAACTCTTAAGCTATGTTTAGATGAATCACCACATTGTTCAAGGGTCAACTCTGTAGTTCTACAAAGCTTATGGGAGAAAAAAAGAAGGTTCTGTAAAACTTTCTGCAATGACACAGTCTGGTGTGTAAGTCAGTTCCCTCCAATCTCCTACCTGAACAAGTGCTAGAAACCCAGCAGCCCGTGTTCTCGAGGCCAGTCAGAGGGTGTGCTGGGCTGGAGGGACTGTTGAGAATACAGACCTGGATCTCTTCCTCCTGGGTTCACTCTAGCACTCTCACCCTCAACTATGCTTGCCATCCTCAGGTCTAAGTCACTGGCCACCTTTTTCAGAGACTAAGCTTCAGTTCTGATGCAATGAGGAAAAGGTGGCTGATTTGGGGTTCAGTTGCTATGTGTGGGTTCCAATACAACTTTATGTACACAAATAGCAGGCCACTTTTGGCTTGTGGTCTTTGGTCTGTTGCTGCCTGTCAGCTGCCTTTTAAACTAATTTTAAACCAATTTTCCAATTTCACCACCCACTCTCCAAGGCACAGACACCATGCATGAACTCCGCCCCATCTCCCTTGGCTTGACCACCTCCTGCCTTTCCCCCACGTTCCAACAAAAAAGGACCCGGGGCATCAAGACTCAGGCATTAAGTGGCTCGGCATGATAAAGACAAGAGATACTCACTGGTCCCCTCGTTCAGGAATGCAGAGAGGGAGTGTGGTTTTGGGGACACTCAATCTTACAGTAAGCTGAGGGACTGTGTCCTCCCAAAGATAACCTATTGACTTGACATGACCCCAGTCAATGTTTTATGGAGATGGGGGTGGAAGTAGTTCCAGTTCTGCTGAACTGGGTCACCCAGCGTGCCTTGGAGAGGGAAACAACTGATGTCATAATTGGAGCATCTCACAATTCCCAGTGTAGGGTACTTAACACCTTTGTTTTTCTGCCTAGCCTACAATCACTAGTCTAGGGATAATTGGGCACCCCTTACCACTGTCTGGGCTTCCCTGGTGGCACAGTGGTCAAGAATCTGCTTGCCGGTGCAGGAGATGTGGGTTCAATCCCTAGGTCAGGAAGATCCCCTGCAGAAGGAAATGGCAACCCACTCCAGTATTCCTGCCTGGAAAATCCCACAGACAGAGGAGCCTGGTGGGCTACACAGTCCATAAGGTCGCAAAGAGTTGGTCACAACTTAGTGACTAAACACCACCACCACCTCCACTGGCTGGCATAAATAAAAATGAATTCTCAAAACTCAAAGGCAGTGCTGTTGCAAAGCTGAGCTAGCTGCTCATATCAGAAAAGGACCCACACTTAAAACAAGGCAACACCAGTGAGCCAGACACTGGAAGAGCCATGTCTAATGAACATCTTCAAAACCTCCCAGGGGCCCTAGCCAAGGCTGCATTACTGCCAGACAACTGGTCTACCTCCCGGCTGCTCTCAACTTCAGCCCCCTACACTGTCCTCAGGGCAGTGAACACACACAGGTGCCAGGAGAGAGACTGGCAAAGCCTCAGGACTAAGGCTGTCATAAAGTCATGCCAAGACAAGTGAGAGTGAATGGATTGTATTAGGCAGGCCAGCAGTTTGCCATCTGGCTGCACATAAGAATCACCAGGGAAGCTTGAAGACCTACCCGACCCGAGAGCAACTGAAACTACATCTCTGGGGTGGGTCCCAGACATCAGTTGAAAAACTTCCCAGGTGATTTTTAACATCCAGCTAGAACTGGAACTGCTCTTTTATGCCAATTTCCTGATTTTCCCTTGTGCCTACCTTTATTTCTCTTGTTCCCTGCGTCACGTAACTCTTAGGGTTGACCAAAAATGTTCGTTCAGGGTTTTCTGTAAGATGTTCTGGAAAAACCTGAATGAATATTTTGGTCAAGCCAGTATTCTGAAAGCCTTGATAGTATATATTTTCGTGACTGTATACTCTTCCGATTGGAAAAAGCCTCTTTTTTACTTTCTGTGAGGTAAACTTTTATCACCATTCAGCTCCAAAAATCTGTGATTCTGAAAACTGAGACCCAGAAAACTGTGCCTTGCTTAACGTTCATGACGAAAGCTGGTGGGAGAGGCAGCGTGAGCGCAAAGGAATATTCTTTTCTCTTTGTCTTACCCCTGCTGTGTTAATTAGATTAGCATTCACTTTCCCCCTAGTTTTATACAATTATTTTGGCTAAAGTACCCTGAACTTGTCCTCTCAATTAACCTTTGTCTGGAAAATGATACGGATAATGGAAATTCCGAAGAATGAGTTTTCCACTGCTGCGTTCCCCTTTCAATAATTTTCTACTTTGTTCTTATCTGCCAATCTGTTTTAAAAACAAAACTTGCTTTTCAAGCCTTGAAAAGGCTTTTCAGCCATTGCTGTGGCTCACCTAGGCTTCCTCTTGCAGTATTATCTGTTAGCTCACTTAAAACAGACAGAGAACTATTGAATATAGTTGTAATGCTGAGGTCAGGAACACAAGGCTGCCCACATCAGACGAGATCAGCTAACTGTCCCACAGAACAAAGACCTGGGCTGAACAAAAGCTCCATCTAGCCTTCCCCTAGAATACACAGACATCACTGTCATTGCAGATTCAAAAGAGCAAAGATGGATCTAATCTTTTCCATAAATCTGCCTCACTGGGGAAAAATGTTGATTGTTGAGATTAGTCCTGTAATAACAATGCCTCTACTCAGCAAACAGAATTTAGGACAGCGTCTCCAAGTTTCGCGACTTAATAAGAAGCCTGCCAGGAATATGTCAGGAACTCACTGTGACTGTTATTCACAGAGCAGTAGTACTCATTATGTCCTTAGGAGCTTTCCCAACCAGAATTTTGTGTGGGCTTTCTTGGGTGGTGAAAGTAAAAATACTAAATTAAAAAATAATCTGGTCTTTGAAGTGCTTACTATTCAACACACAGATGTAGAAACATAAGGATCTAAAGATGGGACAATTTGATAGATGGGCAATGAATACGTCAATTAAATAAGCATTTTCACTCAAGACAAGATAGGATGCAGCAAGTATCTTCATATGTTGAACAGGATGACTCATTTCTGGCTTGAATATTCAGATACGTCAACAACCGGACATGAAGTCATTGGCAATTTGCCTATTAGAAGCACCAGCCACTCCAACCCGCTGGGATATCAGGACTGCAGGATGAATGTGGGGGCCTGGGGTCACTGATCTGGGCTGGGCCCACTCTAAAGATGCAGAGGACCATTAAGAGAATGGGCCAGATTTCCATGGGATCTGGTAGTGAAAGTGAAAGTCACTCAGCTGTGTCCAACTCTTTGCGATCCCACGGACTATACAGTCCATGGAATTTGCCAGGCCAGAATACTGGAGTGGGTAGCCTTTCCCTTCTCCAGCCCTTCCTTTCTTCCCAACCCAGGGATCGAACCCAGGACTCCCACATTGCAGGTGGATTCTTTACCAGCTGAGCTACAAGGGAAGCCTGAGAATACTGGAGTGGGTAGCCTGTCCCTTCTCCAGCAAATCTTCCCGACCCAGCAATCAAACCGGGTCTCTTGCTTTGAAGGTGGATTCCTTACCAACTGAGCTATAAGGGAAGTCCTAGTAAAACCCAGCATGAATAGGACCTCTCCCAGAATTGGACTTCCCTGGTGGCTCAGATGGTCAAGAATCTGCCTGCAATGCGGGAGACCTGGGTTTGATCCCTGGGTTGGGAAGATCCTCTGGAGAAGGGAATGGCAACCCACTCCAGAATTCTGGCCTGGAGAATCCACATGGACAGAGGAGCCTGGTGGGCTATAGTCCATGGGGTTGCAAAAAGCTGGACACAACAGTGACGAAGCACAGCACTCCCAGAATACCATGCGTGAGAGTGGCCCCCAGAACAGTCTCACTGGTCCCACGCTGACCTAGCTCAGTAGCTGGATCCTTGCACTTTCCTACTTTCTTGGGGACCAGCCCTGGCCGTACTTGGACTAGTTCTGGCTGGGATTACATTAACGTTCCATGGGTCACTCAGTTAAAATTCTGGACTATCAATGTAGGCTTTCTGATCTGCTTTTGTGCATAGAGAAATATCTAAAATCTACTTTTGAAAAAATAATATCCAATTAATTACAGTTATCCATGTCAAGCCCAAATTTCCCTTAAATTTACTAATTTGAGTTCAGTTCCCAAATCTTATTACTCCACTAACAAGTCTAGCAAATGTTAATAATTAACACTTATTTTTAAAAGAGCTCTTGCAGCTTAAATAACTAATTTCCTTTAACATTTTAAACTGCATTTATACATTTAATGTTTTGATCTTCTTTTGAAGTAGTTTAGTGGTCTGATTAATAAACAAAACTTTTTAAGTCCTTAACTATAATAAATCTAATCAATTAAACATAGAAATGGTGACTATTAAATCCTCTTAAATATTTCAGTGTTACAAATTTGCTACCTTTACTCTTATATCCCTTAACTTAAAACAGCAAATATAAATCAATTCTAAGTTATATTTTAAATTGGAGTCATGTTGGTCTCTTGTTCTAATAGACCAAATTCTCAAAACACAACAAATGCTTAAAATACCAGACATGAACAAATTATTTCTAAACCCCTAACACAAAATTTTTAATATATAGGTTTTGTTTATTTCATTATTTCTGTGTTTAATCCTATTTTTTTCTGGGATTAAAATATAATATCCACTAAGAAGAAACTATGTCATCCCAAACAATCCGCCATTGCTTTTCTAGCTGATAGAGGTTGCATGCAGACAGCTATTTTGGCCAAGAGGTGTCCCAATGAGGAGGGACAAACGGGGCCCTCTTTTATGGTTGGTTGCATGCATGCATGCTCAGTCATGTCTGACTCTTTGCGACCCCATGGACTATAGACCACCAAACTCCTCTCTCCATGGGATTTTCCAGGCAAGAATACTGGAGTGGGTTGCCATTTCCTTTTATGGTTGTTAAACAGAGATTCCAGGACTTAAAGAGGTTATTCACATGGTCCATGTCACTGGATTTAAGTCAAATCATTATCTGATTTCTCTCTATGAACAGACTTCTGCATCCTCCCCTCAGACTGTGACAGCTTCCATCACTGCTTCATTAGCTCTGCAAGTCTCTGCTTCCCTTAAAATACTGACATGTTACCCCACTGGATTCTCTCTCTCTCTCTCAAGGCTTTGCTGCCTCTGTAGTCCACTGATAACCAGGTGTTCTTGGCGTCAGGGAAGAGGTGAACCAGTTGAAACAGGGAAGCCCAGCTGTTTGAAATGTCCCACACGATGAGATGTTAAAGAAGTGACCCCCAAAGCAGCTGGGGCAACTGAAGAAAGAGGTAAGGTGCTGCTCATAACTCAACTATCAACATCATTAGACTTCAGAGATTGGAAAACAAATCACGTACCGGCTCCCAGGACCCTCGACATGGCACCCTCTTGTGGCCACCCATGGACTCACAGGTCTTCAGAGTCGACCTCCTCCAAGGTTCCATGCCACATGCATGATCCTGCTCCCGCTCCCTAAGGGACTGAGCCAAGAGCGGACACTTGACTAAAGGGAAACAAGCAACACGCTGGGCTACCCAACTGGATTCTCTCCTGAATAAAGACACACAGTCCAGGGCAGCCATGCCAATGGCACACCCGGAGTGCGGAGCTTTGTGTAACAGAAAAAGTATTAGTTCTGACCAAACCCCATTTTCTCTAGTGAAAGGAGCTTGCTGCTGCTGCTGCTAAGTTGCCTCAGTCGTGTCCGACTCTGTGCGACCCCAGAGATGGCAGCCCACCAGGCTCCCCCGTCCCTGGGATTCTCTAGGGACGAACACTGGAGTGGGTTGCCATTTCCTTCTCCAATGTATGAAAGTGAAAAGTGAAAGGGAAGTCGCTCAGTCGTGTCTGACTCCTAGCGACCCCATGGACTGCAGCCTACCAGGCTCCTCCGTCCATGGGATTTTTCAGGCAAGAGTACTGGAGTGGGGTGCCATTGCCTTCTCTGGAAAGGAGCTTAAAGACCTTCTTTTTGTAGCATTAGGAAAAGGTTTTTAAAAATTGTTTCTTTATTCAACAATACCCAAGCCCTGGAAGCTTCCTCCTTGATCCTGTTTACCATTTCTTCAACTTCCCATGGATCCTTTCTGTAGCCCTTCAAAAGATGGCAATCAAAACTGAATTTTGTCCTCTAAGACTGAATGTATTTTACTCTTTCAGTTGTCAAGGACAGAAATTCATCTCACACTATTTAAAAGGGAAATTTAAGGTAAGAATACTGAGGAGACACTCATAAAGACAGAAGTGCAGCAAGCCATGGACACAAGCAGAGTTGAGGATTCCTAAGGCCCTTCCTTTCTCTTCCCAGGACTTTTCTTGTAGGTCAGCCACCATTCATGGCCAGGTGGCTTTCTCTACATGCTAGAAAACACAGCTATTGACCATTTCCGGGCTTCATGTTAGAGCTTCAGTCATCTGGACAGAGATTCACTTCCTTTCTCAATCAGTACCAGTTCTCCAATGCCAAGATGTCAACAGATGGTTGACATGCAGCAACTACAGATGGAAGGCAGGACTCGGTTAGTCTAACCTGGTGCTCTGGCTGTACCTGTGTGAGGCGGGGAAGGGGGCTTTCAACAAAGGACCACTGGGAAGGGAATACCTTACATGGCGACAGTATGGAGATGACTAGGCCAAACATCAACAGAAAGGCATCCCAACCTTACACTTCAGGTCACTGCTGAGATGGTCTAACATTAGGCTTTCTCTTAAACAAACTATATTTCTTCTTTACACTGTTTGAATGTCTTTTGTATCAAAAAAGGAGGACATTAAAAAATCTTATTTATATGAAACCTAGATGACAAGTAAGGTTGCAAAGATTTATTTCCTGAAATTTTGTAGGAAACAGGCCAATAGCCTAATGATTTAGGTGTGATTTCAGCCTAACAGTTTTAAGTATTTTTCTTTGCTTCTCATTTTCAGGAAGATATCCTTCTCTTTTGAGGTCCAAGGAAGAAAAGTCTATTTGCAATTTCTAACAGTATTTTAGTTCAGTCATGCACTGATTTCAAACTAAAATGACATTCATTTTATAATTTTAAAAATCATATACATATATTGTTATGTGTAGATGGAACAATGTCCAGCGTAAATCATGTATTAGGGCACAAAAAAAGTCTTAATAAATTTAAGGAGACAGAATTCACATCAGCCATCTTTTCCAACCATAATGGTGTGAAACTAGATATCAATTACAAGAAGAAAGCAGGATAATCCACAAATACATGGAATTAAGCATCATGCTATTCAATAACCAATGGGTCAAAAAAGAAATCAGAAGAAAAATTAAAGTTACTTGGGAAGGATAAAAATACAACATACCAAAACTTATGGAATGCAATAAAAAAGCTCTAAGAGTGAAGTTCCAGTGGTAAATGCCTAATTGAGAAATAAGAAAAATCTCAAACACATTCACTTACACTTAGAGAAAGTAGAAAAACAAGAACAAATGAAGCCCAAAGTTAGCAGAAAGAGGAAATAACAAAGGTCAGAACAGAAATAAATAGACTAAAAAGACAATAAAGAAAAGATCAATGAAACTAAGACCTGGTTTTTTGAAGATAAACAAAAAGATGATGCTGTTAAAGTGCTGCACTCAATATACCAACAAATTTGGAAAACTAAGCAGTGACCACAGGACTGGAAAAAGTCAGTTCTCAGTCCAATCCCAAAGAAAGGCAATGACAAAGAATGCTCAAACTATAGATGATTGAGCTCATTTCACATGCTAGCAGGGTAATGTTCAAAATCCTTCAAGCTAGGCTTCAACAGTATGTGAACCCACAACTTCCAGATGTACAAGCTGGGTTTTAAAAAGGCAGAGGAACCAAAGATCAAACTGCCAACATACACTAGATCATAGAGAAAGCAAGGGAATTCCAGAAAAACATCTACTTCTGCTTCATTGACTATGCTAAAGCCTTTGGACTTCCCTCATAGCTCAGTCGGTAAAGAATCTGCTGCAATGCAGGAGACCCAGGTTCGATTCCTGGGTTGGGAAGATCCCCTGGAGAAGAAAATGGCAACCCATTCCAGTATTCTTGCCTGGAGAATCCCATGGACACAGGAGCCTGGTGGGCTACAGTCCATGGGGTCACAAGAGTTGGAGACAACTTAGCAACTAAACCACAAAGGCTTTGACTGTGTGGAACATAACAAACTGTGGAAAATTCTTCAAGAGATGGGAATACCAGACCACCTTACCTGTCTCCTGAGAAACCTGTATGCAGGTCAGGAAGCAACAGTTAGAACTGGACATGGAACAATGGCCTGGTTCCAAATTGGGAAAGGAGTATGTCAAGGCTGTTTATTGTCACCCTACTTATTTAACTTATATGCAGAGTACATCATGCAAAATGCCAGGCTGGATGAAGCACAAGCTGGAATCAGGATTGCTGGGAGAAATATCGACAATCTCAGATATGCAAATGATACCACTCTAATGGCAGAAAGCAAAGAGGAACTAAAGAGCCTCTTGATGAGGGTGAAAGAGGAGAGTGAAAAGGCTGGCTTAAAATTCAACATTCAAAAAACTGAGATCATGGCATCTGGTCCCATCACTTCATGGCAAATAGAAGGGGTAAAAGTGAAGCAGTGACAGATTTTAATTTATTGGGCTCCAAAATCACTGCAGATGGCGACTGCAGCCATGAAATTAAAAGATGCTTACTCCTTGGAAGAAAAGCTATGACAAACCTAGACAGCATACTAAAAAGCAGAGATATTACTTTGCCAACAAAGGTCCATATAGTCAAAACTCTGGTTTTTCCAATAGTCATGAACGAAGTGAGAGTTGGACCATAAAGAAGGCTGAAAACTGAAGAATTGATGCTTTTGAACTGTGGTGTTGGAGAAGACTCTCCAGAATCCCTTGGGCTGCAAGGAGAGCAAACTAGTCAATCCTAAAGGAAATAAACCCTGAATATTCACCGAAAGGACTGGTGCTAAAAGTGAAGCTCCAATTCTTTGGGCACCTGATGCGAAGAGCCGACTCATTGGAAAAGACCCTGATGCTGGGAAAGACTGAAGGCAAAAGCAGAAGGGGGAGGCAGAGGATGAGATGGTTAGATGGCATCACTGACTCAATGGACTAAGCAAACTCCAAGAGATGGTGAAGGACAGGGAAGCCTGGCATGCTGCAGTCCATGGGGTCCCAGAGTTGGATACAACTTAGCGACTGAACAACAATATAAACCTACAGTATGGCAATGATGAATACACATTCACTCATAATGGGCCTCATCACGAAGTTTAATTGCCAAAATCTGCCATAAGCAAACAACTGCATATGTTTCCTCACAGCATTCCTGAGCCCTGCTAGTTCAATTGACTTTGTGGTCGAATGGGAAGATTCCTGGTCACACTGCTGCATATTGAAATACAGATTTAGCTCTCCAATTCAAGAGTAGAGAAGCACTGTATTTATTTGATATTTTACCTATCATATTATAGCTTGTATACATTCTAAATAAAAATGTGACAATGTTGATGTAGTGGGCTGTACAGATGAGAGACCCCCAAAACTATACCTTAACAATGGTGAAGAATTGCATGTACTTTTCAACAATGTTTATTATGAAGCTTTTCAAATATATAAAAAATACTGAAAGAACAGTAGAAGAAACACCCTAGATACAATGATTTTGTCTTGCTTCCTTTATCTCCATTGTACAGATTCATTTTATGTGTGTATAATGTTTTATCATTTATCTATATGTATACACATATGTATGAGAATACGTATATATAGTAAAATCTATACACAGCTCTTCGCTGAACCACTTGAAAGCAGTTTGTGGCTTTTTAAACAGTTTATCCCTAAATATCTCAGCCTGCTAGGACTAATTTATGTAAATCCCATGTATGGTGGCTGAGATGTTCACATGTATCAAGCAAGCATCCTGCATTCTTGACTCAGGCAGGAAGGTGCTTTGCTGTGGTCTGCAGAGAGACCCCTGAAGTTGGGAAGCCCTTTGAATCCTTGCTGGGCCACTTATTAGCTCTGTGGCCTGAGGCAAGTGTCCTACTAGCTCTGGTGACGATGGCAGTGGTGGTGATAATGAAAATGATACAACAGCTTAGCAAATACTTAATAGACCTCCCTGTGCACCAGGGTTTACTATCCTAGGTTCTTTCCTAGGGGTGACGTCACCAAGATGGCAACACAGGTCATGCCTGACTTTGCCCCGCTCCTAACAAGGAGAGAGTCCCTTGGGCAGCAAGGGAGATCAAACCAATCAATCCTAAAGGAAATCAACCCTGAATGCTCACTGGAAGGACTGATGCTGAAGCTCCAATACTTTGGCCACCTGATGCGAAGAGCTGACTCATTGGAAAAGACCCTGATGCTGGGAAAGACTGAAGGCAAAAGGAGAAGGGGATGACAGAGGATGAGATGGTTAGATGGCATCACTGACTCAATGGACATGAGTTTGAGCAAACTCAGGGAGATAGTGATGGACCAGAGAAGCCTGCCATGCTATAGTCCACGTGGTCGCAAAGAGTCGGAGACGACTTAGTGACTGAACAACAACTAGAAGAAGGACAGTTAATTGTTCATGAACAAAGCAGCACTGAGGAAATTCTAGGACACACTGGGGGTGCTTCAGCTTCACCCCACCACCAGAGACCAAGACAGGCTGCACTGGAAGGCTAAGAAGAGCAGCTACACGCTGTCAGCCTTGCCTCTCCCCCAGGTCAGCCCACCACTCCATGGGCCCCAAAGTCCCCCAGTGGGAACCGAGAGCCAGCTGGGACATCCACCCCCAGCATGGTGGGTCACTTTGTGGGTGCCCCAACTCTGATCAGGCCTCATGAGGATCGCAGGGAAACCTGTGGGGTTTGAATCTGGGAATCTGACTGCGATGGAAAAGGTGGGAGGGGCTCACAACAACCAGCGCAGGCACATTGGCAGCCTGAGTTCCTACCTGCCGCCCCCAAGCAGTGATCCCAACCAGCGGCGCAGTCTGAGCAGGGAAGTCAGTGGGGCGCAGGTCTGTCTGACCTGGGACCTCAAGTGAAGAACCTTCGCAGCTCTGTAACCAGGTCTGTCTCTCCCCCTCCACCCTGAGCCTTAACCCACCTACTGCTGAGCTTTAACTCCTGGCCCTGCTGACCAGAGAGCCAGGTGGGAACACTTTGAAGCCGTGAAGCCCAGCATCGCTGAGCAAAGAGGCCAGCAGGCAGAGCTGATCATTGGTGCAGCAAAGCCAGCAGCATGGCTCAGCCCAGGAACTTGGGGTATGGTGGGGGGGTGGGGAGGGGTGAGTCAAGACCACCAACAAAGAGCCTTGCCAGACTGGGAAGTGGTTCTCTGCTCCTCCCAGGCAGAAGAGATGGTTCACAGCACAGATTACTTCTGGCCTTGCCCAACCAGAAACCTTCCAGAACACCTGGAAAGCTGCGTGCAGAGAGCTTTCCTGCTCTGTCCAGGAAAGTGAAAATGTTATTCGCTCAGTCCTGTCTGACTCTTTACAACCTTATGAGCTGTACTCCACCAGGCTCCTCTGTCCATGTGGATTCTCCAGGCAAGAATATTGGAGTGGGTTGCCATTCCCTTCTCCAGGGGACCTTCCCGACCCAGAGATTGAACCCAGGTCCCCTGCATTCCAGGCAGATTCTTGACCATCTGAGCCACTGAGAAGTGCAGCTAATTCATAGCTCTGCCTGCTGCTGAGGGAACTTTGGGCTCTTCCTGACCAAGAAGCAGGGCCTGAGCACCTGGGAGACAGCATGGACCAGCATCACTCGAGCAGAGGGCCTCGCCAGAAGCTCCGCCGGTCTGCAGAGACAAGCCAGTGACTCTGTTGGAGCAGTTTGGTACACAAATATGCCTGGTTAGCTCCCTAAACCAGCAATCTTCAACCTTTTTGGCACCTGGGACAGGTTTTGTGGAAGACAATTTTACCATGGACTGGGGGGTTTCAGGATGATTTAAGCAATTACATTTATTGTCTACTTCATTTCTATTATAACATCAGCTCCACCTGAGATGATCAGGCATTAGACCCTGGAGGTTAGGGACCCCTGTTTTGAGGTGTTCTGCATCCTGACTCCGCACCCCTACCCCTCAAGCAGAGAAGCTAACCTGTAGCCCTGCCCAGTGCCAAATGCAGCCTCCAGCTCTGCTAACCAGGACACCTAAACAGAGCTCCCAGGAATCTCAGTAGTTCACCCTGGCAGCCCTGGTTCCAACAGCATTTGAGTGGACAACCCAGCCAGCATCTCTGCACCTGAAGCTGTCCAGGGAGCTTAGTGAAGAAGTCTGTCTGGTTTGATTCCCAAAGAGCCTCACTGTCCCTGGAGACTGTTCTGCATGCAGCCTCAACCATGCAGGGAAGGTCATTTATTGCCATACCCAGACTGAATCCAGCCTCCAGCCTGTGAACCTAACCAGAGCTCCTGAGAATCTGTGTAGCCCATCTTGCAACTCCAATTACAGCAGTACTGAGTGGAGAACCTGGCCAGCGGCCCAGCCCATCAGGAGGCTAGGATGCTGGCCCATCAGGCCAGGGAAGCTGCCCAATTTGATCTGCAAACAAGAGCCTTGCCAGCCCTGGGCCCTGTATGGGGCCCTGCCTGGGCAGGGACACTAACTCATAGCTCCACCCACGGCTGCATACAGCTATCAGCCTACCCGCCCAGGGGACCTAATCAGAAACAAGAAGCTATGTACAGCCCTGGTTTAAGTACCACATGAACAGATTCCCTGTCTGCAGAGAAGAACCAATGGCCCAGTCTGGTCAGGATCTTCAGTGCATTCAGTGCACAGTCTAGCTTGATTTGGGTCCCCAAACAATGAGCAGTGCAGTGCCTTGGGCCCTGCTCTGCTGCCTCCCCTGGGCAGGGAAGCCGATTCACAGCCCAGCTGACTACAGAATATAACACCCAGTCCCCACCATCTAGAGAGGCCAGGTAACCATGGAGCCCATCCTATAGTCTCTCTGGGCAGGGAACCAAACCAGCAGTCCCATGCAATATTCTCAGCCACTGGTATGCCTCCCTCTCCATGACCTCAAAGCCTGGGCGGGAGCCTTGTCCGAAATAGACACTGATAGCAAGCCCTACCTGCCCAAGTATCTTACCAGCCAACATGTCCAGAACACTAAGCTGAGCAAACTAGTAAAGAACTGCCCCTTCCAAAGTGAGCCTGCAATGTTCTAGAAAAGAAAACACTCAAATGCATAGATACCAATGTATCAAGGGTCAAAAAAAAAAATATCAGGTAAATATGAATCACTAAAGGAAACTAATAAAACTCTAATAACTAACCCCAGAAATGGAGATCTATGAAGAGCTGGATAAAAATTCAGAATAACCCTCTTAAAGAAGTTTAATGAACTCCAGGAACACTCAGAGAACTATGTGAAATTAGGAAAACAATGCATGAAAAACAAGAAGTTCAACAAAGAAACAGAAGGCTTAAAACAGAAATCCTGGAGCTGAAATATATGATGACTGAATAATTCATAGAGAGCTTCAAAAATGGTCTCAACAATGCAAGAAAAAAAAAATCAATGAACTAGCAGACAGGATATCTGAAATTACCGAGTCAAAGGAGCAAAAATAAAAACAAACGAAAAATAGTGAAGAAAGCCTATTGGACTAGTGGAACACAATAAAAGGAAATGGTATCTACATTATGAGAATTCCTGAAGGACAGTAAGATAGGGACAGAAAGTATGCTTAAAATATAACGGCTGAAAACTTCCCAAACCTATGAAGATAAATAGACACGCAGATCCATGAAGCCTAAAGGACCCCAGATAGGTTGAACCTGAATAGACAGCGCTGAGACACATTATAATTAAAATGTCAAAAGACAAAGAATTATGGAAGCAACAAGAGAGAAGAAACACATTACATACAAAGTTACTCCCACAGACTTCTGGTGGGTTTCTCAACAGAAAAAAATTTTTTATTAATTTATTTTATCAATTTATTTATTGTTCTCTTTTTTTAGTTTCAAACCCTTTTTTTGAGTACTGACTTTCAATAGACCGCAGTGAGGGAGCTGCTCTGCGAGGTATGAAACCCCGATCCAGAAGCAGGTTGTCTACGAATGGTTTAGCACCAGCTTCCCCAAGAACGTGCGGTGTGTGATGGGCAAGGGGGCGGCCACCTTTCCAGCCACACCCCATGTCCCAGGAGGAAGGGCTCTCCACACTGAACCCCGGCTCCATCATGCAGCTGGGTGCACCACACCGCTACCTGAGGGATGCGGGCCTCAACAGAAAAGTTTTAAGGCGAGGAGAAAATGGGATGATATATTCAAAATATTGAAAGAAAAAGTGTCAACCAATAATTCTGTACCCAGCACAACTTTCCTTCAAAATGAAGGAGAGATAAAGACTTTACCAAACAAATAAATGCTTGTATAAGGAAAATCAACTAACCCCACTTTACAAGAAATGCTAAAGGGAGTTATTTGAGTGGAAGTGAAAGGATGCCATTTAACATTATTAAAGCATAAGAAGGTAGTGTGAAATTCACTGGTAATGGTGAATATATAGGCAAACTCAGTAATATGGTAATGGTGGTGTGTAATTCATTTACACCTCTAATTTAAAAGTTAAAAAATGTGAGTAAAAATTATGACTACAATGATCTGTTATGAGATAAACAAGATAAAAATATGTAATGTGTAACATCAAAACCTAAAATGTAAGGAGAGAAGTAAAAGTGCAAAATTTTTAGGAATGCTATTAAAGTTAACTTGGTATCAGTTTAAAATAGGGTGTTAATTCTAAGATAGTTTATATAAGCCTCATGGTAGCCACAAGGGAAAAACTTGTGGTAATTACACAAAGGAATATGATAAAGAAGGCATGCTAATACCAAAAAATATCAAAACACAAAAAAGACTGCAGAATAAGGAACAATGGATCTAAAAATCAGCCAGAAAACAATGAACAAAATGGCACTATTAAGTCCTTAAGTATCAATAATTACTCTAAGCATAAATGGATTGCATTTTCTGGTCAAAAGACAAAGAATGGATTTAAAAAAAACACAAGGTCCAATGATACTACTAGATAGTACCTACTAGAGACTGACTTTAGCTTTAAAAATAGATACAGACTTTCAGAAAAGGATAAAGATATTTAAAGCAAATGGTAACCAAAAAAAAAAAAAGAAAGAAACCAGGAGCAGCTATGTTTATATTAGACAAAATAGAACTTTAAAAGAAAATACAAGGCAGGTCATTATCTAATAACAAAGAGGTCAACCCTTCTAAAAGACACAGCAGTTTCAAAATTTCTGCTCCCAGTATTGGAGCACATAAATATGTAAAGCAAAACTAACATGGCAAAAGAAGAAATAAACAATAAATAACAGTTGAAATGGTACCTCATAGTGGTTTTGATTTGCATTTCTCTGATAATGAGTGATGTTGAGCATCTTTTCATGTGTTTGTTAGCCATCTGGATGTCTTCTTTGGAGAAATGTCTATTTAGTTCTTTGGCCCATTTTTTGATTGGGTCATTTATTTTTCTGGAGTTGAGCTGTAGGAGTTGCTTGTATATTCTCGAGATTAGTTGTTTGTCAGTTGCTTCATTTGCTATTATCTTCTCCCATTCTGAAGGCTGTCTTTTCACTTTGCTCATAGTTTCCTTTGATGTGCAGAAGCTTTTAAGGTTAATTAGGTCCCATTTGTTTATTTTTGCTTTTATTTCCAATATTCTGGGAGGTGGGTCATAGAGGATCCTGCTGTGATGTATGTCAGAGAGTGTTTTGCCTATGTTCTCCTCTAGGAGTTTTATAGTTTCTGGTCTTACATTTAGATCTTTAATCCATTTTGAGTTTATTTTTGTGTATGGTGTTAGAAAGTGTTGTAGTTTCATTCTTTTACAAGTGGTTGACCAGATTTCCCAGCACCACTTGTTAAAGAGATTGTCTTTAATCCATTGTATATTCTGGCCTCCTTTGTCAAAGATAAGGTGTCCATATGTGCGTGGATTTATCTCTGGGCTTTCTATTTTGTTCCATTGATCTATATTTCTGTCTTTGTGCCAGTACCATACTGTCTTGATAACTGTGGCTTTGTAGTAGAGCCTGAAGTCAGGTAGGTTGATTCCTCCAGTTCCATTCTTCTTTCTCAAGATCGCTTTGGCTATTCGAGGTTTTTTGTATTTCCATACAAATTGTGAAATTATTTGTTCTAGCTTTGTGAAGAATACTGTTGGTAGCTTATAGGGATTGCATTGAATCTATAGATTGCTTTGGGCAGTATACTCATTTTCTGTAGCTTGATTCTTCCAATCCATGAACATGGTATATTTCTCCATCTGTTAGTGTCCTCTTTGATTTCTTTCACCAGTGTTTTATAGTTTTCTATATATAGGTCTTTAGTTTCTTTAGGTAGATATATTCCTAAGTATTTTATTCTTTCCATTGCAATGGTGAATGGAATTGTTTCCTTAATTTCTCTTTCTGTTTTCTCATTATTAGTGTATAGGAATGCAAGGGATTTCTGTGTGTTGATTTTATATCCTGCAACTTTACTATAGTCATTGATTAGTTCTAGTAATTTTCTGGTGGAGTCTTTAGGGTCATTATCAGAGACATGCAAATCAAAACCACTATGAGGTACCATTTCACACCAGTCAGAATGGCTGCGATCCAAAAGTCTACAAGTGATAAATGCTGGAGAGGGTGTGGAGAAAAGGGAACCCTCTTACACTGTTGGTGGGAATGCAAACTAGTACAGCCACTATGGAGAACAGTGTGGAGATTCCTTAAAAAACTGGAAATAGCACTGCCTTATGATCTAGCAATCCCACTGCTGGGCATACACACTGAGGAAACCAGAAGGGAAAGAGACACGTGTACCCCAATGTTCATTGCAGCACTGTTTATAATAGCCAGGACATGGAAGCAACCTAGATGTCCATCAGCAGATGAATGGATAAGAAAGCTGTGGTACATATACACAATGGAGTATTACTCAGCCATTAAAAAGAATACATTTGAATCAGTTCTAATGAGGTGGATGAAACTGGAGCCTATTATACAGAGTGAAGTAAGCCAGAAAGAAAAACACCAATACAGTATACTAATGCATATATATGGAATTTAGAAAGATGGTAACAATAACCCTGTGTATGAGACAGCAAAGAGACACTGATGTATAGAACAGTCTTATGGACTCTGTGGGAGAGGGAGAGGGTGGGAAGATTTGGGAGAATGGCATTGAAACATGTAAATATCATGTATGAAACGAGTTGCCAGTCCAGGTTCGAAGCACGATACTGGATGCTTGGGGCTGGTGCACTGGGACGACCCAGAGGGATGGAATGGGGAGGGAGGAGGGAGGAGGGTTCAGGATGGGGAACACATGTATACCTGTGGCGGATTCATTTTGATATTTGGCAAAACTAATACAATTACGTTAAGTTTAAAAATAAAATAAAAAATAAAAAAATAAAAAAGTTGGTAAAAGTGAAAAAAAAAAAAAAACAGTTGAATTTTTTGGTAAAACACTCTCAACAGTGGATAGATCATTCAGACAGAGAATCAACAAGTAAACAGCAAATTTGAACGCCACGATAACTATGCAGACCTAACAGACATGTACAGAACACTCTAACCAACAACAGCAGAGCACACATTCTTCTTAAACGCACATGGAACATTATCTAAGATAACGGCCGTATGTTAGGCCATAAAATAAGTCTTAGCAAATTCAAGAAAACTGAAATCATACCAAGTATCTTCTCTGACCACAATGGCATGAAGTTAGAAATCAGTGACAGGAGGAAAACTGGAAAAACCACAAACACATAGAAATTAAACAACACTCTTCTGAAATATCAATGGGTCAAATAATAAAGAAGAAACTGAAAAGTACCTTTAGGTGAATGAAAATGAAAACAACATATTAAAACTTATGGGATACAGAAAAAGCAGTTGTAAGAGGAAAGTTCATAATGATAAAAAAAAAAAAAACAAAACACCTACATAAGCAACAAGAAACATGTCAAATAAACAACCTAAATCTATGCCTCAAGGAATTAGAAAAAAGACTAACCCCAGTTTAGCCAAAGGAAGGTAGTAATAAAGATCAGAACAGAAATAGAGAACAGGAAAACAACAGAAAACAGTAACCAAATTAAGTGTTGGTTATTTGAAAATATAAACAAAATTGACAAAACTTGAGCTAAACAAACCAGGGAAAAAATAGAGAACCCAAATTTAAAAGTTATAAATGAAAGAGGAGACATTATAACTAATATCACAGAAATACAAAGGATTATAAGAAGATGCTATAAAAAAGTAAGTGCCAACAAACCATACAATTTAGAAGAAATGGAAAAATTGTTAGAAACATACAACCTATCAAGAATGAATCATAAAGAAATAGAAAATCTGAACAGACTAATTACTGGGAGGTAGATTAACTCAGTAATCAAAAATCTCCCAACAAAGAAAACCCCAGAATCAGACGGCTTCACTGATGTATTTTAACAAACATTTAAAGAATTAAATCCTTCTCAATCTCTTCCAAAAAAAGTGAAAAGGGAACACTCTTAAATTCATTTTATAAGGACAGTATTATCCTGACACCAAAGCCAGAAAAAGACACTACAAGAAAACTAGAAGCCATATCCTTAATGAATACTGGTGTAGACATCTCAATAAAACAGTAGCAAACCAAATTCAGTAGTATATTAAAAGGATCACTCACAATGATCAAGTAAGACTGTCCCACAATACAAGGATGGTTCAATACATGCAAGTCAATCAATATGATATATCACATTAATAGAATGAAAGAAAAAAATCAAATGATAATCTCAATAGATGCAGAAAAAGCATTTGACAGAATTCAACATCTATTTATGTTAAAAATTCTTAACAAATTAGATACAGAGGGAACATACCTCATGATACTAAAGGCCACATATAACATGCCACAGCTAACGTCATACTCATTGGTGGAAGGCTGAAAACTTTTCCTCTAAGACTGGAAACAAGACCATGGTGCCCACTCTCACCACTCCTATTCCACACAGCATGGACTCTTAGAACAATCAGGCAAGAAAAAGATAAAAGGCATCAACACTGGAAAGGAAGAAGTAAAATGATCTCTATTTGCAAATATATAAAAAGTTGTGAAAACTTCACCAAAAAAACTGTTAGAGCTAACCAATGAATTCAGAAAAGTTGGAAGATTAAAAATTAACATATAAAAATCAGTTTTTCTATAAACTACTAGTAATTTATCTGAATAGGAAATAAAATGATTTCATTCGCAATAGAATCAAAAATGATACAATACTCAGTAATAAATTTAACTGAAGAAGTGTAAGTTCTCTGCACTGAAAACTGCAAGACATTGATAAAAGAAACTGAAGATTCAAGGCACAAATGAATGGAAAGGTATCCTATATGTTCATGGATTAGAAAAACTATTATTGTTAAAACTATTCATATCTCAAAGACATGTATAGATTCAATCCAATCCCTATTAAGATCCCAATGGCATTTTTTCCCCCCAAAGAAATAGAAGAAACCATTCTAACATCTTTATGGGACCACAAAAGACCCAGAATACCCAAAGCAATCCTGAGAAAGAATAACAGATCTGGGGACATCACATTTCTTGATTTCAAGCTGTATTATAAAGCTATAGTAATCAAAATAGTATGGTACTGGCATAAAAATACATGCATAGACGAGTGGGACATACTTGACAGCCCAGAAATAAATCCTTGCATATATATAGTCAGGCTTCCCTGGTGGCTCAGCGGTAAAGAGTCTGCCTGCAATGCAGATGAGAGTTTGATTCCTGGGTTGGGAAGATCCCCTGGTGGAGGGCATGGCAACCCACTCCAGTATTCCTGCCTGGAGAATCCCATGGAGAGAGGAGCCTGGCGGGCTACAGTCCATGGGGTCGCAAAGAATCGGAAACCACTGAAGCAACTGAGCATGCATGCATGCACATAGACACAGTCAACTAATAACTGACAAGAGAGTGTGTGTGTGTGTGTATACACATATACTTAAGATATTTTAGAAGTCAGTATATAATTTACAAATGCCATATATAAACAGTAAGAAGTATTGGAGGAAAATAGCATTATATAATATTCTCAATAAGTAGGTGTGAAATGAGGGATACCGTTGACTTGCTTCCACCCCAAGGTGGACTGGAGAGGTCTGTGTGTCCAGGTGAAATTTACTCCTGTTTTAACCACATTTCCCCTATTTATAGGTCACTGGGTCTGAAGCCCATTAGAAAAGGCTGACGTGACCAAGGGCCATCCCCTCTGTGCGGCACCGTGGAGATGTGGTGCCATCACTTGGTAACTATGGTAACTGTGCGCCAGGGTGCACATCCTCGTGTTTGTCCAGGCAAGGACTCAGTGAACAGGCATCTCAGGGACGCAGTGAGGTCCAGGGGCAGGAAACCATTCAGGCCCCTTTGGGCAGGGCAGGATGGTCAAACCCAGCCGTTTCTTTCCCGTGCACACAGAGAAAGTGCTCTCTGCTTGATCTAGAGTCCCAGCTGGTCTCCTGGGAGCAGCGGCAGCTTGGTGGCACACAGCTATCAGCAGCAGATGGACAGAGTGCCCTGCAGGCCTGGCCTGGAGGCTGTCCAGGCTCTGCCTCCCATGACTGAGGCCCTTTGGTCCTTCCTTTATTCCTTCCTGCCTCCCTTCAAGGCCCACTGTTTACCACCCCCCACCCTTGGTCCAGATAGCAGAGAGAGATGGAGAGAGAGGTCATAGCTAGAGGTCGCTCAGTGGGAGAGGGCAGGTTCTCGCCTGAGGGCCTGCAGACCTCCCCGCTGCCACGGACTGCAGCAGGGGCGACAGTGGGTCCCCCTCCCCTCTCATGTGGCCTGGTGAGTGGTTCTAAAACTCTGAGGCCAGTTGTGCTTGACACGCGGGTTTTATTTTTTTCCCCAGAAGCAGGTGTTTACTGGGCACCTGCTCTGGGCAGACGCTGTGACAGCCGTACTCATGCATACTGAGTGGATCCTCACCCACACCCCCTTCCAGACTGCCCCACGAAGAAGGTGACCCCTTTGAGGTGACAAAATCCTGACTCGTGGAACCCTATATCTGAGTACAAAGAGGGAGACACAAATTCTTTGAGTAAAAAATTCCAGAGGATCCCAGGGCTCATTCTCCCAGCATGAAGCCAAGAATCCAGTGGAAAGTTCCTTAACGTCTAAACAATGTTTGACCTTCCATCTGGGTGGTTGGAAGGCTGGTGGTGGGACAGTCTAACCCAAAGGTCTGAAGCCCTTTAGCAAGAGGTTCTTTTCCTATCTTTCTTGGGGACAAGCGAGAAATACAGAGTTTCCCTTTGTATATGTACGTGTATATTTCCCTTCATATTTGTCAGAAAGCTGGCATAACATATACAGCTTACATGACCAAAAAAACCTGGCAGAAAATATACCATAGTGCTCTGTTATGGTGGTGGTAGTAATTTTTTTTTAAATCTCTAATTCCCCAAAATATTTTGGGAAATGTGGTTTGATTATTTTCTAATAAAAATATAATAGAGACTTCCCTGGTAGTCCACTGGTTAAGACTTTGCCTTCCAATGCAGGGTGTATGGGTTTGATCCCTGATCAGGGAGCTAGGATCTGACATGCCTCAGGACCAGAAAACCAAAACATAGAACAGAAACAATATTGTAACAAATTCATTCAGTTCAGTTCAGTCGCTCAGTCCTGTCGGACTCTTTGTGACCCCATGAATCGCAGCACGCCAGGCCTCCCTGTCCAACACCAACTCCCGGAGTTCACTCAGACTCACATCCATCAAGTCAGTGATGCCATCCAGTCATCTCATCCTCTGTCGTCCTCTTCTCCTCCTGCTCCCAATCCCTCCCAGCATCAGAGTCTTTTCCAATGAGTCAACTCTTCGCATGAGGTGGCCAAAGTACTGGAGTTTCAGCTTTAGCATCATTCCTTCCAAAGAAATCCCAGGGCTGATCTCCTTCAGAATGGACTGGTTGGATCTCCTTGCAGTCCAAGGGACTCTCAAGAGTCTTCTCCAACACCACAGTTCAAAAGCATCAATTCTTTGGTGCTCAGCCTTCTTCCCAGTCCAACTCTCACATTCATACATGACCACAGGAAAAACCACAGCCTTGACTAGACGGACCTTTGTAACAAATTCATTAAAGACATTAAAAATGGTCCACATCAAAAAAATCTTTAAAACATATAATAAAAAAATTTTAAATGAAAATATCAAACTGAAAAACTAAAAATAGAACTACCATGTGACCCAGCAGTTCCACTCCTTGGTCTATGTTTGAAAAAAAAAGACAAAGACACTAATTCAAAAAGATATGCACCCCCCAAAATTCAAAAAGATATGCACCCCAATGTCCATAGCAGCAAAAGTCACAATTGTCAAGATATAAAAGCAATGGAGTGTCCATCAACAGATGAATGGATAAAGAAGATGTAGTATATATACACAATGGAATACTAATCAGTCATAAAAAGAATGAAAATTTGCCATTTGCAGCAACATGGATGGAGTTGGAGGGCATTCTGCTAAGGGAAAGAAGGCAGACAGGAAGACACACACTGTGTGATGTCACTTACCTGTAGAATCTAAAAAACAAACTAGAGAATATAACAAAAAAGCAGCAGACTCACAGATACAGAGAGCTGGTGGTTACCAAGGGGGAGAGGGAAGTGGGGAGGGGCCATATGGGGCAGGGAGTTCAGAGGTACAAACTGTTAAGTATAAAACGGGCTACAAGATATATCATATACTACGGGAAATACAGCCAATAGTTTATAATAAGTATTAATGGAGTATAACCTTTAAAATTGTGAATCACTGTATCGTATACCTGTGACTTATATAATATTGCATTATCAACTATACTTCAATAAAAAGGATACTTAATTGGGTGCTAAGAATACATTAACATAGAAGGAAAATTAAAGCAGGCCTTTCAGCCCCATGTTTGAAGGTTCAGCCAAACCCTAAGCACTGTCCCAACAGGATCTAGTCTAGATCGGTGGGATCGAGACCCCGCCCCCGCCGCCCCCAACTCCTAACTGCTGGCTCCCAGAAGCCTTCTGCTATAGTCTTCCTGTTTTCCCCGCCCTGGAAGGAGATGCTCCCCTGGAGCAAACCCACGGCACCCCACTTTCCTATACCACAGCTCGCACGTGTCACACTCCATGGGGTGGTCTGGACCAGCCGTGAACTTGGAGCATGGGACTCTTGTTCATCTTGGTCCATCTCCAGTCCCACATCTGACTGAGTAGAGACAGTGTCTGCCGACTTGAACAGCTCCCAGCCTTGGCGCTGGACTGTCGCTTCCCCTGCAGTTAGTTACTCAGAGGCATACTGTGGCTTACAGTGGATCGGCCCTACCTACTGGGAGCCACCTGCCACGGGCAGAATCAGCAGCCCTTTCTTCCAGGTCCACCGCCAAACCAAACCCCTTTGAAAGCAGAGCCGTAGACAGACCAAACTAAATAAGCCAAGTGAGGCAGGCAGGCCACCGGGGAAAGCTGGTCTAAGGACTGAGAGCAGAAAACACTGCTTAGAATCCCTCATTTTCCTTCCTCTCCCTCAAAGATCTGATTCCAAGTCCTACAAAAGCCTATAAGCCCACTTTTTTTTTTTTTAAACCTGAAAGAAAATTACTCTTCCTTCCAGGCCTGAAAGAGCTCCGATGTCACTTATACATTCTGCAGGAATATCAAACTCGGAAGATGCTCTGGGAAATGATATTCTGGGGCGACTTTCAGCCACCCTGGACAATGTGCAGCGATAAACTAACCAGTGCAGGCAACGTGGTTGGCTGGAAACAGCAATCTTCTTTAGAGTCTGGACTGGGAGCCAGAAACCCTGACCAAGTGTACCGAGCCCAATGGCCTCCCATTCATTCACACCCCTCCCTGCTCCGTATGTGATGCTCTGCTCCTTGGGTCACTGCAGGCCTGCCCAGGGACCAAGGGGGAGGAGGGACAAACTAATACGTACTGTGTAGTCACTGTGCATTGCACTTCAGGCTTGGGGCTAGGAACAGGATACGATCCATTTTATAACTAACATACAGCTTTGTATTAGGTTTTCAGGTGTACAACAATTCAATACATGTAATTATATTGTGAGTGATCACCACAATATTATGACTTGTACTCTTGATGGTCTGTCCTGAACCTGCTATGAAGTACAGTTAAAATATCTTTTTTAGAAGGAATGTGCCCCAGGCAGTGCTAATCAAACATGCAGTGACAACTGGGCAGTCCTGCGGAGAATATCCTGAGCGAGGGACCATGTAGAGAGGGTGCTATGGTCCTCAGCACCCGGGAGCTGCTTAGAAATGCAGGATCTCAGGCCCTTCTCCCGACACCTCCTGGATCTGAGTTTCTCAAGGGGGGACCCAGGGAATCTGTGATTTTCAGGGTTGCTGAAGCTTGAGGAGTGCTGGCAGATGTAGTGCCCAGGTCCCAGCTGGGTTCCTTGGAAAAGAACAGGGAGCAAGACAGCCGGTGTGGGCTCCTGAGTCCCCAAGTGAGCTCCCAGTCTCCTCTGCTGTTGGTGATTCTGGGCATGGCAGGTATTGACCTAAATGTCTGGGGTGTGTCTGCAGGGTAAGGATACGCGTGGTCCCCCCTGCTGGTAGACACGCTGAGAGGGTGCAGTAAGGAAGGTATTAGAATGCACTAAGGACAGAGGCACCTAATGGGCTGCTGTCTATGGGGTCGCACAGAGTTGGACATGACTGAAGCGACTTAGCAGCAGCAGCAGCAGCAAACCCACAGCATGGCAACTCCCAAGCAACCAATTGATATTCACCATCACACCATTATTATTGGGTTGGCCAAACAAATTTGAGTTTTCCATAAAAATGTACAAAAGCTAGAGTGAACTTTTTGGCCAACCCAATATCTCTTGGGGAAACTCTTCCCTGCATAGACGCCTCCCCAGGCAAGAAGCTGACCAACTGGAGGTAGTCTGTGTCTGTCTCTGGCAGCTGGAGGCAGAGGCGCCCGGTCTGTAGGGTGGACAGTGTTACGTCGTCGCCTGTGTCATCTGGCCCTCCCAGAGATGCAGGCTGAGCGCACGCCTTACTCTCCCACCTCCCCTGGGAGCGGAGGGGCTTTAGGGAAGAGGGGCTTCTATTGGCATGGCCACTGTTCTCACCCGATGTCAGGGTTAGAGGGGTAGGGGGCCATCCACTCATTCCCTTTGCCCCCTACCCTGCATTCAGTGCTGGAGGCCCGCTCTTCAGCAGACACCATGGCCCCAGGGCTCCTCCGTGGGTGCCTCCTGGCCCGGTCTCCCCTCTGGGTCCTGGTCACTCCCCTCCCTGTTTCTAACCACCAGCCAGGGTTCTCCCCTGCTCAGGCTGCCTCCAGGGGGCCTGCCCAGAACAGCCCCAAGTTCCCACCTTTCTCCCCTTCTGTCTCCTTTTCTTTGTTCATTCATTCAACAGTGAGTGTCCAATGTGTGCTGGGCACTGTCAGAGGCACTAGGGAGCCTGCAGCGGGCAAAACAGGGAAAGTCCCTGCCTCCGGGTGCCCAGGTTCTGGTGGGGGAGACAGACAAGCCTCTATTGGATCACTGCACATCTGTTACGGGGGACGGCGCTACGGGGAAAGGCTGGCAGGGCAGGGGCACATGTGTGAGAATGGGAGAGAGAGATGCCCTTCAACATCGTGGCCAGGGAAGGGCTCGCTGGCGGGGACACGGAGCAGAGCCCTGATTGGGGGAGTGGAGGAGAGGGAACAGCCATGTGGCCAGCTGGGCGGTGGGGGTTCAGGCAGAAGGACAGAACTGACACAGGGTGTTCCGAAGGGTCAAGAGTGACAGCAGGGTGGCTGGGGCAGAGTGAGGGGAGGGGAGCAGAGCAGGAAGGGCCACTGGGAGGAAACCAGCTCCACAAGAGAGGGGACGGGCAGTGGTTCCGAGCACAGGAGTCACCTGATCTGGCTTATGCTCTAAAGGGACCTTCTCACTGTCCAGTGGGCAAGCGAGGGCGGAGGTAAGGTGACTTGTCAGGCGGCTGTGTGGGTGGGGCAGGCAGGGAAAGACTCTCTGAAACCTTAATCATGAGAAGGAACCCACCGTGTGATGACCTTGGAGAAGACCATCCCAGGCGGTAGGTGCAAAGGTCCTGAGGCAGCAAAGAGTTTGTTGCATCTGAGGAAGAGAAAGCAGGCTGACGTGGAAGGCAAAGAGGGAGTAAGAAGCAAGAGATAAAGCCTGAGAGATGAGCAGCTGACAAAAGGGCCTTGGTGAACATCTGGAAAGGCTGTCAGGGCCATGGGAAGTTTTGGAGGGCATGGCAACCCACTCCAGTATTCTTGCCTGGAGAATCCCGTGGACAGAGGAGCCTGGTGGGCTTGCAAAGAGTTGGACACAACTGAAGTAACCACTGTACCCCACAAAAAGCAAAGTCTTTCTCTGCTTTTTTTTTAAGATTTCTTTTTTAACGTGGACCATTTTTTAAAGTCTTCATTGTATTTGTTACAATGTTGCTTCCATTTTATGTTTTGCTTTTTGGGTTGCAAGGCAGCGTGGGCTTTTAGCTCCCAGACCAGGGATCGAACCCACACCCCCTGCATTGGAAGGCGAAGTCTTAACCACTGGACCGCTAGAGACGTCCCTCTCTACTTTCTTAAAACACAAGTCTCACCCTCATGTGTTGCTGGTGGAAACGTAAAATGGCGCAGCCACTACAGAAAACAATATGAAAGCTACTTTCCTCTAGAAATTAAACACAGACTCACCATGTGACTCAGCAATTGCACGTCTGGGTATAAGCCCCAAAGAAGTAAAAGCAGGGACCCAAAGAGATATTTGCACACACACGTTCACAGCAGCATTATTCACAATAGTCCAAAGGTAGATGCATTTCACGCGTCCATCAGCAGATGAATGGATACACGAAATGTGGCATGTTCACGACAGAATAGTATTCAGATTTAAAAAGGAAGGGAATCTGACACAGGCTACAACTTGGATGAACCTTAAGGACATTATGCGAAGTGAAATAAGCCTGTCAAGAAGAGACAAAACACAGTACGATCCCACTTGTATGAGATTCCTAGAGCAGTCAAGCGCGTAGAGACATGAAGTAGGACGGTAGTTGGCAGGAGCCGGAGGGAGGTGGGGATGTGGGGTTACTGTGTGACTAGGACAGAGCTTCAGCTCTGCAGGATGAGAAGAGCTCTGCAGATGGGCAGTGGTGTTGGTTGTAGAACAATGTGGGTGCAGTAACACCCTACATACATTTACATTTAAAAAGGATTCAGACAGTCAGCTTCACTGTTGTGTGTATTGTTATGTGTATTTTACTACAGTTAAAAAAATTTTTTAGAAAGTCTCTGGAGGCCACTTAGTCTCCCATTTGCATCCTCATCAGCACCCATCTCCCTGTCCTCATGGCAATCATGACCCCAGTATTTAGGGACTGAATGTCTAGACAATCTCCTCGCTGCGTGAAGATGACAGATAAATGAACTGGCATGGATGAGATCTTAAAAGCTCTCCAGTGAAGACAATCCCCAAGACTGAACCTGGCCGCTCTTTCAAAAGGTAACAATTCTGCTTGCCAGGATTTCTTGCCTTTCAAACGTTACTTCCTGGTAGCTCAGCTGGTAAAGAATCCGCCTGCAATGCAGGAGACCTAGGTTCGATCTCCAGGTTGGGAAGATTCGCTGGAGGAATAAATGGCAACCCACTACAGTATTCTTGCCTGGACAATTCCATGGACAGAGAAGCCTGGCAGGCTACTATGGGGTCGCAAAGAGTTGGACACGACTGAGCAACTTGCACTCACTCACTCAAATGTTACTTAAATCTTGGTGGCTCAGTGGTAAAGAACCTGCCTCCCAAGGCAGGAGACATAAGAGATGCAGGTTCAATCCCTGGGTTGGGAGGATCCCCTGGAGGAGGGCATGGCAACCCACTCCAGTATCCTTGCCTGGAGAATCCCGAGGACAGAGGAGCCTGGTGGGCTACAGTCCATGGGGTTGCACAGAGTCAGACACGACTGAAGTGACTTAGCACACACAAAACCTTCTGTTTAAGCCAGTTCTCTCCTCTGCCTTCTGAGAATGCAAAGAACAGCCAGTGACCATCTATGGAAGAAGTCCTCCAAAGGACTTAGACACCACTGTTAAATTCCCTTGCCTCTCCAAAGACATGGGGTGATCTACTTTCCACATTGTCCAGCCTAAAACTGCAGCCACATTCTCTTGGTGAAATCGACCTTTGAGTCCTCAACTGTGCCTCTATGTGTCTGGATGGACCCCAAATTGCTTCTTAAGGTGTGGACCAGCCCATGGCACTCCCATGGTAGACCTCTAAGGGAGGTGGTAGGCTACTATTCAGGCCTGTGTCCTTTGCAGGCTCCTCAGAGCATCTCAAGAAGATGTCAACACACAACCCAGCTCAGGTGAGTCGCAGGACAAACGACTCCATCCTTTACCAGCTACACGGGAACAGGTGTACTCCAGGGACTGGGCCGGGAATAAACAAGCCAAATTCACTGTCACTTACAATCTACCAAAAACTTGGCTGTGAGAAACAACTTTGGGAAGACTGAAGGTGTATCCCTCCCTTTGGGGTTAAGTCCCCAGGAGTTGCAGGTGGGGACCACCTGGTTTTGCCCAGCCTCCCTCTGCGGGGTGTCTTTGTTGCACTACGCTGACTGGGCACCCTGCCCGCCCTGCAGGTGCCATGTAAGGAAGCCTTGGGAGGCCTCCGTGCAGTCGTTCTAGACACACAGTTGAAGGCAGGCTACCGACACCTGGATGGACGTGAGAAGGCGTGGGCAATGCTGCTCCCAGGACTCAGAGTCAGCAATCTGAAGTGCAGTCTATTTCTGCCTTGTGGACTCTAAATTGCATTCTGGTTTTGCTGCTGGGGAACTCAAAATCAAATTGGGGTCCTATTTCTGGAAGAATGCTGTGCAACAGAACTTTCTGCAACGATGGCAGTGTTCTGTATGTGTGCGGCCCAACATGGTAGCCACCAGCCCCATGGGGCTACTGAGTACTTGAAATGAGTGAGACTGTGGAACTAAATTTTTTTATTTTAACTTCAATGTTAAATTTAAATGGCCACGTGTGGCTAGTGGCTATAGATTCCATGGCAAAGTTCTCAAGTAGGGAATGACATAAATCTTGGATCTCACAGATGGTTTACCTTACTTTCCTAACATTATCCAAATTTCTCCTCCATTTCAAGTTTCTTGGGTATTTAATTATTAATATTTAATTATCTTTATTAATCTTCTGGTGTGGCCTGTATTTGTCAATCAACCTCAGTCTTTTCAAAAAAATGATGTGGGATCTCCTTATAAAGACAAAAGCCCCAGATAACGTGGCCATATTCCCCCCTTTTTGATCACGTATGCCCCCACCCCTTTGTGCAATCTGGAGTAATCAATATGTTCATTTCAGGGAAGTGGGTCCCATGAGCGGGGAAAGAGAAGCCTCCTCTTCTGTTTCTATGCTTTGTTTCTTCATCTGGGTGTTGCTCAGGCAAAGGTTTAATTTGTGAAAATTCACCGAGCATGGATATATGATTTGCACTTTTCCTTGTATATATCATTTATATGATTCTTCAAGAAAAAATAAGGAAAATGTATAAAGAGAACCTACTATGTTCAAAGTACCATGTTCTAGTGTGTGTAACACAGGTCTTGGCTCCAGAAAGCTGTAGTTTTGATCAGCAAGCATTAACGCAAATTTCTGAGATATATTTTATAGAGAGATATCTTGGGCAACTTCAGAGGCTGGCAACTCCCCACCCACCGACCTTTCTGCCTCTCCCCCCTGAGTCAGGCAATGCCAAGAAAGGAGAGGTGAGCTTCAGGAGGTAGAAGACTTTCTTTCCATCTAATCAGACACTAAAATCCTCAACAAAATACTGGCAAACCAAATCTAACAACAAATTAAAAGGATTGTACACCCTGATCAAGTGGGATTTATTCCAGATATTCAAGGACTCTTCAGTATATTCAAATCAATCAGTGTGATACACCACATCAACAAACTGAACAAAAACCATATGATCATCTCAATAGATGCAAAAAAAGCTTTATGACAAAGTTCAATACCCACTTATGATAAAAACTCTCTAAAAAGTGGGATAAGAGGGAACCTGCCTCAATATAATAAAGGTCATATACTTCATATCTACAGCTAACACCATACTTCATGGTGAAAGTGGAAAGCATTTTCTATAAAATCAGGATGTCCACTCTTGCCACTTTTATTCAACATAGTTTTTGAAGTCCTCGTCAGGGCTATTAGAGAAGAAAAAGAAACAAAAGGAATCCAAATTGTAAAAGGATAAGTAAAACTGTCACTGTTTGCAGATGACATGATACTATAAATAGAAAATCCTAAAGTTGCCATCAGAAAATCACTAGAGTTCATCAATGAATTTAGTAAAGTTGTGGGATACAAAATTAATACATAGAAATGTCTTGCATTTCTATATACTAACAACCAAAGATCAGAAAGACATATTAAGGAAACAATCCCATTTACTACATGGCAGAAAGTGAAGAGGAACTCAAAAGCCTCTTGATGAAAGTGAAAGTGGAGAGTGAAAAGGTTGGCTTAAAGCTCAACATTCAGAAAACGAAGATCATGGCATCCGGTCCCACCACTTCATGGGAAATAGATGGGGAAACAGTGGAAACAATGTCAGACTTTATTTTTTTGGGCTCCCAAATCACTGCAGATGGTGATTGCAGCCATGAAATTAAAAGACTCTTATTCCTTGGAAGGAAAGTTATGACCAACCTAGATAGCATATTGAAAAGCAGAGACAGTACTTTGCCAACAAAGGTCCGTCTAGTCAAAGCTATGGTTTTCCCAGTGGTCATGTATGGATGTGAGAGCTGGACTGTGAAGAAGGTTGAGCGCTGAAGAATTGATGTTTTTGAACTATGGTGTTGGAGAAGACTCTTGAGAGTCCCTTGGACTGCAAGGAGTTCCAACCAGTCCATTCTGAAGGAGATCGGCCCTGGGTTTTCTTTGGAAGGAATGATGCTAAAGCTGAAACTCCAGTACTTTGGCCACCTCATGCGAAGAGTTGACTCATTGGAAAAGACTCTGATGCTGGGAGGGATTGGGGGCAGGAGGAGAAGGGGATGACAGAGGATGAGATGGCTAGATGGCATCACCGACTCGATGGACGTGAGTCTGAGTGAACTCTGGGAGTTGGTGAAGGACAGGGAGGCCTGGCGTGCTGTGATTCATGGGGTCGCAAAGAGTTGGACATGATTGAGTGACTGAACTGAACTGAAAATGGATTAAAGTCCCTAGGAAAAAACCTACCTAAAGGAGGCATGAAATTAAAAGATGCTTGCTCTTTGGAAGAAAAGCTATGACCAACCTAGACTGCATATTCAAAAGCAGAGACATTACTTTGCCAACAAAGGTCCATCTAGTCAAAGCTATGGTTTTTCCAGTAGTCATGTGTGGATGTGAATGCTGGACTATAAAGAAAGCTGAGCACTGAGGAATCAGTGCTTTTGAACTGTGGTGTTGGAGAAAATTGATGCTTTTGAACTGTGTTAATGGAGAAGACTCTTGAGAGTCCCTTGGACTTCAAGGAGATCAAACCAGTCAATCCTAAAGGAAATCAGTCGTGAATATTAACTGGAATAGTCATTGGAGGGACTGATGCTGAAGCTGAAATTCCCAATACTTTGGTCACCTGATGCGAAGAACTGATTCATTGGAAAAGACCCTGATGCTGGGAAAGATTGAAGGTAGGAGGAGAAAGGGATGACAGAGGATGAGATGGTTGGATGGCATCACCGACTCGATGGGCATGAGTTTGAGCAAGCTCTGGGAGTTGGTGATGGAAGGGAAGCCTGGCGTGCTGCAGTCCATGGTCTGGCAAAAAGACACAACTGAGCAACTGAACTGAACTGACTGAAGGAGGTAAAAGACGAAGTCAGAAAACTATCTGGAAAGAAATCAAAGATATACCATATCCTTGGATTGGAAGAATCAATATTGTGAAAATGACTATAATATCCAAAGCAATCTACAGATTCAGTGCAATCCCTGTCAAATTACCAGTGGTATTTTTCACAGAATTAGAACAAAAAATTTCACAATTTGTACAAAAACACAAAAGTCTCCAACTAATCAAAACAATCTTGAGAAAGAAGAACAGAGCTAGAGGAATCAGGCTCCCTGACTTCAGACTATACTACAAAGCTACAGTAACGAAGACAGTTTGGTCCTGGCACAAAAACAGAAATACAGATCAATGGAACAGGGCAGAAAGTCCAGAGATAAACCCACACACCTGTGGCCACCTAATCTGTGACAAAGAAGGCAAGAATATACAATGGAGAAAAGACAGTCTCTTCAACAAGTGGCACTGAGAAAACTAGGCAGCTACATGTAAAGGAATGAAATTAGAACACTTCCTAACACTATACACACACAAAAAATAACACAAAATGGATTAAAGACCTAAAGTAAGACCTAAATACAAAACTCTTAGAGGAAAACAGAGACACTCTTTGATAGGAATTGCAGCAAGATCTTCTGGGATTCACTTCCTAGATGGACCTAGAGATTGTCATACAGAGGGAAGGCAGAAAGAGAAAGTCAAATATCATATAATATTGCTAATATGTGGAATCTAGAAAAACGGTACAGGTGAACTTATCTGCAAACCAGAAACAGAGTCAGAAATGCAGAAAACAAACTTACAGGTTACCAGGGTGAGGGAGGGGGTGGAATGAATTGGGAGACTGGGATTGACATATATACACCACTATATATAAAATAGATAACTAATGAGAGCCTACTATATAGGACAGGGAACTCAACGCTCTGCGTGTGTGCTAAGTCGCTTTGGTCGTGTCCGACTCTTTGGGACCCCATGGACTGTAGCCCACCAGGTTCCTCAGTCCATGGGATTTTCCAGGCAAGGATACTGGAGTGGGTTGCCACGCCCTCCTCCATGGGATCTTCCCGACCCAGGGGTTGAACCCATGTGTCTTTTGTCTCCTGCATTGGCAGGCATGTTCTTTACCACTAGCGCCACCTAGGAAGCGCACTCAGTGCTCTGTGGTGACCTAAGTGAAAAGGAAATCCAAAAGCAAAGTGGATATATGTAGATGAATAACTGATTCATTTTGCTGTTCAGCAGAAACTAATGCAACAGTGTAAAGAAACTATAAAAGAGTGAATTTTACAAAAAATAATTCCAAATTCTTAAAAGAGGTTGAGTAGCTCCCAGAAACAAACCTCTCAGCTTTTTTCCTTCAGAGGAATTAAACACTGAAGAAGGTCTCTGAAATATGGATTGTCAAGTCAGTGGGGCAGGATGAAGAAATAAATGCAACCTATATTTTAAGAAAGCAACTAAAAACTACCCAACCAAGATCGTCTTCAGTGTATAACTGCACTCAAGTGAACAAAAGCATGTATGTTGAAAATGAAACTCGGGAACCACACTGCTAAGGAGAATATGGGAAAAAAAGGTGCTGTTTCCACTGGGTCCCTTCTCCCATAACCAAAACATCTTAATTTGCTAAAGACTGAAGCATAAAAATTTTTACTTTTAAAAGGAACTTAAAAGAGTTGGACTGACTTCCCTGGTGGCTTAGACAGTAGAGAATCTGCTTGTAATGTGGGAGACCTGGGTTTGATCCCTGGGTTGGGAAGACCCCCTGGAGGAGGGAATGGCAACCCGCTTCATTATTCTTGTCTGGAGAATTCCATGTATACAGGAGCCTGATGGGCTATAGCCCATTGAAGTCACAAAGATTTGGGCACAATGGAGCGACTAACACACACACACACACACACACACACACACACACACACACACACACACAGGTGGGCAGGTGTATCAAGCCAGAGCAGAGAGCGTCTTTCTACAGTGATGCAGTAACAGTAACCTATTCAAACAGCCATAATCAAGAACTGTGAGAGGGGACCATTATTCATTTCTTCCCACATTAATTTAACTCTTTGACATACTGCCATTTTGGACAAAAGCCCAAATTCCTGAAACCCCCACGATACAAATCTTTTTCTCTTACTCTTTTCATACTTGGATGCTCTAAATTCAAAAGCCTGTACCCATAGATTGTATAGCTATTTAAATCTGTGACTTTTCTTTGAAATATTCTTTCAATGGTTCCTTCGAGTGGGTTTCAGGCCAAGCTGTCTTACTTTATTCTTTCATTTATATTATTACAGGGATTGAGGGGGAAAAAAAGTATTCTAAATAACACAAAAAGGAAAAATTCCCTCAGAAACAATCACGTTCATTTTGGACTTTTAGTATAAACAAAGTCCTTTCATTAATTTTTACTTATGCAAATGCATTATGTTTTGCATAAAGAATAAGCAGTCTTCAAATACAGAAGAAAACTTTTTTCACATTTCAAGAGAGATTATAAAATGGATACAGAAATACACAGGATCATAAAAGACTAGTATAAGCAACTATATGCCAATAAGATGGACAACCTAGAGTAAGTGGACAAATTCTTAGCAAATTTCCTGAAACTGAACAGGAAAAAATAAAAAATATGAACACATCAACCACAAGTACTGAAATTGAAACTGTGATAGAAAAACTCCCAGCAAATAAAAGTCCAGGACCAGATGGCTTCACAGGCAGATTCTTTCAAACATTTAGAGAAGAGTTAACACCCATCCTATTCTGAAAAATTGCAAAGGAAGGAACACGCCCAGACTTATGCTGTGAGGCCACCATCACTCTGATACCAAAACTAAACACAGATACCACAAAAAAGAAAATTATAGGCCAATATTACCGATGAACATGGACACAAAAATCAACAAGATAACTAGCAAAATGAATCCAACAATATATTAAAAGGGTAACACACCATGAAAAACTGGGATTTATCCCAGGGCTGCAAGGAGTTGTCAATATTCACAAATCAGTATGATATACCACATTAACAGACTGAAGAATAAAAACATATGATCATCTCAACAGATGCAGAAAAAGCTCCTGACAAAATTCAACACTCATTTATGTTAAAACCTCTCCAGAAAGTGGGCATAGAGGAAAACTATCTCAACATAATAAAGACAAAATATGACAAACCCACAGCTAACATCATACTCAAACATGAAAAACTGAAAGCATTTCCGCTAAGTTCAGGAACAAGACATGGATATCCACTCTCACCACTTTTATTCAACGTAGTTTTGGCAGTCAGAGAAGAAAAAGAAATAAAAGGTATCCAAATTGGAAAAAAGAAGTAAAACTGTCACTGTTTGCAGATGACATGATACTACACACAGAAAATCCTAAAAATGCTACCAGAAAACTACTGGAGCTCATACATGAATTTGGTAGAGTTGTTGGATACAAAGTTAACACACAGAAATCTCTTGCATTCCTATACACCAACAACAAAAGATCAGGAAGAGAAATTAAGGAAACAATCCCGATTTACCATTGCATCAAAAAGAATAAAACACCCAGGAATAAACCTACCTACAGAGGCAAAAGACCTGTACTCCAGAACCTATAAGATGCTGATGAAAGAAATGGAAGATGACACAGACAGACAGAAAGCTATACCGTGTTCTTACACTGGAAGAATCAATATTGTCAAAATGACTATACTGCCCAAGGTGGTCTACAGATTCAATGCCTATCAAATTACCAAAGGCAGTTTTTTGCAGCTCTAGAATAATAAAATCTTAAAATTTGTATGGAAACACAAGACCCTGAGGAGCCAAAGTAATCTTAAGAAAGAAAACCAGAGCTGCAGGAATCAGGCTCCCTGACTTCAGCCTATACTACCAAGCTATGGACAGTATGGTAGGGCGCAAAGACAGACTTATAGATCAATGGAACAGAACAGAAAGCCCAGAATTAAACCCCTGCACCTTTGGTCAATTAATCCGTGACAAAGAAGTCAAGAACATACAGTGGAGAAAAGACAATCTTCAATAAGTGGTGCTGGGAGAACAGCCAGCCACATGTAAAAGAATAAAACTAGAACACTAGCACCATACACAAAAAAAGTCTCAAGATGGATTAAAGACCTAAATGTAAGACCAGATTCTATAAAACCCTTAGAGAAAAACATAGGCAGAATACGCTTTGACACAAATCACAGCAAGATCTTCTATTCATAGCTTACAGAAATGAAAATAAAAACAAAAATAAACAAATGGGACCTAATTAAACTTAAAAGCTTTTGCACAGCAAAGGAAACCATAAACAAAACAAAAAGACAACCCAAAGAATGGGAGAAACTATTTGCAAATGGTGCAACCAACAAAAGATTAATCTCTAAAATATATAAACAGCTCATGTAGTTCAATATCAAAAACACAAACAACCCAATCAAAAAATAGGCACAAGATCTAAACAGATGTTTCTCCAAAGAAAACATAGAGATAGCCAAAACAAAACAAAAACCCATGAAAAGATGTTCAGTTCAGTTCAGTCACTCAGTCGTGTCTGACTCTTTGCGACCCCATGAATCGCAGCACGCCAGGCCTCCCTGTCCATCACCAACTCCCAGAGTTCACTCAAACTCACGTCCATGGAGTCGGTGATGCCATCCAGCCATCTCATCCTCTGTTGTCCCCTTCTCCTCCTGCCCCCAATCCCTCCCAGCATCAGAGTCTTTTCCAATGAGTCAACTCTTCGCATGAGGTGGCCAAAGTACTGGAGTTTCAGCTTTAGCATCAGTCCTTCCAAAGAACACCCAGGACTGATCTCCTTTAGAATGGACTGGTTGGATCTCCTTGCAGTCCAAGGGACTCTCAAGAGTCTTCTCCAACACCACAGTTCAAAAGCATCAATTCTTCAGTGTTCAGCTTTCTTCACAGCTTTCTCTCACATCCATACATGACTACTGGAAAAACAATAGCCTTGACTGGGCAGACCTTTTCACTAATTATTAGAGAAATGCAAATCAAAACTACAATGAAGTATCACTTCACACTGGTCAGAATGGCCAGCATAAAAAAATCTACAAACAATAAATGCTGGAGAGGGTGTGGAGAAAAAGGAACTCTCTTACACTCTTGGTAGGAATGTAAATTGGTACAACCACTATGGAGAACCGCTTTGAGGTTCCTTAAAAAACAATCAGCAATACCATGTGATCCAGCAATCCCATTCCTAAGCATATATCTGGAGAAAACCATAATTCAAAAAGAATACATATACCCCAGTGTCCACTGCAGCACTCCTTACAATAGCCTAGACATGGAAGCAACCTAAGTGTCCACTGACAAATAAATAGATAAAGAAGATATGGTACATATATACAATGGAATATCACTCAGCCATAAAAAAGATTAAAATAATGCCACTTGCAGCAATATGGATGGACCTAGAGATTAACATTCTAAGTGAAGTAAGTCAAAGACAAATATAATATCACTTATATGTGGAATCTAAAAAATTATAGAAATAAACTTATTTACAAAACAGAAGCAGATGTACAGACTTCAAAAACAAACTTATGGTTATCAAAGGGGGAAAGCTGGAGGCAGAGGATAAACTAGAAGGTTGGGATTAACATATATATAAACTATATATAAAACAGACATCAACAAGGACTTGTTGTATAGCATAAGAACTCCACTTAATGTTCCATAATAACCTTATGAAAAAAGAATCTGAAAAAGAATAGATATACGTATAACTGAAACACTCTGCTGTATACCTAAAATGAACACAACATTGTAAATCAACTATATTCCAATATAAAATAAAAATTAAAACAAATAGTGTTTAGTTCAGTGAATAATAAAGCAATATTATCTTATTTGCATAATTCAAAGAGAAATCTGAAAATTACCTATTTCCTTTAAATCATAAATATTTCAAGGTGACTCTTTTGACCTGAGCAATGTGGCCTAGCTCTAGTTTGAACCAGGTATCTGACATGTGCCAAATTCTCACTTCATTTTGTAATATGTGGATTATACTTCTGATGTTTAATGCTAAAACCAACAGAAACTATGAAACTTTACCTGTGATTCAAGTAAACACAATCAGCCAGCACCTTTCAAGACAACGTTGCCTAACTTGCTATCAGCTTTCTCCTCTCAGGTAGCCATATGTGAAAACCGAGATGCCAAAGGCAGAGGCATTTCAGAAAGACAAAATTGTATATACCTGGAACCGATTTACCTGTTATTAGAAAGCCTGGGTCTTGAAAGCATGTATCAGGTAGGGCATATATAGGACATTCTTAAATCTATATGCTCAATTTTGAATTCAAGAGTGTAGCTTAATGACTTCTAAAGAGTTGGGATAATTGCTGGAAGGATGGGAGAAGAAAGGGGTCCAGTAATTGAACCAAGACATTAACCACAGAAGCAACAGAAGAGCCTACTGCATCCATTTCCTTCTGTGTATTTACTCCCCTCTCCCCATGCTTAATGAAACCAGAAGCCCCAAAGACATCGCAGTACTCCTTAAAACGCCTAGAAGGCATTTCCCAGTAACCACTGAATTTTAACAAGGTTAATACCCAGTAGCAGAAGGGTGAAGGGTGGAAAGTAGGGCAGGCACCAGAGCAAAGAAGAAAACATATCTTCTCTACTGAATGTCAACATATTTTACAATTGTCACGGATGGCTTTTCCTGAAGTTCCTTTGTAAAAATGAAGAATTCATTGGTAAAAACCGCCTACTTGTGAGGGAGTAGACTAAGCAATCTTTAATAGCAAATTCCCTGGGATATCAGCTCATTCAAGATCCCCTGGAACCACAAGCATGTAGTGGATGGATGCTTGTCACACGAGAGGGATCAGCTATTGCTGGCCTGGGGCATGTGACCTTGGCAGCAAAGTGAAAACCATTTAATTAGAGGACAACTTGACTTGGTCTTCAAGCCATAAAGAGGGTCACTGATCCCTCCTTTTACTTTTTTTTTTTTTTTTCCTCCTTTTTCTTAACTCCTTGTTTTGTAACAGGTACTTGCTAGGATTTCAGGAAAAGCCATTTCACTTGTTTCTGTTATCATCAAAGGGAGACAGACACAGGCAGACAGACGGACATTCCCCCAGGTACCTGCAGAAGGATCTTGTTGCCGTCATGGTCCTCTGTCTGCCAGCGCCCCTCACTGATGGGGCTGCAAGGGTTGGGCAAGAGCGGCACCAGCTCGCCGATGTCCCTGACCCGGAACTCCAGCACGGAGGAGTCGGTGGGGACTGGGGTCTGGTCACAGGGCAGTCTCTTGAGGGAAAACTGGATGTCCATGTCCAGATTGGAGAAAATGGGGAAGATGCAGAAGTCCGCTTTCTTCTGGCTGGGGCTCCGCTTGAGGATCAGCTCGTAGAACTTGAGGATGTCGGCGTAGTTGTCATGGCGACAGTAGATGGTGAAACGCACTATCTCCTTGCCGTAGTGCACCGGCCGGATGGCCCAGAGCGGCGTCCCCGGGGCCAGTGTGAAGAAGTCCTGGCTGCAGGGCAGGTAGGGCAGGAACTTGCCGGGCACGCGTTCCGTGTGGTGGTGGCGCCAGGGCGGCCGCTGCAGCGTGCGGTGCAGCTGCAGAATCGGCTCCTCGCCGTATTCCTCCTGCAGGAAGAGCACCACGGCCAGCGCCGGCTGTGCTGCCTTGGGGACCCTCTTCCGCCGGCGGCACGCCCGCCTTTCCGAGACCCTGAACAGCGGGAGGTCTGGGTGGATCCACGCCAAGACCTTGTCGATGGCCTCCTGCAGGGGGCGGGATTCCCCTGGGTCCGCGATGATGTGGATGCTGACCAGGAAAGGGTCCTGCGCCTCCTCGGTAGAGTACTCACCTAGCGACACACAAAAAGAAACCCCAAAGAACACACGGTGACTACTTCATGAAGGTGGCCCGCAGTGACACGCAAGGTCTTGGCAGAAACAGAAGCTCCATTTTAACTGAACTCCTTGATCTTATGAAATTCTGAACCCAAGTTCACGTGCAAATAGGAGTGTTGGGGCACCCAGCTGCCTGCCAATTCAGGAGACATAGGAGACTGGGGTTCCATCCCTGGGTCGGGAAGATCCCTGGAGGAGGGAATGGCAACCCACTCCAGTATTCTTGCCTGGAGACTCCCATGGACAGAGGAGCCTGGTGGGCTACAGTCCATACAGTGGCAAAGAGTTGGACACATGACTGAAGGAACATAGCTGGGCATACACAACAGCAGCCCCAAACTTAAGAACTATTACCCTGGTTCCCAAGCTGCATGGTATTAGGACGACCTTGGTGTGGTACTGCAGCAGGTTAAACGTATCTTCCATTGAACAACACAGTTAAGTCTCCATGCATTTGGAAAGGATACCAGGGCCCTTAGGGAAGAGTTGTACATTAAGCATTAGGTGTACAACATTTGCTTCCCAGGTGGTGCTAGCAATAAAGAACCTGCTGCCAATGCAGGAGACATAAGAGACATGGGTTCGATCCCTGGGTTGGGAAGATCCATTTATACCATTTAGAATTTCCTAGGGTTACTGTAGTGCCTTCCCCCACAAATGTTCCCTATAAGCACTCCTTTGGTTTGCTTATTTTGTTGGCTTATTCATCACTTTGTTCATTCATTTAACATTTATGGAACCCCTTCTTCACCAGGTACTTCCTCTAATGCACACATCAAGCCCTGGCTGGTGAGGCATCCTGCTGACTGTCGTGCTGGTGGGGTGGCCAGGAGGTGATCGTCTTGCTGCTGGAGACACAGGGAAGAACAATCCGGGGGGAGGGGGTGAACCCCATGTTCTGTCAGAGCTTCCTAGGCCTGTGGTTTGGGGTGGGGTGAGGTATAGTTGGACCATCACTGCCCGTGTCATGCTGCCTTTTGAACCCCTCCTTGGGCCACATCCACCCAGAAGCCCGCACATCCCGAGTGGGTCAGTTCCCCTCCCCATATCCTCTGGCAGAACATAGGATAATAAGTGTGAAGTTGATATTTACCTTGGCAACCTTCTCCCATGGGGTGAAAAGTTTGCTGGCCACCCTACTTAAGGAATGTTCAGCATATTTTATCAGATAACCTGATAAAAACCCTATTCTTATTTACAATGGCTCTCTTTTAAGTTGTATGACCATCCAAGGGAAATCAAGGAAAATTTAAGTCTACTGTGACTTGGAGGGCAAGATTCATCTAGCATCTAGACCTGTCTCCACATACATGCCTCGCAATGTCCACTAGGGAGTTAGGCACAGGGCCATCGTGCCGTCGGTAACGTTTGAGAAGAATGATGTCCTTGTAGGAACCATCGTTTCAATCGGTTCACATGATGAAAGGTGATTTTTTGGTAGTTAAACAAGACATTTCAAGTGGGTTGACAGGTACATTTCATCACAGGCACCAATGATAACATGGTCTTAATTTTCCTGCAGCAAAACCTGTCTGAATTTTCATTGGAACCCTGACTCTTAAATCTCTCACTTGGGAACATTTGTGTATGTGAGCTCAGTCATGTCCAACTCTTTGCGACCCCATGGACTGTAGCCAACCAGGCTCTTCTGCCCATGGGATTTCCCAGGCAAGAATACTGGAATGGGTTGCCATTTCCTTCTTCAGGGGGATGTTCCCAGCCCAGGGATTGAACCTGCTTCTCCTGCATTGGCAGGTGGGTTCTTTACCACTGCACCACTTGGGAAACCCATTTCGGGAACATTTAGCTCAGTCTGTTGTTGCCTCTTTCTCCTTCACTCATTCATCCATGTGTTTCTTGAGCTATGGCTATGTACCAGGCACTGGGAGACAAGGAAGCTGGCACCATGATTACTACACAGTCCATTAATATAGACCCTGGCATGACTAGTGCCCCCTTAGAGTATATGACCTGCACAGCCACAGGCAGCAGCCGTAAAGAACCATGAGCCACAAATGAGACCCTCATAACTTAGCTGGGCAACACCAACATAAAAGATTAAAATTCAATCTGACATAAATCTATAGGAAATATGGCACAGGAGCATCTTCGATGCAGGAGGATTCTAAAGTCACAATGACATAAACATTTACTATAGACGATCTACCACTGAAGGTCCCTTGAATTTCCAAGATGGAACTGGAAGGTCCTGACTTGCAACAAGACCACACAGCCAGATAAATATTCCTTTGGTTGACTAGTAAATGAAATAAAGGCTTGCAGCATGGCTGTTATAAGAGTCTTGCATCATTAAACACCAGACCCCTGCTCAGTAGGCTGTGTCTTTCATCTACAAGAGGCTTCTGGAACCGAAGGATGACTAATGTAACAACAAAGTGAAGTCTCCGTACTCCTACGATCATGGAGTTGAATGGTGGGTGGAATTATTTAAGCTCTCTCTCTCTCTCTGGTTGAACATGTATTCCCAAACTGATACGAGTTAAGTATGAGCATGATGCAATTTCAATTTACTATCATACCACAAAGGAAGGAGCAATTTTTTCTCCACAGGGCTTCTGAGAAGGCTTTCTGGAAGAGGCTTCAGGTGAATTGGGTTTTGATGGGTCAACAACATCTCACAATAACCCCAAGTGCAGGGGAGATCACTGCAGGAAGAGGGAAGACTGTTTATGAAGGCACAGATCAGTATGAAAAACAAGCACATTTGGAAGTGGGTGGTGAGTAACTCTGAAACATGGCAACAGATGCAGAAGGAAAAATGGACTGGAGCCAAGTTGTACAGGGCTTCAGCTCAATTTGGGAGTGATAAGGGGGCAGTGGAAAGTTTTAATAAAGGGATGTTGGAATCAAGTCAGCAGAGGTTGGCTGCAGGCAAAGTAAGAAGTTAGAAAATGAGTGATGAGTCTAGTAAGAGATAACAAGGATATGGGAAATTACATTATTGGCCCTGGTTCTTTATTCTCTCTTGTCACCTTTCTCTCTGCCATGTGGCTTTACACTTCCTTCCACTAAATGGTTAAAGTGCATTCCACCACCCTTTGACTTTGAATGAGACCACATGGCTAGCTTTGGCCAACGGAAACACGCAACAGTAGCATGTGTTTTGGCTTGCCTTCCTGTGCCTCTGACATTTCCATGAGAAGAACACGCTTGGGCCAGCCCACTGGAGCCAGAAGGGAGGATGAGAGCCATGTGGAGCAGACCCAGCCTAGCTGAGCCTGGCCTCCATCAGCCAGGACCGGACACCCAAAGACATGTGGTAAGAGCCACCCAACTGAGCTTGGTCTGGATCAGCTGACTCAGGCCACTGTTTGGGGATTGTTGTTACACAGCGATACTTACAGCTGATACAGAGGAGGCATAGTCTTAGGCTATTCAGGAAGCACAGGGAGTCCAGGGCCTGGGGATGGGGGCAGGAAAACCAGGAGAGGAGTTGACCTTGATGTTTCTGGCATAAGCAACTTGTCTGATATTGATATTTAACTGATATAGAAAACAGAGGAAGAATGGCAGATTTGTGGGGAAAGATGAGCTCTCCTTTGGCCAGGCTGGCTTGAGATGCCCCAGTGACTTCCAGGAGGGATGTGTTGTTGGCAGTGGACCTGCGTGTGCCTGAGGTGATGGGCTGAACTCAAGGATGGACCAGTTACCTTTAGGCCACATTCGCTTTCATGCAGTTACTTCTTAAGTGTGTGACCATATTGAAAGAGTCGGACGCGACTTAGTGACCAAACACCAACATATTGATTTGAACTGGTGAAAATTCACCTGGATGGCTTTAAAAACAATCAGAATTCATGGGTGATTCTGGTCCTTTTCTTTGCATGCTTTCTGCTCACCTGGCTACTTTCTGTTTCACTGAACATGAGCACCACTATCAACAGAAGTGCAGCTGACACAAAAGTAGTGAAAACACAGACCAAGGACATTTCCCACCGGTCAGGAGCTTCACTGGTGGCAGGAGGAGACTCCACAGTCACCAGCAATGCCCATTTCACTTTTCCATGGTGTCCTTGTCACCCACCACTGGAGATACACGATTCACTCAACAGTAATGGATGCTCACTATAAATGGAAAAGAAGGGCTTTGAATAATTTGGGAATGAAGACACTCACTTGAGAAGATTATTAATGGTTGCTATGAGGGAAAGAAAGACACATGGGATAGGAAGAGTGTTTGGGAAAAGAAGTCATTGGAGCATCCGACAGTCCCAATAAGATCCTGACCCTATCACACTCAGGGTGTGCATGCAGCCACAGATGTGGGGCAAAGTTGTTGGCTAACACACAAATGACATTCGGCGTGGGCTGGCACCTTCTCAACATTCTATATGTATGAACTCATGGAATCCTCATGAACAACCCCAAAAGGAGGACGTGCGACTCTCGTCCTCATTTTATTATTATTTAAAAAATTTATTTATTTTAATGGGCGGCTAATTACTTTACAATATTGTGATGGTTTTGCCATACATTGACATGAATCAGCCATGGGTACATGTGTCCCCATCCTGAATCCCCCTCCCACCTCCCTCCCCATCCCATGCCTCTGGGTTGTCCCAGAGCACCAGCTTTGAGTGCCCTGCTTTATGCACTGAACTTTCACTGGACATCTGTTTTACATATGGTAATATACATGTTTCAATGCTATTCTCTCATATCATCCCACCCTCACCTTCTCCCACAGAGTCCAAAAGCCTGTTCTTTACATCTGTCTTTTTTGCTATCTTGCATATAGGGTCATTGTTACCATCTTTCTAAATTCCATATATATGCATTAATACACTGTATTGGTGTTTCTCTTTCTGACTTACTTCACTCTGTATAATAGGTTCCAGTTTCATCCACCTCATTAGAACCGACTCAAATGCATTCTCTTTTTAGCTGAGAAATATTCCATTGTGTATATGTACCCAGACTGTATGGATCACAACAAACTGTGGAAAATTCTTAAAGAGATGGGAATACCAGACCACCTGACCTGCCTCTTGAGAAATCTGTATGCAGGTCAGGAAGCAACAGTTAGAACTGGACATGGAACAACAAATTGGTTCCAAACAGAAAAAGGAGTACGTCAAGGCTGTATACTGTCACCCTGTTTATTTAACTTATATGCAGAGTACATCATGCAAAATGCTGGGCTGGAAGAAGCACAAGCTGGAATCAAGGTTGCCAGGAGAAATATCAATAACCTCAGAAATGCAGATGACACCACCCTTATGAAGAACTAAAAAGCCTCTTGATGAAAGTGAAAGAGGAGAGTGAAAAAGTTGGCTTAAAGCTCAACATTCAGAAAACTAAGATCATGGCATTCGGTCCCATCACTTCATGGCAAATAGATGGGGAAACAGTGAAAACAATGACAGACTTTATATTTTTGGGCTCCAAAATCACTGCAGATGGTGACTGCAGCCATGAAATTTAAAGACACTTGCTCCTTGGAAGAAAAGTTATGACCAACATAGACAGTGTATTAAAAAGCAGAGACATTACTTTGCCAACTAAGGTCCATCTAGTCAAGACTATGGTTTTTCCAGTAGTCATTATGGATGTGAGGGTTGGACTATAAAGAAAGCTGAGCGCCGAAGAATTGATGCTTTTGAACTGTGGTGTTGGAGAAGACTCTTGAAGGAGATCCAACCAGTCCATCCTAAAGGAGATCAGTCCTGAGTGTTCATTGGAAGGACTGATGTTGAAGCTGAAACTCCAATACTTTGGCCACCTGATGTGAAGAACTGATTCATTTGAAAAGACCCTGATGCTGTGAAAGATTGAGGGCAGGAGGAGAAGGGGACAACAGAGGATGAGATGGTTGGATGACATCACTGATGCAATGGCATTACTATAGACATGAGTTTGAGCAAGCTCTGAGAGTTGGTGATGGACAGGAAAGCCTGGTGTGCTGCAGTCCATGGGGTTGCAAAGAGTCGGACACAACTGAGCAACTGAACTGAACTGATATGTACCACAACTTCCTTATCTGTTCATCTGCTCATGGACATCTAGGTTGCTTCCATGTCCTAGCTATTGTAAACAGTGCTGCAGTGAACATTGGGGTATATGTGTCTCTTTCAATTCTGGTTTCCTTGGTGTGTATGCCCAGCAGTGGGATTGCTGGGTCATGTGGCAATTCTATTTCCAGTTTTTTAAGGAATCACCACACTGTTCTCCACAGTGGCTGTACTAGTGTGCATTCCCACCAACAGCGTAGGAGGGTTCCCTTTTCTCCATATCCTCTCCAGCATTTATTGTTTGTAGACTTTTTGACGGCAGCCATTCTGACCAGCGTGAGACGGTATATCATTGTGGTTTTGACTTGCATTTCTCTGATAATGAGTGATGCTGACACCTTTTCATGTGTTTGTTAGCCATCTATATGTCTTCTTTGGAGAAATGTCTGTTTAGTTCTTTGGCCCATTTTTTGATTGGGTCATTTATTTTTCTGGTATTGAGCTGCATGAGCTGCTTGTGTGTTTTGGAGATTAATTTCTTGTCAGTTGTTTTGTTTGCTATTATTTTCTCCCATTCTGAAGGCTGCCTTTTCACCTTGCTTATAGTTTTCTTTGTTGTGCAACAGCTTTTAATTAGGTCCCATTTGTTTGTTTTTATTTCCATTACTCCGGGAGGTGGGTCATAGAGGATCTTGCTGTGATTTATGTCAGAGTGTTCTGCCTATGTTTTCCTCTAAGAGTTTTATAGTTTCTGGTCTTACATTTAGATCTTTAATCCATTTTGAGGTTACTTTTGTGTATGGTGTTAGAAAGTTAGATCTAGTTGCATTCTTTTACAGGTGGTTGACCAGTTTTCCCAGCACCACTTGTTAAAGAGATTGTCTTTTCTCTATTGTATATTTTTGCCTCTTTTATCAAAGACAAGGTGTCCATAGGTGTGTGGATTTATCTCTGGGCTGTCTACTTTGTTCCAATGATATATATTTCTGTCTTTGTACCAGTACCATGCTGTCTTGATGACTGTAGCTTTGTAGTATAGCCTTAAGTCAGGCAGGTTGATTTCTCCAGTTCCACTGTTCTTTCTCAAGATTGCTTTGGCTATTAAAGGCTTTATGTGTTTCTATACAAATTGTGAAATTATTTGTTCTAGTTATGTGAAAAGTACCATTGGTAGCTTGATAGGGATTGCGTTGGATCTATAGTTTGCTTTGGGTAGTATACTCATTTTCACTATATTGATTCTTGCAACCCACAAACATGGTATATTTCTCCATCTATTTGTGTCATCTTTGATTTCTTTCATCAGTGTTTTACAGTTGTCTATATATAAGTCTTTTGTTTCTTTAGGTAAATTTATTCCTTAGTATCTTATTATTTTTGTTGCAGTGGTGAATGGGATTGTTTCCTTAATTTCTCTTTTTGTTTTCTCATTGTTAGTGTATAGGAATACAAAGGATTTCTGTGTTTTAATTTTATATCCTGCAAATTTACTATATTCATTGATTAGCTCTAGTAATTTTCTGGTGGTGTCTTTAGGGTTTTCTATGTAGAGGATCATGTCATCTGCAAACAGTGAGTTTTACTTCTTTTCCCATCTGGATTCCTTTTCTTTTTTTTTTTTTCCCTCTGATTGCTGTGGCTAGGACTTCCAAAACTATGTCAAATAGTAGTGGTGAGAGTGGGCATTTTTAAATTTAATATTTTTTTAATTTATTTTTAATTGAAGGATAATTGCTTTACTATATTGTGTTGGTTTCTGCCATATATCAACATGAATCAGCCATAGGTATACATATGTCCCCTCCCTCTTAAGCCTCCATTCCCACCTCCCAATCCATCCCACCCCTCTAGGTTGTCAAAGAGCACTGGTTTGAGCTGAGTCAAATGGCAAATTCCCACTGGTGATCTAGTTTACATACACCAGTGTATGTGTTCCCATGCTACTCTCTCAATTCATCCCACCCACCCCTTTCCTCACTGGGTCCACAGGTCTGTTCTGTATGTCTGCATCTCCATTGCTGCCTGCAAATAGGTTCGTAAGTAACATCTTTCTAGATTTTATTTATATGTGTTAATATATATTTGCCTTTTTCCTTCTGATCTACTTCACTCTGTATATGGGCTCTAGGTCCATCTACCTCATTAGAACCGACTCAAATGCATTCCTTTTTGTAGCTGAGTAATATTCCATTGTGTATATGTAACCACAACTTCTTTATCCATTCATCTGTTGATGGGCATCTAGGTGGTTTCCATGTCCTGTATGTGTGTGCGTACATGTGCATTCAGTTGTGTCTGACTCTTTGCAACCCCATGGACTATAGCCCACCAGACTCCTCTGCCAATGGAATTTTCCAGGCAAGAATACTGGAGTGGGTTGCCATTCCCTTCTCCAGGGGATCTTCCCAACCCAGGATTGACTGTGTCTCCTGCATCTCCTGCATTGGCAGGTGGATTCTTTACCACTGTGCCACCTGGGAAGCCCTTCCATAACCTAGCTATTATAAATAGTGCTGCAATGAACACTGGGGTAGGTGTGTCTTTTTCAATTATGATTTCCTCAGGGTATATGCTCAGTAGTGGGACTGCTGGGTCATATGGTAGTTTTATTCCAATTTTTTTTTTTTTAAACAGAATCTCCATACTGTTTTCCATAGTGGTTATTATCAATTTGAATTCCCACCAACAGTCCTAGAGCAGGAAGCTGAGGCACGAAGAGGTGGAGGAACCTGCCAAGGGCATAGAGGCAGGGAGTGAGTGGGCAGGCACTTGGCCGTGGCATCTGAGGTCTATGGGTGCTGTCCCCCCCGAGGTTTTGCAAAAGGACTCGCTTCCCAGCTGAAGGGGCAGCTGTCACTCTCCAGCCCTTTCTGGCCACGCTGCTGCCACTTCCCTCTCCTGCTCTCCTGCCTGCTCCTCGGCCCCAGTCCTAGCTTTATTTTGTGGCCACACATTTACATCTCTTCCTTCTGGCCCTGGGTCTCTGAGGGAGAATGCCCCAGAAACCACCTCCCTGAGGGCACATCCCCCAGTCTCTACATCTGAGCACTGTCTTCAAGGGGAACTGGATCAAGCCAGCACTGCAGGTGGGCGTGACAGGCACAGAAAAGCAGAAGAGCAACACTGGGAAAGCAGCCGGTATGCGAGGGGGAAGGTAACTTCTAAGTCTCCAAGACAGAGTTGTCAGGGTGCCCAGCGTTGGGCCACCTCTACCAGCAGCACAAAGGTTTCCTGGGGAGCAGTAACAAAGGCCAGGCTGAAGCCTGCATGCCTGAGTGACTGTTTACAGCTCTGCAAAAAGGGCAAGATGCCCAGCCTCGGAACAGGGAACAGGGCTGAAAGGCATTCCACCAAGCCCGGCTCGCCCGGGCGGTGCAGGATGTAACCCCAATCGACCAAGCAACAAGGATGGAGACCGTGAAACACAGAGACATCAGCAGCCAGTATCCTGTCCCCAAGAAGAGTCGGGAGAATGAGTGCTGACGTTAGGACACTCTGGCTGTTGCTGGCCTGTGCCCACTGCACGTGACCCTTAAATAAACAGGCTCCAAGGGGGACAGAACACAGCTCCAAACCACCATCGGGCACTGGGGTTACACACGCCCCAGAGAGAACCTGCCTCCATGGAGCTAGATAGAAAACCAAGTATTGGAGGGACAGGAGAGAAAATGTGAATAATTAATTGCCATGAAAGGCCTCTCCGCCTCCCTGGAGGAGCAGGGACGGCGTCATTGTGGGATATGCCTTTATCATATCTATTACACAGCCTCTCAAAGGCCCTCAGAGAGCACCTGTTCAGTGAGGGAAGGACACAGACCCAAGAGGCCAATCCCCCCGCCAGGGCTGGAGAGAGATCGGAGCTGTTCACCAAGCTTTCCAACTGGCTTGTGCTTCCCAAGAGGATGAGAAGATTCCTTCCCGTGTGATTATATACCATTAGATTTTCCTTGGAGAATGTATAACACTGTAAGCAACTGTAAGTAAAGCACTGCACCAGGTCAGGCCTTTTATGAAGCAGAAAGAGTATTATTAACTTGAGGATTTGTTCCCTTTACCCCAGTATTTCACTCTCTTGTATACTCCCCTGTTTTTGTCTTGTTAAGTGTAACAGAAAATAACTTACACGATAACAATCATGTATTGTGTTCTTATTGTTTGTCAGACACTATCTTAAAAGCCTCAAATATCTCATTTAAGCTTTACTTGGGTTTGATCCCTGGGTCAAAAAGATTCCTTGGAGAAGGAACCTGCTCCAGTTTTCTTGCCTGGGAAATCCCATGGACAGAGGAGCCTGGCGGGCTACAGTCCATGGGGTTGCAAGAGTGGGACACAACTTAGCAACTAAACCAATTTTTAAAACACCACCATGATAAAGGTGAGGCAGGAGGTAGAGGCTCCCCAACGCCCACCTCCCAGCCATGGGGTAAAGCGATTGGAGATTCATTCCCCATGGATCAAAACTCAAAGACAAGAGCAGGATCTTTAAGGGAGGAGGCTGGGCCCTGCCCAGACCACATGTTTCTTTTCTCGAAGTCAGGAGACCTCCCTGACCACACATGAGCAGAAAAAGGCTCCCTGGAGGCCAAAGGGAAGTGATGCCAAGGGATGTTCTCCACCCATACGCCTCTTCAGTAAAATCCATCTTGGCTAAGAGATGTGTGTGCACACATGGGAGGATCCTGAGATATACCAGATATGAACTGTGAACCAGGCAAATCAAAATGACCGGCCAAAAGAAACCCAGAAGAAATACCCCATAAAAGTAATTCAAACTGCCACGAGTTCAGCGACTCTCTCTCCCTGAGTCTGCCTGTGTGTCTATTCACATGTACTGTACTCTTTTCCCTCTTAATACTTTACTAGCTTCACTACTTTCTGTCTTTGTGGGAGTTCTTTCCTGCAAAGCCAAAGGGCCAGGGCCCTTGTCACTGACCACTGGTCTAGTGGCTAGGATGAGATGCCATCACCACTGCGAACTGGCCTCAATCTCTAGCTGGGAACCCAAGCCCCAAGATCAAAGGTATATCATTTCTCGCCATCTTGCAGGTGAAATGTTAACGACTTGCCAAAGGCCATTAGGCTGAGGAAGAACTGGGTCTCTATGTTCCTCAACATGTGCTTTTTCTTGCCTCTTTTAGTTTTTTAAAAAAATTTTTTGGGGGGTTGCATACCATATGGCTTGTGGGATCTTAGTTCTCCATCCAGGGATCAAATCCACAGCCCCTGCCATGGAAGAGTGGAGTGTTAATTGGACTGCTAGGGAAATCACCTTGCCACTTTTATTTTTAAATAAATTTACTTATTTTCCCACATCACACAGCTTACGGGACCTTGGCTTCCCGACCAGGGATCGAACCTGTGCCCCCTGCAGTAGAAGCGCAGAGTCCTAACCACTGGACTGCCAGGGAAGTCCCACTTTTTCTTGCCTCTTGAGCCCACTAACCTTATGATCATCCTGCCCTGAACCTCAGCCTGCCTGGCTAGGCTCCATCAGGAAATGTGGTTGGGTAATTTTGCTGTGAATGGACTGACCAGTGTGTCTGGGCAGCTTCTGGCAATTTCTGACCCATGTGGGTGTCCTGAGTCTGGTGGAGGCACAGGGAGGGGACCGAGTCCTCCTGTTTGTTGATAGATGACCTGATGCTGATCCTCCCACTGGGTTATCTCCATGCTGCCTGTGCCAGGACCCCTCACTGCCACACTCTGCATCCCAAGGCTTCACGCCAGCCTTGCCTGCACTGTCCCCTGCTGTCTGGTGTCCGCCAACCTGGCCTTCCTTGCAGAACTGACAAACTGCTGTCTCCTCAAGACACTGACTTCCTTATAGCAGGTACGTCAAATTGAAGGTCCAGATCACCTATTCCAAAGGGAATGAATGCCTGGCCAAGTCTCAAGACATGACAAGGTCAGACACCCCTTTCTAGAATTTCTGGGCAATGATTAATGTCTCTTGTCACTTTATCCACCATTTATCATTGACAGTCTGCAATTCTGTGATAATGACCTGGGCTTCCCTGGTGGCTCAGTGGTAAAGAATCCGCCTGTGATGCATGAGCCACAGGAGACGTGGGTTCGATCCCTGGGTTGGGAAGATCCCCTGGAGGAAGGCATGGCAACCTTCTCCAGTATTGTTGCCTGGAGAATCCCCATGGACAGAGGAGCCTGGTGGGCTACAGTTCATAGTGTCACAATCAGTCAGACATGACTGAAGCGACTGAGCATGCACGCACGCACGGCACTGACTTATTTAACCAAGGAATGTTTATCGAGCACCTACTATCTGCCGGAAGTGTCCAATACAGTGGTGAATAAAAGTCTCTGCCTTCATAGAACTTACCATCTAGTTAGTGGGGGAGGTAGACAATAAACAAATAAATAAGATGAAGTCAGGTACCTAAATGCAATAGACACTTCACTGTACAAACTCATGTTCCATGTGGGTACCGCAGGCGTTTCCAAGGCAACAGCCATAACCACTACCATCACCTAAATAAACTGCCCTGGACCATTCCAGGGCCTTAAGACCCACAGGGCCCCCAAACAGCTCAGGAGGCCAACAGAGTCTGAACAAGGCCTCCTCCAGCTGCTGCAGGCTGCTTGCTTCAGGGAACCTGGCTCCAGAGTTTAGCTCGAGTCCCTCCAACCTCAAATGCAGGAGGCTGAATAAACTTATTTGCATTTCTAAAGCCCCATTCTGAGGTACCCAACAGTTCAGGGGCTTGGATACCTAATCTACTGACCAGACACACATGACCAAGTGGCAGAAAACTCACAGAAAAACGGTGGATCAGGTATGAAGGATCCACACACCCAGGGCATAGACTGACGTGTGAAGTAAGAGTAGGTTAGAAAGCAGGAGGGAAAGAGACCCCAGAATGACAAGGAACACAAAACCCACTGCGTTAAAGTGCCACAGGGGGCCAACCTCTCACCATTAAGCTGCCTAGTCTTTCCTGAATGCCAGAAATAAAAGCTGCCAGAAAGGAGCTTTCAAATTCCTTCCTGGGAGAATCTATTCATCCGAAATGTAATGAATAACCTGCCTTCAGCTCTTTTTTTTTCTCTTTTACAGTTTTTCTTAAAGCCAGTTCTTCGAACCTCTGAACTAATTAAAAATTGAGGCAAACCCCTTTGTCTCTGACAACACTTAAAGCCCCAGACATTCTCAATTCTTAGTACTTTTATGATTTTGACAAGGCCTTTGGTTGGCCTGAAATTTTGAGCTGTGAAGGGAACAAGACTGGTCCCAGTGCCAGCCCCAAAATACAGTCAAAACGAGACACAGGGTTGGCAATAGTGGCAATCTGGTGGCAGTGAGGTACATATAGAATATTTAACATAGGGGATCCAAAATGCTTCTCCTCTCAGCCTGAATTCACAGAGCATGCGTGCATGCTAAGTCATTTCAGTGGTGTCCGACTCTATGAGAGCCTATGGACTATAGCCCAGCAGTCTCCTCTGTCCATGAGACTCTCTAGGCAAGAATACTGGAGTGGTTTGCTATGTCCTCGTCCAAGGAATCTCCCAGACTCAGGGATCAAACCTGCATCTCTTAAGTCTCCTGCACTGGCAGGCAGATTCTTTACCACTAGCACCACCGACTTTCCTGTAATTGAAGAATAGAATACAGGCTAGAACACCTAGTCTATCGACCAGACACACATGACCAAGTGGTAAAAAACCCATGGAAAATGGTGCATCAGGTAATGTAGGATGCACACGCCCAGGGCATAGACCAAAGGGTGAAGTCAGAAAGCAGGAGGATCGCACAGTGGTAAAGAATCCACCTACCAACACAGGAGACTCGAGTTCGATCCCTGGGTTGGGAAGATCCCTTGGAGAAGGAAATGGCAACCCACTCCAGTATTCTTGCTTGGAAAATTCAATGGACAGAGGAACCTGACGACTGTCCACAGGGTCACAAAGAGTCGAACATGACTCAGCATGTACACATATAGGCTGAAGAAAAAAAAAACCAAACCTCTGTTTTCCTTTGACAGAGGAAAACACTAGGGCATCTTTCTGATCCTTGGGCTTTTGTAAGAGGTATGGCTTTGCTGTTACTGTATTTGACCACTCTCTCAATTTTCATCATCTGTTGCAGAAACAATGTCAGGAATCTGAACATGTGATTTGTATTCTTAAGCTCATTCTAAAACTATTAAGAAAGTAATAATATAGAAAGCAAGGCAGATGCTTTAGACACACTGCATGTTTTTTTCATGTGTAAATGTGATGTCCACTTGACTTTAAAGGTATTTCTAAGCTTTGCTGTGAGACACACATGATGTCTCACACACCAGATGGGAAGAGGAGGAATCAAAGGCCAGACACCAACCAGCCAGGAAGGACCAAGTCACTTTAAATTCCGACACTGCTTGACTGTAATTCTGGAAGAGGGCCGGGAAGTTGATATGTGATTAGTCTGAGAAGCTTTAATTCAGCTAAAAACACTTAAGCATATCTGGCATTGTTATCCAAGTCCTGAGGACTTAATGATTTTGTAAGTTTATGAGAAGGTAAGACAGGTCTGACGCACACTAACACCCAATGCTTAGCAATGTACTCAGAGGGCTTCCCTGGTGGTCCAGGGAATAAGACTCTGCACTCCCAATGCAGGGGGCCTGGGTTCAATCCCTAGTCAGGGAACTAAATTCCACATCACCCAACGAAGACCCAGTGCAGCCAAATATATATTAAAAAACAAAACAAAACAAAGGCGTGCTCAAGCAACTCCGACAATAAAAAATTTTAAAACATGTGCTAGACCATTTATGTATAAAAATTATACTGTTCAAAACAACCGCAGAGTCTCTAGTATTCTACACACAATCACTCTACTCAGTAACTGCCATTTTTTCCTAAAACACGTTATATCTTGTCATTTCCATCAGTGGCACGGTTCCCCTGAATAAAATTCAGGACCTCAAAAAATTCTGAAGATTTGGAGGTGAGGCAGCAGGGCTTGCCAACAACACGACTGGAGGGTTAATCTTGTTTTAAGAAGTAAGGTGTATCCGTCAAAGCCAAACAGACAAAAGAGGAAGATGTTAACCAAACCTATCCCCAGGATTTGTTCACCAAGACCGCTCAGCCTTACAGTGCAGCTAGCAGGAGAAACCCTCACAATTACATTAATTAAGATTTATTTTTAAAAGGGATTTGTCTGGCAAGATGTTGAGAAATGAGACGGGCCATGATTAGTCATTACAAGTCTACGAAAAAAAAAAAAAATACTACCAACAGGCATATAAAAGACATAGTGGATGGTCTTAGGAAAATCAGCAATTAAATCTGGTTTTGCTCGTGATCAAACTAGCAATACGGGAAATGGAACCTGTGGACTCTTTTCTTTTTTTTTGCCCTAAAATTCAGTGAAACATTCAAAAGCTTTGCCAACTTGAATAGGATATTGATATACCCCCGGTCCTTGTTTCCAAGTTTCCATAGAAAAATTTGTATGTTACAGCCCATTGGAAGAACAAGGTTCCGGGGGGCAACTCAAAAATTAAAGATGGGGGAGGGACATCCTTGGTGGTCCAGTGGTTAAGACTCCACGTTCCCAATGCACAGGGGGCAGGTTAGTCTATGAACCTACAGACCATGCGGAGTGGCCAAAAAAAAAGATGGGGGAGGCATTTCAGTCTGCCTGCCCCCCCACCCCCTGCATGTTTCAGATGACGTCAGACAATTCGCCCAAGTGGACCAGTTAGTCAATGGCAGGTCGAGAAAGAGAAGAAACATGTCCCAACTCCCAGTCTGCGGCTCTGCCCAGTTCTGAAGTTCCCTCTCCTACTGATGGGCCCAAGGACTGCAAAGCAGGCAGAGACAGAGTCCCTTCCCGAGCTCACAAGCTAATTAAGGAAGCAAGGCACTCACACGTGAGCAACATAAGAAAAACACAAAATGGGAGGTGGTAGGCTCAGGATGCTCTAGAGGATGAACTGTAGAGATAATAACCGAAGTTTCCCTCTTTCCCCGTTTTCTTATTGCCTGCATCCCTCTACCTGCAGAGTCCGGGCTGTTCCTTGCTTCAGGGAGCATGGGGTCTGACAGACTCATTCATCATGCTTCTGAATTTAGGTTGTTTTCCAATCACAGCAGAGGAAACAGCCTGGAAGCGCAAAGCTCTCTACTGTGAGGATTGGGGGGTTGGAGACAGAAGACGCTTTCTGAGCCAAAAAGGGCTAAAAACCTAGAGCAGGGGCTTCACCTTGTGAATTGGAAGTCAAGAAGAACATGTGGTGCTCTGGGGGTGGCTTTTCCCGCTCAGAAGATGTCGTGTTTGGGCTCCTGGTGGGAGGGAGAAGACCAGAGGGATGGGACCAAAGCCTGGATGCCAGAAGGTTTCTCAGGATGGATCACGTACTGAACTCCCAGGCTGAGCCCTGCGGGGGTGGGGCCCCCAGCGCAGACCTGTGCCTTCCCTTGCCAGGGGGTGAGGGCAGAGGCTCAGGAATGAAGTTCAGCTCTGTTGCAGAGATATATGGCAGTTCCACTTTTATACCTGAGCGGGTGACTGTGAAAAATTCCTACTCACTGTATCAGGAGGTTCATAGAGAGTGCTCAACAGACAGCAGAAAGTGTTATGATCCAACTGATAGGGACCCCTTCTAAACATGCCAGCCTATAGAAAGACCTCCAGCTTCTAAGTCTAGGTTATCTATGACCCACACACTTTAGCCTCACTATGTTCAAGCCTGAGGCAGTGGAATATTAAAAATGGAATCACAGAGGAAGCCCATTGTCCCAGCAACAGACAAAAGAAAGACTTCTCACAATTATTCTTGTTACACAGAAGGAAAGAGAAGTCCTTCAAGCATTGGTTGCACAGCTCAGCTTCACTCCCTTTTGATATCAATAATAATGTCAGATGTCAGAGTGAGATAAAAAAGGCGGAGAGCAGGTAAAATGTTTCTTCTCTTCCATAACCAGTGTATTGTACAAAATTTGAAAGTTTAACAAATGTGGGGGGGCTTCCCTGGTGGCTCAAACGGTAAAGAATCTGCCTATAATGCAGGAGTTCCAGGTTCGATCCCTGGGTCAGGCAGATGCCCTGGAGAAGGGAATGGCAACCCGCTCCAGTATTCTTGCCTGGAGAATCCCATGGACAGAGGAGCCTGGTGGCTAGTCCACAGAGTTACAAAGAGTTGGACATACCTGAACAACTAATGCTTTCACAACAAATCTGGAGGAAGGAGAGGTTTACTAAGAAGAAAGAAAGGACTAATGGGATCCTCTTTGCTTTCCTGGTCAATTCTGATTATAACCTTTAGTGGCTATGACCTGGCTTTTTACATACCATTCCTTGAATATTCCCAACCTGTTATCCCCTCAAAGGTTAATGGCAACAATTTTGATGTTGAATAAAGATAGAAATTGGCTACTGGAGGGAAATTACTTTTCATGAAGCCTGTGCAGCGTACTGATGGTGTTTGGGTATTGTTAATAACGCCTGAGGTTGGAGCGGGTGTATAATCAATACCATACATTTAATGAGAACCACAGAACAGACTCCAGCTTGTGGGCCTCCAAAAGCTGGGTCTCCCTGTTTACAATCTACTCTTTAGAGCAGTTTTGCCCATTCTTATTGTGTACATCTGTGTATAGTGTGTGTGAGTAGCCATCTATACAGTTTTTTGTGCATAAAATCTCAATTTTTATAAGACCCCAGCACTCAAATCCATGCCCACAGGACAGTGAAATAGTTCTTTTGGAGAATAACCAGGCAAGAGAGATCAGAAGCTTTAAAAAGTAAATATTTGACAATTTCACTTGTAGGAATTTATCCTAAGGAAATAATGAAGGATATGCATAAACTTGTGGTATAAAAATATTCCTGCCAATGCTGATTATAATAGTGAAAAAGAGAAGAGGACCAACAATAGGGTACCAGTGAAAGTGAAAGTGGAGAGTGAAAAAGTTGGCTTAAAGCTCAACATTCAGAAAATGAAGATCATGGCATCTGGTCCCATCACTTCATGGGAAATAGATGGGGAAACAGTGGAAACAGTGTCAGACTTTATTTTTGGGGGCTCCAAAATCACTGCAGATGGTGACTTCAGCCATGAAATTAAAAGACGCTTACTCCTTAAAAGAAAAGTTATGACCAACCTAGACAGCATATTCAAAAGCAGAGACATTACTTTGCCAACAAAGGTCCATCTAGTCAAGGCTATGGTTTTTCCAGTGGTCATGTATGGATGTGAGAGTTGGACTACAAAGAAAGCTGAGCGCCGAAGAATTGATGCTTTTGAACTGTGGTGTTGGAGAAGACTCTTGAGAGTCCCTTGGACTGCAGGGAGATCCAACCAGTCCATTCTGAAGTAGATCAGCCCTGGGTGTTCTTTGGAAGGAATGATGCTAAAGCTGAAACTCCAGTACTTTGGCCACCTCATGCGAAGAGTTGACTCATTGGAAAAGACTCTGATGCTGGGAGGGATTGGGGGCAGGAGGAGAAGAGGACGACAGAGGATGAGATGACTGGATGGCATCACTGACTCAATGGACATGAGTCTGGGTGAACTCCGGGAGTTGGTGATGGACAGGGAGGCCTGGCGTGCTGCGATTCATGGGGCTGCAAAGAGTCGGACACGACTGAGCAACTGAACTGAACTGAATGAAGTTTGGTGCAGAAAGAAATACAGTGGAATACTGTACAGTTAAACTATTACAGAAGTAAGTTTGGTATATAAAGAAAGCTCACAATATGCTTAGTGAGAAAATCAGACTATAAAACTCTGCAATACTTCTTTTGGTAATAATATACATATATATAGGAATATAGATGCCCAGAAAAAAATCTATAAAGGCAGACACCGAATTATGACTTGCTTCTGAATGGTAGCATTCTGAGGTTTCTTCTTTTGGTGAGAAAAGCACCTGGCATGCTAGGGGAATGTGTAATGGCAGCTATCCACTTTTGTTCCCTCCCTTGGGATGGGGGTGGGATCCTGACAACCGTGGTAGACCAGATGTCCCTGAAGTGTCACTTCAGCCCTTCAGGGAAAATCTGATCATGAGAATCCTGCCTCCGTTTTTCTTTCATATCCTGGCTAGAAATTGACACCCTTTATGTAGTTGAAATCACACAATTAAAACTTATCTTTGAAGCCAGAAGGACTACACAACAATTTTTTGGAAACGGATGTCCGTGTAACAGACCACCAGAGGAGTTGTCCATATGGGATACTGAACTCAGACTCTGATTTCCTGATGAGTATCTTTGGTTATTGCTTTTCTCTGATCAACTGTCAAACAGTAATACTGTCTAGTTTTTCAGGTTCCCACTCAAAGGACTCTGAATATATAGATTCCACACCATCAACTAACTAACGTTCAAAGTGCACTCACAATTTCAGCTCCAACAGGTTCATTCATTTCAGGTTTCATTTGCTAATTCCACGATCATATAGATAAAGCTGCTACTTGCTTCTCAAAAGAACCCCAAACAAATACCTCTAGCCAGCCTGATAAAGAACAGGTCCTATGTTTTACAATTAACTACTCTTAGAACTTCCCTTGGTGGTCCAGTGGTTAAGAATCTGCCTGCCAACACAGGGGACATGGGTTTGATCCCTAGTTTGGAAAGATCCCACATGCTGTGGGGCAACTAAGCCCATGTGCCACAACTACCAAAACCTGCACTTTAGAATTGGTGCTCCGCAACAAGAGAGTAGCCGCTGTTCACCACAACTAGAGAAAGCCCACATGCAGCAATGAAAACCCAGCACAGCCAAAAAATAAAACACATTAATTAAAAACAAACTAGTCTTGGAGGAGGAATACAATTCTCTTCTTTTACATTATCCATAAAATAACTTAAATATTAAGTGGATAATTTTATCTAGATGTTATAGTTATACAAATCCTAGAGCTCACAGAGTGAGTGAATGAAGTGACCCCATGGATTGTAGGAGCCTGCCATGCTCCTCTGTCCATGGGATTTTCCAGGCAAGAGCACTGGAGTGGGTTGCCATTTCCTTGAGTGTACCATTAAAAGTTAGCCTCTGAAAGTAAGAAACTTGGATCAACCACCTCAATCAGGGATGATTAAGAACAATCTTATTTATTGGGGGATGGGCTAGATCAGTGCTCTGCAAAATATAAGTACAAACAACTCACTTGGCTTAGGAGTTCAGGGGTGGGGCCTGAGATTCTACATTTCTAACAGAGTGATCCTGATGCAGGGGTCTGTGGACCACACTCTGAGTAGCAAGTTTTCCTGTTTGGTGATTTAATGAGCTATGCCAAGCCAAGAATACCTGTCTGGGCAGCTGACAAAATGTGGAATGGGCACATACCTGCACCAGCTGCATTTTGTAGCTCTCAGCCTCTGCTCAGCTCCACCTGTGTGGCTGCAAGGCCCAGACCTGTCAAAAATGACCCTCACAGGGCTGCGGTGTCTGTATTAGTGTTCCCTACAAGCTACGTGCTAAATGGCTCCAGCCCTAAGAGGAAGACCCAGGAGCACAGCAGCTGTCTCAAACACGAAGCCACAGTTGCCCCAGGGAAAGCCTCAGTGTTGGGGGGTCTGGGAAGAGGCCACAAGCACCAGGGCCCTTCTCCATATGCAGGAGAGCCAGGTCCTAACTGGAGTGAGACCAGTGCATCCCCAGGAGGAGAGAGGACGACTTGAGGGCTCTTTCCCACACAGCTGCAGGAGCTGGCAGAGGGTGGCCCAGATGCCCCATGCTAGGGAATGCAATAGGTATTTCTGAGTAAAAGCAGTAATCCCACTCTTTGGAAGGCAGAGCCACAAGGCAGGACAGACTGGACAAGAAAATCAGACTGATCCATCTATGTGCACAACATCTTAATGGTTTCTGATTGGTCTCTGTGACCATGACCACAGATGAGGAAGGGCTGTATCATCAGTGATAACATCACAGAGCCTGTCTAGGGCTGGGGCATCATTCCAGTTGTACAGTAGCTCACCAGAACCTCCACGAGAGCAGCTCTGCATGTGAACCTGACTGTTAGGCCAGAACAGGTTCTCAAGCAGAATAAAAATGGAAGTAGTTCTTGTTTGGGGTTCATTTGCTGGAAGTTGCACACTCAAGTCTTCCTGGCACACAAAACCCTGACTGTCCTGTACTGAAAATATATACACATGTCCCCAGTGCATTCATTTATGTCAACTGTATATCAATGTATATATACAACAGGATGTCAGACAGCATCACTAGTATTAACATTAATAAGCCCTTTAGAATCCAA